>NC_082668.1:111211781-111894846 GCF_025265405.1 Mesoplodon densirostris | reverse complement strand
GCTGAGCCTTACCTTGACATTATTAAGCAAATAAAACTGTGTAGAGATGCAGATTCAAAACCACCATGCTTATACACTACCAAACGTAAAATAGATAGCTAGTGGGAAGCAGCCGCATAGCACAGGGAGATCAGCTTGGTGCTTTGTGGCCACCTAGAGGGGTGGGATAGAGAGGGTGGGAGGGAGGGAGATGCAACAGGGAGGAGATATGGGAACGTGTGTGTATATATAGTTGATTCACTTTGTTGTGGAGCAGAAACTAACACACCATTGTGGGGCAATTATACTCCAATGAAGATGTAAAAAAAATAATAATAATAAAATAAAATAAAATAAAAATAAAAAACCAAAAACAAAACACCAACAAAAAAATCACCATCGTGCTCTTTTACAGGAGGCTGAGTCCTTTCACCTCTGGGGGACTAATTGGTAAGGGTTGCTCTTACAGGCCAAGTGTGCTTCTAACTTAATAGTAGATGTGGTCTCTAGTTGCCATGGCAATGGCAAGAGTATAATATTTCCCCATTTGGAATTTAATAAAGCTAGCTTTTACCTGAAGAACAGCATTTCAAGATAACATGAAAGTCAGTTATTTGAGAAAAAGGAAAGAATTTTATTTGGTTTCAAAAACTCCAGAGTCACAAAATGTGCACATGTACTTGGTGCTGTGCTTGTGCACACACACACACATACATACACACAGAGCACTCTAAGCCACCTCAATTTGAAAGGTACTGTGGTTCTTCAGAGAACCTTCGAGAGCTTCCTTCCTCATTAATATATAGCTTAGGTTTTAAGTGTCCTGTGAAAATCATGCTATTCTCAGAAACATACACTACAAAGTATCAAAAGCCTAAAAAAGCAGCTTGTTCCTACACAGAGCACTGGTAAGAGGCTGGCTAAAAGAAGTCTCATTTCCGATGGGTGCTTTTAGGTTTTCAGTGCTCTTATGTTGCACATGTTAAGTCTGATTATTAAACTATTTGGAGGTAGTGTTTGGTAAGATGAAAGAATGTTACTTGCCACAAGTTAGAGACATCTTGAGGGATCTGAATACCAAAAAAAGTAGGGAAAATAGGGCACGTGACATAATAGCGAGTTTCAAAAATAAGCAATTATTTTATGAGTATAGGTTTTGGATATTAAGAACGTCAGAAAGGGAATTTAATGCGAAGGAAAATTTTAAAAAACAGTAAAGCCGTTTATTTCCCTTGACTGTATAGTTCATATCTGTCCATTTTCTTGGGAGCTCAATACCAAACTAAATGAAAATATTTACTGAGCAGTACTGCTTGTCTGACACTGTATTTGGTGCCATGAATAAAGCACAGGCCTTTTGTTCAAGGAGTTTACAACTGAATGGAAAATGGATATTGAGAGCAGAAAGAAGCAATACATAAAAGCACAAGGTAGAGTAAGATAAGGCAAAGAAATGAGTTGCTTGGTGGGTGCAGCAAACGTTTCATAAAGGTGATGATTAAAATTCTGCTACTTAAAAGCTGGCATATTGTCTTATACAAGTCTGTACCACTGGTGCATAGCAAAGTAACAGGCATTTGATGACTCTAAGTGTTTAAATGAAATAGTAAATGAAAACAAAATGAACGAATATATAAATGAACAAATTAGAAGTGACTTTTGTGCGTATGTCAAATTTTGTGACATATCTAAGTTTCACTCCTTATTTCAAAAAATATCTAGTAGGGACTTGGTAGAAAATTGAATTCAAATAAAGATGGTTCAGATAAAGAGAAATATATATTTTCATTGGGCAGGGGAGGGGATTACTAGAATACCTACTTTGCACAATTCTGTCCTTGTGGGTCAACGTGCATTTTGACCATTTGCCATGGGACAGTATTTCCTTGATTTATAAACATGGATTTTCAATTCTCAATAGGGGAACATAGAACAATAAGGCTTAGGTCATGCTATTTGTACTAGATTGTTTATAAAACATATCAAAAGAAAAAGAGAGTGAAACCTTGTAAGGCCTTTAAATTTTGTGTTATGTTATGGGAACATTTGCATAATTGTTTCTTTGTAGAATCTTTGCAAGGCCACTTCTCACTGAGCCAGATGAGAAAGGAAAAGTTGGATGTTGCCACTCTTAATTATCTTGACTATAAAAGACAGGAACATGTCATTTTGTGTGTCCAGGTAGTGTCAGTGGACATTGACCATAGATATATTTATTTACTTATGCTTAAACTCCAGGAAAGAGGGCTCTGGAATAAAAGAACTAAGCAATCAATACTGGTAATATCAGGTAATATCTGATTTGTAAACTGTTTTGAATAGAAAATAAAAAGGTTCTGTGGACAATCCCTTTTGTATGCTATCTTATCTTGAAATTCAGACATTTCATACTTTGTTTTATAAAAAGATCTTATCAATTAGCTTGGCACCTTAAACAGGAGAAGAAGGTCTCCTTGATCTTAGTGAAAAATTCCCTTAAATAGTATGTTGTGAAAACAAACAAACCAAAGGATTTGAGATGGGGGAAAGGAAAAGAGTCCAGCCAAAGAGAAGTGTAAGGGCAGAGACATGAGGCTGGGAATGTGGCTTATGCCACAAGAAGCACAGAATGCAGTTCCCTTTGTCTAATATCTGATCCTCAGAGGTTAGGATACATAGCAAACACTAGGTAGCTTACTGAAGATAAACATTTCTATACTCCACCTAAGAGACTGTATATGGAAGATGTGGGTAGAGTCTAGGAAACTGCCTTTTAACAAATATCTCCAGGAATGTTTTAAATCTTTTGAGAACAATAAGAACTTTACTTTCAAATTTTAGTGGCGTGTTTTTTTTTAAATACCTATTTATGTTAAACATAGAGTGTGGATGTTCTCACCTGCATAGGTAGGTCCAGCTGGTCATGCACATGTATGAAGCATGCTGGTGTTACCGAAAGTAAGGGTCTGGCTGCTTGCCACTCAAAAGCTAATAAAGAGCTAATGTTGGTGGAAAGGAAAGTTTGCTTTATTTTGGATGCTGGAAACTGGGGGGGAGGGCGGACTTCTGTCCAAAGGTCAACTCCCCCCCACTGACAATCAGGGGGCAAGAGCTTTTATAGACAGAGGGAGGGGGATACATGGAGAAACAGAACAGTCAGCTCTGACGGTCATCTTGAAATTGGTCATATGGTGGTCTGACTAGTGACCTTTGATTTTTCTAGGTACAGTTAATCTTTAGTTCCAGGGTTGGTTTGTTTCCATTTTTTTCGAGGCAAATTCTCAGAATTGTGGCTGCTAATGTCATGGCTACAGCCTGGTCACCATGTAGTTAACTTCTTCCACCTCATAGGGGTTTCAGTATCAACAAGACAGCTCACAGGATATGGCTCAGAATATTATCTATAGCCCTTCAGAAGAAACTAAATGTCCTTAACTATGCTTAATGACTAACCTATTATTAGTTAGTCTTGTTGAGCTGTTTTCCTCTGCTTCTGCATTTTCTCACTTCTCCTATTAAACTTATTCTTTGGCTAAAATTTTTCCACAGACAAAAGGCCGGTGGAGGACTTGGTGGGAAAGAACCCAAGGGTCCTGCTCCATTTCACTGGGTGTATGGCAGTGGGATGTGGGGTGGACAGTGGGAGTTGGAGGCTTCAGATTCTGGTTAAGGAAGCAGCTGTTACATAGCTCCAGCCAATTGTTAATGTGGTCATGATTAATTTCCTCATTTAAACGATTGTGTGTGAGCCAAACTTACATCTCTGAGGGTTGGAGATTGACCATGAAAGGCTTCTGTTCAACTGCTACCTAGAGTTTAGCTGTAGGTGGATTTGGAAAACAGGAAAGAGAGGAGGCTACAGAAATTGACTGGCTTCATGATATTGCAGGACTCAATGTTAGTACTTAATTTGTAGGCAGTGGGGAGCCACTGAAGACCAGTGAGCTGAGGAATGACATATACAGTAGTCGTTTCTAACTTGGCGATTGGATTCCCAATTCAGGAGGCAATTTGTTGTAATGGAATGAACACTGGGTTTAGTGACAAAAAACTCCCCTTTGTGTCCCAGTTATGCCACTTATTTCTTGATTGAATAAAGGAAGGCTACTTAATTTCTGTGAGTTTTTATTTCACTTCTCTGTAAAATGAGCAAATAGGTTTGTTGTGAGGATCAAACAGTCTATGACAAGGGATCTACAGCTTGCTAAATGATATTCAGATATATTTTTCTAGAGTTTTTGGTCAAAGGGAATAGAGATTGGAATCTCAGGAATAGCACTGGGACCCCACAGTAATGGCCAAGGAGAGAGGGTGACTTTCATGTTTACATAATGGTCAGGCTGATGGCATAATTCGGGAGACTAAGGAGGATGAGCAAATTCCTCTGGAAACCCCTTTGCTGTACTCTATGTGGGTGACAGAAGAGAGAACACCGAAAAAAGACTAGAACCACAGATGAGCATCTGCTGTACCACCTGGGAAGTGCTTTCCTGTAAGTTCTGTGGGTGAATCCCAGCGTGGCTGGGAGTACAAAATCACTAATGACCACCTTTAGGTCACCATGGGCCGTTTAGCTATCTAAGTCTCTACAGCAGTATTGCTCACAGGTTCAAAACCTGGCCTATGGATTCAGATGGACCTGGGTGAGAATCTTGGCTCTGCTATTTATTAGCTTGGGCAAGTGACTGAGACTCTATGACTCAGTTGCTCAACTGTAAAATAAGAAGAGGCATAAGACCTTAGCAGTGTTGTGAAGGTAAAACAAAATGATACACATAAGACATTTAGCAAAATGTCCTTCATAAAATGTACTTAAAAATAGTTGTTATTTATATTGGTGAAATCATTCTTCTTCATCTCATCTGCATAATTTGAAAACTTAATCACTATATGCGCACATATGCACATACACACTATACACACATATGCACAAACACACATGTACACACATACACACATATGCACTATATGCACACACACATACACACATACACACTATACACACACACCATATGCACACACACATACATATGCACACACACTATACAGACATGCACATACGCACGTACACACTATGCACACATACACACATACACACATAATATATGCACACACACATACACACATACTCACATAAGCACATACACACATACTCACCATACGCACACACACACATACACCCTATATGCACACACATGTACACACATACACACTATATGCACACACAACACACATGCACACATACACACTATACACACACATCCACATATATACCCTATATGCACACACGCATATACGCACATACATACATACACACATACTCTCACACACGTCAGCCTCATATACTAGTTTGGATAGTTTGGGGGTATTAAGGAATCAGAAAATTGGGCTGGTTCATTTATAATTTGGAAGCACACCACAGCCATGGAGTTAAATAAAAAATGCTAAACATATATACATATGTATATTTAAATCTCTGTGTCTCATAAAAACTCAAAATAAGAGTAGAGAGATATATTTTTAAAACCATAAACCTATGTGGATAAAGAAAACAAAAGAGGCAACAGCAGTAACACTATAGTGGAACCCAGGAAGCAGATGGCAAGTAGTAACTTACTCAGCAGACAAAACAATGACAACAAAACAAAAAAATGGAAATGATTCTAATAGTGAGTTTGGGAGGGAGATATTGCATACACAGTTAAGTTGATTTTTTCACCATAACCTTATTAGGGTTCAAAGATTGGCAACCCCAGTACTTCTGAATGTGAAAGTGCATGTAGGGCTAGAAAGAGAAGGTTTGATTGAGAGTTCCCATGAGAAACAGTGAGATGCTCAGATTATTATTTTTTTTTATCCAGTGCTCTGGATCATTGATTTTTCCTCAACTAGTCAAAAGATTGAAGATTTGTCCTCTAGACAGATTGATCCAGAGACTCTGGAGTCATGACATCAGGCACTACTATGGGTGAAGGCTCTATTCCAGAAAAAGTGGTTTGAAGTAAAGCCAAAAATTAAATGGCTACATTATCTATATATATATATCTAATAATGGCTACATTATTCTACATTATCCTTCCCTTAGTTTGCTCCCATGTTTGCAGATTGGAGATATTATTTCAGAGGAAACTGACCAGTTCAAGGGAAAATAACTACAGACACTGACATTTGAGGGACCCCAGGAAATGACCAAGCAGATCAGCTATATCAAGACTTACCAGTTGAGAAGCCCACTGCCCACCTCACACACAGAGAGATTCCAATTAGCTTTGTAGCACCCCCATTCTTGAGTAGATATACAAAGATTAGTAGATATTTGAAGGAAGTCTCGAATGTAAAAAAATATCAGCCCAAACTAACAAAATAGGAAAAAATAAGGAACATAGAGGAAACAGAAGATTCACAGAAAGTGAAAAAAAAACTCAAAACCTAATTAGTATATTTAGATAAGAAAAATGCCTACTTGAAATGAAAAGAAAGAGAGAGAATAATTGACAGAATTAATACCACCAATATCAGCTCAAGTATCACCAATTCAGGACAATGCCTAGGGTTGTGGAGTAGTCTGCCTTTCGTCTTCCCCAGAAGATGTCTTCTTTGTACCTTTCCACCTGGGCCAGAGGGTGAATGTAAGGGGTTAAAAGGGATTCTTATAAAACTTGTGAATAGCTGGGTGCAATGGCTTGAGGATATGGGTCATTTTCACCCACGGCAAGCAGGGGAAGTCATTATTAACATATGATGAACAGACTAGGAAAAGCACGTGGCACAGATGAAATATTGTCATGTACCCATCAAAAGAGTTCACTAGTCAGTAGTTGCTCTTCCCACCTGGGAGATGTGCTTTGTGTGGAACTGAACAATTGTACTACAGGGGGCCGGGGTGGGGGGCGATTACAGGAGTGGTAGGGGGAGAATGTTGAGAATTATCTAAACAAAACCTGAAGACTTCCTCCCAAGTCTCCTTTCATGTCTATTATCTGCATGCATTGCTTGGCCTCAGTTCCTAGAATACACAATTGACAATTGACAATTTAATTGACAGGTATTGAGTGGTATAACTTAATGGAATCTATCAGGTATCTGGGAGGCACTGAGATATAGTAATATCATGAGAAGAGGCTGGAATGACTACTGGCTCTCCCTTCTGCTTCATAGATACTGGTGGAGTATCCAGCACTGTAACAAAATAGCAGTAGCAAAGCAGGCAGCTACCAGTGAAAGAAGCACCCCAACTTGGAGACTTCCCAGGAGCCAATCCTTTTTGAGGGATCCAAATAGAGACAATTATTATGCATCCCACCACAGCCTCCCAAGGTTTCAGGTTTCATGGAAATAGACAGGTATTTCTTCCCATTGCCATCATGTCTTCAGTCACTTTCCTTCCTGTGATGGTCAGCGTGTACTCATTTACACCCATACTGTGATAGTTGGAGTGGGTCAGCCCAATATTCCCCTGGCAGGATATCTGGACAAGAAGCACAGTGTAGCAGGAAACAGAGTAAAGGTAAATGCATATGTTCCTGCCACAGTGGGACACAAATCCCCAACCAGAAGATGGCAGTGATAACAGGGAGCATCCACTCACATTCTGGCACAGGATGCTGCCCAGATTTCTAACAGCCTAAGACTGACTAAGAAGTGAAAGAGGACTGTGTGAGGGGACCTCCATGTTGGGCTGCTCCCACAGCCTGACTCTTTGGTTGCTAACAGACAGATGAGAACAGATTGATCCCTGGAGGGGACCGGCTAGATTTTGGCATCCAACCAGCTTACCAGTTAGTGAGCAGAATCTGGTTAGAACACTTTTCACCATTCTATAGTCCCATTTTCTGTAGAAGATATAAATGGCAATCATAGACTTTAGCTGCATGCTGGGTGACGTAGAGTTCTGTGACCAAGGACTGAAGGGGCTCTATTTTCAGATTGAACCATGTCTGCATATACCAATGGGAACCAGAGTTGTCTCACAGATCCAACAGGTGTAGAGTGTAAGGGGGCATCCCCAGCTTGACAAGCAGTGCTTCCTTCTCAATGTTGAGGTTATCAGAGGACTCTAAAGTCCAAGGAGACAGTTTTAACACTGGAGCTAGCTATTAGACTAAATTTTATACTATACTAATATCAAAAGGATGGTGTACAAGTTTAGTGTCCCATTCATCCCTGTCTTCCAGAGGGTCCACACCTCCTTTAATGTTCCTCCTGTAAATGTACTCATGTATCACTTTGACTGTGGGGAGTGTCCACAAGCTAATATTTTTTGAGTTGTATGGATCAATTCATCATGTTTGATCTGTCAATCTAAAAAATTCATAACGAAGTATTTTCAGAAAGGAGCTATCTGTGGAGGCCACCCTAATGATTTTGTTGATTTACGTGGTCTCCCATGGGGACCTCCTTCATTTGGATGGAGGCACAGTCATGGTGGTCAAAGTACTTAGACTCCTTTGCTTCCTTTCTCCAGTGTTTTTAGTGTACTAGCAACATACTGTCCCAACAGCAGGGCACATGAAGATAGGATCTTAGCAAAAATGTGGTTCACCACTGCCCATTTCATTCCAGAGTGGCACATAGGGATATATCTAATAGGGTCATGCATCAGACTCTAAGAGATGGACCACAGCTCTTGGACTGGGGAATGTTAAACTACATCATGAGAAAAGAATACCCTTCCTCTGGGATAAAGGGCTGGGACCCAACAGCAATTTCACAAGGGACCTTGACATTGTTCTGCTACTTCATCATTTATCGGTAGCAAAAATACTAGTTAGTTTCCTGGCATAGTCAGAAAGCTGAGGTTAAAGCCTCAAGATTATAGCAACGTAAAATGGCAGAAACATGGCCTTGACTCCTGATGCTCCATTTCAGCACTCATGGATGGGGAAGCACCAAACCCTTCCCTGCATGACCAAAGTATCCAAAGCCTTGAGATTGAAGCTACCTGTTGTGGCAAATCAGTGGCTTCTAGTCTTGATCTATTGAAGGATGAATTGCCTTAATCACTCAATTACAGTCAGTTTCCATAAGGCTATGTGGGAGACCCAGAGGCCATCCTGCAGGGGATCCATCAAATTAATCCTTATCTCGCACTGACTGACATGCATCTCAATCTCAACATGTCCAAAAACAAAAATCCTTAAATTCTCCCCAATAAAACCTAACTACTCTATAGTCTTCCTCAACTTGGCTACTTACAATTCTATCCTCCCAAAGAGTTTGTAGTCATCTTTGACTTCATGTTTTCTCTCACATTTCACATCCAATCAAATGGCAATTATCATTGATTCCCCTTTAAGAATACATCGAGAACTGAACATTGTCTTCAATGTCTGAGCGACCATCCGTTCTCACCTGGTATAATAGTTTCCTAGGACTGCTACACACTGAGTGGCTTAAACAACAGAAATTCCTTGTCTCACAATTCCAGAGGCTGTCCGTCAAACATCAATGGTTGGCTCCTTCTGAAAGCTGTGGGGGAGAATCTGTTCCATGTCTCTCTCTTAGATTTTGTAGGTTTATAGGTATTCTTTGGGTAATAGATGCATTATCCCGATCTCTGTCTTCTTGCTCACATGGTATTCTCCCGGTGTGCATGTCTGTGTCCAAATTATTCCTCTTTATTTTTTTATTTCTTTTTATTAGTTTCTGCTTTATAACAAAGTGAATCAGTCATACATATACATCTGTTCCCATATCCATTCCGTCTTGCGTCTCCCTCCCTCCCACCCTCCCTATCCCACCCCTCCAGGAGGTCACAAAGCACCGATCTGATCTCCCTGTGCTCTGCGGCTGCTTCCCACTAGCTATCTAACTTACGTTTGGTAGTGTATATATATCCATGCCTCCCTCTCGCTTTGTCACAGTTTACCCTTCCCCATCCCCATATCTTCAAGTCCATTCTCAAGTAGGTCTGTGTCCTTATTCCTGTTTTACCCCTAGGTTCTTCATGACATTTTTTTTCTTAAATTCCATATATATGTGTCAGCATATGGTATTTGTCTTTCTCTTTCTGACTTACTTCACTCTGTATGACACACTCTAGGTCTATCCACCTCATTACAAATAGCTCAGTTTCATTTCTTTTTATGGCTGAGTAATATTCCATTGTATATATGTGCCACATCTTCTTTATCCATTCATCCAATGATGGACACTTAGGTTGTTTCCAGCTCCGGGCTATTGTGAATAGAGCTGCAATGAACATTTTGGTACATGTCTCTTTTTGAATTATGGTTTTCTCAGGGTATATGCCTAGTAGTGGGATTGCTGGGTTATATGGTAGCTCTATTTTTAGTTTTTTAAGGAACCTCCATACTGTTCTCCATAGAAGCTGTACAAATTCACATTCCCACCAGCAGTGCAAGAGTGTTCCCTTTTCTCCACACCCTCTCCAACATTTATTGTTTATAGGTTTTTTGATGATGGTCATTCTGACTGGTGTGAGATGATATCTCATTGTAGTTTTGATTTGCATTTCTCTAATGATTAATGATGTTGAGCATTCTTTCATGTGTTTGTTGGCAGTCTGTATATCTTCTTTGGAGAAATGTCTATTTAGGTCTTCTGCCCATTTTTGGATTGGTTTGTTTGTTTTTTTGCTATTGAGCTGCATGAGCTGTTTATAAATTTTGGAGATTAATCCTTTGTCAGTTGCTTCATTTGCAAATATTTTCTCCCATTCTGAGGGTTGTCTTTTGGTCTTGTTTATGGTTTCCATGGCTGTGCAAAAGCTTTGAAGTTTCATTAGGTCTCATTTGTTTATTATTCTTTTTATTTCTATTTCTCTAGGAGGTGGGTCCAAAAGGATCTTGCTGCGTTTTATGTAATAGAGTGTTCTGCCTATGTTTTCCTCTAAGAGTTTGATAGTTTCTGGCCTTACATTTAGGTCTTTAATCCATTTTGAGCTTATTTTTGTGTATGGTGTTAGGGAGTGATCTAATCTCATACTTTTACATGTCCCTGTCCAGTTTTGCCATCACCACTTATTGAAGAGGTTGTCCTTTCTCCACTGTACATTCCTGCCTCCTTTATCAAAGATAAGTTGACCATATGTGCATGGGTTTATCTATGGGATTTCTATCCTGTTCCATTGATCTATCTTTCTGTTTTTGTGCCAGTACCACACTGTCTTGATTACTGTAGCTTTGTAGTATAGTCTGAAGTCAGGAAGTCTGATTCCTCCAGCTCTGTTTTTCGTTCTCAAGATTGTTTTAGCTATTTGGGGTCTTTTGTTTTTCCAAATAAATTTTGAAATTTTTTGTTCTGGTTCTGTGAAAAATGCCAGTGGTAGTTTGATAGGGATTGCATTGAATCTGTAGATTGCTTTGGATAGTAGAGTCATTTTCACAATATTGATTCTTCCAATCCAGGAACATGGTATATCTCCCCATCTATTTGTATCACTTTAATTTCTTTCATCAGTGTCTTATAATTTTCTGCATACAGGTCTTTTGTTTCCTTAGGTAGGTTTATTCCTAGATATTTTATTCTATTTGTTGCAATGGTAAATGGGAGTGTTTTCTTGATTTCACTTTCAGATTTTTCATCATTAGTGTACAGGAATGCCAGAGATTTCTGTGCATTAATTTTGTATCCTGCTACTTTACCAAATTCATTGATTACCTCTTGTAGTTTTCTGGTAGCATCTATAGGATACTCAATGTATAGTATCATGTCATCTGCAAACAGTGACAGCTTTCCTTCTTCTTTTCCAATTTGGATTCCTTTTATTTCCTTTTCTTCTCTGATTGTTGTGGCTAAAACTTCCAAAATTATGTTGAATAAGAGTGGTGAGAGTGGGCAGCCTTGCCTTGTTCCTGATCTTAGTGGAAATGGTTTCAGTTTTTCACCATTGAGGACAATGTTGGCTGTGGGTTTGTCATATATGGCCTTTATTACGTTGAGGAAAGTTCCCACTATGCCTACTTTCTGGAGGGTTTTTATCATAAATGGGTGTTGAATTTTGTCGAAAGCTTTCTCTGCATCTATTGAGATGATCATATGGTTTTTCTCCTTCAATTTGTTAATATGGTGTATCATGTTGATTGATTTGCGTATACTGAAGAATCCTTGCATTCCTGGAATAAAGCCCACTTGATCATGGTGTATGATCCTTTTAATGTGCTGTTGGATTATGTTTGCTAGGATTTTGTTGAGGATTTTTGCTTCTATGTTCATCAGTGATATTGGCCTGTAGTTTTCTTTCTTTGTGACATCCTTGCCTGGTTTTGGTATCAAGGTGATGGTGGCCTCATAGAATGAGTTTGGGAGTGTTCCTTCCTCTGAAATTGTTTGGAAGAGTTTGAGAAGGATGGGTGTTAGCTCTTCTCTAAATGTTTGATAGAATTCGCCTGTGAAGCCATCTGGTCCTGGGCTTTTGTTTGTTGGAAGATTTTTAATCACAGTTTGAATTTCAGTGCTTGTGATTGGTGTATTCATATTTTCTATTTCTTCCTGATTCAGTCTTGGCAGGTTGTGCATTTCTAAGAATTTGTCCATTTCTTCCAGGTTGTCCATTTTATTGGCATAGAGTTGCTTGTAGTAATCTCTCATGATCTTTTGTATTTCTGCAGTGTCAGTTGTTACTTCTCCTTTTTCATTTCTAATTCTATTGATTTGAGTCTTCTCCCTTCTTTTCTTGATGAGTCTGGCTAATGGTTTGTCTATTTTGTTTATCTTTTCAAAGAACCAGCTTTTAGTTTTATTGATCTTTGCTATCGTTTCCTTCATTTCTTTTTCATTTATTTCTGATCTGATCTTTATGATTTCTTTCCTTCTGCTAGCTTTGGGGGTTTTTTGTTCTTCTTTCTCTAATTGCTTTAGGTGCAGGGTCAGGTTGTTTACTCGAGATGTTTCCTGTTTCTAAAGGTGGGATTGTATTGCTATAAACTTCCCCCTTAGAACTGCTTTTGCTGCGTCCCATAGGTTTTGGGCCATCGTGTCTCCATTGTCATTTGTTTCTAGGTATTTTTTAACTTCCTCATTGATTTCTTCAGTTATCACTTCGTTATTGAGTAGTGTATTGTTTAGTCTCGATGTGTTTGTATTTTTTACAGATCTTTTCCTGTAATTGATGTCTAGTCTCATAGCATTGTGGTCGGAAAAGATACATGATACAATTTCAATTTTCTTAAATTTACCAAGGCTTGATTTGTGACCCAAGATATGATCTATCCTGGAGAATGTTCCATGAGCACTTGAGAAAAATGTGTATTCTGTTGTTTTTGGATGGAATGTCCTATAAATATCAATTAAGTCCGTCTTGTTTAATGTATCATTTAAAGCTTGTGTTTCCTTATTTATTTTCATTTTGGATGATCTGTCCATTGGTGAAAGTGGGGTGTTAATATCCCCTACTATGAGTGTGTTACTGTCGATTTCCCCTTTTATGGCTGCTAGTATTTGCCTTATGTATTGAGGTGCTCCTATGTTGGGTGCATAAATATTTACAATTGTTATATCTTCTTCTTGGATCGATCGCTTGATCATTATGTAGTGTCCTTCTTTGTCTCTTCTAATAGTCTTTATTTTAAAGACTATTTTGTCTGATATAAGAAATGCTACTCCAGCTTTCTTTTGATTTCCATTTACTTGGAATATCTTTTTCCATCCCCTTACTTTCAATCTGTATGTGTCTCTAGGTCTGAAGTGGGTCTCTTGTAGACAGCATATATATGGGTCTTGTTTTTGTATCCATTCAGCCACTCTGTGTCTTTTGGTGGGAGCATTCAGTCCATTTACATTTAAGGTAATTATTGATATGTATGTTCCTATTCCCATTTCCTTAATTCCTTTGGGTTCGTTACTGTAGGTATATTCCTTCTGTTGTGTTTCTTGCCTAGAGAAGTTCCTTTAGCATTTGTTGTAAAGCTGGTTTGGTGGTGCTGAACTCTCTCAGCTTTTGCTTGTCTGTAAACGTTTTAATTTCTCCATCAAATCTGAATGAGATCCTTGCTGGGTAGAGTAATCTTGTTTGCAGGTTTCTCTCCTTCATCACTTTAATTATGTCCTGCCACTCCCTTCTGGCTTGTAGAGTTTCTGCTGAGAGATCAGCTGTTAACCTGATGGGGATTCCCTTGTGTGTTATTTGTTGTTTTTCCCTTGCTGCTTTTAATATGATTTCTTTGTGTTTAGTTTTTGACAGTTTGTTTAATATGTGTCTGGGCGTATTTCTCCTTGGATTTATTCTGTATGGGACTCTCTGTGCCTCCTGGACTTGATTAACTATTTCCTTTCCCATATTAGGGAAGTTTTCAACTATAATCTCTTCAAATATTTTCTCAGTCCCTTTCTTTTTCTCTTCTTCTCCTGGAACCCCTATAATTCGAATGTTGGTGCGTTTAATGTTTTCCCAGAGGTCTCTGAGATTGTCCTCTGTTCTTTTCATTCTTTTTTCCTTATTTTGCTCTGCATCAGTTATTTCCACTATTTTATCTTCCACCTCACTTATCCGTTCTTCTGCCTCAGTTATTCTGCTATTGATCCCATCTAGAGTATTTTTCATTTCATTTATTGTGTTTTTAATCGATGCTTGATTCATCTTTAGTTCTTCTAGGTCCTTGTTAACTGTTTCTTGCATTTTGTCTATTCTATTTCCAAGATTTTGGATCATCTTTACCATCATTATTCTGAATTCTTTTTCAGGTAGACTGCCTATTGCCTCTTCATTTGTTAGGTCTGGTAGGTTTTTATCTTGCTCCTTCACCTGCTGTGTGTTTTTCTGTCTTCTCATTTTGCTTATGTTACTGTGTTTGGGGTCTCCTTTTTGCAGGCTGCAGATTCGTAGTTCCCATTGTTTTTGGTGTCTGTCCCCAGTGGCTAAGGTTGTTTCAGTAGGTTGTGTAGGCTTCCTGGTGGGGGGGACTAGTGCCTGTGTTCTGGTGGTTGAGGAGCGATCTTGTGTTTCTGGTGGACAGGTCCACGTCTGGCGGTGTGTTTTGGGGTGCCTGTGGCCTTATTATGAATTTAGGCAGCCTCTCTGTTAATGGTTGGGGTTGTGTTCCTGCCTTTCTAGTTGCTTGGCATAGGGTGACCAGCACTGTAGCTTGCTGGTCGTTGACTGAAGCTGGGTGCTGGTGTTGAGATGGAGATCTCTGGGAGATTTTCGGTGCTTGATATTATGTGGAGCTGGGAGGTCTCTTGTGGACCCGTGTCCTGAAGTTGGCTCTCCCACCTCAGAGGCACAGCACTGACTCCTGGCTGCAGCACCAAGAGCCTTTCATCTACCCGGCTCAGAATAACAGGGAGAAAAAGTAGAAAGAAAGAATTAGTAGAAGAGAGAAAGAGAGAGAGAAAGAAAGGAAGAAGGAAAGAAAGGAAGGAAGGAAGGAAGGAAGGAAGGAAGGAAGGAAGGAAGAAAGGAGGGAGGGAGGGAGGAAGGATGGAAAGAAAGAAAGAAAGGAAGGAGAGAGGGAGGAATGAAAGAAAAAGGAAGAGTGAATGGAAGAAGGGAGGGAGGGAGGGAGGAAGGAAAGAAAGAAAGACAGGAGGGAGGGAGGTAGGAAAGAAAGACAGGAGGGAGGGAGGGAGGAAGGAAAGAAAAAGACAGAGTGAAAGGAAGAAGGGAAGGAGGGAGGGAGGAAGGAAATAAAGAGAGAAAGAAGGAAAGGAGGGGCGGAGGGAGGGAGGGAGGAAGGGAAGGTAGGAAAAAAGAAAGAGCAGGTAAAGTAAAATAGAATAAAGTATGAAATATAGTAGCGTTATTAAAATTAAAAAGTAATTATTGAAAAAAAAAACGGACAGATAGAACCCTGGGACATATGGTGGAAGCAAAGCTATACAGAGAGAGTCTTACACAGAAGAATACACATACACATTCACAAAAAGAGAGCATGGGGAAAAATCAAAAATCTTGCTCTCCAAGTCCACCTCCTCAATTTGGGATACTTCGTTGTAAAAAGAGGAAAAGGGCGAGAAGTCTGAAATCTTGCTCTCTAAGTCCACCTCCTTAATTTGGGATAATTCGTTGTAAAAAGAGGAAAAGGGGGGAAAGTCTTAAATCTTGTCCTCAAAGTCCACTTCCTCAATTTGGGATGATTCGCTGTCCATTCATGCACTCCACTAACGCAGGGCACATCAAGTGGACCGTGGAGCTTTAATCCGCTGCCTCCAAGGCTGCACAGAGAGATTTCCCTGTCTCTTCTCTGCTCTCACAGGTCTCAGCCCGGGTCTCAGCCTTGGACCTGTCCCCGCCTCTGCGCGTAGGTCACCGGAGGGCGTCCGTTTTTCGCTCAGACAGGACGGGTTTAAAGGAACCGCTGATTCGGGGGCTCTGGCTCACTCAGGCAGAGGGGAGGGAGGGTCGCGCAGTGTGGGGCGGGCCTGCGGCGGCAGAGGCCAGCGTGACGTTGCAGCAGCCCGAGGCGCTCCGTGGGCTTTCCCGGAAAAGCCGTCCCCGGGTCCCGGGACCCCGGCAGTGGTGGGGTGCACAGGCCCCCCGGAAGGCGGGGCGGACAGTGATCCGCGCTCGCACACAGGCCCCGCGGCGGCAGCAGCAGCAGCAGCCCCAGCGTCCCACGCCCGTCTCCGGGGTCCATGCCTTTAGCCGCAGCTCACGCCCGTCTCCGGCGCTTCCCAAAGCAGCCATCTTAATGCCCTCTCCTCGCGCACCAGGAAGCAAAATGGAAGAAAAAGCCTCTTGCCTCTCCGGCAGCTCCAGACCCTTTCCCCGGACTCCCTCCCGGCTAGCCGTGGTGCACTAACCCCTTCAGGCTCTCTTCCTGCCACCAGCCCCAGTCCTCTCCCTGCGCTCCGACTGAAAGCCAATACCCGAGCCTCAGCTCCCAGCCCCGCCCACATCGGTGGCCGAGCAGACAAGCCTCTCAGGCTGGTGTGTGCCTGAGGGCACCGATCCTCTGTGCCAGAATCTCTCCGCTTTGCCCTCCACACCCCTGTTGCTGTACTCTCCTCCGCTACTCCGAAGCTTTCTCCCTCTGCTACCTGCAGTCTCCACCCGGGAAGGGGCTTGTAGTGTATGGAAACCTTTCCTCCTTCACGGCTCCCTCCCACTGGTGCAGGTCCCGTCCCTATCCTTTTGTCTCTGTTTATTCTTTTTTCTTTTGCCCTACCCAGGTATGTGGGGAGTTTCTTGCCTTTTTGGGGGTCTGAGGTGTTCTGTCAGCGTTCAGTAGGTGTTCTGTAGGAGTTGTTCCACGTGTAGATGAATTTCTGATGTATCTGTGGGGAGGAAGGTGATCTCCGCATCTTACTTTTCCGCCATCTTCCCAGGGTCCTCTGTTGGAAGATTTTTAATCACAGTTTATATTTCAGTGCTTGTGATTGGTGTATTCATATTTTCTATTTCTTCCTGAGTCAGTCTTGGCAGGTTGTGCATTTCTAAGAATTTGTCCATTTCTTCCAGGTTGTCCATTTTATTGGCATAGAGTTGCTTGTAGTAATCTCTCATGATCTTTTGTATTTCTGCAGTGTCAGTTGTTACTTCTCCTTTTTCATTTCTAATTCTATTGATTTGAGTCTTCTCCCTTTTTTTCCTGATGGGTCTGGCTAATGGTTTATCAATTTTGTTTATCTTCTCAAAGAACAAGCTTTTAGTTTGGTTGATCTTTGCTATCGTTTCCTTCATTTCTTTTTTATTTATTTCTGATCTGATCTTTATGATTTCTTTCCTTCTGCTAACTTTGGGGGATTTTTGTTCTTCTTTCTCTAATTGCTTTAGGTGCAGGGTCAGGTTATTTACTCGAGATGTTTCTTATTTCTTAAGGTGGGATTGTATTGCTATCAACTTCCCCCTTAGAACTGCTTTTGCTGCGTCCCATAGGTTTTGGGCCGTCGTGTCTCCATTGTCATTTGTTTCTAGGTATTTTTTATTTCCTCTTTGATTTCTTCAGTGATCACTTCGTTATTAAGTAGTGTATTGTTTAGCCTCCGTGTGTTTGTATTTTTTACAGATCTTTTCCTGTAATTGATGTCTAGTCTCATAGCATTGTGGTCGGAAAAGATACATGATACAATTTCAATTTTCTTAAATTTACCAAGGCTTGATTTGTGACCCAAGATATGATCTATCCTGGAGTATGTTCCATGAGCACTTGAGAAAAATGTGTATTCTGTTGTTTTTGGATGGAATGTCCTATAAATATCAATTAAGTCCATCTTGTTTAATGTATCATTTAAAGCTTGTGTTTCCTTATTTATTTTCATTTTGGATGATCTGTCCATTGGTGAAAGTGGGGTGTTAAAATCCCCTACTATGAGTGTGTTACTGTCGATTTCCCCTTTTATGGCTGTTAGTATTTGCCTTATGTATTGAGGTGCTCCTATGTTGGGTGCATAAATATTTACAATTGTTATATCTTCTTCTTGGATCGATCCCTTGATCATTATGTAGTGTCCTTCTTTGTCTCTTCTAATAGTCTTTATTTTAAAGTCTATTTTGTCTGATATAAGAATTGCTACTCCAGCTTTCTTTTGATTTCCATTTGCATGGAATATCTTTTTCCATCCCCTTACTTTCAGTCTGTATGTGTCTCTAGGTCTGAAGTGGGTCTCTTGTAGACAGCATATATATGGGTCTTGTTTTTGTATCCACTCAGCCAATCTGTGTCTTTTGGTGGGAGCATTTAATCCATTTACATTTAAGGTAATTATCGATATGTATGTTCCTATTCCCATTTCCTTAATTGTTTTGGGTTTGTTATTGTAAGTATTTTCCTTCTGTTGTGTTTCTTGCCTAGAGAAGTTCTTTTAGCATTTGTTGTAAAGCTGGTTTGGTGGTGCTGAACTCTCTCAGCTTTTGCTTGTCTGTAAACGTTTTAATTTCTCCATCAAATCTGAATGAGATCCTTCCTCGGTAGAGTTATCTTGGGTGCAGGTTTTTCTCCTTCATCACTTTAAGTATGTCCTGCTACTCTCCTCTGGCTTGTAGAGTTTCTGCTGAGAGATCAGCTGTTAACCTGATGGGGATTCCCTTTTGTGTTATTTGTTTTTTTTCCCTTGCTGCTTTTAATATGATTTCTTTGTGTTTAATTTTTGACAGTTTGATTAATATGTGTCTTGGCGTATTTCTCCTTGGATTTATTCTGTATGGGTCTCTCTGTGCCTCCTGGACTTGATTAACTATTTCCTTTCCTACATTAGGGAAATTTTCAGCTATAATCTCTTCAAATATTTTCTCTGTCCCTTTCTTTCTCTCTTCTTCTTCTGAAATCCCTATAATACAAATGTTGGTGCGTTTAATGTTGTCCCAGAGGTCTCTGAGACTGTCCTCAGTTCTTTTCATTCTTTTTTCTTTATTTTGCTCTGCAGCAGGTATTTCCACTCTTTTCTCTTCCACGTCTCTTATCTGTTCTTCTCCCTCAGTTATTCTGCTATTGATCCCATCTAGAGTATTTTTCATTTCATTTATTGTGTTTTTAGTCATTGCTTGTTTCATCTTTAGTTCTTCTAGGTCCTTGTTAACTGTTTCTTGCATTTTGTCTATTCTCTTTCCAAAATTTTGGATCATCTTTACTATCATTATTCTGAATTCATTTTCAGGTAGACTGCCTATTTCTTCTTCATTTGTTAGGTCTGGTGGGTTTTTATCTTGCTCCTTCACCTGCTGTGTGTTTTTCTGTCTTCTCATTTTGCTTATCTTACTGTGTTTGGGGTCTTCTTTTTGCTGTCTGCAGGTTCGTAGTTCCCATTGTTTTTGGTGTCTGTCCCTAGTGGTTAAGGGTGTTTCAGTGGGTTGTGTAGGCTTCCTTGTGGAGGGGACTAGTGCCTGTGTTCTGGTGGATGAGGCTGGATCTTGTCTTTCTGGTGGACACATCCACATCTGGTGGTGTGTTTTAGGGTGTCTGTGGCCTTATTATGTTTTTAGGCAGCCTCTCTGCTAATGGGTGGAGTTGTGTTCCTGCCTTGCAAGTTGCTTGGCATAGGGTGGCCAGCACTGTAGCTTGCTGGTCATTGAGTGAAGCCGGGTGCTGGTTGAGATGGAGATCTCTGGGAGATTTTCACCATTTGATATTATGTGGAGCTGGGAGGTCTCTTGTGGCTCAGTTTCCTGAAGTTGGCTCTCCCACCTCAGAGGCACAGCAGTGACTCCTGGCTGCATCACCAAGAGTCTTTCATCATTCCAGCTCAGAATAAAAGGGAGAAAAAGTAGAAGGAAATAATTAGTAGAAGAAAGAATGAAAGAAAGAAAGAAAGAAGGGAGGGAGGGAGGGACGAGGGAGAGAGGGAGGGAGGAAAGAAAGAAAGAAAGAAAGAAAGAAAGAAGCAAAGGAGGGAGGGGGAAGGAGGGAGGAAGGATGGAATGTAGGAAAAAGAGAAAGAGAGAAGATAAAGTAAAATAGAATAAAGTATGATAAAATATAATAATGTTATTAAAATAAAAAAGTAATTATTAAAAAAATTAAAAATTAAAAACAAACATAAAACAGATGGATAGAACCCTAGGACAAATGGTGGAAGCAAAGCTATATAGACAAAATCTCACACAGAAGCATACACATACACTTTCACAAAAAGAGAACAAGGGGAAAAAATCATAAATCTTGTTCTCAAAGTCCACCTCCTCAGTTTGGGATAATTCATTGTCTATTCATGTATTCCACAGATGCAGGGTACATCAAGTTGATTGTGGAGCTTTAGTCTACTGCTTCTGGGGCCGCTGGGAGAGATTTCCCTTTCTATTGTTTATTCTCACAGCTCCCGGGTCTCAGCTTTGGATTTGGCCCTGCCTCTGTGTGTAGGTCGTTGGAGGGCGTCTGTTCTTCACTCAGACAGGACGAGGTTAAAGGAACAGCTGCTTCGGGGGCTCTGGCTCACTCAGGCCGGGGGAGGGAGGGGTACAGAGTGCGGGGCGAGCCTACGGCAGCAGAGGCCGGCGTGACGTTGCACCAGCCCATGGCGCACCGTGCGCTCTCCCGGGGGAGCCGTCCCTGCATCCCGGGACCCCGGCAGTGGCGGTCTGCACAGCCTCCCCGGAAAGGGGGCATGTACAGTGACCTGCGCTCGCACACAGGCCTCTTGGCGGCGTCAGCAGCAGCCCCAGTTTCCCTAGCCCATCTCTGGGGTCCGCGCTTTTAGCCGTGGCTCGCGCCCATCTCTGGAGCTCCTTTAAGCAGTGCTCTTAATCCCCTCTCCTCGCGCACCAGGAAACAAAGAGGGAAGAAAAAGTCTCTTGCCTCTTTGGCAGCTCCAGACTTTTTCCCGGACTCCCTCCCGGCTAGCCGTGGTGCACTAACCCCTTCAGGCTCTCTTCCCGTCGCCAGCCCCAGTCCTCTCCCTGCGCTGCAACTGAAACCCGAAACCCGAGTCTCAGCTCCCAGCCCCGACCGCCCCGGCGGCCGAGCAGACAAGCCTCTCGGGCTGGTGAGTGCTGGTCAGCACTGATCCTCTGTGCCGGAATCTCTCTCAGCTTTGCCCTCTGCACCCCTGTTGCTGTGCTCTCCTCTGCTACTCCGAAGTTTTCACCCTCCACCACCTGCAGTCTCCGCCCCCAAAGGGGCTTCCTAGTGTGTGGAAACCTTTCTTCCTTCACGGCTCCCTCCCACTGGTGCAGGTCCCGTCCCTATCCTTTTGTCTCTGTTTATTCTTGTTTCTTTTGCCCTACCCAGGTACGTGGGGAGTTTCTTGCCTTTTGAGGGGTCTGAGGTCTTCTGTCAGCATTCAGTAGGTGTTCTGTAGGAGTTGTTCCACGTTTAGATGAATTTCTGATGTATTTGTGGGGAGGAAGGTGATCTCCACGTCTTACTCTTCCACCATCTTCCCCCCGCCTCCAAACTATTCCTTTTTAAAAGGACACTGGTCATATTGGATTGGAGCCCACCCTAATGACTTCATTACAACTTGTCACCCCTGTAAATACCTATTTCCAAATGAGGTCACATTCTGAAAACTGGGGGTTATGACTTCAATAGCTTTCTGGGAGACACAATTCAACCCATAACACCTGGATTATTTGAGTAGCTTCTCAACTGGTGTCCCTGTTTCCACCCTTCTCAATACTACCTATTCTCACCTCAGCAGCCAGAGTAAAGCAGTAATGGAATTCAGTAACACTGCCCACCTCTGAGTAAAGTCCTCTCATGGCTCCCTGTCCTGTTTAGAGTAAAAACAAAGTCCTTAAGATGCCGTCCAATGTCCTATGTGATCTGATGAGAAAATCAAATGGCAATGGTCAATAGTTCCTAGGATAAAAGTTTAAAATTTCAAACTATCAAAGGATCATTATTGTTTTGCCCCTCTCTGCAAACACTGTCATTACTTTGTAGCTCTTTAGTATAGATCAGGGGTCGTCAAACCATGGCCTGTAGGTCAAATGCAACCAATCACTTGCTTTTCTAAATAAAATGTTATTGGAACTTAGTCACGCTCACTTGGTTGCCTGTGGTCTATGGCTGCTTTCAGCTACAGTGATGGAGTTCCATAGTTGTAACTGATCATATGGCCCAAAAGGCCTAAAGTATTTACTACCTGGTCTTTATGGAGAAAGTATGTTGACCCCTGACACAGATCTTCAATATTTTACTGCTCTAGGCAAGTATGCCAATCTCTTTTTAAATCCTAAGTGTTTTACTGAGCAAACACCAGCAGCCTCTTTCCAATTTAACCACATCAAATGCTCATTTGAAGTGTGTCACCTTATGACTTTCTTCTGGGCACTGGGAAGTCTCACTTTCCCTACTTAATTATTATGTATTCCTTGGCCTTCTCTTCTCCTGACGACCACAGTGCAAGTCCTGAAGGGCATCTTAAATATATTTATGTAAAGTAAGGCCTATAATTCTGAAGTTTTAAGAAACTGAGGTGTGATGACCTCTAGGCTTTGGTTGGTGAACGTTTTTCTTCTTTCTTTTTTCAGAGTAGGTCTTATAAAGAGCAAAGTCTTACTTTTAAAATTTTGTGTGTGTATGTGTCTTTTCTTCCCCCCCAAGAGCATTGGTTTCTCAAACTATACCTCTCAGGTATTGGCTCCTGTTCATCTTGTCCTTTCTCAGTCCCCTTAAGCCCCAATGCTCCTCTTTTTTCTTTATGAGTTCCCATCTCATGGCATCTCATGACTTTTGTCTTTGCCATGTTTTCCACCAGGATCATCCCAAATATACACATGACTCACTCCTTACTTCCTTCAAGTATTCACTCACATGTTGACTTCTCAAAAAAGACTTCTTTGACCACACCTTAAAGCTGTTATTGACACACCTGACTCTCCTGTTTCACAACATAGAACTCACCAATGTATAACATACTATACAATTTACTTTATAATTTTGTTGTTAACTGTCTTCCTTCTTGGAGTATGCACTACATAGTGAACTATACAGTGTTCTGTATCTAGAACAGTGCCAAGCATATAATAGACACTCAGTAAATATGACTGGCAGAAATTAGAATACAAACAATTCCACATACAATAACACAACACCAAACCAACAGCGTCGAGTTCAGGATCAAGGTGTAGCAAGAGTTACACATTTCTTGGTATTAATCATTCATAAAAGGGATAGTATTTACTAAGTGTCTATTAGAAACCTAGCACTCTTCTATAAAACAAGAGATGTACAGCCTGCTATATTTTTCTCTTTAACACTTATCAGTCCCCGACTTTATATAATAGACATATATTTAACTTGCTTATCATCTACCTTACCTCCCCAGCTTTCCTCCAAGTGGCATGCCAGCTCAGTAAAAACTGTCATTCCCCCTGTTGTGTTCAATGTTCTATTCCCAGTTCTTGGAAAAGTCCCTGGCCCATGGTGGCATCAAAAGGTAACTGAACTAGTATGATTTGTTTTTGAGGCTCTCCGCCATGTACACTATTTCATTCTTTTCCAAACTCTCCACCTTACTCCCTTTACCAGCTCTTTCCTTCCACATCTGAGGCTTTTTGGTTTAGTGTTTTGTAAAGGTGAGCAGTCTTCACCCTTTGATATAATATATTGCAATGATATTTTTAATAGAAGCAAATATCATTTTGAGATAGTATCATTGAATCTAGTATCCTTCTCAAACTTCATAATTGCTGTTTGTTCAAAAGCAAGATATGAGTTTAATGTAGCAGTACTGATTTTCTCATGTGAATTATAACTGGCTCTACATATTAGGGAGAAAGGCAACAAAGCTCTCTGTATTGAGTGCCCACTCGGAGTCAGCTTCATCACATAACTGAATTGTTAACTTGCATAACAACACTTTGAGCTAAATTCTACTACAAACTTTTTACACTTGAGAAACTGAATACCATGGAAGTGAAATTCCAGCTCCAAATTCATACAGCTGGTAGCGGGCAGAGCTGCATTTGCACCAAAGGCTTCCTGGCTCACGTTTTCTCATCCTTCTCCTCTCCAATCCAAAGTTTCCAAAGCATTTTAAATGCCATGAATGTGTGCAAATAAAGAGACATTTATTATAGCTAATAATAAGAGTCTCCATGAGGCCTTTAGGAAACAAAATTGGAGTGTCAAAATCAAAGAACAGTAAAAAAGGCATAATTACAATAAAAAATAACATATTTTTATAACAAATATAACATACAATAAAAATATAACATGTTATAATGTATATTAACATGAAGTAATATACATTACAACTACTGTGTTAGCTAAGAAGTGATCTACATGCCTGGGGTTAGAAGCTATGAATGAGGGAAACTGTAGCTCTTGTATTTTAGGCCAGTGTTTCTCAGACTTAAATAATGGATAAATCTAAAATAGATTTAAAATAGATGAGAACATGCTGTATAGCACAGGGAACTCTACTCACTCCTCTATGGTGACCTAAATGAGAAGGAAATCCAAAAAGGCAGAGATATATGTATATGTATAGCTGATTCACTTTGCTGTACAGTATAAACTAACACAATATTGTAAAGCAAATATACTCCAATTATATATATATATATATATATATATATATATATATATATATACATATAAAAAACAAAAAAACAAAACAAAACAAAAAACTACATGGAACTGAATTCAGCCAACATGAATGAGCTTGAAAGATGACCTCAAGCTCCAGATAGAACCACAGCACAGGTGACACCTTGATTTTAACTTTGTGAGACTATGAACAGAGAACCCAGATGTTCTGTGCCCAGACTTCTAAGCTAAAGAACTGTGAGATAATAAATGGGTGTTGTTGACTAAGGGAGAAGAGAAAGATCTACTTTAGAGTAAAAGGCTGAAAAAAATATAGAAAGAATGAAGAAATGATGACGTTAGATAATCAAGAGTTTGCAACTATAATAATAAAAAAGTGATTCAGGCAAGCATCTTCTAAGGGGGAAAAGTTTGATTACAAACAGGTTATTTACAGCATTTCAAAATATTTCCCTTCAAATTATGTATTAATTTCAAAAGGAAAAAAGTTAATGTGGTAACGACTCCTTAACTAAATAATCAAAATATGTCAACAATAAGGAACAATCACCTGAGAAGTGTACATCATCATAATGTGTCATTTCAGCCAAAAATGCATAATTTGAATCTAATTATGAGAAACATTGGAGAAACACAATTTGGGAAGCATTCAATAAAATAATCTCCTGTATTCTTGAGAAATATCAATGTCATGAAAGACAAAGAAAGGCTGAAGAATCTTCCATATTTAAAAAATCTTGAGAGATGAGACAGCTAAAGGCAATATGTCATCCTAGACTGGGGAAAATCCTACTATAAAGGACATTATTGAGACAATGGGTAATATTGCAGTGTGGACTGTAGTTTAGATAAAAGTATTGTATCAATGTTGAATTTCCTGAATTTGATAACTGTACTCTGGTTATGTAAGAATATTCCCACTGAAGTTTTAAAGGGTAAAGGGGCATGATTAATGAAACCTACTTTCAAATGGTTCTGGTGGGAAAAAATTATTTTTTACACACATGCACACACATACACACAGCATAGTAAAGATAAAATGTTAAAATTTAGACAAATGTTAAAATTTAAAATCCGGGTAAATGGTTATGAGTGTTCTTTGTACTATTGTTACAATTTTTCTGCAAGTTAAAAATTGTTTCAAAATAAAAAGTAAAATCAGATTTTTTCAAATTAAAAGAAATCCCCTTTAAAATAAGAAAAATAAATCACTCTCTGACCTTTAGGATTTACTTGAATTTTCTTTACTGCAGCATTAGCTGACTGTGCTTAAAATTTCATGTTTATTGATTTTATACAACTGAAAACAGTTTAAAATATTGAAAACCACAAAACTATAAAAACAAAATTTGTTATCAATACTTAGTGTGGTTCATGGAGATGTTTGATTACAGTAAATGTTTATTTATAAACAATATAAAATATAACTCTGATATACAAAATGTAGGATTTTTTAGTTGGTCTTGAATATATACCCACTATTATGTAATTACTCAATTATCCATCTATTTTCCTCTTTTGGAACTAGTGCATAACCTTTGCATGGTGGTTGATTTTCATTAGAAACAAATACAATATTTCCTATGAAGTCCTCTTCTGTTTGTACTGACATTGTTTGGTCTGTTTGTAGACTGAGTCAATTAAAATAGTACTAAGTGGCACTCATTCTGCCATAAATGCATTTGAAAGTAGGCATTGAATGTGCCAGCATTGAGTCATAAGGTGATCATGTAGGTGATCCTGATTATATTTATTTTAAAAACTAATTAAATAAAAACTCAAAATATTATTATAGAAAAATAAATATTTTTAAGAATATGAATACATATCTGCCCCAGATATCCCTTCCACCCCTTACCCCATCCCGAATAGCCAATTTACAAAATACTGTGATGGGCTATGTCTAGTTCTTGATGTATATTTTCTTTTCATATATCAATATCTCTCAAAGTTTATTGGCACAACTGAAATCTACTAACTATAAATAAACAGAAACATATTTCAAAAATAAGTTTTTCACACAGACTGTTACATGTTCACAGAATATGGAGTTTGAATTTGCAAAATGTTTAGTGAGTTTGAAAGTCAGATTCATTATTTTAAAAACTCATGAGAGAAATATTAAAAATGAAGACATTTTAGGATAAATTCAAAAGTATTATAAGAAATCTTATTTTTCAACCTGATGCTAGGGTTTTATTTGTTGGGATGTATCTTGGTATTAAGAAGAGACCAAAACAAAAAAGAAAAAGAAAAAAAATTAGGTGACAGAAAAGGGTATACAGGGTTATCTGAATTGACTTTTACCTTTCTCTGGACACACTGAAAAGTTCTGTTGATTTTAAACACACTTATCATTAGCTTCTACTCTCTATAAAGAAACAAAATTCTTAGGCTTCCCTGGTGGCGCAGTGGTTAAGAATCTGCCTGCCAATGCAGGAGACACGGGTTTGAGCCCGGTCTGGGAAGATCCCACATGCCATGGAGCAACTAAGTCCGTGAGCCACAACTACCGAGACCGTGTGCCACAACTACTGAGCCTGCATGCCACAACTACTGAAGCCTGCACTCCTAGAGCCCATTCTCTGGAAGAAGAGAAGCCACCGCAATAAGAAGCCGATGCACCACAACAAAGAGTAGATCCCGCTCACTGCAACTAGAGAAAGCCTACATGCAGCAAAAAAGACCCCACGCAGCCAAAAATAAAAATAAATAAATTTATAAAAACAAACAAAAAAAGGAACACAATCCTCTTCTCTTCATGAAGCTTTTCTTGAATGCTAGATAAAGGTAGTTTGTACACAGGAGGGTTTCTACTGTGCCCACAACTGTTTCTGGTACATTTCCTGTCTGCTTGCAGCAAATCAAAACCTTTTCTTATGGCTTGCCATTTGTCTTACTGCCATTTATAAATACATTTGCATCATTCTTTTTTTTCTTTTTATTAGTTTCTGTTTTATAACAAAGTGAATCAGTCATACATATACATCTGTTCCCACATCCCTTCCCTCATGCATCTCCCTCCCTCCCACCCTCCCCATCCCACCCCTCCAGGCGGTCACAAAGCACCAAGCTCATCTCCCTGTGCTCTGCGGCTGCTTCCCACTAACTATCTACCTTACGTTTGGTAGTGTATATATGTCCATGCCTCTCTTTCGCTTTGTCACAGCTTACCCTTCCCCCTCCCCATATCCTCAAGTCCATTCTCAAGTAGGTCTGTGTCTTTATTCCCGTTTTACCCCTAGGTTCTTCATGACATTTTTTTTTAATTCCATATATATGTGTTAGCATACGGTATTTGTCTTTCTCTTTCTGACTTACTTCACTCTGTATGACACACTCTAAGTCTATCCACCTCATTACAAATAGCTCAGTTTCGTTTCTTTTTATGGCTGAGTAATATTCCATTGTATATATGTGCCACATCTTCTTTATCCATTCATCCGATGATGGACACTTAGGTTGTTTCCAGCTCCGGGCTATTGTGAATAGAGCTGCAATGAACATTTTGGTACATGTCTCTTTTTGAATTATGATTTTCTCAGGGTATATGCCTAGGAGTGGGATTGCTGGGTCACATGGTAGTTCTATTTTTATTTTTTTAAGGAACCTCCATACTGTTCTCCATAGTGGCTGTACCAATTCACATTCCCACCAGCAGTGCAAGAGTGTTCCCTTTTCTCCACACCCTCTCCAGCATTTATTGTTTCTAGATTTCTTGATGATGGCCATTCTGACAGGTGTGAGATGATATCTCATTGTAGTTTTGATTTGCATTTCTCTAAGGATTAATGATGTTGAGTACTCTTTCATGTGTTTGTTGGCAGTCTGTATATCTTCTTTGGAGAAATGCCTATTTAAGTCTTTGGCTCATTTTTGGATTTGCTTGTTTGTTTTTTTGCTGTTGAGCTGCATGAGCTGTTTATAAATTTTGGAGATTAATCCTTTGTCAGTTGCTTCATTTGCAAATATTTTCTCTCATTCTGAGGATTGTCTTTTGGTTTTGTTTATGGTTTCCTTTGCTGTGCAAAAGCTTTGAAGTTTCATTAGGTCCCATTTGTTTATCTTTGTTTTTATTTCCATTTCTCTAGGAGGTGGGTCCAAAAGGATCTTGCTGTGATTTATGTCATAGAGTGTTCTACCTATGTTTTCCTCTAAGAGTTTGATAGTTTCTGGCCTTACATTTAGGTCTTTAATCCATTTTAAGCTTATTTTTGTGTATCGTGTTTAGGGAATGATCTAATCTCAAACTTTTACATGTCCCTGTCCAGTTTTCCCAGCACCACTTATTGAAGAGGCTGGTCTTTCTCCACTGTACATTCCTGCCTCCTTTATCAAAGATAAGTTGACCATATATGCGTGGGTTTATCTCTGGGCTTTCTATCCTGATCCACTGATCTTTCTGTTTTTATGCCTGTACCACACTGTATTAATTACTGTAGCTTTGTAGTATAGTCTGAAGTCAGGGAGCCTGATTCCTCCAGCTCCGATTTTCCTTCTCAAGATTGCTTTGGTTATTCGGGGTCTTTTGTTTTCCCAAACAAATTTTGAAATTTTTTGTTCTAGTTCTGTGAAAAATGTCAGTGGTAGTTTGTTAGGGATTGCCTTGAATCTGTAGATTGCTATGGGTAGTAGAGTCATTTTCACAATATTGATTCTTCCAATCCAGGAGCATGGTATATCTCTCCATCTATTTCTATCATCTTTAATTTCTTTCATCAGTGTCTTATAATTTTCTGCATACAGGTCTTTTGTCTCCTTAGGTAGGTTTATTCCTAGATATTTTATTCTTTTTGTTGCAATGGTAAATGGGAGTGTTTTCTTTATTTCATTTCCAGATTTTTCATCATTAGTGTACAGGAATGCCAGAGATTTCTGTGCATTAATTTTGTATCCTGCTACTTTACCAAATTCATTGATTAGCTCTAGTAGTTTTCTGGTATCATCTTTAGGATTCTCTATGTATAGTATCATGTCATCTGCAAACAGTGACAGCTTACCTTCTTCTTTTCCAATTTGGAATCCTTTTATTTCCTTTTCTTCTCTGATTGCTGTGGCTAAAACTTCCAAAACTAGGTTAAATAAGAGTGGTGAGAGTGGGCAGCCTTGCCTTGTTCCTGATCTTAGTGGAAATGGTTTCAGTTTTTCACCATTGAGGACGATGTTGGCTGTTGGTTTGTCATATATGGCCTTTATTATGTTGAGGAAAGTTCCCTCTATGCCTACTTTCTGGAGGGTTTTTATCATAAATGGGTGTTGAATTTTGTCAAAAGCTTTCTCTGCATCTATTGAGATGATCATATGTTTTTTCTCCTTCAACTGGTTAATATGGTGTATCACATTGATTGATTTGCGTATATTGAAGAATCCTTGCATTCCTGGAATAAAGCCCACTTGATCATGGTGTATGATCCTTTTAATGTGCTGTTGGATTCTGTTTGCTAGTATATTGTTGAGGATTTTTGCATCTATGTTCATCAGTGATATTGGCCTGTAGTTTTCTTTCTTTGTGACATCCTTGCCTGGTTTTGGTATCAAGGTGATGGTGGCCTCGTAGAATGAGTTTGGGAGTGTTCCTTCCCCTGAAATTGTTTGGAAGAGTTTGAGAAGGATGGGTGTTAGCTCTCCTCTAAATGTTTCATAGAATTCGCCTGTGAAGCCATCTGGTCCTGGGCTTTTGTTTGTTGGAAGATTTTTAATCACAGTTTGAATTTCAGTGCTTGTGATTGGTGTATTCATATTTTCTATTTCTTCCTGATTCAGTCTTGGCAAGTTGTGCATTTCTAAGAATTTGTCTATTTCTTCCAGGATGTCCATTTTATTGGCATAGAGTTGCTTATAGTAATCTCTCATGATCTTTTGTATTTCTGCAGTGTCAGTTGTTACTTCTCCTTTTTCATTTCTAATTCTATTGATTTGAGTCTTCTCCCTTCTTTTCTTGATGAGTCTGGCTAATGGTTTGTCTATTTTGTTTATCTTCTCAAAGAACCAGCTTTTAGTTTTATTGATCTTTGCTATCGTTTCCTTCATTTCTTTTTCATTTATTTCTGATCTGATATTTATGATTTCTTTCCTTCTGCTAGCTTTGGGGGTTTTTTCTTCTTCTTTCTCTAATTGCTTTAGGTGCAGGGTCAGGTTGTTTACTCGAAATGTTTCCTGTTTCTTAAGGTGGGATTGTATTGCTATAAACTTCCCCCTTAAAACTGCTTTTGCTGCGTCCCATAGGTTTTGGGTCGTCGTGTCTCCATTGTCATTTTTTTCTAGGTATTTTTTAATTTCCTCTTTGATTTCTTCAGTGGTCACTTCATTATTGAGTAGTGTATTGTTTAGCCTCCATGTGTCTGTATTTTTTAGCCTCCATGTGTTTGTATTTTTTACAGGTCTTTTCCTGTAATTAGTGTCTAGTCTCATAGCATTGTGGTCGGAAAAGATACATGATACAATTTCAAATTTCTTAAATTTACCAAGGCTTGATTTGTGACCCAAAATATGATCTATCCTGGAGAATGTTCCATGAGCACTTGAGAAAAATGTGTATTCTGTTGTTTTTGGATGGAATGTCCTATAAATACCAACTAAGTCCATCTTGTTTAATGTATCATTTAAAGCTTGTGTTTCCTTATTTATTTTCATTTTGGATGATCTGTCCATTGGTGAAAGTGGGGTGTTAAAATCCCCTACTATGAGTGTGTTACTGTCGATTTCCCCTTTTATGGCTGTTAGTATTTGCCTTATGCATTGAGGTGCTCCTATGTTGGGTACATAAATATTTACAATTGTTATATCTTCTTCTTGGATCAATCCCTTGATCATTATGTAGTGTCCTTCTTTGTCTCTTCTAGTAGTCTTTATTTTAAAGTCTAATTTGTCTGATATAAGAATTGCTACTCCAGCTTTCTTTTGATTTCCATTTGCATGGAATATCTTTTTCCATCCCCTTACTTTCAAAGTGTATGTGTCTCTAGGTCTGAAGTGGGTCTCTTGTAGACAGCATATATATGGGTCTTGTTTTTGTATCCATTCAGCCACTCTGTGTCTTTTGGTCGGAGCATTTAGTCGATTTATATTTAAGGTAATTATTGATATGTATGTTCCTATTCCCATTTCCTTAATTCCTTTGGGTTCGTTACTGTAGGTATATTCCTTCTGTTGTGTTTCTTGCCTAGAGAAGTTCCTTTAGCATTTGTTGTAAAGCTGGTTTGGTGGTGCTGAACTCTCTCAGCTTTTGCTTGTCTGTAAACGTTTTAATTTCTCCATCAAATCTGAATGAGATACTTGCTGGGTAGAGTAATCTTGGTTGCAGGTTTCTCTCCTTCATCACTTTAATTATGTCCTGCCACTCCCTTCTGGCTTGTAGAGTTTCTGCTGAGAGATCAGCTGTTATCCTGATGGGGATTCCCTTGTGTGTTATTTGTTGTTTTTCCCTTGCTGCTTTTAATATGATTTCTTTGTGTTTAGTTTTTGACAGTTTGATTAATATGTGTCTTGGCGTATTTCTCCTTGGATTTATTCTGTATGGGACTCTCTGTGCCTCCTGGACTTGATTAACTATTTCCTTTCCCATATTAGGGAAGTTTTCAACTATAATCTCTTCAAATATTTTCTCAGTCCCTTTCTTTTTCTCTTCTTCTTCTGGAACCCCTATAATTCGAATGTTGGTGCATTTAATGTTGTCCCAGAGGTCTCTGAGACTGTCCTCTGTTCTTTTCATTCTTTTTTCTTTATTTTGCTCTGCATCAGTTATTTCCACTCTTTTCTCTTCCACCTCACTTATCCGTTCTTCTGCCTCAGTTATTCTGCTATTGATCCCATCTAGAGTATTTTTCATTTCATTTATTGTGTTTTTATTTTTTTTATTTTTTATTTTTTTCTTTTTGCGGTATGTGGGCCTCTCACTGTTGTGGCCTCTCCCGTTGCGGAGCACAGGCTCTGGATGCGCAGGCCCAGCGGCCATGGCTCACGGGCCCAGCCGCTCCGCGGCATATGGGATCCTCCCAGACCGGGGCACGAACCCGTATCCCCTGCATCGGCAGGCAGACTCTTAACCACTGCGCCACCAGGGAGGCCCATTTTATTGTGTTTTTAATCGATGCTTGATTCATCTTTAGTTCTTTTAGGTCCTTGTTAACTGTTTCTTGTATTTTGTCTATTCTATTTCCAAGATTATGGATCTTGGAAATAGAATCTTGGATCATCTTTACCATCATTATTCTGAATTCTTTTTCAGGTAGACTGCCTATTACCTCTTCATTTGTTAGGTCTGGTAGGTTTTTATCTTGCTCCTTCACCTGCTGTGTGTTTTTCTGTCTTCTCATTTTGCTTATGTTACTGTGTTTGGGGTCTCCTTTTTTTGCAGGCTGCAGGTTCGTAGGTCCCGTTGTTTTTGGTGTCTGTCCCCAGTGGCTAAGGTTGTTTCAGTAGGTTGTGTAGGCTTCCTGGTGGGGGGGACTAGTGCCTGTGTTCTGGTGGTTGAGACGCAATCTTGTCTTTCTGGTGGACAGGTCCACGTCTGGTGATGTGTTTTGGGGTGCCTGTGGCCTTATTATGTTTTTAGGCAGCCTCTCTGTTAATGGGTGGGGTTGTGTTCCTGCCTTGTTATTTGCTTGGCATAGGGTGACCAGCACTGTAGCTTGCTGGTCGTTGACTGAAGCTGGGTGCTGGTGTTGAGATGGAGATCTCTGGGAGATTTTCGCTGTTTGATATTATGTGGAGCTGGGAGGTCTCCTGTGGACCCGTGTCCTGAAGTTGGCTCTCCCACTTCAGAGGCACAGCACTGACTCCTGGCTGCAGCACCAATAGTCTTTCATCCACCCGGCTCAGAATAACAGGGAGAAAATGTAGAAAGAAAGAATTAGTAGAAGAAAGAAAGAGAGAGGGAAAGAAAGGAAGAAGGGAAGAAAGGAAGGAAGGAAGGAAGAAAGAAAGAAAGGAGGGAGGGAGGGAGGAAGGATGGAAAGAAAGAAAGAAAGGAGGGAGAGAGGGAGGAATGAAAGAAAAGGAAGAGTGAATGGAAGAAGGGAGGGAGGGATGGAGGAAGGAAAGAAAGACAGGAGGGCGGGAGGGAGGGAGGAAAGACAAAGAAAGAAGGAAAGGAGGAGCAGAGGGAGGGAGGGATGGAGGGAAGGTAGGAAAAAAAGAAAGAGCAGGTAAAGTAAAATAGAATAAAGTATGAAATATATTAGTGTTATTAAAATTAAAAAGTAATTATTGAAAAAAAAACAGACCGATAGAACCCTGGGATATATGGTGGAAGCAAAGCTATACAGAGAGAATCTTACACAGAAGATTACACATACACATTCACAAAAAGAGAGCAGGGGGAAAAATCAAAAATCTTGCTCTCCAAGTCCACCTCCTCAATTGGGGATAATTTGTTGTAAAAAGAGGAAAAGGGCGAGAAGTCTGAAATCTTGCTCTGTAAGTCCACCTCCTCAATTTTGGATAATTCATTGTAAAAAGAGGAAAAGGGGGGAAAGTCTTAAATCTTGTCCTCAAAGTCCACTTCCTCAATTTGGGATGATTCGCTGTCCATTCATGCACTCCACAGACGCAGGGCACATCAAATAGACCGTGGAGCTTTAATCCACTGCCTCTGAGGCTGCACAGCGAGATTTCCCTGTCTCTGCTCTCACAGCTCCCGGGTCTCAGCCTTGGACCTGGCCCTGCCGCTGCGCGTAGGTCACCGGAGGGCGTCCGTTCTTCGCTCAGACAGGACGGGTTTAAAGGAGCCGCTGATTCGGGGGCTCTGGCTCACTCAGGCAGAGGGGAGGGAGGGTCGCGCAGTGTGGGGCGGGCCTGCGGCGGCAGAGGCTGGCGTGACGTTGCAGCAGCCCGTGGCGCTCCGTGCGCTTTCCCGGGAAAGCAGTCCCCGGGTCCTGGGACCCCGGCAGTGGTGGGGTGCATAGGCCCCCCGGAAGGCGGGGCGGACAGTGACCCGCGCTCGCCCACAGGCCCCGCTGCAGCGGTGGTGGCGGCGGCGGCGGTGCCAGCAGCCCCAGCGTCCCACTCCCGTCTCCGAGGTCCGCGCCTTACCCGCGGCTCGCGCCTCTCTCCGACGCTTCCCCAAGCAGCCCTCTTAATGCCCTCTCCTGCGCACCAGGAAACAAAAGGGAAAAATGTCTCTTGCCTCTTCAGCAGCTCCAGACCCTTTCCCTGGACTCCCTCCGGGCTAGCCGTGGTGCACTAACCCCTTCAGGCTCTCTTCCTGCCACCAGCCCCAGTCCTCTCCCTGCACTCCGACTGAAAGCCGATACCCGAGCCTCAGCTCCCAGCCCCGCCCGCCCGGGCGGCCGAGCAGACAAGCCTCTCGGGCTGGTGTGTGCCTGAGGGCACCGATCCTCTGTGCCGGAATCTCTCCGCTTTGCCCTCCGCACCCCTGTTGCTGTGCTCTCCTCCGCTACTCCGAAGCTTTCCCCCTCCGCCACCTGCAGTCTCCGCCCGCGAAGGGGCTTGTAGTGTGTAGAAACCTTCCCTCCTTCACGGCTCCCTCCTACTGGTGCAGGTCCCGTCCCTATCCTATTGTCTCTGTTTATTCTTTTTTTTTTCTTTTGCCCTACCCAGGTATGTGGGGAGTTTCTTGCCTTTTGGGGGGTCTGAGGTGTTCTGTCAGCGTTCAGTAGGTGTTCTGTAGGAGTTGTTCCACGTGTAGATGAATTTCTGATGTATCTGTTGGGAGGAAGGTGATCTCTGCGTCTTACTCTTCCGCCATCTTCCTCCGGGGTTGCATCATTCTTCATTCATATACTCTACAATCATAGGTTGACCCATCAATTTAACTTACTTAGTATGGTAATTACTGAGCAGAAAACTTTAATTGCTTTGCAAAACTGTAATGCAAATTATTCAATAGGGACCTTAATTAAAGTCTGGCAATTTGTGTTTTCCAATATTCACCAATTCATATAACCGAAATTGTTGTGTTACATTGTAGATACATGACTATTAGCTATTCTTTAGCATTATAATTTAATCTCATGAATTTTATTAAGAAGTAATGACAATTCTTCTTGTCAAAACCTTGACATTTGTTATTACCTTATTTCTTATAATCTAAGACATCATTGATTTTCAGAGACACCATTATTTTATAACCACTAAGAAAGAAAAATTGCAGCTAAAATTGACATTCTTCTGTCATATGATAACTCCAATTTCTGACTGCTAAAATATATTTTTATGTTCATTCTAACATGTCTAAGTGACACCAAAAATTAATTAAGGAAGAGCACAGTTATAAAGAATGCCATAGATGCTGTACTGTTTAATTACACAGTACTAAAATCAGTAAACTAGAATTTTTCTGTTGTTTAAATTTTGAATGCACATACATTATTCATATAATACTGCTGTTTTATTTTAAATATCCTTACCTTAAAATTTGTATGATGTTGAGTCTTCATTATTTGTGGGTATGTCTAAGTGTTCTGTTAAATTGTAAGCTCTCAGTGGAAAGGAAATATGTCTTCCTTATGTAATATTTGATATATTCAAAAGTTTATTAATGAATGTGAATATATAATTTGTCAATAATTATAAAATGAAAAGCTGTGAACAAACCACTCAACTTAAGATGTATATTCCCCAATATGATTGATGCCGGATGCTCTATGTATTCTCCCTGACTTAATATTTCATCCACCATCAGTGGTAACAAATAACCTCAACTTTATTTTTCATGTTCATCTTGTCTTATGTTATAATGTTACTTCCTCATACATGACTTTTTATGTGATATATTATTTTTTAGCTTTATAAATATGTTATCAAGGATTTTGTCCTCAACATCTATTTGTGCTCTTGCATGTAACTGTAGCTCATTGATTTTGCCTGTTCTATAATATCCCACTGTTTGAATCTCCCAAAATTTACATATCCCATTTTTCTGAAAATTTGGGTTTTGTCCAGGGCTTTTTTTTTTGGTTTACTTTTTCTAATGTGAAAAAGACACACTACACATTAATTTGCAGGTTCTCTTGGAAAACCAGTAGGAGTTTTTCTAGTGAACAGACACACACAGAGCAATGGAATAGTTGTGTTATATAATATAAAATGTATGTCAGCTTCATGAGTTAGTGCTTTCTAAAGATGATTCATTCACACATCTACCAGAAGTATAAAAGTGTATCTATTTCCATACTTTTGCCAACAATCAGTATAGTCAGTATTCTTGATTTTTTTGTTGTTATTGAGTTTTGTGTTTTAATCAATCTAGGGGTATAAAATCAATCTAGTGGTATTCGATTCTATATTTACATTTACATACACGGTTGAATCATTTATAATACAAGTTTTTGTGCACAGTTAATTTCTTGCAGCACAATATTTTCTTAAAATTCATTTATCTTATGAGTATCAGGAGTTCCTCCCTTTTTGCTATTGAGTAGCAATCAATTGTATACACGTAAATCAATGTGTTTATCCATTAATTTATTAATAGTTTTGGCTATTATGAATAAAATTGTTACAAACATTTGTTTATAAACAGAGTTTGTCCAAAGATAGTTTTTATGTTTCTCTTGGATAAATAGATAAGAGTGAATTTTAGGGATCATTTTTAAGGGTAACATTTTAAAAAATGGTCAAAAACTTTTTCAAAGAGGTTATACAATTTTATATTCCCACTAATAATATTATATGAGTGTTACAGTTATGCCAATCCTTACTAACACTTGATATTGTAAGTATTTTTTATTGTGACCATTTTAGTGGCTGTATAGTGGTATCTCATTGTGGTTTAATACTGCCTTTTGAAGCAACTAATCACATTGAGGATTTTTTTCATGTGCTTATAGGTAATTTTTATATATTCTAGATGAAGTGTTCAAATGTTTTTGCCAATACTGGGGGGTATTTCTTCCATATTAGTGAATTATAAGTGTTCTTTATATATCCTAAATAAAACCCACTTTTTAGATATATACATCATAAATGCTTTTTTCCACTCTGTGGCTTGCATTTATATTTTCTTAACAATATTTTTGAACATCATAAAATTTTAATTTAGTAAAGCATCTTTTTTCTTTTATGCATTCATACTTTTTTCATTGTATCTATAAAATCTTTATCAATGTTAAGTTGCAAACATTTTCTCCTATTTTTTCTTCAAGAAATTTGTATAACTTTAACCTTCATATTTATGTCTAAATTCTGCCTTTTGAGTTAATCTTGTTACATGTTGTGAGGTAAGGATCAGGGTGCATGTTTGCCAAATGATGTCCTGTTGTTCGGTATCTTTTGCTGTAAAGACTATATATTGTCTTCCCCATTGAAATACCTTGACACTTTTGATGAAAATAAGTTGACAATGTATGTGTGGGTCTAGTTCTGGATTCTCTTCTGTTTCACTAACCTATGCAAATTTCCCTATAGTACATTTTGAAATCAGATAGTTTAAGTGTTCCAGCTTTTTTACTGGTTAGCTAAACCCTTTGGCTGCTCTTGTTTCTTTGCATGCCCATGGATGGACTTAGAGGGTATTATGCTTAGTAAAGTAAGTCAGACCAAGAAAGGTAAATACTGTATGATATCACTTATCTGTGGAATCTAAAAAATAAAACAAACAAATGAATATAACAAAAAAGAAGCAGACTCACAGATTAAAAGAACAAACTAGTGGGGAGAGGGAAGGGGGAGGAGTGTTGTCGTTCGGGTCCCAAAGAAGAGGCGGACAAGGAGAATGGATTTAAACAGATGAACAGCCGGGGACTCAGGACTCCAACAGTCAAGAGTCCCAAACCTCTGCCCGTCCACATATTTATTTACTGGATACACAATGAACTTGTTTTTCAGGTAGTATTGAATAGAAATCAGATACAGATCATCGGCTTCAAAATATGTTTTGGTCTGCAGGTAAGCTTGTACAAAAACATTTGCGAACCCATTAAAGTAATTAAAATGTTCAAACTTTTCTTATTCTTAAACAACATGAACAAGTCGTTCCAGGACGCTTAATTCTCTGAACACTTCAAAGAGGGACTGGAACCATTTGTGATTCTTCAGCCAGATGTCTCTTGTGTGCAAGGACATTTCTGTGTTCTCAAGAATGCCATCCCAAAACAACCTTTTCATATAAGCTAAACTTTTTGGACACTTTCCACATTTCCCCCTTTTTGTTTTTGTTGAAGCTTGTGCAGCATTAAAGTAAAGACTGCAGTTTGTTGTGAGTTCACTTGTCGTTGTGCGGCCTGTCTTCTCCAGACTAAATGAAACAGAAATAAAATTATTAATACAATAATGGCTAAACCAGTTGTAGATCCTGCAAATATTTTTAGTTGTTTTATAGGATTCATATTACTAAGGCTTTCTGAAATACTAGATAAAATGTTTTCCCTGCTTAACATCCTCAATTGTTCTTTAAACATATTAGCAATATGTTCCTGTAAATCTAAAATCTCTTATGTCGTGTTACTATGATTTAATAAATGCTTCTTTACACTTTCCCAGGGGAAATGCATTTCATTATATTTGATTGGGGTAACACAGAAAGTAGACATATTCCAATCACATTTCAATGATATTTGCTTTTGCAGGCTTACAATTTGTTCTCCTACCATTACCACTGCTTGCTGTAAGTCAGCTAATTGTGAGTTAATCTCACTATCTATTCTTCTTTGTGCAGTCCATAATTTGGAAGAATTTTCATGCCAGTTCTGAACATATTCCACTGTTTGAACAGACTGCTGTAATGCAACAGCAGCAGTTGCCACAGTGACTGTTATAGCTATAAGTCCAACAATGACTGCAATAATCAGTCCAATCATGTGTTTTCCTCTCTTTAGCACTTCATCAATCACGTGTTGGAAAAGCATCATAGAAGGTGAATCTTGCCACAAACGCTGCATCTGTACTGGTAACCAAACACCTGTTCTTGCTTTTAAAATATAAATGCTTTCTGTTGAAGCGTTAAAAGGTATACTGCTATTAAAACATGTAAAAAAGGTACAATCACAACAATGTACATAATATTCAGATTCATTCCAACTTGTAGGCCCTTTCATAAAGATACACAGCAATCATACACATGCTTGTAAAAAAGTGTATCATTCCGTGTAAACTTAAATTCAGTTTTATTGGTAGTACTATTTTTCCCTATATGACCTTCCCTTGAATTCATTCCTTTTAAAGCAGTACCTATTTTCCATAAATGTGTTTGTAAAGGCCCCATGGGCATATGTGGAGATGGAGGAGACATGCCGCCTCCATGTCAGTAAGTGGAACTATTTCCAGAAGTATCATTAGTGTTTGTGTAAATGGTACGATTTTTCCTTTGTGCCACCATAGCTCACTACCGTATATCTTCCTGCGAGCAGAGACAAAAGGGCTCCAATCTATGATGCTTCCATGGGAAGTATTAACTAAGACTCACATTTCATGCCCAATACAATTGGTCCAATGTACCCAATCCACAAAACTATTGACTACAGACTGCATACCATGTGGCAAATCAGGGGGAAAAGTACTGTTAGTCTTATTACCCTCAAAACCATAGGCATGCAAAAGATAAAACATTCGAGGTCCTCCTTCCTTCGTTGTATTCTTAATTATAACTAACCATGCTTGTGACATTATTTTTAAACAGTGTGCTTCTTGCCCTATACATATAGGTGGTCCCTCTACTCAGCTGTATAATTAGTTATATTCATCCCCCTTTCTCTCAACTTCAAGGTTTCTTGGTTATCATATGGACCAGGTAACCAAGAAGAATCATTAACATAAACATTTACAGAACTACTAAACCAATGAATAACTTGATTTAATGGAGGGTTAGGTACATAAGCCCAATAAGTATAGTTTTCTCCCTCTACTACAGTTACCTGGGTGGTAATGAGTGCCAACATGGCCAGAAAAAGATAAGATGTTGTAACAGGTTGGTCTTGCTCCTTAATCACCTGCTCAGCTTTTAAGGTCAATCCTTTAATATCTCCCCAAGTCAGTATATTTGCATTTCTGGTACTCATTCTGGGTCTCCATCACGTTATAGGTCCCAGAGTGAGTTCCTCCATCCAACTTTTCAGACCGTCTTCATCAAATGCTCTCTTGCGGCTCATGTTGAGGCTTGATCAACCGAGATGGTACCCAAAGTTTTTGTGATCCTGTGGAGACATAAGTATATCCTCTTCCCCATTTTAATAACAATCCAGGCTCCTATATATTATTCTCTATATTTTTTATACAAATGGGTTGATCTAAATCCTTTGAAACTTGTTTGATCAATGCCTTTCTGCTGCAGTAGAATTGTCCTCGTTTTGATTTAAAAAATTCAATGTGAATAAAGCTCTTAATATTCTTATCTTTGGTGATTCTAGCCTCCTTTTTCCCCCTTTTTGTTTTAAAAGCACTTGTTTTAAAGTTGCATTTGTCTGTTCAATGATAGTTTAACCCTGTGGATTATAAGGGATTCCGGTAATATGTTTTATATACCTTGTGTGGAAAAAATGTTGTAAATTCTGGGACGTATATGCAGGGATATTATCTGTTTTAATGGAAGATGGAATTCCCATAACATTAAAAGCTTCAAGCAAATGCAGAATAACCACATCAGTTCATGCTGAAGATAAAGAGGAGGCCCAGGTAAATCCTGAGTAGGTATCAATAGAATGATGGACATAAGCCAATTTGCCAAAAGATGAAACATGAGTAACGTCCATCTGTCAAAGTTGATTAGATGATTTGCCCCGTGGATTGACTCCTGCCGTATAAGCACTTCCATGTATAGGATCACATTGTGGACATTTTGTACTATTTCTTTAGCTTGAGATAATGGGATTTGAAATTGTTGTTGTATGCCTCTGACATTTATATGTGTACCTTGATGTGCTTCTTTGGCAGAAGCAAATCCAATCAATAATTGATCAATATAATTATTAAGGTGAGCCATAGGACCAGGCAAGTTAGAATGAGAGTGAATATGTGTAATATAAAAAGGATTTATTTTGGATTGGAGAAGCAATTGTAGTTGTCGAAATAAATCGTGTAACTCATCTGTTGTATGAGGTATTACAACAGTTTCTACATGCTTTACTACAAATTCAGCATATTGAGAGTCAGTTATAATGTTTAACAGTTGAGATTGATTAGTAACTAATAAGATAATGGCAAATAATTCTGCCTTTTGTATTGAGGTATACGGAGATTGAATGACTTTTGAACAGTCTCCGTTAGAATATCCCGCCACGTCATGTTTATTAGCATCAGTATATGAAGTTTCCGCTGTCAAAGGAGAACTAGAGACAGTACATTCTAAAATAAAGGAAGTTTGCTTTAGAAATTGTAATCTTTTTTCTTTTGGATTTCGATTGTGGATTTCTCTCACAAAATTGGTAGTGGCTATTTGCCATTTTTCTTTTATCTGATATAAATGAGTAATTTCTTTAAGTGTTAAAGGAACTATAACAGAATCAGGATCTTTTCCTATTAGTTGTCGTAACCGAAAATGACCCTTAATAAGGAGCTCACATAGCTTATCAATATAAGTAGTCATTCTTTTTACAGTTTTATGGGCAAGAAAATCCATTCAAGAATTTTTTGATCTTGATACAAAATTCCAGTTGGAGAATGATCTGAAGGAAATAGTATAAAATCAACAGACAATATTAAATCAATGTGATCTAAATATGCATCAATTAAATGTTGCTCAATTAAATGCAGTTCAGGGCCTCCCTGGTGGTGCAGTGGTTAAGAGTCCGCCTGCCGATGCAGGGGATACGGGTTCGTGCCCCGGTCTGGGAGGATCCCATATGCCGCGGAGCGGCTGGGCCCGTGAGCCATGGCCGCTGGGCCTGCGCGTCCGGAGCCTGTGCTCCGCAACGGGAGAGGCCACAACAGTGAGAGGCCCGCATACCGCAAAAAAAAAAAAAAAAAAAAAAAAAAAATGCAGTTCACACAAAGCAGCAGGAGTTAAAAATTCGAGGACTATTAAGATCAGGGTTACCGTCTAGAATAGAAAAAGATTTTGTAAGATGTAAGTTGGAATACCTAAAGCAGGGCACAACCAATTAATATCTCCTAAAAGTTTTTGAAAATCATTTAAAGGAAAAAGTTTATCCCTCCTTATCTGTATACATTGAGGGGCTATTTTAGAAGTTTTTACCTTATAACCTAAGTACAAATAGGGAGATTGCTGTTGCACCTTTTCAGTGGCTATTTCCAATCCATATTTTGGTAATAATTGAGTAGCTCAGAGAAACAATTGCTGCAATCCTTCTTTGTCATTCATTGCAAAAAGAATATCATCCATATAATGAATAATTTTAAAGGAAGGGAATTTATGATGTAATTCATCCAAAGGTTGATTGATAAGATGTTGACAAAGAGTAGGACTATTTAACATGCCTTTAGGAAGGACTCTCCATTGATAACGTTTAACAGGTTGTTCGTTATTTAGTGAAGTAATGGTAAATGTAAATTTTTTATTCTCCTTTTCTTGTAGGGGAATGGTAAAATATAATCTTTCAGGTTAACTACAATAAGTTTCCAATTCATAGGAATCATGGAAGACAAAGGAATCCTGGGCTGCAAAGGCCTCATAAGTTGTATTACTTTATTGATAGCCCTTAAATCTGTTAACATATGCCATTTACCAGATTTCTTTTTGATAACAAATACAGGGGAATTCCAAGGACTGGTAGATGGTTGTATGTGTCCAGATTGTAACTGTTCTTTTATTAACTGATGTAATGTTTGTAGCTTCTCCTTTGTAAGAGGCCACTGTTCAACCCAAACAGGTTTATCTGTTAACCAGGTAAGGGGGAGAGCATAATATCGGACAGTGGCCTTTATTCTAAATTTGGAAATCCCAAACCTTGTTTTCCAGGATTATTGGATAAAACAATAGGCTTTGTTATACCCTTATTATTCTTCCATAATCCTTGACCAGGGTGATATCCCATCGATAGCATCATCTTCTTACTTTGTTCAGATATAGAGGGGATAGATAAAAAAGTTCCCCATTGTTCTAACAAATCTTTACCCCACAAATTGATAGGGATGAATGTAACATAGGGTTTAAGATAAGCAACTTGCCTATTGGGTCCTTCAAGTTGTAACATATCAAGACTTTGAGATACTTCATGAAGATGATCAACTCCTATAAAAGTGGTAGAGACTTTTTGTATTGGCCACTGAGACGGCCAATTATCAGTAGATATTATAGAGACATCAGCTCCTGTATCAGCTAACCCTTGAAAAAAAAATCTTGTATTTTAATTGTCAAAAAAGGACACTGAGTCCCTAGAAAAGTTTGCCAAAATATAGCCTTATCAGTACTACAAAAACCTCCAGTTCCTTTCACTGGAGCTGATTTTCCTTTAATATAGGGTAAATTTAATAATTGAGTGATTCGTTGTCCTTTTTGTAAAGTGTGTGTTTGTTGAGTACTGAGCATGACCTTAATTTCTCCTTGATAATCACTATCAATAACCCCGGTATGCACAAAAATTCCCTGACTAGTAAGATTGCTCCTCCCTAAAATCAATCCTACAGTATCCGTAGGTATTGGGCAATAAATGTTAGTGGCAATCTTATAAACACCTTGACCTGGAGTAATAATGATAACTTTAGGAACAGATATTTCTAAAGCAGCACTTCCTTCAATTGCATGAAATAGATCAAAAACTGTTAAGCATTGTTGAGATATGATCCCTGTACTGACGGGAAATTGGCTCCTATTGTTTGTCTGAGGGCCCCGAGCTAAGCCTGAAGTCCAGTTTCCCTGGATTTGATTCCCTTGTTTGTCAAATATAGATTTACATTCATTAGACCAATGATATCCTTTCCCACACCGTTTGTACAGAGAATTGGGACTGGATTTATTCTTAGGAGCTGGTAATGTGCTTTGTGCCTTACGACAATCCTTCTTCATATGTCCCAGCTTTCCACAATTAAAACATTTGATTCTAGTCCCTTTAATTCCTCCAGTAATAGCTGCAGCCAATAAATTTGCTTGATATGTTTGGGAGCCTATATCAATGTATACTTTAATATACTCATCTAAGGGAGCATTTTGAGCTCTTAAGGGGTGAAGGGCCTTCTAACAATCAGCATTAGCATTTTCATAAGTTTGCAACAATAAGTCATGCACCTCTGGCTGAGAAACAGCTCTTTCGATAGCACTTTTTAATCTTGTTAAAAAATCAGTATATGGTTCTCCTAAATTTTGTATTTTTTTTTTTTTTTTTTTTTTTTGCGGTATGCGGGCCTCTCACCGCTGTGGCCTCCCCCGTTGCAGAGCACAGGCTCCGGACGCGCAGGCTCCGGACGCGCAGGCCCAGCGGCCACGGCCCACGGGCCCAGCCACTCCGCGGCATATGGGATCCTCCCAGACCAGGGCACGAACCCGTATCCCCTGCATCGGCAGGTGGACTCTCAACCACTTGCGCCACCAGGGAGGCCCTAAATTTTGTATTTTAACAAAAGATTTTCCAGTTCTCCCAGGTGACTCAACTTTATCCCATGTTTTTAAGCAACATAATCTAACCTGTATTATAGTTACATCATCATATTGCAACTGACTTTGTACTCCTGCCCATTGTCCACGGCCAAGTAATTGATCAACAGTAATATCAACATTATTTGCAATATTTCTCCTAGCTGTATTCTCTGCCTCCTCAGCCCACCATGTACGAAATTGCAAATATTCCCCTTGTTCCAAGAGGGTTCGTGCAGGGTGTTCCCAATCATATGGAATAAAACGATGCTCATTGACTAACCCTTGTAGGAGCCCTCTCACATAGGTAGATTGCATTCCATAAGAAGTAATAGCAAATCTCAAGTCTTTTAACAATTTATAAGACAATGGTTCATGAGTAAACTGCTGATAACCTTGAGGAAACTGTTGATTTGGAGGCAGATTTTGTACTGTAATAGGGAACATAGATAAAAAGTCTGTTGGTCCCTTAGAAACAGAATCATTTTCTTCCATCAGTATTTTAATTAAAAGATTCAAATTATGAAAGGAAACTGTATTTCCTAAAGTGAGATCATCATAAGGAGGCAATGGTGGTGCAGATGGGCCAGTAAAAGCAGCAGAATCAACAGGAGGTTTAAAATTTTGGGGCAATAGACTTTCCGAAGGGGCAGATTTAAGATGTAGAGTATCCACCCTCTCTGCCAATTGTCGAATTTGGGGAAGCAAAACGTGGTACGATGGCTCTTCCGAGTCAGATGGAGAATCAGTCTGACTCCGAAGAACTGGTTTGCAACACAGAGAATTCAGACAAATCTCTTTTACCATTACCTTCAGAATGGTCAAACAACTGGGACAGATTCAAGTCAGAAAGACTCTCGTCCTCACATGGTCTAGATCCAAAAACCGGTCTCACTCCTGTTAGTTGAGGTGAGCGACCTAAATTCTCCCTGTTGCTATGCCCCTTATGTTTGGGCAAGGCAGGCAAAGGTCGAGAGAGTATGTCATCAGCAGATTCATAATCTCTATAGGAGACAGACTCTTTACGAGTCGGAGGAACTATCTCCGACTGACCCGACTCAGATTCTGACTGAAAAGGCTGCAAAGCGAAAGTAATCAAATTACATAAGGACCATACGGAGACAGGAATAGTGTCTCCATACTGATGAGCTCTCCGCAAGGCTCTTAAAACTTGTTTCCAAACTTTCAAATTTAATTGAGTCCTCCCTGTAGGATGAAACCAGTAACAATGCTTCTGTACTACTACAAATAATTCTGAAGAGAAGCCTCTTTCACTTTTACTCCGGAGCTCTTCAAGAAAGCTCGTAATATTCTTATATATTGGCTTTCTACGGATGGGGAATTCCCCATGTCCCTGCCAGAAATTTCCCGAAAGCATCGCTTACTCACGAGCGTTCGAAGCCCTTTCGGTTCTCTGTTGTCTGAATTCAATACTAACCTCTCTTCAGGTCCCTGTTCGGGGGCCACTTGTCGTTCGGGTCCCAAAGAAGAGGCGGACAAGGAGAATGGATTTAAACAGATGAACAGCCGGGGACTCAGGACACCAACAGTCAAGAGTCCCAAACCGGGCTTCCCTGGTGGCGCAGTGGTTGAGAGTCCGCCTGCCGATGCAGGGGACACGGGTGCCCCTGTCTGGGAGGATCCCACATGCCACGGAGCGGCTGGGCCCATGAGCCATGGCCCGTGAGCCATGGCCGTTGATCCTGCGCGTCCGGATCCTGCGCGTCCGGAGCCTGCGCATCCGGAACCTGTGCTCCGCAACGGGAGAGGCCACAACAGTGAGAGGCCCACATACCGCAAAAAAAAAAAAAAAAAAAAAAGAGTCCCAAACCTCTGCCTGTCCACATATTTATTTACTGGATACACAATGAACTTGTTTATCAGGTAGTATTGAATAAAAATCAGATACAGATCATCAGCTTCAAAGTATGTTTTGGTCTGCAGGCAAGCTTGTACAAAAACATTTGCGAACCCATTAAAGTAATTAAATCATTCAAACTTTTCTTGTTCTTAAACAACGTGAACAAGTCATTCCAGGATGCTTAATTCTCTGAACACTTCAAAGAGGGACTGGAACCATTTGTGATTCTTCAGCCAGATGTTTCTTGTGTACAAGGACATTTCCGTGTTCTCAAGAATGCCGTCCTAAAACAATCTTTTCGTATAAGCTAAACTTTTTGGACACTTTCCACAGAGGAGCAAGACAGTGAGGGAATTAAGAGGTACAAACTGCTATGTGTAAAATAAATGAGCTACAAGGATATATTGTACAGCACAGGGAATATAGCCAATACATTACAATAATTTTAAATTGAGTATTTTTTATAAAAATATTAAATCACTATGTTGTATGCCTGAAACTAATATAATATTGTAAACCAACTGTACTTCAATTAAAAATATGTAAATTCAAGTCCAGTTCTTATACCATTCATTCTTCACCTGTTTTCTACTTTCTTTTCATTGTTGGTATATATATCCACCACATCATTAATGAAATTCCATAACACAAAATAATGAATTGTCAAGTCAGACTCCCAAAAGTTAGAGAACTGATCTATTACCAATCTTTAGTAAAACTTTCAAGCTTATGAGTAATCATGAGGCACAGACAATGCAGAGAAGACTGGGACTCTCTGTGGCTCCCAGGTCCTTTCATATTGTATTGAATACAGTCAACCCAGTTCTCTAAGTAAGTCTCCAAGTAATATCCCCAGCTGTATTTCACATAGAGAAGTGAGTCATTTTGATCATGAAACATTTCTATTTTATGCTGTTACTAGTTTTTGTGTCCTTTTCCAGGGAACCATGTCCCATAAATAAATTTATCCCAAACATGTTTATCATGAACAATTCTAGACAACCAGAATAATTCTGATAAAAATGTTCCACGGTCAGTACTCTCCCTAAAGAAATGTTAGTTTCTTTGCCAGGACATTTACCATTAGCAGGTTTATAAGGGGATTTGACTAAGTCACCTTCTATGTTTCCTGTGGGTGTCCTCCTTGAAAGGAAGAGAAGGTTTGGAACACCTGCTGCTTAATTATTTATAGTTCAGTGCCTAGCATAACCCACATACTAACTTCTGCACAAAGTGACTGTTCTTCATGTTTTTCTGGACATTTCTGTGCCAGTGACTTCATGGTTATTCAGTCCTTAATGCCACAAGACAATACCAGTTAGAGGTTAGCTTCAGCTGACCTCGATTTCTACCCCACTAGCTGAAGGACTCTGTTTCTTAGGAACTTAGTTTCCTCAACTGTAAAACAAGAGGGTAGTATCAGGTGACTTCCAAAGAGGCCTTGATTCATTTTGTGCACTTAATACATTTTTTTTCTTTCATGTCAAGCAAAGCTCTACTACAAGTCACTTTCCAACAGTTTACTTCCTGCTTAAATCTTCAACAGACTGCTCCTACTTACAAGCAACAAATTTAAAAAGCATCTTTCCTCATTTCATTCCAGTGACTTATTGGAAAGTCTACCTTGATACTCTAGATTTCAGAAACCAGTCAAATAATCAGGTGGACTTTTTCCCCATTGCCCTTACATTATATGGGTTTCTCAGTATCAGGCAGTTTATTTTCCTTTTATTTGGCACATTCATGAAGTGGCTTAGTAATAAGAGATATAAACTCTTAGAAAACCCTGATTTCATATTTGATAACTGATTTATAGTGTATCATAGGATTGGTTCTATTTAGTAATATATTCATCTATGTAGTACTAAAATCACTGTCAGAAAAAAAAAAGGAAGTAATAATTATTCTGCCTTAAAGAATTCCTACTTCTTCATATTGAAAATAAAGAAAAAAGTATTATACTTTTATGTGGTTACAGATATCTCTCATAAACAGATATCATGGAATCTTATCTATTAGTGATAATCATTCATTAATCTTAATGTTTATAACTATTTTCATGGTACAGTGAATAATGATGGCCAATTAAAATACACCTGAATTTTAAAATGTAGCAGGATGTGTCTCTCCAGATGACATTCCTAATTACAGTCAGAATGGACTGATTATATCCCTCCCAGACATATTTTTAAAGGCTCAAATCTAAAAACACATTTTGTTTGGACAAGAGATAAAGAGCAATGACAGATGGAGCAGTCTGCTGGGTAGCGATTGGAAAAGCAAGGAGATGAGAAGAACATAAAATCCACCACCTCTACCAACAAAAATGTTATGTGCTTTAGCTATCTCAAACTTATACCTGCTTCTATCTGAAGCTTCTGCTTTTCAGTTCACGGCTACTCCACCTCTTTTTTTGCTCCATCCAGAAAACTTGGACTTTTCTTCCTCTCACATTCCAGATCCAATCCACTGGGAATGTTAAAGAAAACTAGAGTCAGAAAGAGGTTAAAGTTGTGAAGACAAATTGTATTCAGGGCTATTGAAATAGGGCAAAAGAGACCCCAGTATCGAATTGGGCTTCATTCCAAATACAACAGGGGCAAGTGGGAATTGATAACCAAGGGTCAGGGAAGTTGGTGGCTGTAAAATTACTAAGAAGAGTCATCAAGTGTAGGGGGGAATTCTTTCTGAACCAGTCTAACAGGATTCCTGCTAAAGACAGGCCAGGATGATCTGATACCAAAGGTGGTGGTGAGGAATAGTGATCAGATATTGAGGGTGATCAGGTACCAAGGGTGGGGAATTCTGCTAAACAGACTTAGCAGGGTTCTTGCTAACAATGGATTTTACAAGAATGTACACACATGTGGCTGGAAGAAGGTTCAAGGACCTCACTAACATTCGGCCAAGCACAGAATCTCTGTAGGATTGGCTCTACTCTCAAAACCCATCTGGCATTTGAATCCTTCTCACCATCTTCAAGCAACCTACTTCTCTGAGCAGTATGGTGATACTGCTTACCTGAATGACTTCAAGAGCCTTCTATCTGCAATCTCTTCTTCTTTCCCTGCTCCTCCTCTCCACAGAATTCAGAGGGGTAACCTTTAAAATGTGAGTTAGATCCCTTTTAAAATGTATAATGTTAGTTCTCTGTTCACTGCTCCCTTGACACTTCGATTCAAAGCCCACCCCAGTCACTGAGGGACCCCTACATGACCCACTTCTTTGATCTTCCCAGCTGCTCTCCCCCTTGCTCTCTTTACTCCAAGAACACCAGCCCCCTTTTTCCTTTGTGAGTACAGCAAGACATGCCCATCATAGAGCCTCACTCCCTTCCTTTCTTCCGATGTTGATTAAATCTCACCTCTACTGTAAGGTCTACCCTGAGCACCCTTTATAACCATGCAATCTGTTACAGCCCCCAGCTGATTGTCAATTCCCTTAATATTGCTCAACATTTTCTTTTTTTCACAATAACCATTTTCTAACCATAATATATCATTTATGTTTATATTAATGAATTATTATCTATCTGTTCCCTGATAGAATATAAACCTCACAGGACAGGAATTGTTTTTTTGATGTATCCTAAACGTTTTTTTATTAGTTTCTACTTTATAACAAAGTGAATCAGTTATACATATACATTTGTCCCCATATTATCCTAAACTTTTGAAACAATGTCTGAGGTGCAATAAAAATGTGTTCAATGGATGAATTAGTGCAACTTGCTTATTTTCTTCCAAACTATCACTCTACACCAAGACATTGATATTGGATCTGGCTCTGTACTAGGTCCTTGGGACACAAGGAAAGATAATAGGTTCTGCCTGACCTAAAGAAAGTCACAGTCTAATTGGGAAACACAGACCATGAAGAATAGATTATAATACATTGCTGAATGGATGTGGGGTATGCATACTGGGAACCCATGTTTAATGGGATGGGTCTGTATTCGTCTTCTTTTTTATTCCACAGATAGTACTTTTGTTGCCTTCTTTTATCCTTCATTTTCACTCCCTAGGCTCCTTTTTATGATGTGTATATTGTTAGACAGAATAAATTTTTAGGATTTAAACACTGTCAGTGTTCATCCACTGTGGAGTATTAAGGAAGCAATATCCTCAGTGCAAAAATGCGTAGGAAACTTGAGATGTTCCCCATAATAATGTAGGTAGTCTATGTTATATGATGGCCAGAGGCAAGAAGAGGAAAATAAGATCATGAGATGACAAGCTATGGGATGAGTGTCTCTGTAATTGAAGTGATTAGATTTGCTTTCTCCTTCTCCTTCATTGTCCCCAGCTTATTATTTGATGAAGTAGCTTGTTATGGAGATGGTAGAACTAGGAAAGATGTAATATATATAAAGCTGTCTGAAAGTGTACTATTTGAGCTGGGCCTCAGTCACTGCAGCATGTGTTTTAATGATGACAAGTAGCATTGTGAAGTAAATAATATGTCTTTTTTTTTAATGTACAAGGATGTTTATTGAAACATTATTTATGATGGCAAATGAAAAAGCAAAAATTCCCATGAAACAAAATCAATGCCCATCAATCAGGTAATGGCTGAAGAAACTTTGGTATACCATCACTACTGAATGCAGGGAAATAAAAATAGCATCATAACAAATTGAACGAAGAAGCAGGTATATGAATTTAATTATCTTCTATTAAGCCAGATACCAGTGACTTGGAAAATGTACAAGGTCATTCTTTACATTGATTTTTGTTTTTTTAAATATAGATATTTTTCATTCAACATATTAACTGTATGGATTTGCTGGGGTTTATAATGAATTAATACGTGAATATGTTGGCAATTCTCATTGATGAGAATTAATAGGAAACTACAAATTTAATTAGAAGAAAAATTTGACAACCCAATAAAAAATTGGCTCATGACCTGAGCAGACTTCAAGTAAAGCAAATCCAAATGATTGATAATTACATTAAAAAGTCCTCAATTCTATTATTAAAAAAATATATAGTAATGCTAATAGTATTGGACTAATGTTAATATCCTGGTTTTGATCATATTCTTGTGGTTACATAAGATGCTAACATTAAGGGGAATAGGCTGAGGGTATGCAGGAAGTCACTACTCAATTTTTTGTTTGAGGTGTAATTGAAAAATAAAATTATATACATTTAAAGTATACAATTTGATGTTTTGATATATGTATACATTGTGAAATTATCATGACAATCAAGCTAATCAACATACCCATTTCTTCCATGTAGTTATTTGTGTGTGTGGGGTGGGTGGGTGAAAACGCTTAAGATCTAAATTCTTAGCAAACTTCAAGTACACAATACAGTTTAGTTAACTAGAGTCACCATGCTGTACATTAGATTTCTAGATTTTATTTATCTTGAATAACAGAAACTTTTACCAACATGAAACCCATTGACAAAAATTTTTAACCAACATCTCCTCATTTTCCCCACTGACCAACCCTTGGAACCCAGTATTCTACTCTGCTTCTATGAGTTCAAATACTTTTAGATCCCACATGTAAGTGAGGGCATATCTTTCTGTGTCTGGCTTATTTCAATTAAAATAATGCCTTCCAGGTTTATCCATACTGTTATAATATCAAAACGTCCTTCTTTTTTAATGCTGAATAATATTCCATTGTGTATATCACACTTTCTTTATCCATTCATCCGCTGACAGACATTTAGATTGTTTCCATTTCTTGCCTTCTGAGAATAGTGCTGCAATGAACATGAAAGTACAGATGTCTCTTTGAGATACTGATTTCATTTCCTTTGCGTACATACCCAGAAACTGGATTGCTGGGTCCATATGGCCATTCTATTTTTAATTTTTTGAGGCATCTCCATACTGTTTTCTATAATGGCTGTACCAATTTACATTCTCATCAACAGTGAACGAGAGTTAATTTTTCTTTATAGCCTTGCCAACACCTGTTATTTTTTTGTGGTTCTGAAAACAGCCATTCTGACTGGAATAAGGTGATGTCTCACTGTGGTTTTGATTCACATTTCCCTGATAATTAGTGATGTTGGGCACATTTTCATATATCTGGTGTTTTTTTGTAAGTCTTCTTTTGAAAAATGTCTATTCAGATCCTTTGTTCATTTTTTAATAGGGTTGGTTATTTGGTTTTTGCTATTGAGTTGTTTGAGTTCCTTATATTATAAATATTAACCCATTATCAAATATATGGTTTGCAAATATTTCTTCCTACTCTGTAAGTGGCTCTTCTATTCTGCTGATTGTTTCTTTTGCTGTGCAGAAGATTTTTAGTTTGAAACAATCTCGCTCGCCTATTTTTGCTTTTGTTGCCTCTACTTTTGGTGTCATATCTGAAAAATCATTGTCCAAGCCAATGTCAAGAAAAGTTTTTTTTCTATTTTTCTTTTTTTTTTTCTAGTAATTTCACTCATTCTGGTCTTTAAGACATTAATCCATTTAGAGTTGTTTTTTTTTTGTATTTGGTGTGAGATAAGGGTCCAATTTCATTCTTCTGCATGAAGATACACAGTTTTCCCAGCATTAGCCTCTGTCTTCTTTAGTTTTCTCTGGTGCTCCCATGGAGACCACAGCTACTGAGGGGCAGTTGCAGCTGTGCAAAAGAGGCACAGAGACCCACAGAGAAAATAAATTATTCTGGAACACTGTGAAGAAATGGCTAACTCAGCTGAAGAAAAGCATTTATGGAAGACTTCCCTAGGAGGAATAAAAAAATAATGTTAAGACAAGTCAAGGGAGGTGGGAGAAAGGCATTCTAGGAGAAGGGGCCAGCTTGAGCAAAGGAACACCAGGCTTCAGAAGCCACACAAAGGACATGGAGGAACTGCCTAAATGTTTGGTGTTGCTGGGACTCCAAATCAAGCAGGATATATAATATTCAAGATATTGCATGTCTTCCTATATTTTCACCTTCCCTCTACTCTTCAATCATTTCTGCCATGTACACAGTCTCTGGATGATTTTATCCATACCTAATTATTCAATGTCTATATCTCTCCAGACTCTGATTTCTAGCATCATCTCTCATTTCTTTTGTCTTCTATGCTCATTGATTTTCTAGACTGTTGGAGCATACTAATTTCATTGATATTTTCTTGGCTGCTTCCCTTTATGACTTCCTAAAGAATTCAAGATGCTTTTGTAAGTACACTCTCCTTTGGGATTTGACTTTGACTTTTATTACTGTTCTTGCTAGTTTTTCCTTTCTCTCTGACAATTCTTTGCATGCCTAACTTTCTGGGTTCCCTGTCTTTTCCCTTAAACATTGGTGACATCAATTCTTTTAAGACTGGTCTTGAGTTAGTTCACTGAGACACACAAATTCCACCAAAACTTGTCTAATGACCCCTAAAATTTCTGTCCTACATTTTCAAATACCTAATGAGTATGACCTCCTGAATATGTTGTCACCACATCAAACTCAGTACTTTCTTAACTAATACTATCATCTTTCATTAAATCTCAACTGCTGTGACTTTCAGACCCCTTGGGTGATTTCTGACATCATCTGTGATTTTTTTGCTCTTCATACATTGTATTTAAATGCAATCAATTGCCATCTCCAGTGCCCTCTGCCTCTAAATTATCTCTGAAATGGATCCCTTCCTCTCCACTTTTACCATTACTCTGAAACTTCAGTTCTATGTCTCTTCTCAGCTATGCAATTTAAGATAATTCCTTCACTTTCAGCCTCAACTTGTTCCAATTAAGGAATGTTATTTTAATGAGTATAGAAGGTAAAGTATGCTGTACTTTCTTCTCACGAACCTTCCATAACTTTCCTTGACTGAACAATTAAGCATATATTCTTAGCCTACCTCTGTAGCAAAGTTAATTCCATCCTGCCATTCAAACTGTATTTTATAGCCCTTCCCAACACATGGCCCAAGGTCTGGCCAAATTGAACCTTGCACATCTCTTTATGTGACTTGAGCATTTCCACTCAGGCTGCCCATGCTCATGCCTCCATTTGTCATGTTGTTCTTAGTAGCTCCTTGTTTCTAAATTGGACCCATTTTTTAAGGCTCACTCTTAAAAAGTCATTTTTAAGGACTTTTCTGAATTCTTCAACCAGAGTAATTTTCTACTAAATCTATGTATGCTTCGAACTTGTGTATAGCTTTCTAAATGTACCTAGCATAAATTATTTCATACTGTAATTCTTTATAAACAATATTTATCTTCTCCCATGGAGTATTTGTAAGCCTTCTGATATCCCAGTCTGTTACTTTCTTTTACTCAGCTCCTGCTTTCCCCCCAAACATATAGCACATGGTACATTTTTTAAAGCTGATTCAGTATATATGCAAATATATAATTATGAATGTCATCCATAGATACATGTGTGTATGCATGGACATATCTCATTTTCCTGGACTATTTCAGCAGCACGGGATCCATTTTTATGCACGTACAGGCTCTCAACTATGTTCAGAATAGTTTGTCACTTTGAGAAACATATGACAATATAGTGTTATTTAATGTACATATGAGTATTTATATATCAGGATTTCTTAACCTTGGCATGATTGACACTTTGGATCTAATAATTCTTTGTTGTGGGAGGCTGCCTGGTGCACTGTAGGGTGTTTAGCAGCATCCTTGGACTCTACCAACTAGATACCAGGAACACCACTCCCCTATTGTGACAATCAAAAATGTCTTTTGCTGTTAGCACTGCTCACTGGGGGCCAAATTCACTCCCACTCTTATTGAGAATGATAGTTTTATAAAAGTGAGTATCCAACCATATATCCACATGTATTAGTAAGAGTAGGTTGTGTTGTGCATCAGTAACAAAGCCTAGCCTTATTACAATATGTGTCTCTATCTCATTCACTCATAACCCAGTGGTGATATTCCCATCTGGGAGTCTTCCCTGAGTGAGCTTTTACCATGCAGGGGCTCAAATCTAGGCTCCTCCTGTTATGAGTCTTAACAATCTCAGAAGTTTCTGCTTTGAGCTGCATGTATGTGTGTGAGAGATAAAACAGTGTATTGTGGGAGATAATTAGAAGCTGGACCTGAAAATAGATTCCATTTCTTCTACTAATTTCACTCACCAAAACAAGTCTCATGTGTCACCTCTATGCAAAGGAGTTTGGGAATTGAAACCTTCTTGTGTCCAGAGGAAATAAAAACAGTTTGATAAACATATTGTTTCAGTCACATTACGTATGAATCATTGAAACTTAATAATAGGAATTTTTGACCATTACTGACCGTTAAAATCTGTATTCAGTAATAGTTTAGAAATTCTATGTGGAAGTTTCATTTCTGTCCACAATAGAGTTACAGAGACAATCTACCACACAGCCCCTCCGTCCCACACACATGAAGCAACAGCAAAATACATGAAACAACAATTGTCAAGATAGTGATCTTTAACAGGAAACAAACAGGGCAAGCTTTATATGTAATAGCCCCAAACTAGAAAAAAGCAAAATGTCCACAAACAGATTAATGGATGAATAGACTGTGGCATATCCATAGAATGGGATATCACTCAGCAATATAGAGGAATAAAATATTGATAAACTTGACAATATGGAAGATTCTTAAAATAATTGTGCTGAGTTAAAGTCATCAGACAAAAATACAATACTTACCGTAGGATAACATTTATATAAAACTCTAGAAAATGCAAACTAATCTACAGTGAGAGAAAGTCCATCAGTAGTTGTCTGGGGACATGGGGAGGGTGAAGGTGAGAGGGAGAGGTTACAAAGGGGCATGAAGGAAACTTAGGAGTGATGGAAATGGTCACAATCTTGATTGGGGTGACTGTTTCAGGGATATATACATATATCTACACTTATTAAACTACTTACCCAAATCTGTGCAGTATATTTTTATTTTAGTTATGGTAACTTTAATCATTTCATTGAAGTATAGTTTATTTACTATGTTGTATTAACTTCTTCTGTACAGCAAAGTGACTCAATTATATATATATATATATATATATATATATATATATACTTTTTCATATTCTTTTCCATTATGGTTTGTCAGAGGATATTGAAGATAGTTCCCTTTGCTATACAGTAGGACTTTGTTGTTTATACATCCTATATATAATAGTTTGCCTCTGCTAATCCCAAACTCCCAATCCTTTCCTCCCCAACCCCCTTCCTTGGCAACCACAAGTCTGTCCTCTCTATATTTAGTCTGTTTTTGTTATGTAGATATGTTGATTTGTATCTTATTTTAGATTCCACATATAAGTGATATCATAAGGTATTTGTCTTTCCCTTTCTGACTTACTTCACTTTGTATGATAATCTCTAGGTCCATCCATGTTGCTGCAGATGGCATTATTTCATTCTTTTTGATGACTGAGTAATATTCCATTGTATATATGTACCACATCTTCTTAATCCATTCATCTGTCAATGGACATTTTGGTTGCTGCCATGTCTTAGCTATTGTAAATAATGATGCTATGAACATAGGGGTGCATGTATCTTTTTGAATTATGGTTTTGTCTGCGTATACACCCAGGAGTGTGATTGCTGGATCATATGGCAACCCTATTTTTAGTTTTTTGTAGAACCTCCATACTGTTTTCCATCGTGGCTGTGCTTTGTGCATCTGCAATTATTTTGGCCTTAGAGAGGGTTAATTTTCTGGAGAGTCTGGACAAACCAAAACACATTAAAATTGAGTTACGTTATGGTAGTTTTAATGTAATTCAATTTTAATGTGCTTTGGTCCATTCAGAGCATCCAGAAAGTTAACTGTCTCTAAGGCCAAAATAATTGCAGACACACAAAGCCTGACACCCTTAACACAAGTCTCCCTTTCTTATATTACATGGACTTGGCCTTACTTTCTTAGGAAGTAGGAATCAACATTCATAGGGAGGAGTAGCAGAAAATAAATAATAAAACTTTAGGCAAGAAAAGAAGAATTTAAATCAAAGCTTCAGAATTCAGGCTCTTGCTCAGAGTCAAAGTGCCCAATCTTTGTTTCAAACAGACTGGAATTTCATCAAGGCCAAAATTTGCTCAAGATTCCCAAGTCAAATGAATTATTTGCATGTTTATTGGATTCAGGGGCTGCTTTAGCCTGAGCCATTGAAAATGCATCAGTGGCCTGGCCTTGAGATAGTGAATCTGAGATGTGTCTATTTTTATTTTTTGAGATGTGTTTACTTTGAACTAAGTTTCAGAGATTCAGCAACCCTCTCTACCTTGTGCAAGGTCAGTGGCTCCCCAAGATTTCAGATCTTATTTTACTTAAGTCTCATTTCTCCACTTTCAGATCCTAAAGGAAATTTTTATCAAAAACATATTCAGTGCCAGCCCAAAGATACCTGTCAATGAAAAAAAAAAAGTTGACTTTTCAACCATCCGTACCATTGGTTTCTCAAGAAGGAAATCATTGATCTCTCTGTTAGAGCTGTGGAGAGAAATTTATTAAAAAAAGAAAAATATGGCTCAAGTGTGAAAATCAATGCAGTTGAGAGAAAAAAAAATGGACTAACAGAGACTTTGTAGATATTCCACAAAGAAGGAGAAAGAAATGACAATTGAATTTCAGTGAAATACAAATACGATGAGAAATGAAATCACTTTGTTCATGCAGTTTAATTTCTAAGAAGAATGTCTTGAGGGAAAATACTCTGTAATTTTAATTCTAATCCTGAAGCAAATATTCTAAGTTTTTTTAAATGACTGCCAACTTTAAATAAATAAGAGAATGTATATTTTAACTTATATGAAATAAAAGTTTTATCCTCCAGAGTCTGACCTATTTTCATACATATTGATTTGCTAGCTTCAAATGAGGTGCCTTTCCTTTTTCTCTTTTTACAATTGACAAAAAGAAAATTAATCTCTCCCGAGACATGGTAATACAATTGCCTTTTCTTCCATTTTGAATTCACTGATAGTCTAGCATGGAACTTGATGTGTTTTCTTGAAAGTGTTAAGAGTAGAGACGTGACTCAAAACTATTGTATCTATAGTAGAAAATATATTGTAGCATCATATTTTCTATAACTACTGTGAACACAACCATAAATGTAAATGTATGAAGAAAGAAACATTTACGGAAATCTCTACCACATGGAAGAGAGTTTTAAATTCATAAGTATGATTTAGGGCAAAAAACAAATTATTTGGAGGTAGCAAAACTTGAGTTCAAGACCTGTCTTCACCCCTGTTAAGATATGTATAGTAGAATATTAAACTGAAAATTCCTACTGAGATTCTAATGTGGCAGACATTAAATATTAAATTGTGAAACACACCACCCAATTTTGATGACTCTGAAACCCCCCCCATTCTCTATTCCCATGAGGGTATTAAAGGATGAGGAAAAGAGCAGATTGGTGCTGAGGGGTTGGATGGACTTGTCTGAAGAACTCGCTGCTGTGAGTCCCGTGGCTCCATATGGCAGAATTTTGGAAGGCATGGGTCCCTTCTCTCAAACCTGGTAAGAAGATCCTTAAAAAGACTAGTCAGTAAGTTTTATAAATTATAATTCCACTCTGTAATTTAGAGATGAGAGTGCATTTGAATTCCAACCAAAAAAAAAAAAATAGCCACCAAAACATCAGTTTAGGACTTACCCAGTGCAGCTGCCTAAGGAAAGGTAAGAAGACGTAGGACACTGAATTCTTAATCATTGCAGAAGTCTTTGCAAGCTATGTGACAAACAAGAGACAAGACTCTGCTGCTATAAAAGTCTCCAGGAGAGATCATTAGAAGTTGTGGTGGAGGAGATATCAGAGTACCCACATTCCAATCTCAAAAGCACCCAAACAAGGAATAGTCAGCTAATAAAACTAATAAAAAAAAAATATTGTTCTCCAGCCCTTTCTTACCATTGCTAGCTTCCTGCTGCCCTTAGAGTCTCCTCTCCTGCTTTCTCTGGCTTCTTTCCTTCATTCAATTATTTTTTCTCCTTTTGAGTCAGTAGTAGAATTGCTGTCACAGAATTTTTGTTTGTGAAATGGAACAGGACAACTTTTAGGCCTACAGCAGAAAAACTTCTCCTTAAAAGTGTAGAACAAACTATGAGGGATACACAATTAATAGTAGATAAAATAATTTGAAAAGTAAAAGAATATGGGGGCCATTCTGGAAAGATCAATCAGCTATTCACACCCTGACAGCAACAATGGTATCTTTGAATGAAGACCTTGAATCATTGAGAAAAAAGTGAACTATGTTCATCAGATTATAATTAATAGAACAGTGGCCAAGGAATCTGGAATAGCTTTTTATCAAATACCATACCAATAGATAATTCATAGTTATCAAATAGTTGATACTGAAATGATAGTCATTGAATTAAAACATGAAAAAAATACCTGGTATAATTTTTTGAAAAAGACAAAGAAATGTTTGCTCTTAGACATAAGCAATCCAAGATTGTCATCATAAGAATGATTACAATTAATAAACTTATGTCAACAAAGTCAAGTCTTTAAGATAAATACACAAAAGTTGATCATTTATATATATATATATATATATATATATATCAGTAACTAATTTGAAGATCTAACAAAAAGTTCTCAACATGATTATTAAATTGGAATATCCTAACTTTAAACTGTTTACCAAGGTAATTGTGAGGGGGTAATATTAATTACACATATGTAACAAGAGCCAAACAGGAAACAAAAAAATGGAAAGCCATACCAGGTTTCTTGAGCAGAAGAACAATGTTATAATGATCACAAATCTTCAAAAGTCCATTTATACTTTTAAACTAATGTCAAAAAAATACTGCAAAGAAACACAAAAGACTCATATTTATATTGAAGATTAAGACATTAAAACTAAATACTATTTTTTTATCTTATTTAATTTTTTTTAATTTTTTATTAGTTTCTGCTTTATAACAAAGTGAATCAGTCATACATATACATCTGTTCCCACATCACCTCCCTCATACATCTCCCTCACTCCCACCCTCCCCATCCCACCCCTCCAGGCAGTCACAAAGCACCGAGCTGATCTCCCTGTGCTCTGCGGTTGCTTCTCACTATCTATCTACCTTACGTTTGGTAGTGTATATATGTCCATGCCTCTCTTTTGCTTTGTCACAGCTTACCCTTCCCCCTCCCCATATCCTCAAGTCCATTCTCAAGTAGGTCTGTGTCTTTATTCCCGTTTTACCCCTAGGTTCTTCATGACTTTTTTTTTTTAATTCCATATATATGTGTTAGCATACGGTATTTGTCTTTCTCTTTCTGACTTACCTCACTCTGTATGACAGACTCTAGGTCTATCCACCTCATTACAAATAGCTCAGTTTCATTTCTTTTTATGGCTGAGTAATATTCCATTGTATGTATGTGCCACATCTTCTTTATCCATTCATCCAATGATGGACACTTAGGTTGTTTCCAGCTCCAGGCTATTGTGAATAGAGCTGCAATGAACATTTTGGTACATGTCTCTTTTTGAATTATGGTTTTCTCAGGGTATATGCCTAGGAGTGGGATTGCTGGGTCATATGGTAGTTCTATTTTTTGTTTTTTAAGGAACCTCCATACTTTTCTCCATAGTGGCTGTACCAATTCACATTCCCACCAGCAGTGCAAGAGTGCTCCCTTTTCTCCACACCCTCTCCAGCATTTATTGTTTCTAGATTTCTTGATGATGGCCATTCTGACAGGTGTGAGATGATATCTCATTGTAGTTTTGATTTGCATTTCTCTAATGATTAATGATGTTGAGCATTCTTTCATGTGTTTGTTGGCAGTCTGTATATCTTCTTTGTAGAAATGCCTATTTAAGTCTTCTGCCCATTTTTGGATTGGCTTGTTTGTTTTTTTGCTATTGAGCTGCATGAGCTGCTTATAAATTTTGGAGATTAATCCTTTGTCAGTTGCTTCATTTGCAAATATTTTCTCCCATTCTGAGGCTTGTCTTTTGGTTTTGTTTATGGTTTCCTTTGCTGTGCAAAAGCTTTGAAGTTTCATTAGGTCCCATTTGTTTATCTTTGTTTTTATTTCCATTTCTCTAGGAGGTGGGTCCAAAAGGATCTTGCTGCGATTTATGTCTTAGAGTGTTCTGCCTATGTTTTCCTCTAAGAGTTTGATAGTTTCTGGCCTTACATTTAGGTCTTTAATCCATTTTGAGCTTATTTTTGTATATGGTGTTAGGGAATGATCTAATCTCATACTTTTACATGTTCCTGTCCAGTTTTCCCAGCACCACTTATTGAAGAGGCTGTCCTTTCCCCACTGTACATTCCTGCCTCCTTTATCAAAGATAAGTTGACCATATGTGCGTGGGTTTATATCTGGGCTTTCTATCCTGTTCCATTGATCTATCTTTCTGTTTTTGTGCCAGTACCACACTGTCTTGATTACTGTAGCTTTGTAGTATAGTCTGAAGTCAGGGAGCCTGATTCCTCCAGCTCCGTTTTTCGTTCTCAAGATTGCTTTGGCTATTCGGGGTCTTTTGTTTTTCCATACAAATTTTGAAATTTTTTGTTCTAGTTCTGTGAAAAATGCCAATGGTAGTTTGATAGGGATTGCATTGAATCTGTAGATTCTTTGGGGTAGTAGAGTCATTTTCACAATATTGATTCTTCCAATCCAGGAGCATGGTATATCTCTCCATCTATTTCTATCATCTTTAATTTCTTTCATCAGTGTCTTATAATTTTCTGCATAAAGGTCTTTTGTCTCCTTAGGTAGGTTTATTCCTAGATATTTTATTCTTTTTGTTGCAATGGTAAATGGGAGTGTTTTCTTTATTTCATTTTCAGATTTTTCATCATTAGTGTACAGGAATGCCAGAGATTTCTGTGCATTAATTTTGTATCCTGCTACTTTACCAAATTCATTGATTAGCTCTAGTAGTTTTCTGGTATCATCTTTAGGATTCTCTATGTATAGTATCATGTCATCTGCAAACAGTGACAGCTTTGCTTCTTCTTTTCTGATTTGGATTCCTTTTATTTCATTTTCTTCTCTGATTGCTGTAGCTAAAACTTCCAAAACTAGTTTAAATAAGAGTGGTGAGAGTGGTCAGCCTTGACTTGTTCCTGATCTTAGTGGAAATGGTTTCAGTTTTTCACCATTGAGGACAATGTTGGCTGTGGGTTTGTCATATATGGCCTTTATTATGTTGAGGAAAGTTCCCTCTATGCCTACTTTCTGCAGGGTTTTTATCATAAATGGGTGTTGAATTTTGTCGAAAGTTTTCTCTGCATCTATTGAGATGATCATATGGTTTTTCTCCTTCAACTTGTTAATATGGTGTATCACATTGATTGATTTGTGTATATTGAAGAATCCTTGCATTCCTGGAATAAACCCCACTTGATCATGGTGTATGATCCTTTTAATGTGTTGTTGGATTCTGTTTGCTAGGATTTTGTTGAGGATTTTTGCATCTATGTTCATCAGTGATATTGACCTGTAGTTTTCTTTCTTTGGAACATCCTTGCCTGGTTTTGGTATCAAGGTGATGGTGGCCTCGTAGAATGAGTTTGGGAGTGTTCCTCCCTCTGAAATTGTTTGGAAGAGTTTGAGAAGGATGGGTGTTAGGTCTTCTCTAAATGTTTCATAGAATTCGTCTGTGAAGCCATCTGGTCCTGGGCTTTTGTTTGTTGGAATATTTTTTACCACAGTTTGAATTTCACTGCTTGTGATTGGTCTGTTCATATTTTCTATTTCTTCCTGATTCAGTCTTGGCAGGTTGTGCATTTCTAATAATTTGTCTATTTCTTCCAGGTTGTCCATTTTATTGGCATAGAGTTGCTTGTAGTAATCTCTCATGATCTTTTGTATTTCTGCAGTGTCAGTTGTTACTTCTCCTTTTTCATTTCTAATTCTATTGATTTGAGTCTTCTCCCTTCTTTTCTTGATGAGTCTTGCTAATGGTTTGTCTATTTTGTTTATCTTCTCAAAGAACCAGCTTTTAGTTTTATTGATCTTTGCTATCGTTTCCTTCATTTCTTTTTCATTTATTTCTGATCTGATCTTTATGATTTCTTTCCTTCTGCTAACTTTGGGGGATTTTTGTTCTTCTTTCTCTAATTGCTTTAGGTGCAGGGTCTGGTTGTTTACTCGAGATGTTTCCTGTTTCTTAAGGTGGGATTGTATTGCTATAAACTTCCCCCTTAGAACTGCTTTTGCTGCATCCCATAGATTTTGGGTTGTTGTGTCTCCATTGTCATTTGTTTCTAGGTATTTTTTAATTTCCTCATTGATTTCTCCACTGATCACTTCGTTATTGAGTAGTGTATTGTTTAGCCTCCATGTGTTTGTATTTTTTACAGATCTTTTCCTGTAATTAATGTCTAGTCTCATAGCATTGTGGTCAGAAAAGATACTTGATAAAATTTCAATTTTGTTAAATTTACCAAGGCTTGATTTGTGACCCAAGATATGATCTATCCTGGAGAATGTTCCATGAGCACTTGAGAAAAATGTGTATTCTGTTGTTTTTGGATGGAATGTCCTATAAATACCAACTAAGTCCATCTTGTTTAATGTATCATTTAAAGCTTGTGTTTCCTTATTTATTTTCATTTTGGATGATGTGTCCATTGGTGAAAGTGGGGTGTTAAAGTCCCCTAATATGAGTGTGTTACTGTCGATTTCCCCTTTTATGGCTGTTAGTATTTGCCTTATGTATTGAGGTGCTCCTATGTTGCGTGCATAAATATTTACAATTGTTATATCTTCTTCTTGGATCAATCCCTTGATCATTATGTAGTGTCCTTCTTTGTCTCTTCTAGTAGTCTTTATTTTAAAGTCTATTTTGTCTGATATAAGAATTGCTACTCCAGCTTTCTTTTGATTTCCATTTGCATGGAATATCTTTTTCCATCCCCTTACTTTCAATCTGTATGTGCCTCTAGGTCTGAAGTGGGTCTCTTGTAGACAGCATATATATGGGTCTTGTTTTTGTATCCATTCAGCCACTCTGTGTCTTTTGGTGGGAGCATTCAGTCTATTTACATTTAAGGTAATTATTGATATGTATGTTCCTATTCCCATTTCCTTAATTCCTTTGGGTTCGTTACTGTAGGTATATTCCTTCTGTTGTGTTTCTTGCCTAGAGAAGTTCCTTTAGCATTTGTTGTAAAGCTGGTTTGGTGGTGCTGAACTCTCTCAGCTTTTGCTTGTCTGTAAACGTTTTAATTTCTCCATCAAATCTGAATGAGATCCTTGCTGGGTAGAGTAATCTTTTTTTTTTTTTTTTTTTTTTCTTTTTTTTGCGGTATGCGGGCCTCTCACTGTTGTGGCCTCTCACGTTGCGGAGCACAGGCTCCGGATGCGCAGGCCCAGCGGCCATGGCTCACGGGCCCAGCCGCTCCGCGGCATATGGGATCCTCCCAGATCGGGGCACGAACCCGTATCCCCTGCATCGGCAGGCGGACTCTCAACCACTGCGCCACCAGGGAGGCCCGGGTAGAGTAATCTTGGTTGCAGGTTTCTATCCTTCATCACTTTAAGTATGTCCTGCCACTCCCTTCTGGCTTGTAGAGTTTCTGCTGAGAGGTCAGCTGTTAACCTGATGGGGATTCCCTTGTGTGTTATTTGTTGTTTTTCCCTTGCTGCTTTTAATATGATTTCTTTGTGTTTAATTTTTGACAGTTTGATTAATATGTGTCTTGGCGTATTTCTCCTTGGATTTATTCTGTATGGGACTCTCTGTGCCTCCTGGACTTGATTAACTATTTCCTTTCCCATATTAGGGAAGTTTTCAACTATAATCTCTTCAAATATTTTCTCAGTCCCTTTCTTTTTCTCTTCTTCTTCTGGAACCCCTATAATTCAAATGTTGGTGCGTTTAATGTTGTCCCAGAGGTCTCTGAGACTGTCCTCTGTTCTTTTCATTCTTTTTTCTTTATTTTGCTCTGCAGCAGTTATTTCCACTCTTTTCTCTTCCACCTCACTTATCCGTTCTTCTGCCTCAGTTATTCTGCTATTGATCCCATCTAGAGTATTTTTCATTTCATTTATTGTGTTTTTAATCGATGTTTGATTCATCTTTAGTTCTTCTATGTCCTTGTTATCTGCTTCTTGCATTTTGTCTATTCTATTTCCAAGATTATGGATCTTGGAAATAGAATCTTGGATCATCTTTACCATCATTATTCTGAATTCTTTTTCAGGTAGACCGCCTATTTCTTCTTCATTTGTTAGGTCTGGTGGGTTTTTATCTTGCTCCTTCACTTGCTGTGTGTTTTTCTGTCTTCTCATTTTGCTTATGTTACTGTGTTTGGGGTCTCCTTTTTGTAGGCTGCAGGTTCGTAGTTCCCATTGTTTTTGGTGTCTGTCCCCAGTGGCTAAGGTTGTTTCAGTAGTTTGTGTAGGCTTCCTGGTGGGGGGGACTAGTGCCTGTGTTCTGGTGGTTGAGGCACGATCTTGTCTTTCTGGTGGGCAGGTCCACATCTGGTGGTGTGTTTTGGGGTGCCTGTGGCCTTATTATGTTTTTAGGCAGCCTCTCTGCTAATTGGTGTGTTTGTGTTCCTGCCTTGCTAGTTGCTTGGCATAGGCTGACCAGCACTGTAGCTTGCTGGTCGTTGACTGAAGCTGGGTGCTGGTGTTGAGATGGAGATCTCTGGGACATTTTCGCCACTTGATATTATGTGGAGCTGGGAGGTCTCTTGTGGACCCGTGTCCTGAAGTTGGCTCTCCCACTTCAGAGGCACAGCACTGACTCCTGGCTGCAGCACCAAAAGCCTTTCATCTACCCGGCTCAGAATAAAAGGGAGAAAAAGTAGAAAGAAAGAATTAGTAGAAGAAAGAAAGAGAGAGAGAAAGAAAGGAAGAAGGAAAGAAAGGAAGGAAGGAAGGATGAAAGAAAGAAAGGAGGGAGGGAGGGAGGGAGAAAAGACAGAAAGAAAGAAAGAAAGAAAGAAAGGAGGGAGGGAGGAAGGAAAGAAAAAGAAAGAGTGAAAAGAAGAAGGGAGGGAGGGAGGGAGGAAGGAAAGAAAGAGAGAAAGAAGGAAAGGATGTGCGGAGGGAGGGAGGAAGGGAAGGTAGGAAAAAAAGGAAGAGCAGGTAAAGTAAAATAGAATAAAGTATGAAATATAGTAGCGTTATTAAAATTAAAAAGTAATTATTGAAAAAAAACGGACGGATAGAACCCTGGGACATATGGTGGAAGTAAAGCTATACAGAGCCAATCTTACACAGAAGAATACACATACACATTCACAAAAAGAGAGCAGGGGGAAAAATCAAAAATCTTGCTCTCCAAGTCCACCTCCTCAATTTTGGATAATTCATTGTAAAAAGAGGAAAAGGGGGGAAAGTCTTAAATCTTGTCCTCAAAGTCCACTTCCTCAATTTGGGATGATTTGCTGTCCATTCATGCCCTCCACAGACGCAGGGCACATCAAATGGACCGTGGAGCTTTAATCCGCTGCCTCCGAGGCTGCACAGAGAGATTTCCCTGTCTCTTCTCTGCTCTCACAGCTCCCGGGTCTCAGCCTTGGACCTGGCCCCGCCTCTGCATGTAGGTAAGTCGCCGGAGGGCGTCCGTTCTTCACTCGGACAGGACGGGTTTAAAGGAGCCGCTGATTCGGGGGCTCTGGCTCACTCAGGCAGAGGGGTGGGAGGGGCGCGCAGTGTGGGGCGGGCCTGCGGCGGCAGAGGCCGTCGTGACATTGCAGCAGCCCGAGGCGCTCCGTTCGCTTTCCTGGGAAAGCCATCCCGGCAGTAGCGGGGTGCACAGGCCCCCCGGAAGGCGGGGCAGAAAGTGACCCGCGCTTGCACCCTGGCCCCGCGGCGGAGGCAGCAGCAGCCCCAGCGTCCCACGCCCGTCTCCGGGGTCCACGCCTTTAGCCGTGGCTCGCACCCGTCTCCAGCGCTTCCCCAAGCAGCCCTCTTAATGCCCTCTCCTCGCGCACCAAGTAACAATAGGGAAGAAAAAGTCTCTTGCCTCTTCGGCAGCTCCAGACTTTTTCCCCGGACTCCCTCCCAGCTAGCCGTGGTGCACTAACCCCTTCAGGGTCTCTTCCTGCCACCAGCCCCAGTCCTCTCCCTGCGCTCCAACTGAAAGCCGATACCCGAACCTCAGCTCCCAGCCCCGCCCGCCCCGGCGGCCGAGCAGACAAGCCTCTCGGGCTGGTGTGTGCCTGAGGGCACCGATCCTCTGTTTCGGAATCTCTCCGCTTTGCCCTCCGCACCCCTGTTGCTGTGCTCTCCTCCGCTACTCCGAAGCTTTCCCCCTCCGCCACCTGCAGTCTCCGCCCGCGAAGGGGCTTCTAGTGTGTGGAAACCTTTCCTCCGTCACGGCTCCCTCCCACGGGTGCAGGTCCCGTCCCTATCCTTTTGTCTCTGTATATTCTTTTTTTCTTTTGCCCTACCCAGGTATTTGGGGAGTTTCTTGCCTTTTGGGAGGTCTGAGGTCTTCTGTCAGCGTTCAGTAGGTATTCTGTAGGAGTTGGTCCACGTGTAGATGAATTTCTGATGTATCTGTGGGGAGGAAGGTGATCTCCGCGTCTTACTCTTCTGCCATCTTCCTCCCGGGCCCCAGCTATACTTTCTAAAGAGCCTACAAAATTGAAATCAAAGTCCTTAATTTTCTGGTAATCAAATGAGAATTCACAAAGAAAATATATAATACAAAAAGTAAATAATTATATGTAAGACTTTGAACTTAGTAAGCAAAGAAATTCACATTGAAACAATGGGATACCATCTTCACCTTTAAAATTAACAATTATGTTTCTGTGACGTTGATGAAGTATAAATCAACCTTACTGGTTGTATAAATCAACCAATGGTATAAATCAACCAACGGTACTTGTTTGCAGGTTTTTCAACCATTCATCATTTTATTTTTTCATTTATTTCATTTTATTTATTCATTAAGCAAGTAATTGTTCAACACTTAATATGATTAAGGCTCATGGCATTCAACTCATAACTGCATCTTTCATTTCCAAACTTACTGTCTGCTCTTGCCTCTCAATAGCCCTGCCACCTTCATTTAGATGGATTTCTCTATGTTCCTTCAATTGCATTCCTCACATGCTGGCTTCTATCAGGCATAAAAGAACGTCTGTTGCATCGCTGGAGAAGCAAGGTGATTGTATTAGCTTGACTCGCTGCTGTAACAAAGTACTATAAACATAGTGAGCTAAAACAACACAAATTTCATATTTTACAGTTCTGGAGGTCAAAAATCAGAAAAGGGTCTCACTGGGCTAAAATAAAGTTCTTGGCAGGGCTGCACTCCTTTCTGGAGGCTCTAAGAGAGAATCCGCTTTCTTGCCTTTTCGAAACTCTACAGATTGCCAACAGTCCTTGGCACATGGCCCTGTTCCATAATCAAAACCAGTAATGATTAGTTGAGTCTTTCCATTAATGCCGTCTCTCTGGTCCTAATTCTTCTGCTTCCCTCTTTCCCATTTAAGGACACTAGTGATTACATTGGACCTCCCAGATAGTCCAAGATACTCTGTTTATTTTAATACCTGAAGTTTAGCAATCTTAGTTCCATCTGCAACCTTGACGTATAATATATTCACAGGTTCCCAGGGTTAGGATATGAACATCTTTGGGGGCCATTATTTTGCCTATCATAGTGATATACAGGAAAAGAAATGAAACAACATAGATTTTTATTCATATAGTTCTGGTTTGGGATTTTCACTCTTATCACTTATGTTCTTTATCTGTGACATTGTGCAAGATTCATAATTTCTCTTAGACTCTGAGTCTTCATGTTTACCATAAGAAAAACAACCAAACAAACTATAAGAATTATATAGATATGTGTACCATGTAGCACACAGCAAACATTTAATAAATGATGCCTATTATAATTATTCAAAAAGTTACCAATATTTTAGCTTTAAGACCAGTCATATTTCTATAGGGTCCATTTATATGCATCCAATGAAGCAAATGTTTGGCTCTGTGGCATCTAACTGACCATGCATCAAAAAATCCAACATCAGTTGCATGCCAAGCATTGTGCTAATGCCACCCAAACTAATATCCAAAATGCAGATGCCATATTTATTGTGAACTTTAAAGATCCAATCAATGACTTTTTAAAAAACACCCAAAGTGTTATATATCATTTTGTTTCCAGTTGATTTAAATGTAAAAGAATCTAACTTGTGAAACCAGAGAGATTATTAAAGCAACTAACTGAAGTTGAGGAATGATTAAACAAGGTAATTTGAAGGGGGAGAAAATAGTGTGCTAATCACAGTTATGTAACTAGTTGAAATGGGATGGAGAGTAATATTTTTGGAATTATTTCTTTTTACAGATTAAGTATGCATTTTCTGGGAATAATTCTTACCAATTTGTATGATATTGCTCATTATTGTTTTCACTACTCATTTAGGATTAAAGAAAACATTTTGTTTTGGGGATATATTAGTTAATGCTTTTAGTTTTTTGGTATACTTCACATAGCATTATAACTATGCTTCATGATATAAATGAAAATAATAATGAAAGTAATTACACGATATAGTAGTGACAAAGAAAATAATTTTGGGAAAATAGCCACATATTTTGTGATGTGTAAATCATAATACATCCAATGGTTCTCAATGTCAGTAAAGCAGCCTTGATATGGCTTTCTCAACTCCCTCTATCTGTCACAATCCTGTCTGCTTTTTCCTCAATTCATTCAGTATTAGTCATTTTTATCCTACATTTTCATAGCTTTTATGGAACTATGTTATAGCACAGTATTATTTAGATTCACCCTCAAGTAGCTATTGCAATTCTTACATATGGGACCATGTCTTAATCACCTGGGATTTTTTAACCAGCCCCCTAACATAGTAGCTTGTATTGTTCCCTGAACATATTGACATATCGCTACCCAGTAAATTCCAGCTGAATCAAAGTAGATCACTGAATCACATAGAGATGAAAGATCTGTAATAATAGAGCTATGAGACATAGATAAAAAAAAACAGGTGATAACTCAAAAGCCTTGACACTTCATTTTATTCGGTTTTGGAACTAGGCTTTATAAAATGCATTAGCCCTTTAAATCCCCTAATCCTTGATCAGCCACCTACACTTAGGGTGCTCGTAAAGTGGATCAGAGAACTCTCCAGGTCCAACAACATACAGTATTATCTAGTAAGGTTTTTGGAGCTCAAGCTCTGTGGGGTCTCTTATTCTGAAGATCTGGGTTAGAACATTTGTGATCTCATCTGTAAGGACTACTCTGGTCCCTTCATCTTCAAATGAGAGTATTTCTATGCATTTACTGGGCCTCCAAGCTCTTCCCCTAAGGACACAGTTTTCTATCTCACCAGAGAGAGGTTACACACTCAAATTCTTAAAGCCTACTGCTATAATTTGTGCAAAGATGTACTCTGCCCAGTCAACTTTTTTTTTTTTTTTTTTTTTTTTTTTTTTTTTGCGGTATGCGGGCCTCTCACTGTTGTGGCCTCCCCCGTTGCGGAGCACAGGCTCCGGACGCGCAGGCTCAGCGGCCATGGCTCACGGGCCCAGCCGCTCCGCGGCATATGGGATCCTCCCAGACCGGGGCACGAACCCGTATCCCCTGCATCGGCAGGCGGACTCTCAACCACTTGCGCCACCAGGGAGGCCCAGCATTTTTTTAAAAATAGTAAAATGAAAGAAAGAATCAGGATGTACCCAGGCAGAGCATTCACTCTCAAATGGATACAGGTATTATCATTCCCTGCTGCTACTGTTCACATTCATAGGATCTCTTTGGTCCCTGGATTCATGTAGTTTTCAATTTCTGGTAATTGGAAGAAAGGTATCCTAAACCACCACCTCAGGTGCCCCATTATGGTGCTCACATTGCCTTTCAAGTTGATGGTGCTCTGTTGAGGCAATATGTGGCAGTGTATGCATGTGTACAGGTCTGTTTCATTGCATCAGCTGTTTAAGAGGGAGGAAAAAAAAGAAATCTTCAAATTAAGCAACGAAAAAACAAAAAAGAAAAAGTTATCCACACATAAGAGAGGGCCTTGAGTTTTGCCCATACCATGGAAATTCTCTGCATGTGGTAGCAAAGCCAGGTTTGTCTTTATGATCAGTGTCATTTCCTCCCCTTCCCCTGGGCGAAGGAGGGATTCTCCTGTAGATTCTAAAAGTTACTCTCAGTGTTCAGTAGAATTCAGCTTTAACTTTCACACCAAATGAAGACTTTGCAGATTCAATTCAGAAGCCCTTTAAAGTTCATCACTTGGGTTTTTCTTGGCTGATCTACACCTTCCTCTGCCCAGGCTTGGGAAGAAGGAACATGGTTTCCTTTGTAAGAGGATGAAAGGTAATGATAAATATTCTGAATCAAAAAATTGCTCTTCTTTAAAATATAAACTTGCATGAGGGAATGTAAGTGATACATATTATAAATGAAAGATTTTACTAAGTGCATGAGCCATCTTATTCAGCCACATATCACTGGAGCAGGAGTTTATATGCTACTTGGGTGAGACAAACCATAAATAAATAAATAAATAAATAAATAGAATAGAAAGCACAATGAATTATTTTTGAAGATGGTGATAAGGATTATGGGTTAAAATCAAGCAGAAGAAACAGATACAGAATGTCAGCATTAAGAGAAATGTTTGCAATCTTAGGTAGGTTTATTAAGGGCAGGCTTTACTGAGAAAGTAATATCTGAGCAATACATAGGTGAAATATACAAATACATACAAGAGTGAAATTACAGAATGAAGAACATTACCAACCACTATAGACTATAATAACAATGAAAGATGTAATAATAATAATAATAATAACGAATTTTACAATTGTATGGAAACACAAAAGACCCTGAATAGCCAAATCAATCTTGAGAAAGAAAAATGTAGCTGGAGGAGTCAGGCTCCCTGACTTCAGACTATACTATAAAGTTACAGTAATCAAGACAATATGGTACTGGCACAAAAACAGAAATATAGATCAATAGAACAGGATAGAAAGTACAGAGATTAAACCTATGCACTTATGGTCATCTTACAATGGAGAAAAGACAGCCTCTTCAATAAGCGGTGCTGGGAAAATTGGACAGCTACATGTAAAAGAATGAAATTAGAACACACCCTAGCACCATATGAAAAAATAAACTCAAAATGGATTAAGTACCTAAATGTAAGGTCAGATACTATGAAACTTTTAAAGAAAAATAGAGGGAGGACACTCTCTGACATAAATCACAGAAAGATCTTTTTCAATTCACCTCCTAGAGTAATGAAAATAAAAACAAAATAAACAAAGGAGACCTAATTAAACTTAAAAGCTTTTGCACAGCAAAGGAAACCATAAGCAAAACAAAAAGAAAACCCTGAGAATGAGAGAAAATATTTGTGAACTAAGCAACTGACAAGGCTTTAATCTCCAAAATATACAAAGAGCTCATGCAGTTCAATATCAAAGAAAAAACAAACAACCCAATCATAAAATGGGTGGAAGATATAAATAGATATTTCTCCAAAGAAGACATAAAGATGGTTAAAAAGTGCATAAAAAGCTGCTCAACATCACTAATTATTAGAGAAGTGCAAATCAAAACTACAATTAGGTATCACCTCACACGGGTCAGAATGGCCATCATCAAAAAATCTAAAAACAACAAATGCTGGAGAGGGTGTGGAGAAAAGGGAACCCTCCTACACTGTTGGTGGGAATGCAAACTGGTACAGCCACTATGGAGAACAGTATGGAGATTCCTTAAAAAACTGAAAATAGAGTTGCCATATAATTCAGCAATCCCACTCCTGGGTATATATCTGGAGAAAATCATAATTTGAAAAGATATATGCACCCCAATGTTCATTGCAACACTATTTACAATAGCCAGGACATGGAAGCAACCTAAATGTCCATTAACAGAGGCATGGATAAAGAAGATGTGGTATGTATATATATATATATATATATATATATATATATATATATATATATATCACACACACACACAATAATTCCTTTTGCAACAACATAGATGGACTTAGAGATTCTCATACTCAGAAAGAGAAAGGCAAAAATCATATGATATCACTTATATGTAGAATCTAAAAAAAGGCTACGAAAGAACTTATCTACAAAACCAAAATAGAGTTACAGAGGTAAAAAATAAACTTATGTTTACTGAGTGGGTAAGGAGTGAGGAGGGATAAATTGGAAGATTGGGATTGACATATACACACTACTATATATAAAATAGATAACTCATAAGGACCTACTGTATAGCAGAGGGAATTCTACTCAATACTCTGTAATGGCCTATATGTGAAAAGAATCTAAAAAAGAGTGGATATATATATTTGTATTGATATACACCTGAAACTAACACAACATTGTAAATTAATTATACCCCAATTAAAAAAAAAACTTCTCTCTCCATTTAGCCCCATCTCTTCTTACAAAAAAACAGCTCACTCTATTTATATATAAATTATCTAACCACAAATTTACAAAATTTCAGTTCTCTAGTGCTTTAATAGATTTTAAATGTCTTCAAAACATTCTGCTTTGATGTTTCAGTAAACAGTATCCTATAACAAGTGAACTGGGAGACAAAGTTCCCAAGGGTTTACCTGGTGGTGCAGTGGTTGAGAGTCCACCTGCCGATGCAGGGGACGTGGGTTCGTGCCCCGGTCCGGGAGTATCCCGTGTGCCATGAAGCGGCTGGGCCCGTGGGCCATGGCCACTGGGCCTGTGCGTCCGGAGCCTGTGCTCCGCAATGGGAGAGGCCACAACAGTGAGAGGCCCGCGTACCGCAAAAAAATAAATTTAAATAAAATATTAAAAAATAAAGATCCCCAAACTTTAATGTATTTTCCACCTCTTGTCCTTTCCAGGGCCATGAAATCTCCAGTATCAGTCACTTAATTTAATGTAAAAAAAACTCATTATCAGTCACTAAAATTTTAACAGGCAAGAGGAAAAAGAAAATGCATTTACTGAACCCACATTCAATGACAAGAACTTTACATGTATTACTTCATTCTAATCTTCACTAGGAAGATAAAAATTCTTTATGTATTATTTTCTCCATTTTATAGCTAAGAAAGAAATAGATTTAAGGAATTTAAATTACTTGTGCAAACTCACAGAGCTAAAAGCCAAGACAAAAAATCTATCATATTTGCATAATCTCCATTGGGTAGCTAAAAACACTATGACTGGGAATTTAAATAACATCCAGAGTTGCATAGCTAAAGAGTGACAGAGTTACATAGTGTCGACTGGAAAAAACAAACAAACAAACAAAAACCCCAAAACGTACAAGGTAAGAGCAGTGAGTTTTAGTTTAATGTATTCTATGCAGGGACTTTACTGAAGACTATAGCCCAGGAGACAGACTCTCAGATAGCTCTGAGGAACTGCTCAGAAGAGGTGGTGGGGGAGAAGCCAGGATATATACACATTTTTTTTTAACTGGGAAAAACATGTAGTCAAGCATAAAAAGGATACTGCTAATGAAAAAGAACAGACATCTCAAGTTAATTATTTTAGTGCTTTTCTATATATGGCAAGATGCAAGAATCTGGTATCATAGAAATTTTTCCTTAGATATACCTCTTAATCTAATGGCCATGTATCTAAAGCACAGAGTACTTCCTGGTTTACTCCATCCTGAATTCCTCTAAAGGTGCACAGGCAATGGGCAACTGTGGTGGGTTGCAACTTAATCCTTGAAGAGCTGGAATCGAGGGCAACATTCTTTGTTTTACCAAGGGTTGCAAAGTGTTTCATGACGAATTTTTCCCCTGGTGCTAGGAATGCTCACTTCTAGGTCAAATGAGGATTCACCTACAAAAGTTCTCCGGGTCTTCTCTCTTTCTAGTCTATTATGATACAGGAAATGTTTCTTCTATGTTACTTCTCCCACATCTAGTGTTGCACTATTACAATTAATTTTATATGTGACCAAAGACCTCAAGACTTTTAGCCATCATTAGTTTTGTTAGAGACCTGGGGTAATGTTAGAGACCATAGGGTAATGCAAGAAACAACAATCTTATAAAATAAGCAGATTATAAGTAATATAACTAGTAGCATTAATAAGTTTATGGTATGTCAGAGAGAGCGACAAAGCATAAATAGTTTGAAAACAACAAATTAAAGCAATGATTAGTACAACTATTTGCAATCTGGATTTCAGTAGGCCACCAAGTTCAGAAGGGAGCCAGCTGGAGAAGCCAAATTCTAGAGGGATCAGGTAGAGAGAAAAAGTAAATGTTTTATCTGCATTTACAAAGGCATATTTTATTGAATTGCTGTAAGTTAGTGTAAAAGGTTTCCTCATGTCTGGGAAACAAATATTAAAAGCCAGTAATATTTCTGACAAAAATTTATAAAATTATAAATTATATTAATCAGTTTATACAGTCCCATGTAATTGTTTTGATGATCGTGATTTTTTGTGAGTATTTTATGAAGCTATCAAATTTTTCCTTAGAGTTTTAGAATTTTTTACCCAGTTCAGCAGTATGATCTAAAAGTCATCAGAAACCTATATTTGTCAAAAAGTCATTTTAATGAATCTTCTTGAAGAACTTTATTTTCGTAAAATCATCAGAGTAAAACAATAACTGTCTATAAATGATAAAAGACTAAAAATGGCTTGCTAAAAGATCTGATTACAAGACAATAGACAAGGAAATTTGATTAGTTCTCTCACATACAACATTTTAAGGTAATAATTAGAATTATGACTGATAACTTACCAGGACATATCCAAATTTTAGTAACCTCATATAATAATATTTACCCATATGATATACCTAAGGAAGTTTATCATCACTCATTTGACAATGTTCCCCATGTAATTTAACATACCATATAAACCTAGTTAGTTTTGTATCTCTCTTTGTGATGTTTCAGGGGCCTTCTATAGCATTCCAAAGTTAATGAGTCAAAAGAGCTACATTTAGAATTTTATTTGGGGAAGTTTGTCAAACATAAAAAAAGGTTTCAAAATAATTGGTCAAATAGGTTCACAGATCACTGTGAAATAATACTTATTCACTAAACCAAAGTGACAAAATATTTTAAAGGCAAAATACAGAAAGTTACAACTGTCCACTTAAAATGTAAAGAAAATTTGTAGGATCTATTATCAAAAGCAAATCAATATTTCAAGAAAACTTTGTTCTTTAAACACAGAGAGAAGACTAAATTTTAGTTTTCTACCAGCTTACTTTTAATATTAAAGTGTATTTACTCAATTAAATTTTATTCTAATCTTAACCAGTCCTGACCATGCACAGAACTCCTTTCTCAGGGTTCCTTTCCCACAAACCTTCTATAAAGTCCTTTTTTACATTCATATTTTGCATACGCTTCCCCTTTCTTTCTCTCTCTCTAGGACAGAATTACTTCCTTTTCACTTAAAAAAATGCTTTTCCATTCTTTAAACATATTTTTTCTTTCATTATATACAAAGATGTTTTCCTTCCTTTCCATCTCTTGGCCATTTTATCTATTTTTTGTATGAATCCACAGTGAGGGGTCAAGCCAAAAGACCCAGGCCCTTTTGTCAATCTTTAACTTGCTTAATTGGCTTTTGCCCCCAAGCAGGTGCTGGTCAGATATCTTGGTGTAATTTTTTTTTCTTTCTCTCTTTTAAATTTTTCTAAATTGGGGTAAATGGAGCGAACTTGTTTGGAGACTTTTAATGTTGGGGGGTAAGTAATAGGGTGTCCCTTTGGCCCATCCAACCTTAGGTAGTGTTGTATCAAAACTTTTGTTTTAATCTAATCAGTGTCCATTTTATTTATCCCATTTCTTAATAACCATATAAAGATTTCCATCCTGCTGGGATGAGTCCCTTTAAATGTCCACCTTTTGGGGAAGAAGTCTCTTGAATTTCCCCTCAGCTTCTTCCTATTCCCTTTTTAATCAGCCTAATTAATACTAATTGACCTTATGTTTTGTATATATGAGACCCATTGAGGGAAAGTTGAAAACACAAAAAAGGCATCCCAAACTGTTTTTTGGTGTTTGGTGGGGTTTTTGTTTTAGATTAAGAAAGTTCTTAAGGTTAGCTGTTATATATCTTTGTATCCACCTTTTGATTTTGTCTTTCCATAGGTACCAATAAAGCAGCTGTTTATAAATGAGAGTTCTCTGAAGTTTACCAGTTTAGAAGTCTTTCCAATTTAAAGGATCCATCATCTGGCCATTTATGACTAGCATTTTAATAGGAACTAAAATCAATAAGATGCAAGTGGTGTCTCCACAGAGAGAGCAAAGTTTGCAACCTTCACAAGGTCCAGAAAGTTTATTCCCCAAAATAGTCTAAGAAAGTAAAGGCCTTCATTGTACAGGCAGATACAATCAAGGTTGAGATGATAGAGGCCCCTTATGGGCTGGGACCCCTTATGATAAATTTCTCTTAAGGCTGGTAGGTATGGCCAGACAAAGAGACTACTTGGAATCTCAGTCTATTTGATTGGCTGCCAAATGTACACTGTATGTGTACCTTTCTGATGGCAGAGATGAAGCCCTCAAAACACAGAATAAGATGCCTATGAAGATCAGGTAGAACATTTACAGCTCAAGGACACAGGGGGAGAAATGAAAGCTCCTCCTAGAAGAACCCTTGTTCCTTTAAGGTCAAAATTTTGAAAAGATATTTTATCAAGCCTGCTATCGCTGACTGCATATGCAAAAACCAGTTTGGAATATCAAAATAGCCCCATCTTGGTCATTTTTAGGGGGATACTTCCTTAATTTCTAATTAAGAAATTACTTGCAAGTATAAGCTCCCTACATATTGTGCATGAACCTGGCTGGGGTGTTAGTCTGAGGCTGGTAAACTGTCATCTATCTTTCTTTTGTTTTGAAAACTTTGTTTCCTGTTCTTTGTTGGTTTGTAGAGATAAAATCACTATTGATAATTGTGTGATGGGCTGATGTGTTGTTTGTGAGCTTAATTCTTCTGGGTGTCACCCTAGAGTCATTTCAGCTATTCTAGTGCTCTGAGCTCTATTTTTGCTCAGATCACTAGGTGGACCAATCTTTGTGTACCTCCCCAGACTAGTGTAGTTTTAGTTAGTGAGTGGGTTTCCTTATGAGATCACTCTAGCAAGTTTCTCAGTTGCCTGAGAAAGCTGTAGCCCATTAGGAGGATAAGCATACCTTTTCTCTGGAGCTGGGGGTGCTCATTTGGTATCTTTACTTCTATTCTAACAAACTCTATTGAAATAGCTGAATTGAGGAAAGACATCAGATCAGCCTCCTATCTAATCACCCAGCCCAAACCACCTCAGGGTCTCTTAACTGAGCAATACCCTTCCAGCATTTTCTCAACTGGGGTAATCCAGGTACCTCTTCTTGAAGCTAAGTTCAAAGAAAACCTACTTCTCACAGCAAAGAGTTTATCCACTGCTGAATAAAACTGAGGATCATCAACAAATTACAGGAGATCCAAGACCAGTAAAGACTCCCCCAAATTCACGTGGGCTTGCCAAGGAGGCAGATGGGAAAAAGGGTCTCTTGTTGGTACCAAGGCTTTGGATCCTCACAGAGTTCAGGCAAAGGAGAGAAGTTTACTCTGGGTCCCTTTATGGTCACCAAAACTGTTTAGTGAAAGAAAAAAAATAAAACACAGCATGAACATACTGAGTTGCAGTTTTATTTGGGGAACTTACTGAGGACTATAGCTTGGAAGACAGACTCTCAGATAGCTCTGAGGAACTTCTCCAAAGAGGCAGAGGAGCCAGATATATAATACATGAATTTTTTGTTGCGAAAAACATGTAGTCAAGCACAAAAAGTTTACTGCTAATCACAAAGAACAGACATCTCACATTCATAATTATAGTGCTTTTCTATATATGGGAAGATGCAAGAATCTGGGGTCATTACAATTTTCCCTTAGATAAGCATCTTAACTATCTAGGGACCTGAATAGTTCCTGTTTTCTCCATCCTGAATTCACCTCAGCACTCACTATCAGTGGGCAACTGCACTTAGGTAGCAACTGAAGCATTATAGAACTGGAATGATGGACAACATTTTTTTGTTTTACAATAGTATTGAGCCCCAGATCATGCATATTCTCCAAGACGTCAAGCTGTCTCTAATGTAGTCTGAAAAAAAACAGGAAAGAGACCATTTCATTGGCAATTAGAGAAGTGCAATTATTCAAGGTATTTGATGATGGGGCCATCTATAGATTGCACCATGAAGCAATACAAAGTCAATCTCCACATGAATGGTGCCATTACTGCATGTCAGGTTATTGGGAGATGGAACACCCTGAGATGGTTTCTTGGTAGGAGTGTAGTTTAATGGAGCCTGGAATATGCAGGAAAGTTTCATACTGAGAAAGACTGGGAACCAGGAAAAAAATGAGGAGCAGGGCAAGGGCTGGTAATAAAAGGACATCACAAAGCAATGCAGGGGCTCTGAAAGAGGAGTGTATCTGCCTTGCATTTTTTCCCAGTGCCAGCCCTGCTTAACATTGATGGAATAATTATTGGGGCCCAATTATACAGTAAGCTGTAGTGATTTATGATGCTCTACAACCAGTACTGAATCAACCTGTCTCAGTAGCTGTAAGTCTGCATAAAGTTTTTTTTTGTGTGTGTGTGGTACGCAGGCCTCTCACTGTTGTGGCCTCTCCCGTTGCGGAGCACAGGCTCCGGACGCGCAGGCTCAGTGGCCATGGCTCACGGGCCCAGCTGCTCCGCGGCATGTGGGATCTTCCCGGACCGGGGCAAGAACCCATGTCCCCTGCATCGGCAGGCGGACTCTCAACCACTGCGCCACCAGGGAAGCCCTGCATAAAGTTTTAATTACAAACATCAGAAGTTGGTCAGAGCATATGGAGAAAAATGGATTATGAATTTATGATGCAGTGAATTTTCCTGCTGAGTGACTCTTCCCCTGATCACGGCCTGGTGACGGGATGACAAAAAGGCATGTAGGAGAAGCCAGATGCTTGACAAAGCATCCACTACCTTTTAAAAGTGAGACTGGGGGCCAGAGCAGTGGGAGTGTGTCAGAGGGAGAGCCAACGGATGTCATTTGGCTTTGTGACATTCTAATCCTGACCTCAGATGAGAGTGTTGTGACATGTGTTGTGACATGACACGCTCTTCCAGACTGGCATATGACAGGGTAGAATTGTGCCAGGGAATGGTCTTGGCTTGCCTAGCAATTCTTTCAACTCTTCCTATATAAGAGGATTTCTTAAATTGATGAGCTATTCACTATATTTTCTCTTTAGGCTCAGTAAACACTTATTGAGAGCCTATTATCTGCCAGACATCCAACAGCCAGTCTCTTTGGGTGTGCAGAGGCCTGAGTGCCTGGCACACCTAGGGACAGGTTTGCAGGGTCATCACAAATGCAGAATTCCCGGAGGGAGTGGTTGAGTCTCTGACTGCAAGACACACACTTCTCCCTTGGCTTCTTCCTCCTTCCTTTCTATTCCCCACAAGTGTCGATCTATAAACTTCCTGCAGGTTAATCTCTATCTCAGATTTGGCTTCCTAGGGATGCTGACTTTCAAAACTCAGCATCTCACTGGTAGACCCCTCAATTTTCTGGGTGAGCACCCAGAGCCTTATATACAATTTGGTAAAATGGAAAAGCATATTCATTTGTTCTTATACCCATTAATCATGTATTTATTCAAGCACATTTCATTACAGCACTTACAAGCACTGTGTTAGGCTTTAGGGGGAGAGAGGTGAAAGAAAGTTCATAGCTGAAATAGTGTTCAGTGCCATGGAGGAGATAGACAAACCCTAACCACTTAATATTGTAAAGATTATGGTACAGTCAGGCACGGGGAGCTGTGGGAACGCTGAGGAGGAACACTCATCTCAATATGAATATTGGGGAGAGAGTCAAAGAAGTTCCTGGAAATGGGAGCAGTTGACTCAAGTAGGAGTGTCAGCCATATGCTCTTCTGGCTGATCACACACTGAGGGAAGTAATCAGTGGAGAAAAAAGACGGGCTCTGCCAGTTGGTCCTACAACCGACCAAGCGGCTGCTCACATATGCACAGACAGACAGAAGGCCCTCCACCAACATTCCAGAAAAATGCCACCCACCTCCTCAAGCTGTGTATCTGTGACTCACCTTGAGTCTCAGATTCTGGTTTCTCCTGGATTAAAAGTCCAATTTAACAATCACAGTGTGTAATTGAAACCCCCCACCCCTGGATTATGCAGAAGGATTGTCTTGTCCATACCTAATAAACAAGAAAGTTGACAATCACTGCAGCAAGGTCACTAAACATGTGTGATTGAATAGTGTGAATGCCTCAAAACACCCAGGGCAAGAAAAGCACGTGGTTATTGACACTAATCTCTGTGTAAACGGCTCACCTACTGGGATTACACACCTTGTCATGTTTCTCAAATCAACCACTACTGCACACTCCAATTTTAAGATGAAGATAAATTAATAAATAGAATTTAGTTTGAAACTGAGGCACAGAGCTTCAACCTCCCTTTTAACTCTGGCAGCTTGAGAGATAACCTCTAATTAATTTATTTTTTAAAAAATCTTTAAAGTTATTTCATAATGAAGCCAATCTAATCCTCTCTCCCTCTGAATATATGTACATGTATAAAACATAGGTAAATAGGTAGATAGATATTCAGCAATCACACCCCAGGTCAGTGTAGCCCATTTGAGGCTAAAGGGAAGACCTACAAGACTTAAGAGGGTAAACAAGCCAACGAACCACACGATGTTCTGAAAATATACTGCCCTGTACATCTGGAGATCAATTTTTCTAAATTGGTTTCAAACAAACAAATGAATAAAACAACTCACTGGTGTTTGCACTGTTAGAAAAGGGTTAAAGCAGTTACACTTTATAATATATTAAGGCAATCACATTTCAGAGTTGCAATTTATTATTTCTCTCAAATATGTAGATAGGTATTATATTTAATGTGGGAGCTGGTGAATGCTTATGATATACGGAGCAGATATAAGACAAAACACCAAGAGCTAATAAACATAACAAAAATGTCAAATGTTACTAGTGAGTTAAAAGTAGGAAATGCAAACTGGACAAATGAAATCCCATTTTTAAACTATCAAACTAGCAGAGATTATGCCCAGTATCAACTGTGAAGGGACTTCCTGTGCACTGAAAATGTACATGTAACCTGATAACACCATTCCAAGGGACAATTTACATCTGTCAAGAGCCCTAAAAAATACATGTATTTTCACCAATGTGCTTCTAGGCATTCATGTGAAAACACACACACACACACACACACACACACCACCACCACCACCATCATCACCATGAACAACCAAAAACAAAGTTTATATTAAAAATTGTCTATCATAAAACTTTTATAATGCCAAACTAGAATGATCATAAACATTCAATAATCGGAAAAAGGATATGCCTAGACAATTCACAGAAGAGTGTAAAGCAAGGACTGTCATTTGTCAGCTGGTTCTACTAGGATTGAGTCATCAGCCACTGCAGTCACTGACCTACAATACACCACAAAAGGAATTCAGGCTGCAGGACGGGACGAGGGACTCTGTGCTTTGGGAAGACAGTCAAGACAGACCCTTAGACAGTTATCATTCAGGAAAAATTTTAATGAACCCAGATTTTTGCATCTTCCTGTACATAGAAAAGAACTAAAATTATTAACTGAGATATCTGATCTTCGTGATTAGCACTAACCTTTCACTGAAATGTATGCCTCGCTGCATGCATCCCCTAACCAAAATCACTTATATACTGGTCTCTCCCCTCTATTGCTTAGGAGCAGTTCCTCAGAGCTATCTGACAGGCTGTTTCCCAGGCTATAGTCCTCAGTAAGTCCTCAAATAAAGCTAAAACTCACAGCTTTCATGTTGCGAGTGCTATTTATTTTCCAGTCAACAAGAACAAATCCAAAATGTCACCAAACATATGAAAATTTGCTTAAATTCAATAGCAATTGCAATCTGAAAGATAAAATGGTATTTTACATTTTTGGTGTCAGAATTGGAAGTGTTTAAAAGACTAAGATCAATTGCTCCTAGAGAAATTACTGAAATTCACATTTAAACATTTCTGATTGAAATATGAATGGTCCCAGTCATTTTTTTAAAAGAAATCTGGTTATGCTATTAAAATTAAAAATGCATATGTCCTTTGACCCAGCTTTTCTGCTTTAAGGAATTTATCACTTAGAATCTAAAATAATCATCTCTAAGATGTCAGTATTTATTGCAATATTGTAAGGAATAGTCCTCAAAAAGTAAATATTGATAATAAGGAAATGGTTGAATAGATTATTATACATCTATACAGATATAATGAATGGAATGTTTTGTAGCTATTACAAAATAAATTACAGTGTGTAATACTGTCATTTATAATAAGGTATATAATTTGATCTTCATCCTCATTTCTGGCATATAGCTCCTAACACACTTTGAATACTCTGTGATGAAAGCAATAAGTGTATCTCTTGTTATGTTAATGAGGTAACTTTTGGAGACACCTAAGGATGAGGGTTGATTGCAATGAGAACCAACCATGTAATTAGAGGTTTGGAATTTGTAGTCCCCCCCTCCCCAAACTTTGGAGAGAGGAAGGGGCTGCAGGTTTAACTGTCAATAGCCAATGATTTAATCCATCATGCTTATGTGATGAAACCTCAATTAAAACCCAAAAGGAATGTATGGAGAACTTCCAGGCTGGTGAACCAGAATGCTCCCATGTGCCACCATGTAGGACCCCAAATTCCACAAGGACACAAGCTCCTTTGTTCAGGACCTTGCCCTTTGTGTATCTTCATCTGGCTGTGGATTTGTATCCTTTAATATCCTTTGTAATAAACTGGTAGTCTAGTGATTAAATTGGTTTCCTTAGTCCTATGAGCAGCTCTATCAAATTAATTGAACCCAAGGAGGGAGTCATGGGAACCGTTGACCTATAGCCAGTTTGTCAGAAGTATTGGTAGCAACCTAGGCTTGCAAGTGACATCTGAAGTGAAAGGCAGTCCTGATTGGGACTGAGAGCTTAACCTATGGAATTTGATGCTATGTCCGGGAAGACTGTCAGAATTGAGTTGAAGTGCAGGACACCCAGCTACTATCCAAGAATCTCTTATTGGCGTGGAAAATCCCCATCCACACACACACAAACACACATATTGGAATTTGTTCCAGAAACCTTACAGTTATATCAGTTAACTTGGAGATTTCAAAAAAGTATTGGTAGACTAAAGAAAGAAAGATGTAAAAAAAAGTATATGATTCCATTTTTGAAAAGTTATGACTGCAATATATCATATGTAACTATATAGGATATTAAAAAGCCAGTGTTTGTATATCTATGTCTATATGTTTGTGTATATATGCACAAGAGTGGTGAAAAATATGGAAGAATATATCCAAGGTGGTTAATCCAACTTAGTTAAATAAGGGTGGGAAAGGGAGGCAAGCACAGAAAAGAAGATTGCAAGTAAATACCAAAGACAGCAGATATGATATAGTTTCATTCACTTTTTTTTTGTAAAATTATATGTCATGCCTACATAAAAACATACGGTTTAAAGCAAATATTAATTTTCACAAGACTCACATGGGGAGATTAGTAAAGTATATCTTCCTGGCTTTCATTCCCAGACATGTTTGGAAAGACACACAGAAGCTGTGGTCTATAAAGAAATCCAGGTGACTGCAATGCAGCCCATCCACACAGGACATGTAAATATGACATGTATTCACAATTTCTTTTTTTAATAAATAAATTAATTTATTTATGGCTGCATTGGGTCTTCATTGCTGCACGCGGGCTTTCTCTAGTTGTAGCGAGCGGGGTTACTCTTTGTTGCTATGCGTGGGCTTCTTATTGTTGTTGCTTCTCTTGTTGTGGAGCACGGGCTCTAGGCTAGCAGGCTTCAGTAGTTACAGCACATGAACTCAGTAGTTGTGGCTCGCGGGCTCTAGAGTGCAGGCTCAGTAGTTGTGATGCACGGGCTTAGTTGTTCCACGTCATGTGGGATCTTCCCAGACCAGGGCTTGAATCCGTGTCCCCTGCATTGGCAGGCAGATTCTTAACCACTACGCCACCAGGGAAGCCCCACAATTTTATTCTTCATGACTTCAGGTAAAATGCGGTGTCTGCCTTTTCTTCAAAGTCCAACATCCCATCCCCTAAGAGCCTTGGCAAGGTCTGGTTTCCCAAGCTTGGGAAAACACCTGACCCGGCACTTGCTTTCAAAGTGGAGACTACATATCCTAGCCTTATCAGTGTGGATGCTTCCCCTAACCAGGTCCTCAATCCCACCCTACCTCTTACTCCATCCACATGGCTGCTGTATCCACACGGCAAAAGGTTACCCTGTCAAATGCTCTAATCCTATTACAAAGCGAAGGTTACTCTTACAGATTACACACTTTATAAACATTTGTGGTACTCAGTTGCATCCAGTCCCTTGCATGACACCTGGCATATGGCAGACGTTCATAAAATAAAAAATTATGCTTTGGGTGAAACTGAGAAAATAGGCAGTCAACCAATGCAGCTCCTGCTTCTGTACATCCCAGCTTCACTATTGGGATCCCAGCAAACCTACCCTTACTGGCTCCAGTGGCACAGGCAAAGCCTCTGTGCTGGGGAGTCAGAACATCCTGCATTCACTGATAGTGAGCCCAGCAGAATGGATTGAGCTATAATCATGCATAAGTTATTAGGCCCATTTGCAATGAAAATTCACTTACTTTCAAAATGATCATTCCATCGCAAAATCCGAAGTTAAGAAAGTATTGACCTAGTTGCATATTTGTTCTCTATCCAGCCAGGATCATAAGTTTTCAATATTAACTAGTTCAAAAATGTGCCATTGATTTATTGAACTTAGATCCTGCCTTTAAGAAACTTACACTCTGACTGAGTGGAATCCAAATCCATCTGAGTGGAGCCACGTGGTGATAAATCACAAAGACATATATCAATATACAAAATTCTAATAAAGCACAGACTTTCCATTCCAAAGATGAGTTGCAAAACTCACATGAGCAAAGGCAGAGACATGGTGATATGGACACAGTCCCCCAAAGAGCCTTCGTTGACGAGAGCACCAGGCATTTAGATTATTAAGTTCCATGACATTTAATAATCAGTCACGCGACATCATAGTTTTACTATACATTTGTGTACCTGTGTGCATACATATTTTGAAGTCATTTTCCCTCTGAGAGAGCAACATTTGTTACCATTCCCCTCACCATCTGCAAGCCTCAATTATATTTATTTTAAATGTAAATTCCTTGATGTAAGGAACAGTATATTAAGTCTTAGTCTGTTATGGATGATTACTGTGGTTAATAACAAAAACTGCATATTAGCAAAAAAAATCTATGCTTCTGTGCAAATTAACATGGGAGTAACTTTTACAATTTAATGTGAAAGATTGATGGTAAGACTGTCAAAACAAATAGGGTTCATTTCTGTAAAATTCAGGGCCATTTTTACAACTGGAAATTGACTTGCTTAAAGGCATAATAACATAGGTGGGGAAAATGTTACAGTCAGCAGTAATGGAGGTGTCTCCCCACCAAAGTGACAGTCTAGGATAGCAGTGAGAGCAGAAGGACACTCAAAAACAGTAGCGTACTAAGTGTTTGACGTTTAAAGTAGGTAAGTTTTTAGCATTTCATCCTCTATATGACCAAGTGTTTTTCAGTATTCATTGTGAAAATAAATAATAATAATCAGAAAAGAAACTTCTCATGAATTTTGTTTATGTAGTCACAGCAGTAAATAGTAAAAATTACAAAAAAGTAATAGATTTGTCATTTTATTACTTTTTTAACAAAAGAAGACGATGTGAAAAATGCTTCCCAAAGAGTGAATTCCTCAAAGTTCACAGAACAATTTGCACCTAGAATGACAGAATTGAGGCAATCAAGTTCCATTTCCTCTTCTTTCCAATTAGCCTGTTATCATGGTTTATCTCAAATTTTCTCTCTAAATACAGAAATACATAGAAGGACAGTGGTGGGAGACAAGGATCACACATGAGACAAGCCTGAAGGATTTGCAACTCTTTACTTACTTCCTTACTCTGACTGTTCACTATGAACAGGAATGTGTGTAGCTGAGCCCACATGTGTCGGAGGGGCCGTTTTTATAACTGGGTTTTTTCCAAATTAACTTCCAGTGGAGTACAATGTTTATTAAGAGATATATTAAAAATGTGTTAAATTGGGGCTTAGGTGTATATTATTAAAAACTTCACAGTAACCATAGTACTTGTTTAACATTTAGAGCCAAAAAATACATTTTTTTCAGGGAGGAATGCTTTTTTACTAACATTCTTTAAAATTGTGAGAGCATAGTGAAAATAAAAGCTAGGACAACTTTAGATAATTATATTTTATTATTTATTAACAAGCAATGCACCTGTTTTCACCTGCACCTGGGTGGATGGCTCCTTGCCCCCTGCCTCTGTACACCTGCCTCTGGAGCCCCCATGGAAGGCTAAATTGGGTTTAATAGTGTAGCAAATATAATTTGTGTGTGTGTGTGTGTGTGTGTATGTGTGTGTTACACGGGCCTCTCACTGTTGTGGCCTCTCCCGTTGCGGAGCACAGGCTCCGGATGCACAGGCTCAGTGGCCACGGCTCACGGGCCCAGCCGCTCCACGGCATGTGGGATCTTCCAGGACTGGGGCACAAACCTGTGTCCCCTGCATCGGCAGGCGGACTCTCAACCACTGCACCACCAGGGAAGCCCATGTAGCAAATATAATTTAATAGAGAACACAGTTTAGGATCTTTTTCAAACTGTACAATTTTAAGTGTTGTCTCTCATCCCCAGTCATGGACAAGGTCAGAGATGGAAAATACTTAGCCCTTCCTTCCTCTTCTTCTCATGTCAGACATTTTTCAACCATCATAAGACTTTTTTTCCCAAGGAATCAAGACATGTCTTTGGACGCCTTATAAAACTGCAGTCTAAGCCATCCATACAATTGTTCAGCACTGGTCTAAAAATTGAAAACTATTTGCAGTCTTGAATTCAGTCTCTAACACGGCACTCAAGTGAAGCATATCATCAGGATCTATGAGGAGGGCTTGGCACCCTGGAGGTGCAGAGGCCACCTTGTGTATGGGGGGAGCGTGCTATGTTTCTGTGTATGTGGAAGGTAGGGTACAGGGAAAATAACTAAGAAAGCTAGACTTCATTCCTATTAGAGCATGAAAAAAACAGGAAGCCCTCAGTATTCTCAAATGACAAGAATAAATATTTAGCACGTATTTACTATAGTCTAGTCACCATTAAACGGTTTCAAGTGTATTAACTATTTGTATCTTTTCACACCCCCAATGAAGTAGGTACTGTTATTATCATCCCCTCTTCACAGATGAGACCCTGAATCTGAGAATGTGAACAATTATCCCAAGATCACACAGTTAGCAGTAGAGCTGGGAGAAAACCCAAATGACAGGTCTGCAAAGCACCACAGAGAAACACACTCTCCGTGGCATTCTGATGGGCTGATGTCCATTCCAACTCTCCCTCTGCTGCTCCACAGTCCATGAGATATTTTGCAGAGGCATAATTTTGATTCAGCTTGCTGTAAGGTCAGTGTGAGAGAGTAATAATTTAGTGAATGTGACAAGCCAGGGAAAATGAAATATGAAAATTATCTAAGGTAGCTTTAATGTTTCATTTTCATTATGACATAAGCAAAACCTTTAGGTGATTTAAATATTTTATTTATGGGGTGGTGCCTCTCAAAAGAAAGTCAACTACTAAAGAGAGAGTGAAGATCTTAAGAATATGCTAATTTCTTTATATTCACTAATTCAAATAAGCTTCGTGGCATTACTGAAAGTTAAAGATTATTCATTTTGCAGAAGAAATTAAACTCAGAGAGGTTAAGTGACTTGCTGAGTACATTGTGAAGCTGTCATTTGAACTCGAGTCTTTGTAATTTCGGGGCCCAAGTTTCACTGTTGATAGGTGTCCCCAGCCTTTCCCAAATGTTTGCTTTTCAAAGAGCTCTCCCAGACTATCACTTCTGTGAGGTTCTTTTACTTGATCAAGGATGGAACTCTCCACCTGTGGGTCATTTGTCACTGTAAGCCAGACTCCCCAGTTTCATTTTTAAAAAGGACAAAATAGAAAAATGGAAGGATAATAGTTAATTGCAGGATGTCTTATGTGGTTACTAACAAGGTCAAGAGGAGCTGGCACTAGGCCAGCATAAAGTTATTCAATAAAATCCATCAATTCCCTATTCACAGGCAGCTTCTGTGCTGAGCTTTAGGATGACAGAAAGACAACACCAGACCCCGGCCATCAGACATCATTCCAAGTTTCTGGCATACAAATCCATTGAGGAGCTGGTCTTTTAAAGAATTAGAGTATTTGTTTAAAACCTTTTTTGTTGTTGTTGCTAAAGACGTAACAAGTCTTGAGTTTAATGTGCATTCCTACTAACACATCAATCAAGGGAATGCCAATTTTCTCTCCAGTTTCTGGGAAATGGAGTGCCTATTGATTCACCAGCAGTTCTTGGGTCCCATAAAATCAAACATGTTGGGATTTGAAGGGCTCCCTACCTCCCTCTGCTCTCTCCTTCTGCAGGGGTCATGCCCATCTAAGTCTGATGAGACCCTCACAGGAATGGGCAAGTGCTCAAAAAATTGTGAACTTAGAGAATTCATTCTTGTTGCTCTTTCCCCCTCTCTGTTCTTCTTCTCTGTAAGTATCTATGATGCTAATGTTGCCTGAGGGTCACCTGGTCTGGACTAGACAATGTGTGAATAATGACACTATCCCTGGCTGTCAAGATGGGATTTAAAGCCAAACTTGTTTATGGTTTCCTGTTTTGCTATTTAAGACCTGTTGGAGCTTTGACGATTTTTTGACCCTGAAAATGGGAAGCATAAGGGGTACATATATTTTAATCCCCTCATTTTAGTTTCCTTACCTCTAAACCAGTGGTTTTCAAATGGGAATGATTTGATCCCCTAGGGGATATTAGCCATATCTGGAGACATATTGAGTTGCTACAAGTGGGAGGCTAGGGCAGCTGGTGGGTAGAGGCCAGGGATGCTGCTAAGTACCCTACAATGCATAGCACAGCCCCATCACAAAGAATCATCCAGCCACAAATGTCAATGGTGCTGATGCTGAGAAACTCTGTCCTGATCTCTCTCACACTCATACTCCCAACTCTCACTAAAGCCTGACCATGAGGAAAGTGGGTATGATCAAGAGAAAGTGGAACACACTCCTTCCAGCCTGGATGTACCAGAAGATACATGTGTCAGTTCGACTGTGGGAAAAGAAGGGAAACAGGACACAAGAAAGCAGGCAGTATGGTGTTTGTCTCCATCTCCTTCTCTTTGGGCAGATATTCCCAAAACCAGAGGTACATTTGATCCATTAAGGGGACCCTCAATGTCAGAGAGGATGTCACCCCAGTGAGGATACTCTGTAGTACTATCAAGGTTTTAGGCAGGGCTGAGTAGGAGATGCAGATGACTGAGCAGGAGAGCCGAGGAGAGGAAAGGAGAGGAGGGAAACAGAAGAAGACAGAGAGAAGAGAGGAAAGGAGATGAGAGTGGAAAGGGGAAGGGGACAGAAATGGAGAGGAGACATGACAGGGGGCTAGAGGTCTCAGCAGCGCTGGCCAGCAGAACAACCAGGTACCCAGCACAATTATTTCCAGCTACTGATAACATCAGTTGACATCATGGGAAGATGAAGAGGATGGGAGGAACACTGAAAGATTGCATTTTATTAAAATTATACTGATAGTTTTTACCTAATGAGAATTTTTGAATTATTGGCTTGTATTGAAGTAACTGGACTGAACTAAAACAATTTAGTTGGACAGGATGATTAGATAAGCTCAAAGGGAAAAAGTGTACATTTCTTCTGTATTTTTGAAGTACTTTTGACCTCTTTTAGGTTCACATTAACTTCACAGGTTTGCTAGAAGGATTAAATGAAACAATAGTATAAAGTATATAGCAAAATGCCTGTCACAGGGTAAGAACTCAGTAACCAGGAAGGAGGAAAAACTTCTTTTCTATTTAATATGTGTAGCAGACAGAATTTCTAAATGGTCCCCCAAAGATATCCCTCCTGGTCACCAGAACCTGTGAACATAATATCTCTCCCATAATTGTGTTTTGTTACATGACACAGTTGACCTTAAGACAGGGAGATTATCTGAGTGTTCCTGATATAATCATAGAGCCCTTAAAAGCTGTTTTCTCTGGCTGATGGCAGAAGGAGCAGAAAGATAAGTCAGAGATTTTGGAAGGCCAAGAAGAACTCTGCATGCTGTTGGATTGAAGTTGGAGAGGGCCACATGAGAAGGTGTGCCAGAGGCATCTAGGAACAGAAAGTGGAGCCAGGGCTGTGAGCTCACAAGAATCCAGGGACCCCAGATCTACAGCTGCTGGGAACTGGATTCTACCAACAGCCCAAATGAGCCTGGAAGTTGATTCTTACCTGACATTCCAGATAAGAGCCCAGTTGGCCAAAGCCTTGAGTTTGGCCTTGTGAGACCCTAAGGAGAGAACCCAGCTGACCTATGCAGGACTTCTGACCTACAGAACTGTGAAATAAAAGTACATGTTTATTTACTTATTATTGGCTGTGTTGGGTCTTTGTTGCTGTGCACAGGCTTTCTCTAGTTGCAGCTAGCGGGGGCTACTCTTCATTGTGGTGGGTGGGCTTCTCATTGCACGGGCTTCTCTTGGTGTGGAGCACGCGCTCTAGGTGCACAGGCTTCAGCAGTTGTGCCTCACGGGCTCTAGAGCGCAGGCTCAGTAGTTGTGACACATAGGCTTAGTTGCTCTGCAGCATGTGGGATCTTCCCAGACCAGGGCTTGAACCCATGTGTCCTGCATTGGCAGGTGGATTCTTAAACACTGTGCCACCAGGGAAACCCAAAAATACATGTTTTTTTTTTTTGAGCTTCCAAGTTTACAGTAAATTATTATGCAGCAAAAAGAAATGGATACAATTTGTGAAGTTGTCTAATTCTGTGGGGTCACAAATCCAAGAAAATTCATACTCCCTCTACTTAGTACAAAGCCTTTCTTTGTCTCCATATCTTTGCTGTCTTAGTGTCTCAAGTACAGCAGTGTCCCCCCGCCAATGGCAGGTTTTTCATGAAACTAGTGGAGCATCATGCATGAGCCTTTTCCAAGGAAGAGATTCAAGCATAACCATATGTGTTTAGAAATTTTGCAAAATATGACAATTTAATTGCTTCTGGCTCTTTCCACTCTTCCTTACCCTTACTTGCAGTTGACACTGGGTGACAATGGGCAATTTTAACATGAGGCTAAGATAATGTTGAGCTCAAGAAATAGTCACTTTGAGTTCAGCATATTATTTTCATGTTGCTCACAGATACTTCCCTGTGTAGTTAGGTTATTATGAGCCACGATAGCCTAGGAATCTCTTTCAAGAATGTTTCAACTGTCATGAACCTAGGGTGAAAGGTGAAATGTCATATCACTATGTGAAAGTATCTTATGGTGTCAGGCATCTGAAGTTTTTGAGTAGCAGAGGAAATACAAGTTTTGAAATGTGTAAAACTAGAACTATGGAAACTTATTCTAATTATTAACAGTATAAACTTTTATTCAGAGAGTTCAGTGATCCTTTATGCCTAGAAAAAATTGTTTTCTTCTGTCCAGAATACATTTGATAATGCTGTGTAAATAATTATTCACACACAATATACTTTTCTTAATTGGTAGGAATCACATGAAATAGAATCTATCCGAATTTCTCTGTTTGTAGGGGATAGATATGTAACAGTATCACAGATGAGTACATTTGTGTGTGAAATCCTGTGCTTTGTTTATGCCCCTGTATTGAACCACATCCTGATATGTCAGTGCATCTTGTCCTGATGAAATTTTAATATCCCATTGGAATAGCACAATAGATTACTTTAATAGCATGCAGAAATGAGTGCTCCAATGACAAAACTTCTATGCATGTTCACCAACAAATGAGGGTATGTAGTATAAGGATAGTTTTATTATTAAAGTATACAGCTTAATATAACATATTTATGTAGTTTAAACTAATTTGGATTACTCATCTAATTTCAGTTTTAGATTAATTGTTTTTCTTTAAGAATTGTTGACATATCAAAATCCAAATACAACAAAAAAGAATGTTTAAGCTTAAACATTAAAATCCAAGCAGAAAGTAATTACTAATAACTAGTTTTCAAATTGAGGAATATTATCAATAATAATAATATATCCTCAATAACTATATTAATCATAATAAAGTTTTGATCCATCATATTAAGAAAATTTGACTTACCTATCTCTTATTTCTAAAAGATATTACAAAATCCTTGCATTTTTACATGAAGTAAGTAGGATTATCTATCAAGAGAAAGAATTAGAAACATAATGCTGAGATGTGTCAAAGTTAATTAGTAAAAAATACATTGTTGTTTTTCTAGAATTTCTACATTATGTGGTATTTTCAGCTCTTTTCTATTTGCAATTTGTCTTGATTTCTTTATTCTTTCTAAATAAATATTTGCTTTTGTGCTAATTTTGTATCTGTGTAATATATTCTTTTTCTTAAAGACAGCTTACCAAATTGCATAAATTTTGTGTCCCATTTCTAACTTGCCATGGCCTAGGCGTAGACTCAGTCCTGCCTAAGTCCCTTCATTCAGCCTGGCCAGGGTAGGCTGTACACCGAGGATTCAGCTGCTCCTTCATGGAAGAAAATAAGATTGCCTCCCTTTTCTCATTCCTGAGATGAGCTCTGGGACTCAGTAGGGGAAAAGTATTCCTTGAATAGAAGCCCTGCTGCTTTCTCCAGGCCAGTGTTTAAGACCAGACTTGGCTTCAGTTCAGTTAGAGCATCCTACAGAGGAGGCCAGGAGTCCTCACAATAGTTATTCTGAAGTGCATATGGTTAGAAGCTCTTTGAGCTTTATGACTAAGACCCACAGACTACATTCACGCAAGACCACATTTGTTCCTGGATAAGAATACCCCAGCTCTCACTCCTCCCACAGAAAAGGTGTTCATACTCTCTTGGTTTCTTTCTCCTCTCCTGTCCCTTGTGTTTACTTATCACACACTAGACTCCCCATCAGGCACCATCCTCCAGCATACCACCTAGAAGAAGACTTGGAGAAAGTTTGCAGAGAAGCTGACATATGACAAATGTCAGAGACAGAGGAGGGTTAAAACCTCTTGGGTGTTTAGAAGTTAGTCACAGACTTATTCAAGTGAATAAATGAGATCTTTTTTCCTTATGAGATTTTGAAGTAGTGATAAAGTAGAAAGAGGTAGAGAAGTAGTTGGTGTTACCAAACAAGGGCTCACTGCCCAATGTGCATAGAAGCAAACACTATGGCCCTGGGTTTTGAGAAAAGAAAAAGCTTCATTTTGAGGTCGACTGGCAAGCAGACAGGGAGCAAAGCTCTCATATCTGTCTTCCTGATCTGGGCTTTGGTCAGTCTTTTATGAGTTCGGGAGAACAGGCTGGTATGCAAAAGCACCCATGGAGCAAGTTTCCTTTGGAGAGCTTTAAACTTGGCCATCTATGGTAAGGTGTGGAATGGTGGATTTTAGCCCTGGATCTTCCTGGACAATGAAACCCTCTTTTCCGAAAGGGTTTGACCTTCTGGTTCCAGTCATGTTCCAGTTTTCTTGGTTCCACTAGGAGGAAATATAGGTTCTGAGTGTTGAGAAGGACTTTCATCCTTTGAACATGCCCAGGTAACACGACTTGCAGTTTGACCTCTGCTGTATCTGCAAGACAACTAGACATTCTGTTATCCACAGAGTAGGACCAGTTTGAGCTGGTCCCACAGTTACAGTGGCATTAAAGTTTGAAATAAAATTGTCAAAGTCCTAATTATCTCTTTGTCTATACAGTCAACCTACCATTCTCTCTCCTCTGATTATTAAATAAGCACTTATTGGATATCTTACATGTGTGAGATACTGTCTGAGATACTATAATCCCCTATTTACTTATCAGTATTCACCACTCTAAACTCCAAGGAGGCAGGAACTTGTTCGTATTGATTCTTCAGTATCTATCATAGTGCCTACATTTAGTGGGTGTTCAAAGATATTAGTCAAATGAATGATTAGGTCTATTTTAGACAGTAAATCTCTCATTTGTTAAGTAAAATATACTTTTCTGATTACAAGTGTAATACATGTCAAATAAAAAATGGTATAAGGAAAAAATTGACATGATTTGGGCATATTTTCTCATATTTTTTTGATTATTATGTGTTCAAGTATCTACTTATCATTTACCTATGTAGTTGTATTAAAATTGGGAGTTACTATGTATACATTTTGGTTTTTTTATTATCATTGAATATTAGGTATATTTTAAACTTAAATATTATTCAAAATACATATATTGAATTCCATTATATGGATGTATTACAATTTATTTAAGCAATCCAGTTTCAAATTATATTTAAGTTACTCTTCAATTTTGTCTTTACTAATAGTATTGTGATGAAGACTCTGTGTGTGTGTGTGTGTGTGTGTGTGTGTGTGTGTGTGTGAACAAGTCAGCATAAACCATTCACCAAATTTTGGCATGAAAAGGTATAATTGCAGGAAAGACTGAACTGAGTTGGGACATAGAAATGGTCTACAGACAGATCCAAGACTAGGACTTAACTAGAGCTGAATGTTCATGATAATGGGAAACTTTAGAAACAGACCATAAATCTAAAAGGATGTAGTAACCATGCTTTTTTAATTTTCTGATGCTTTGACATCTTGGGGCTTTGCTACCCTTACCAACGTTAGCTAATTCCTAGAGATAGCAAACAACTACCCCAGAGCACTAACACTTGAAAGCCCACACCCCTAACCATTCCCTTGTGTCACTCTCACCCTCAGGGCCACTGTTACCCTGTCCTAATAACACACGGCGAAGTATCAGACAACTAGGGACAGCGTCTATGCCTCAGAACCCACTGAGATTATTCAAACTCACCAATCTTAAATCTACTTATCCTGCCTGGCCCATTCTTCCCCATGGAAACCACAGTAAAAGCGCTCGCTCTTGTTTCCCCCTCATTCCTTCTGCCTCTTGACTGACCCTAGTGCTTCCCAGTGTAGCCCTGTGTGGTGTGGCATGTCTCTGGTTTCTAGTGGTTTGTGGGTATACAAAAGTTTATTCCTTCTAGATCAAAACTATTAGAACACAATTACAACAACTTCAAAAGGCAAAACTTTAATTTGCCACATGCTAACCACTATTTACATAACATTTACATTGTCTACAGCATTTATATCACATTTAGGTATTATAAGTAATCCAGAGATGATTTAAAGTATATAGGAAGATATGCCTAGGTTATATGCAAATCCTATACCATTTAATATAAGAGGTTTGAGCATCCTTAGATTTTGGTAGCCTCAGGGTATCCTGGAACCAATCCCCCACAGATACATAGGGACTAAAGTATAAACTCTCCAATAAAATATGGGGATAAATCTTCATAACCTTGGATTTAGCAATGGTTTCTTTGATTTGACACCAAAGCAAAAAAAAAAAAAGAAAGAAAGAAAAAAAGTTATTATGACAGTCATTTCCACTTCTGTATGTCTTATCATGGTCTGATTAAAGCAAATCCTGGGTACCCTTAAAAAAAGGGTCACACCAATACTCCTCTGCCACAAAAGTAGAAATGGAACAGAAATAATAGCTAGAAAAGCAAACCTGCTCAAGACAAACACAAGTTACACTGGAATGAGGAGAAGTGCATGATGGGGTCTTGGAAAAAACTCTATACTTCTTGCTGCTCTAACTGGTAGGTTTACCCTGCACATTGAACCCATGGAAGTTTCTGGTCCTTGTAAGAGTATCTATCTTAAAGGTGCCAAAATAAGACATGCTCATGTAAGACACAAGCTCCATTAGTTTCTTGGGTGTCCCAGTGCTTTGCACACAGGAAACACTTATTAAATATTTGTTTAATAAATCAGTGACAATGGATCTAGGCAAACACCTGCCTACCTGTGCTGCAGTGTGGGAAGGGATGTGAAGGAACTAGATAAAGTGTGCTGAAATCATGTGGGAAGAAGTGATATAATTTTTATTTATGCTCCATCCCAAGGGTTTCCTTGTCTGCTCCTCTGACGCCAGTCTCTTGTTCCTTACACCCTGAAGTCCCCTCTGTCCCAGTGAGCCCAGAAGCAGGGAGACGGGGTGAAACCAGACATGGCAGCTACTCCTGCTTGCCATTCGTGAGCCTCAGCACACAGCTTTATTAAAGAAAGGAGTTGAAAGTAGTCATTAAAATGAGTTTTAGGGATTACTCTTGGATTTCATTTATCCCTGCTCACTCCTTTCCCCCGCAGGCAAGAATAATGAGTTGCTAGCATTTTTATTCTCAGAAATTCAATGAAATTCTCAACTCTAAGGAAAGTATATTCCCTCAGAATTAGAAGAATATTATCAGATACATTGTCCAAAGAATAATCTGCCCAAAGTTAAATTTTTGAGGCAAGCTTGATTTATCTTAATACAGTAGAATATTATACTTACATAAAATATTCATATACTTAGGGAAAAAGTTGCCTTGAACTTGGAGCAGTTCAGACTCTGAGGAAAAAGCCTTGAAAAATTACATTATGAAAATGTTTCTCTCTTAGGGTTGTGAAGCTCATACAAAAATTTGAAAAGAGATACACTTTTAAACTTTCTGGAGGAGGTTTTTGATTACATAGACATTTTTAAACCACAAAAAAGTGATCTAAGGGGCTGAGTAAACCTGCTTACTATCAAAGGCTAACGGCCAACACTATATTTGCCATAATGTTTTAATATAAAATTATCACTGAGAGCTGTTTTTTCCTCTGTTGCTTCATGTATGTGTTCATATAATACTATTTTTAAAAGTGTACAATTAAATTACAGGTATAAATCACTTTTATATTGCTAAAGGAAAGATCATTGTAAAAACCCTATCCCATAAGGTCTGCTTAATACAATGCATCTGGCATAAAACAGTGTTCAATCAACGCTTAATGAATAAATGAAAGAAATGGATGAGTGAATGAATCTTTTCTATATGTTCACAAACCACCTGCTTAATACCCTAGGATGTTCTTAGAAAGATTTGTTGTGTTTACAGGTCTCTAGTTACTGAAAATTAGGCAATATTTATCATTTTCAGGTTATGTCATAGATTTACCACATATTAGAAATTCCTGACAATGTTTCTCCAATTTTATTCCTGAGGTAAGGTTGTCTCCTAGGGAGTTTATTAGCACTTCTTTAATGAGATGAGTTAATGATGAGTCTCAGATGACAATTCTTCTTTGAGTTAGAGACATGATTCTCCAGTTTTCCCATTTGTGGTATGCACAGTGCAGAGGGGAAGTACAGAAGCAGGAAGATGAATGAGTATGGTCTGAAAAAGTCAGTATTAAAAACTTCTAATTACTTTATCAATCAAAAAAGATTAAAATATTGATCATCCAGCACCCAAATCATTAAGAAGAAAGAATTCCTCCTCTATATGTTGCACTGTTCCTAAGTATTAAATTGAAGTTAATTTCTTACACTAAATTATAATGTCCACTAATCTTAATAGCAAAAGCCAGCAAAGACAAAACAGCAAGAATGCCTCACTGAGGTTGCTATGGGGATAGAATCAAGAAGAGGCAGGTTCTGTGGTATGTACATGAGATGTCAATTAGGAGACCCTTTGCCACTCTTACCCTCTCCTGTTCCATCCCAGCAGCTCTCTGTTCCCAGGATTGGCTCAGGCTTTCTCCTCTGTGTTGTAGAAGGATAAGCAACCGATGAAAAGTAACTAATGGTACTGGGAGTAGTAATGTAGATTCAGAGTCTGTCTGTGAAGAAGGCAAGTATCCAATGGAGGAAAAACAACTGAGCTGTGGGAAAAGAGGAGTTTCAGCAGTGATGGTGCTCCAAAGTAAAAGACACCTGGTTGTCTTTGGAAGCAGCAACACGCAGTCATAAAGCCTGGAGCCCAGTTTCTCATTCTTATCAGCGAGAAATCATCATTAGCAACTATATTTCTTTGATAGCTGTCTCAACATGTCAGTAAATGAGTATCTAAGTTATGTGAGACACAGAGCTCCATTATTTATTTTTTATCATCACCTGTTTAATTCTTCCAACAAATGAATTGAGCATCTAATAGGTGCTCATATTTGCTAATTAATTCGTTAAATGTGTATGTTGATACATACACACATATATACATGTGTGCTTATGTATGTGTGGGTGTGGATATTTTTCCACCATATATGTACTTAACTTACCCTTTTCTATAACATTGACTCATCTAGTATTCAGAAGCAGGTGTGTATTTTAAGACATGAATTTAAATATAACCAGTATCTTGTATTTTTGAGAGTACTGCTGCCAGATTTGACCTTGATGATGAGCTAGTTACAATTCTTCCCCAGCAGGGTAAACAAATTTCCCTCAAATCTTTCCAAGCCTAAATTACATTCTATTTTCTAACAAACCCAATACCTTTCCTTCTTCCCTTGCAGTCCTTTATTCCTCTGTCAGCAGCAGCACACGTACCTAACTCTCAAGGATGCCTTGCTACATTTTTTTGTCTGTTGAAATACTCTTTGGAGATATTCCTTGAACTTTCCCTTTTTATTTTCCCCTTTGATTTCTTCATTGCTTTTCCTCTGAAATCGAATTCTCCGTTATTTCCTCCTGGTCTTCCTTAATGTGGTCTCCTTTGGAACCTTCTATTCTGGAAGTGGACAGAGAAGGAGCCCACTTCCTTCTGTCCTGTCTTCCCTGTTCTCCCTACATGCCCTCTCTCCTGACTTCCTTCTCCTCCACCAGTGTTCACACAAGCCCATTTTTACTAAAACAGACAGCTTGGCTCCTTCCAGCAGGAACTAGCTTCTTCCCTCCCCTGCCCATGACTTCCTTGCGCTATGTATCTTTCACCCCAGCTACTTCATGTTGTCGTTTAGCAATATTTTCCATCTACAACCTGAATCCACCTTCTCTATTTTCTTCCCACCTCTGCCTGGCAATGCCTTTCAAAGCCTAGCTCTCTCCCTACAAATACATTCACTGGGTCAGGTGTGACCAGCTCAATGGCTCTCTGCCTCCTTTCGTTCTGGACCCATGGGGCTGCCTTCTTCCCCGTGCTGACATGCTTTCCATGCATTTGGCATAGATATGACCTTTCTCATTACAAAAGCAACAGACCCATTCACTTTCTTCAGAAGGCCCAGGATGTCTTGTTCTCCACATCTGGAGCATAGGTCCTGACTGCCTGTTCTATTCAGATGCTTTTGTGAGTTTTAGTGGGTTTTTGCCTCTTTCCTGTAAAAGCTAAACCTGTAGTAACACTTAAATTAAAAAAAAAGTCACACCTGGCAGGCGGTGAGCCTTATTTTAAACTTGTGTAGTTCATTGAAATCCTAAACATTCAGGGTTTTTTCCCTAAGAATTAATAGAGAAATATAACTGCAGAAATTCAGAGTAACTTTACAACTTGGATTGGGGCAGGGGGACAGTGTCACATAACCTTTACTTAACCTAATGTAAATGAGGTAGAATATCACATGGATTTGGAAGTGTTTCTCAGATCTCCCCTGAATTCACATCCCTACTGTGTGTGATATTTTCCTGCCCGACAATATCTTTGAGTCCTTTTTGAGAGAGGCTCCAATCTCTTTTTCCTATCAGTTATAAGAATATAGTATAAGAGTCAGCAAACCATGACCTATGGGCCAGATTTAGCCCACCATCAGTTTTTATAAATAAAGATTTATTGGAACAGAGTCATGTTCATTTGCTTATGTTCTGTTTATGTCTGCTTTTACATTACAAGGACAGAGCAGTTATGACAGAGACCATACAACCCATTGTATTAGTCAGGGTTCTCTAGAAAAACAGGACCATTAGGATATATAGAGAGATATATAAGAGGAAATTTATTACGGGAATTTGCTCACATATTTATGGAGGCTAACAAGTCCCATACTCTGCTGTCAACAAGCCAGAGAACCATGAAAGCAAGTGGTATAATTCAGTCTGAGGCAGAAGACTTGAGAATCAGGTAAGCCAATGACATATTTCCCAGTCTGAGGCTAAAGGTCTGAGAACTTGGGGGCTGCTGGTATAAGTCCTAGAGTCCAATGGCCTGGAAACCAAGAGCTCCAATGTTGAAGGGCAGGAGAAGATAGATGTCCAAGGTCAAGGAGAAAGAGACAATTTGCCCTTTCTCCTCCTTTTTGTTCTACCCTGGCCCTCAGTGGATTGGACGATGCCTGCCCATGTGGGTGAGGGTGATCTTTCTTAGGTCTATTGGATTAAATGCTAATCTCTTCTGGAAACATCCTCACAAACTTACCCAGCAATAATGTTTTACCAGCTGTCTAGGCATCCCTTAGCCCAGTCAAGATGGCACAGAAAATTAGCCATCACACCCACAAAGCCTAAACTCTTTACTATCTGGCTTTTTTATAAAGTTTGTCCAACTCTGAAAAAGTGCCAAGAATTTGCTCTCCTCTATCTTCTTGCCATTAACTTTAGTTTTCATCCTCATTCCAACTCCATTTCTTCCTTTTTTCTTGGTTAATCTCAACAGTTCACACATTCCAGCTCTTCTGACTCTGAATTCCATTTAATCATGTTCATGATGCATTCACTGGAATCACACATAAGGTGCTGGTTACAGTCTTGGTACATTTTCTCCTGATAGATTCACCAGAATCAATCTGATTTCTCTGCTGCTTGGAGATTCACATCAAACTCCTTCACAAGTGGCATGTTGGTTACTGAAGATAATATTCATTAAGTATTCATCATCCTGTGCTGGGCAGTTGGCTGCCATGCTGGTCAAGTTGATTCTCTTGCTGCACTTATTAAAATTCCATAATTTTTAATATATTTCCCTATGTATTTCTTTCTTCTATATCAACTGCTATAGAACCTATGGGAAATAGCAAACCAAGAGCATTTTATTTCTTCCTCTTTTGGCCTCTATCTTGTTATTTTTATGTTTTTGAATTCTTTCCACTACTCTGCCTCATTTATCCCATTTTCAGCTACCATTGACCCTGACCAATGTTCCTAACTACAGCTGGGAACAGGTAACTTAGTCCCCACATTAGCTCCATTTTCCATCCCTCCTCTTGTCTCCTTTGACCGTTATAGTCTACAACATGATTTATGCTGCCTCCATGTACTTGTCATCTCTCCTGTTCTGCTGTCCTCTGATCCACCTGACTGAACTGCTGCCTTAATTCTTACAACTTCTTCCTCCTTTTCTTACCTTTCTTGTGCATAGTGGTTTCTTTTAAGCATGTGCTACTCATTCCTGAGGGAACTATAACTGCCACCTGCAGTAATTTCTAGAGGTAATATGTCGCCATTTGTAGATTCTGAAAAACTAAGAGACTAATTAAAATATCCAAGCTAAACCTTAAATTATGAGTTTTTTTTTCATTTTGTAATTCTACTAAGAAGTATCCCCCAGAAAGAGAAAGGAGGAGGGAGAAAAATGTCATGACCCCTTAGTGTGTGCCAAGGACTTCTGGATGCTTACAAGAACATTACTGAATAGATTCCCCACTACAATCCTACAAGACCAATATTATTACTTCTGTTGAGGGCATAGACAAGTAAGAAACTTGCCTCAGGCTACATAATAAGGTCACATTCCAGGGATTTGATCACACAGATGTCTGACTCCAAAGCCCATGATCTTTTATACAGCAGCAAGTTCTTTTCAATGTTACTTACTTTTTATATTGTCTGTCTTGTTTCCGGAATAGGACAGAAACAAAGCACCATCCATTTTATTAGCTATCATAGAATTTAGGAAAGATTCCTATAAAATTACACATGAATTATCTGTGGATTAGCTGTCTTGGCTGCTGGAACAAGTTAAGTACTTGTGCTGCTATATTACGTTGCTTCAAGCAAAGAAACAAATGAAAAAATCAACAGCAATAAAAACAACACTGAAAAACAATGATACAATTTCAGTTTGGATACCAGCCAAAGAGCCATGGTGCATTCAAATTGGGTATGTGGTGAGAGTTTAAGTAAGGAAATTTAACAGGATTTAGAAAAGCTGGGTTTGAACAATGGATGGGTTCAAATATTAATCAGAGGTTGTATTCAGGTTTAAGGATATATGCAGTCACAAAACAAAGGAGAGGCAGAACCATCCAAGACATCAATTCTCCTGCCCCAGATTCTTAATTCCTAGAGTGAGCATGTATTCCCTGATTCAGGTTGAAGGATAATGTTTTGAAATGAGCTATCTGCTCAAAGAACAAAGAACATTTGAGGTTACTAACCATCTCCATTTGGTGCCCAGATAATTCCATAATTTACATTATCTTTTCAGGAAGCCATGCTCAATAAATGCATAGATCCTAGGTCTGTTTATCTGAGGTAATCCTTCACTATCATGCTTAAAGCATTCTATACCATTTGTCTGTCAGGAGAGTGATTATCATCATGTTTGTGATTATCATCATGTTTACCTGATGATTAGACCAAGTCTCCTGCCTTCACTTTTTTTCCCAGGAAAATATTGAGGGAGATAAATAGGTTAGAAACCACCTGCTTAATTCCTTCCTTCCCTCAAACCAGCAAGGACCAGCAATACTGGGGGTCCATTAACTATACTTAGGGTGAAAGAACTTAGAGAAGAAACTGGGAGGAGCTGTAATCTTCATGAGAGGGCTGCAATAATCTGGCAGAGAGGGAATTGGAATAAGCATTCATCAATTCCTCACATCTGCAACCCTCTAAAAATTGCCTCCCTTTGGCCCAAACCAACCAGACATTAGGGGGCAAAGAAGCCTGTTCTTACTGACCATACATGCCTCTGGGCACAAAACAGGATGGAGAAAGGTAATGAGTCCCTGAGCAGGTATACCATAAGGGGAATTAAAATATGAAAACAAAACAAAACAAAACTCTACTGAATTATAAAATCAAGTTAGGAACATTGTGAAAATAACTATATTACCCAAAGCAGTCTACATATTCAATGCAATCCCTATCAAACTACCAATAGCATTTTTCACAGAACTAGAACAAAAAATTTCACAATTTGTATGGAAACACAAAAGACCCCAAATAGCCAAAGCAACCTTGAGAAAGAAAAACAGAGCTGGAGGAATCAGGCTCCCTGACTTCAGACAATACTACAAAGCTACAGTCATCAAGACAGTATGATACTGGCACAAAAACAGAAATATAGATCAATGGAACAGGATAGAAAGCCCAGAGATAAACCCAAGCACATATGGTCACCTTATCTTTGATGAAGGAAACAAGAATATACAATGGAGAAAAGACAGCTTCTTCAGTAAGTGGTACTGGGAAAACGGGACAACTCCATGTAAAAGAATGAAATTAGAACACTCTGTAACACCATACACAACAATAAACTCAAAATGGATTAAAGACCTATATATAAGGCCAGACACTATAAAACTCTTAGAGGAAAACCTAGGCAGAACACTCTATGACATAAATCACAGCAATATACTTTTCAACTTACCTCCTAGAGAAATGGAAATAAAGACAAAAATAAACAAATGGGACCTAATGAAACTTAAAAGCTTTTGCACAGCCAAGGAAACCATAAACAAGACTAAAAGACAACCCTCAGAATGGGAGAAAATATTTGCAAAGGAAGCAATTGACAAAGGATTAATCTCCAAAATATACAAGCAGCTCATGCAGCTCAATATCAGAAAAACAAAAAACCCAATCCAAAAATGGGCAGAAGACCTAAATAGACATTTCTCCAAAGAAGATATACAGATTGCCAACAAACTCATGAAAGGATGCTCAACATCACTAATAATTAGAGAGATGTAAATCAAAACTACAATGAGGTATCACCTCACACCAGTCAGAATAACCATCATCAAAATATCTACAAACCATAAATGTTGGAGAGGGTGTGGAGAAAAGGGAAGCCTCTTGCGCTGTTGGTAGGAATGTAAATTGATACAACCACTATGGAGAACAGTATGGAGGTTCCTTAAAAAGCTAAAAATAGAACTACCATGTGACCCAGCAATCCCACTACTGGGCATATACCCTGAGAAAACCATAATTCAAAAAGAGTCATGTACCACAATGTTCACTGCAGCTCTACTTACAATAGCTAAGACATGGAAGCAACCTAAGTGTCCATTGACAGATGAATTGATAAAGAAGATGTGGAACATATATACGATGGAATACTACTCAGCCATAAAAAGAAACAAAATTGAGTTATCTGTAGTGAGGTGGATGGACCTAAAGACTGTCATACAGAGTGAAGTAAGTCAGAAAGAGAACAAATACTGTATTCTAACACATATATATGGAATCTAAAAAAAAAAAAAAAAAGGTTCTGAAGGACCTAGGGGCAGGACAGGAATAAAGATGCAGACTTAGAGAATGGACTTGAGGACATGGGGAGGGGGAAGAGCAAGCTGGGACAAAGTGAGAGAGTGGCATGGACATATATACACTACCAAATGTAAAATAGATAGCTAGTGTGAAGCAGCTGCATAGCACAGGGAGAACAACTCGGTTCTTTGTGTCCTACTAGAGGGGTGGGATGGGGGAGTGGGATATGGAGGGTGGAAGGGAGATGTAAGAGGGAGGAGATTTGGGGATATATGTATACGTATAGCTGATTCACTTTGTTATAAAGCAGAAAATAACACACCATTGTAAAGCAATTATTCTCCAATAAAGATGTAAAAAAAAATCAAGTTAGGACATTTTTTTCCCACAAATAATCTAAAAATAGATATGCTTCCAATTTTCCGTTAATGGGATTATACAACTTTTCATTGCATCCCAGCTTTGTTTCTTAGCTAGATCACCTTAATCCATCTTGTTGTCATTTGAGTACTTTAATTATTAAAGTAGAACAGCTAGTCTTCTCTTCTAAAACACCTTTAAAATGTGACAAATTTACTATTCAGTTTTTTTTTTTCAAAAACAAGGAGCATAGTTCCCTGACACAGACAATTTTACATACTACATGTTAACATCGGTCCAACATTTCAATGAGCTAAAGTCAATAACAAATATGTATTAAATAACTATTTCATATCCAGGTCTGCCTCAGCTAACAATGGGCTTACAGATGTGTGTGTGTGTGCAGTGGAGGGCAGTTGAGGGACAGAAGAACATCATTCCCATTTTCAAAAGTTTTTAGAAATCTCCAAATATCTTTTTCCAGAAATGTTTTAAAGTAGTTTTTTATAGTACATTATTACAAGCTCTGTTGTAATTGACATTTAAGCAGTAAACCCTTTACAGAAAACATATTATAGAAAGCCAGCCATGTTTTTAAAATTGAGTCAATCAATAATTAGTAGCAATGTTCAAATTGTATAAATTTTTAATAGAAATACAGAATATATCTTTGTAATTCTTCCTCAAACTTAGAAGATACTCCTGGAACAAAATGCCATTTTCCAACAAGTCTTTTTCTTTTCATAAATTTCATTAGAGGATTACGAGTCATAGAAGAGATTGGTGATGGTCAAATAACTAACATTTATTGACGACCCATAAACATGGCCCATTTTTAGGTCTCATGTGACTACCTCTTCCCCTTATTAATGCTGAGACTTTATTCTTTTTTAAAAAATATTTATTTATTTACGCTGCACTGGGTTTCAGTTGCAGCACGTAGGATCTTCATTGCAGCATGCGAGAGCCTTAGTTGCAGCATGCAGACTTCTTAGTTGTGGCATGTGGACACTTAGCTGCAGCATGCGGGATCCAGTTCCCCGACCAGGGATCGAATCCGGGCCCTCTGCATTGGGAGCATGGAGTCTTACCCACTGGACCACCAGGGAAGTCTCGAGACTTTATTCTTGCCGTTTAACTTCTGAGCTTCCATGTCGTCATTGGTACAGGTAAGTTTTATTTGTGTCCCATAAGGATGGGAAAGTATTTTGTAAAATGTGCTGCTATACAAAGTTGGTTTTTGACAGTATACACACAAAAACTTACGATCTCTCTATTTTATAGAAATTTAAATTTTCCATAGCTGTTTTAGTTGGAGCTGGTTTGCTTTTGTTCTGCCTTGATGGCCCTGGTGGAGTGTATCGGAGAAGGTAGTGAATTCCTGGTGAGATCACCATGATTTTAAAAATGGCTGATGTGAAAAGTCCCTTGAATCAAGACACACCGCTTCCCACCAGTCTCTGGAGACCTTCTGGCATATAATGAGGGAACTTGGCTGACCTCAATGTTAAAACCCCTTACATTTCCCCCATGAAAGATTGGAATGTGAACGCTTGAACTAAACTTTCCCTTTGGAAGTGAGCCCTGAATAGGTCAGGAAAGAAAAATAAAACATAGTAAAAACATAAAATAGTAGTTTAAAGGCCATTTTACCAGAAATAAATCATTTTTGAACTTTCCAGAGTGGATTTGTCAGAAACAATTGATCATCGAAAAATTTTATTATCCAGGCTCCCATCCTTTCATCCCCTCAAAAGTCTGTCTTTTTTTTTCATGTTCAACTATCATTAAACCAACAAAATTACAGCTGCCACTCTGAGACTTCTATTTAATGAGAAAATAAACTGAAGGCATTTTGAGGAGTGTTTTAAATGGAATCTCATTAATTTGTTGTTTCAGAAAGCAGTCACCTTTAGCTTCCATTGCTTCAAACAGCAGAGAAGTTTTTTGCAATCCAATTTATTATGCCCTCTCAGTATGGGAAGGGGCCTGGGCTACTGTCATAATTGCCTTGTCATTCTGATTATGCTGCTTCATTTCCTGGAAAACTGGAGGCATCCATTTTCTTTCATTTGCTAATCTACTTAGGAGTGATTTCATATTTTATTTAACCCTGTACTCTATACAAGGAGAATATTTGCCTCGCTGGGATCCTTCCAGTGACTTGATCCTTCCTCATGGCTCAGAATGTAGCCTAGGATCCATAGATAAGTCCAAATTTTAAAACTTAATTTTATATTCCTGGCTTTGACCTACTGCTCTCAGGACCACCTAACCTATAGATACTGAAAGTTGTTATTTTAGTTTCACTTACTCTGAAGCAAGGTTTTGCCTGTCAGTAGCATATTTAGAGGTGATCTGAGGAAGCAGAAGGAAAGAAGTGAAGTGAGTTAGAAATAAAAGAGAGAAAAGAGCCAACACAGATCTCAAACCCATGTCGAGAGTTGTGAGTTAAGTTTTATTTGGGTCAAAATGAAGACTATAGCCTGGGAGATAGCCTCTCAGACAGCTCTGAGAAACTGCTCTAAACTGATGGGCAGGGAGGAGGTCAGTATATGTGTGATTCTAGTGAAGAGGGATATGTGTAATCAAGCAGACGTTTTGGCAGAAGGTTGCTGCTAGTCACAAGGAGCTGATATCAACATTGATTTTATTACTTTTCTAGATGTGAAAAGATCCAAGATGGCTTCGCTGGTGGCGCAGTGGTTGAGAGTCTGCCTGCTGATGCAGGAGACACAGGTTCGTGCCCTGGTCCGGGAGGATCCCACATGCTGCAGAGTGGCTGGGCCCATGAGCCATGGCTGCTGAGCCTGCGCATCTGGAGCCTGTGCTCCACAACGGGAGAAGCCACAACAGTGAGAGGCCTGCGTACCACAAAAAAATAAATAAATAAATAAAAGTGCAAGAAATTGGGCTCATAAAATCTTCTGAAAAATATCTATCTAAGCCTTGTTCTGCCAGTTTTCCTAGAGTACAGAGTACCTCATTCCTAATCTCCACCCTGAACTCCTTTCAGGGTGTGTTGAAGGTCAACAACTACAATGGCTAATGACTTCATCCTTGTAGAGGCTGATGTAGAGCAATTAATTTTCATCCACAGACACCACTGAAAGATGGGAGGTGGAGGCCTTATTTTGTAGAGGGTTGTCCCCCACCGTGCTAACACACCAACCCTTCTGGGCTGCACTTGCTCTTGGGCTCAATTGCCTCCCTTCAGAGAGCAGAAAAGCCTAGCAAGGTGAAGAGAGATGTCCAGTCCTGCTGTGCTGAAATCAGGGGCCCTAGGGAAAGGACAAGTCACCCTGCTGAAGGGGGAGCATGGGTGTCTGAGGCATCAGTGGCTGTCTATGCAGTATATTCCACATTTTAGTTCTCTTGTGTTTGTTTTGCCTCTTTTAGCCAGTGGAGTTGCATATAATCAGATTCAAGCTAGAGTCTTAATAACATTGAACTGTACACTAGAAATAAAAAACAAGGTTGAGTTTCAATGATAGTTGTTAGTCTACATAGTTGTGTTACATCATTCATGGAAAGAAAGGTCTCATTTTTTATTTTTAAAGAGCACTATGGAGATCTTGGCATTACATAGCATACGAGTAAAGCAGGAAGAAATCACCTTGATGTCATGCCTTTTTTGTTTGTTAATGCTTCTTACTGATATTTTCTCCTCTCATTTTAGAAATGTCATTGTTTCAACTTATTATTTCTCTTCCTCCCTCAATATCTTTTCTTCTTCTTCTTCCTCTTTTTCTCCTTCTCCTTCCTCTTCTTCTTTGTTTTGTTTACCACTGGTAATGATTTAATACAAGCAATACAAGCAAATTTGCAAATTCTAAAAAGGAATGTCATCTATTAATAAACGGCTCTTGATTTTGAATACATTATGAAAAAAATCAAAACTTTTGGAGTCAGACAAGACTGAGTTCAAAGCTCTTTGGACCAGTCATTAGTAATGTGTCACCAGGAAACTTAACCTCTTTTTTGTTTTTGTTTTTTTTTAGTTTCTCTATCTTCTTTTTTATTTCCTCTTGCTTTATTGAGTTATAATTGACAAAACTATGTATATTTAAAGTGTACAAAGTGATGATTTGTTATACATATACTTTGTAAAATGATTATCACAATCAAGTTAATTAACACATCCATCACCTCACATAATTACTATTTCTGTGTGTCTATGGTGAGAATTTTAAAATCTACCCTCAGCAAATTTCATACACAACACAGTATTATTAACTATAGTCACTATACTGTATGTTAGATCCCCAGAACAAATTCATCTTATAATTGGAAGCTTGTACCCTTTGACCATCATTGCCCCATTCTCCACTCCACCTCCTCCAGCCCCTGATAAGCGCTATTCTATTCTCTGAGTTCATTTCTTTTTTTTTTTTTTTTTTGATTCAACATATAAATGAGACCATATATTATAGTATTACTCTTTTTCTGTCTGGCTTATTTCACTTAGCATGATGTCCTTTAGGTTCAACCATGTTGTTGTTAAGGGCAGAATTTACTTCTTTCTTATGGCCCAATAAAATTCTTTTATATTTGTATCACATCTTTATCCATATCAATTGACAGACATTCACCAATATTCCACATCTTGGATATTGTGAATGCAATGAACAGATAATGCATTTGAGATGCTGATATTTATTGCACATACTTATTTGAGGTGCTGGTTTTTCAACATATTTTCTTTGTAGTAGATTCATTATAGATTCATTTCAATTAAGGTGTGTGACTTGCTTGGGAAATATTTGCATCTAGGTAAGATGCAAGTAGCCCCAATACAAATGGATTAAACTCTGTATGTGAAATTTCAGAGTTTAGCAACTTTGAGGGAGATATGATAAGAGAAGGCTAATATCTACAGGTAAGTTGAGCACTGACCAGGAACATAATCTCATACTCTGGTACTTTGTCAGAATGTATGAAAACGCCAATCCCTAACATTATGCATGTCTGAAAAATAGTTCTGAATAATTTCTATTTTTAAAAAATGGAATTCTTTCCCTGGTGACTTTTTGGATATTGATTCTCTGTTTATTAGCATTGCATGTTTTTTTTTTTTGAAGAGAGCTGAAGTTTCCATAGTCTTCCTCAGTTATATCACTTGATCTTATTTTTGTGTTAACTACTATAGAATTTTATTTTTTATATTTCATGGAAATAACTTTATTTGGAGATGTCTTGGTGTTTTTCATCCTTTATTATTATTTTTTCCTAACATAATCACAATTTACTCATTGAATCTTCCAATATGTCTTTGAAAATTTCTTCTATTTTATTGTTCAGGTCTGTTCTTTTTGGGCATTGATTAGGCTTTTATTGATTTTCTCTGTGTTTTTCCCACTTCAGTCATGTTCGCTATACTCTATAATTCTTGATGTTGCCCATTTCATTTTATTCAGTTTTTGCAAGTTTGTCTTCCATTACCCTGATCATACTTATGATGTATTTCTTGAATGGTATTATATTTCCTTTACATTTTCCCCTAAACTCATCCAGCTTACTCTTCTTCTTCAACCAATACTATGGTTCCTTCTTTAGGATACTGCACACCTCCTTTGAGTTCTTTAAAGCATTCTATCTCTCTCTCTCCTCTCCCTCTCTCTCTCCTCCCTCTCTTCATAATTTTACTTGTTTGTTGGTAAAATAAAACTGGAATGCAAATGTTATAAAGCTAATTTTTCCTTTTTTAAAATGTTTTGCTCACAAGCCATTTACTTTCTCTTTTTTATATTTTAATTGAATATATATCTAATATAAAATATAATATATCTAAATAAAACTTATGATCTTAAGATATAAATGGTATAGTTTGATGATCTTTGTCAAATACATATATGCCCCATCATAAACTATACCCCCCATCAAGATATAATATTTATATCATTGCAAAAATTTCTGCTTGCCCTTTCATAGTCATCCCCTAACTCCTTCAAACAATGTTTTGATTTATTTTCCTGTGGATTAGTTTAGTCTGTTCTTGAACTTCATAAAATGGAATCAATCATACGACACATTCTCTTGTGAATTTGGTTTCTGTCTCTCGGGATTTTTTTAAAAAAATTCATCCTTATTGAATGCATTAGTTGCTCATTTATTTTATTGATGAGCTGTATTTTAATATACGGATATAGAACAATTTGTTTATTCATTTTGTTTTTGATTGACATCTGTATTGTTTACAGTTTTTGAATTTATTTTAAAACTGTTATGATCTGGTTATTTTAAACTGTTATGATCTGGTTATTGCTCATTAAGTAGAGGTATTTCTCATTGCCCAATAGTTAAGAAAATAGTGTTGAGTAAAATGTTTGGTCTCTGGACTGTTGATTTTCTCATCAGCAGTTGACCTAGCAGGTATGGCTCTACTCTGGACTAGCAGGAAGTCTTCAATACTCAAAGGAAAGAACTCACCCACATTCCACCCTCCTTTTGTCAAAGTTCTTTATGTGGTGTTTATTTTTCTGCTGATCAAGAACAGCAAGGCTTATAACTAACAAATGTCTCTTGCATTTTTTTTTAATTTTTTGCCTTATAACAAATTTAATCAGTTATACATATACATATGTTTCCATATTCCCTCCCTTTTGCATCTCCCTCCCACGCTCCCTATCCCACCCCTCCAGGCGGTCACAAAGCACCGAGCTGATCTCCCTGTGCTATGCGGCTGCTTCCCACTAGTTATCTACCTTACTTTTGGTAGTGTATATATGTCCATGCCACTCTTTCACTTTGTCACAGCTTACCCTTCCCCCTCCCCATATCCTCAAGTCCATTCTTTAGTAGGTCTGTGTCTTTATTCCTGTCTTACCCCTATGTTCTTCATGACATTTTTTTTTCTTAAATTCCATACATATGTGTTAGCATACAGTATTTGTCTTTCTCTTTCTGCCTTACTTCACTCTGTATGACAGACTCTAGGTCTATCCACCTCATTACAAATAGCTCAATTTCATTTCTTTTTATGGCTGAGTAATATTCCATTGTATATATGTGCCACATCTTCTTTATCCATTCATCCGATGATGGACACTTAGGTTGTTTCCATCTCTGGGCTATTGTAAATAGGGCTGCTATGAACATTTTGGTACATGTCTCTTTTTGAATTATGGTTTTCTCAGGGTATATGCCCAGTAGTGGGATTGCTGGGTCATATGGTAGTTCTATTTGTAGTTTTTTAAGGAACCTCCATACCGTTCTCCATAGCGGCTGTACCAATTCACATTCCCACCAGCATTGCAAGAGTGTTCCCTTTTTCCACACCCTCTCCAGCATTTATTATTTCCAGATTTTTTGATGATGGCCATTCTGACTGGTGTGAGATGATATCTCATTGTAGTTTTGATTTGCATTTCTCTAATGAGTAAAGATGTTGAGCATCCTTTCATGTGTTTGTTGGCAGTCTGTATATCTTCTGTGGAGAAATGTCTATTTAGGTCTTCTGCCCATTTTTGGATTGGGTTGTTTGTTTTTTTGTTATTGAGCTGCATGAGCTGCTTATAAATTTTGGAGATTAATCCTTTGTCAGTTGCTTCATTTGCAAATATTTTCTCCCATTCTGAGGGTTGTCTTTTGGTCTTGTTTATGGTTTCCTTTGCTGTGCAAAAGCTTTTAAGTTTCATTAGGTCCCATGTGTTTATTTTTGTCTTTATTTCCATTTCTCTAGGAGGTGGGTCCAAAAGGATCTTGCTGTGATTTATGTCATAGAGTGTTCTGCCTATGTTTTCCTCTAAGAGTTTGATAGTGTCTGGCCTTACATTTAGGTCTTTAATCCATTTTGAGCTTATTTTGGTGTATGGTGTTAGGGAGTGATCTAATCTCATACTTTTACATGTCCCTATCCAGTTTTCCCAGCACCACTTATTGAAGAGACTGTCCTTTCTCCACTGTACATTCCTGCCTCCTTTATCAAAGATAAGGTGACCATATGTCCGTGGGTTTAACTCTGGGCTTTCTATCCTGTTCCATTGATCTATCTTTCTGTTTTTGTGCCAGTACCATACTGTCTTGATTACTGTAGCTTTGTAGTATAGTCTGAAGTCAGGGAGCCTGATTCCTCCAGCTCCATTTTTCGTTCTCAAGATTGCATTGGCTATTCGGGGTCTTTTGTGTTTCCATACAAATTGTGAAATTTTTTGTTCTAGTTCTGTGAAAAATGCCAGTGGTAGTTTGATAGGGATTGCATTGAATCTGTAGATTGCTTTGTGTAGTAGAGTCATGTTCACAATGTTGATTCTTCCAATCCAGGAACATGGTACATCTCTCCATCTATTTGTATCATCTTTAATTTCTTTCATCAATGTCTTATAATTTTCTGCATACAGGTCTTTTGTCTCCTTAGGTAGGTTTATTCCTAGATATTTTATTCTTTTTGTTGCAATGGTAAATGGGAGTGTTTCCTTGATTTCACTTTCAGATTTTTCATCATTAGTATATAGGAATGCCAGAGATTTCTGTGCATTAATTTTGTATCCTGCAACTTTACCAAGTTCATTGATTAACTCTAATAGTTTTCTGGTAGCATCTTTAGGATTCTCTATGTATCGTATCATGTCATCTGCAAACAGTGACAGCTTTACTTCTTCTTTTCCAATTTGGATTCCTTTTATTTCCTTTTCTTCTCTGATTGCTGTGGCTAAAACTTCCAAAACTATGTTGAATAAGAGTGGTGAGAGTGGGCAACCTTGTCTTGTTCCTGATCTTAGTGGAAATGGTTTCAGTTTTTCACCATTGAGGACGATGCTGGCTGTGGGTTTGTCATATATGGCCTTTATTATGTTGAGGAAAGTTCCCTCTATGCATACTTTCTGCAGGGTTTTTATCATAAATGGGTGTTGAATTTTGTCAAAAGCTTTCTCTGCATCTATTGAGATGATCATATGGTTTTTCTCCTTCAATTTGTTAATATGGTGTATCACGTTGATTGATTTGCGTATATTGAAGAATCCTTGCATTCCTGGAATAAACCCCACTTGATCAGGGTGTAGGATCCTTTTAATGTGCTGTTGGATTCTGTTTGCTAGTATTTTGTTGAGGATTTTTGCATCTATGTTCATCAGTGATATTGGCCTGTAGTTTCCTTTCTTTGCGACATCCTTGTCTGGTTTTGGTATCAAGGTGATGGTGGCCTCGTAGAATGAGTTTGGGAGTGTTCCTCCCTCTGCTATATTTTGGAAGAGTTTGAGAAGGATAGGTGTTATCTCTTCTCTAAATGTTTGATAGAATTCGCCTGTGAAGCCATCTGGTCCTGGGCTTTTGTTTGTTGGAAGACTTTTAATCACAGTCTCAATTTCAGTGCTTGTGATTGGTCTGTTCATATTTTCTATTTCTTCCTGATTCATTCTCAGAAGGTTGTGCATTTCTAAGAATTTGTCCATTTCTTCCAGGTTGTCCATTTTATTGGCATAGAGTTGCTTATAGTAATCTCTCATGATCTTTTGTATTTCTGCAGTGTCAGTTGTTACTTCTCCTTTTTCATTTCTAATTCTATTGATTTGAGTCTTCTCCCTTTTTTTCTTGATGAGTCTGGCTAATGGTTTATCAATTTTGTTTATCTTCTCAAAGAACCAGCTTTTAGTTTGGTTGATCTTTGCTATCGTTTCCTTCATTTCTTTTTCATTTATTTCTGATCTGATTTTTATGATTTCTTTCCTTCTGCTAACTTTGGGATGTTTTTGTTCTTCTTTCTCTAATTGCTTTAGGTGCAAGGTTAGGTTGTTTATTCGAGATGTTTCCTGTTTCTTAATGTGGGATTGTATTGCTATAAACTTCCCTCTTAGAACTGCTTTTGCTGCATCCCATAGGTTTTGGGTCGTCGTGTCTACATTGTCATTTTTTTCTAGGTATTTTTAAATTTCTTCTTTGATTTCTTCAGTGATCACTTCGTTATTAAGTAGTGTATTGTTAGCCTCCATGTGTTTGTATTTTTTACAGCTCTTTTCCTGTAATTGATATCTAGTCTCATAGCATTGTGGTCGGAAAAGATACTTGATACAATTTCAATTTTCCTAAATTTGCCAAGGCTTGATTTGTGGCCCAAGATATGATCTATCCTGGAGAATGTTCCATGAGCACTTGAGAAAAATGTGTATTCTGTTCTTTTTGGATGGAATGTCCTATAAATATCAATTAAGTCCATCTTGTTTAAAGTATCAGTTAAAGCTTGTGTTTCCTTATTTATTTTCATTTTGGATGATCTGTCCATTGGTGAAAGTGGGGTGTTAAAGTCCCCTACTATGAGTGTGTTACTGTCGATTTCTCCTTTTATGGCTGTTAGTATTTGCCTTATGTATTGAGGTGCTCCTATGTTGGGTGCATAAATATTTACAATTGTTATATCTTCTTCTTGGATCGATCCCTTGATCATTATGTAGTGTCCTTCTTTGTCTCTTCTAGTAGTCTTTATTTTCAAGTCTATTGTGTCTGATATGAGAATTGCTACTCCAGCTTTCTTTTGGTTTCCATTTGCATGGAATATCTTTTGCCATCCCCTTACTTTCAGTCTGTATGTGTCTCTAGGTCTGAAGTGGGTCTCTTGTAGACAGCATATATGTAGGTCTTGTTTTTGTATCCATTCAGGCAATCTGTGTCTTTTGGTGGGAGCATTTAGTCCATTTACATTTAAGGTAATTATTGATATGTATGTTCCTGTTCCCATTTTCTTATTTTTTTTGGGTTCATTGTTGTAGGTCTTTTACTTCTGTTGTGTTTCTTGCCTAGAGAAGTTCCTTTTTCATTTGTTGTAAAGCTGGTTTGGTGGTGCTGAACTCTCTCAGCTTTTGCTTGTCTGTAAATGTTTTAATTTCTCCATCAAATCTGAATGAGATCCTTGCTGGGTAGAGTAATCTTGGTTGCAGGTTTTTCTCCTTCATCACTTTAATTATGTCCTGCCACTCCCTTCTGGCCTGTAGAGTTTCTGCTGAGAGATCAGCTGTTATCCTGACGGGGATTCCCTATTTGTTGTTTTTCCCTTGCTGCTTTTAATATGATTTCTTTGTGTTTAATTTTGACAGTGTGATTAATATGTTTCTTGGCGTATTTCTCCTTGGATTTATTTTGTATGGGATTCTCTGTGCCTCCTGGACTTGATTAACTATTTCCTTTCCCATATTAGGGAAGTTTTCAACTATAATCTCTTCAAATATTTTCTCAGTCCCTTTCTTTTTCTCTTCTTGTCCTGGAACCCCTATAATTCGAATGTTGGTGCATTTAATGTTGTCCCAGAGGTCTCTGAGACTGTCCTCTGTTCTTTTCATTCTTTTTTCTTTATTTTGCTCTGCAGCTGTTATTTCCACTATTTTATCTTCCACCTCACTTATCCGTTCTTCTGCCTCAGTTATTCTGCTATTGATCCCATCTAGAGTATTTTTTATTTCATTTATTGTGTTTTTAATCGATGCTTGATTCATCTTTAGTTCTTCTAGTTCCTTCTTAACTGTTTCTTGCATTTTGTCTATTCTATTTCCAAGATTTTGGATCTGGGAAATAGAATCTTGGATCATCTTTACCATCATTATTCTGAATTCTTTTTCAGGTAGACTGCCTATTACCTCTTCATTTGTTAGATCTGGTAGGTTTTTATCTTGCTCCTTCACCTGCTGTGTGTTTTTCTGTCTTCTCATTTTGCTTATGTTACTGTGTTTGGGGTCTCCTTTTTGCAGGCTGCAGGTTCGTAGTTCCCGTTGTTTTTGGTGTCTGTCCCCAGTGGCTAAGGTTGGTTTAGTGGGTTGTGTAGGCTTCCTAGTGGAGGGGACTAGTGCCTGTGTTCTGGTGGATGAGGCTGGATCTTGTCTTTCTGGTGGGCAGGTCCACGTCTGGTGGTGTGTTTTGGGGTGTCTGCGGACTTTTTATGAGTTTAGGCCACCTCTCTGCTAATGGGTGGCGTTGTGTTCCTGTCTTGCTAGTTGTTTGGCTTAGGGTGTCCAGCACTGTAGCTTGCTGGTCGTTGAGTGAAGCTGGGTGCTGGTGTTGAGATGGAGATCTCTGGAAGATTTTTGCCGTTTGATATTATGTGGAGCTGGGAGGTCTCTTGTGGACCAGTGTCCTGAAGTTGGCTCTCCCCACCTCAGAGGCACAGCACTGACTCCGGGCTCCTCAATTTGGGATGATGTGTTGTCTATTCATGTATCCCACAGATGCAGGGTACATCAAGTTGATTGTGGAGCTTTAATCCACTGCTTCTGAGGCTGCTGGGGGAGGTTTCCTTTTCTCTTCTTTGTTCTCACAGCTCGTGGGTCTCAGCTTTGGATTTGGCCCCGCCTCTGCGTGTAGGTCGCCGGAGGGCGTCTGTTCTTCGCTCAGACAAGACAGGGTTAAAGGAGCAGCCTCTTCGGGCACTCTGGCTCACTCAGGCCTGGCGGGAGGGAGGGGCACGGAGTGCGGGGCGAGCCTGCAGCGGCAAAGGTCGGCGTGACATTGCACCAGCCCGAGGCACGCCGTGCGTTCTCCCAGGGAAGCCGCCCCTGGATCCCGGGACTCCGGCAGTGGCGGGCTGCACAGGCTCCCGGAAGGGCAGTGTGGGCAGTGACCTGCACTCGCACACACGCTTCTTGGTGGTGGCAGCAGCAGCCCCAGCGTCCCACGCCCGTCACTGGGCTCTGCGCTTTCAGTCGTGACTCGCGCCCGTCTGTAGAGCCCCTTTAAGCAGCGCTCTTAATCCCCTCTCCTTGCGCACCAGGAAACCAAGAGGGAAGAAAAAGTCTCTTGCCTCTTCGGCAGCTCCAGAGTTTTCCCGGACTCCCTCCCGGCTAGCTGTGGCACATTAGCCCCCTTCAGGCTGAGTTCTCGCCGCCAGCCCCAGTCCTCTCCCTGCGCTCTGACCGAAGCTCAAGCCTCAGCTTCCAGTGCTGCACGCCCCGGCGGGCGAGCAGACAAGCCTCTAGGGCTGGTGAGTGCCGCTCGGCACTGATCCTCTGTGTGGGGATCTCTCCGCTTTGCCCTACCCATGTATGTGGGGTGTTTCTTGCCTTTGGGGTGGTCTGGGGTCTTCTGCCAGCGTTCAGTAGGTGTTCTGTAGGAGTTGTTCCACGTGTAGCTGTATTTTTGGTGTATCCGTGGGGAGGAAGGTGATCTCCGTGTCTTACTCTTCCGCTATCTTCCCGTGCATCCTGTCTCTTGCATTTTGTCATTCCAACAGCTTGCTTCTTACAAAGATGATGTGCCTGCAGATTTTCTCATTCTGCTCTGACTTTCTTGACACTCTATGACATTTAACTGTGCATAGACTCTTTGGAGCAACCTTCTTCCTCTCTCCAAGATTGCTATTCTAAACTATAGTCATTGGCCTTTCCCCTCAAATTATATGACTTCCTGGGGAAACTCCATGCTTCATCTACTCTTCAGGAGGGATAATAAACATAATTACCTTTTGAGTGCTTACTATGTGACAGTTTCAAGCACTCTGCATGTAATGATTCAATTAATCTTCACAATGTTCACATGAGGTACCCAAGTAATTATACCCAGTTTACATATGAAGAAACTGAGGCATGGAAAGTGAATAAGTAATTTTCCCAAAGGCACATGGCTATTAAGTGATGAAAAAAGGGTTAGAGCTCAGGAATACTAGCCCTCTTACATGCACTGCCACTGTACTTCCACTAGCATTGCCACTCTATAGAGATTTGTGGTAAACTTCGTATAGTATGTGCAACTTCCTTTTTATGAACTGGATTTCTGAGCTATGGATGTGTACATTTTCTCTACAGATAAGATTATTATCTTCCATTTCTTTTCAGTCTTTTGTTTTACATGATATCAAGAAAAAAAGAAGCAACTTTAGTCTGCCATTGTTAATAGAAAGTCTTAAGAATTTATTTTTAACGGCATCTTCAGTCCAACCAAAGCATTTTTCAAATTGTTCAAAAGAGGCAGTCACTTTGTTAACTCTCTAATTGAGGTCCACGTATTCTGTATAGACATATTGGCAGGTTAAAGCCTAGGGCAGAAAGGGAAATACATGGCTGCTATTCTCTTGGGCTTATACTTGTTTTACCGTAAAGATTTGTTACTCAGAACGCAGCAAAGGCCACAATGCAGCAAGAAGTCAGAAAAGTCAACCCATCAAAGCCAGTTCATATCCCTCCTGCTTGAATATTTTCTCCTAAACTGGCGGACCACTAGCTTAACTCACTGAAGAATGTCAGGAGAGTGCAAAGAATGAAGGGTCTCTATTACCTTATTGAAAAGTAGACTATAGAGAAATTTCAACACATCAGCAACATAATCAAAAGCAAAACAAGCATCTGAGAATGCAAATAACACAATGGCCAGAGTTAAGATTCTGATTTCTACCCCTGAATTGACCCTCATCTCACAGTGTAAACATTGAGAAGACTTTGCTCTCTATAATATGGGAAAAATATCATTTGTCCTACCTAGCTCACAGAAATCATATAAGTCAAATATGTTATCAGATAGGAAAAGCCTTCAGAAAAATAAGTTACCATATCTTGAAAAGGTATGTTTTAGTTTACAAATCATTTTCAGATGCATTATCTCATTAGGGCTCTGCAAAACGCCCTGTGAGTTAGGGAGAAGTAAAGTGGAGGAACGTCTGATTTATGTAACATCACAGAGATAAAAGTGTTGCATATGAATGGTTACTTGAATCTCAGTTATTTACATTATGTGACCTGTACTGTAGAGGGAAGCTTCTAATACATGTTGAGATTCTCTAATGAGCCCAGCACTCCCTATTCATTGTGTGAGTAACTCCACTCAACTATGTGATAAAGCAGGCACGGTGGACCTCATTTTACTGCAGAGGAAACTGAGGATTGAGAAATTGAAGTCAGTCACAAATGCATCAGTGAGCAAGTGTTAAAGCTAGGAGGTGAACTTCATTCTCTTTGACTAAAAGCTGTATTTTCACTGCATATTGATTTAGATTTAATTTCTCCTTGTCATATTAGAATTTAGCTTAGATCTCCACACATCAGAGGAATTATCTTTTCTTTCGAAGCTCAGCTTTGAACATCATTTTCAGTGTCTTTTATTACTGTTCAGCTTTTAGAGAAAATAAACAAAACAAGTAAAATGTTCTCCATATTATTTTAGCAGAATAAGACCTAGAATCAAAAAGAATTCAACAAGATTATCAGTTAGCAAAATAGTTGACCATGGTCCCTTTTGTAATTTAATTAAAGGGTGTGGTTTTCCTTTAACTGGCAAGCTCATTCCAGACAATTCAGGAAGTAACTAATGCTTCCCTGCATAAATGAAAGATCATGGTTTGGTTTGGTTATTTTTTCCCCTATCATGTACTGATGATAAAATTTCTCTATAATCAGATAATTTCCTTAATGTGGGGTTAGATTTCTGATGTCTCTAAAAAAAATGAGTGCTTGTTTTCACAAAGTGTGTTTACTTAACAAGTGATATAGGAAAGATAATGAGACAGGCTAAAGCTCTTATTAGTACATAAGTTGACTGGAGTTGAGTGGTCCAGAGCCTCTTTTGTTCATGGATCCAAGGCTCATCCTCTTCTGCAGCATCAGTGACAGAGAGGAGAAAAACCTCAGAGCGTCAGGCTAAAGAGCAAAGTCAGAAGGAGAAAGACAAATGCCATGTGATATCATTTATATGTGGAATCTAAAATATGACACAAATGAACCTTTCTACAAAATAGAAAGAGACTTACAGACATAGAGAATAGATCTGTGGTTGCCAAGGGGGACAGAGGGTGAGGGAGGGATGAACTGGGAGTTTGGGGTTATCAGATGCAAATTATCATATATTGAATGAATAAACAAGAAGATCCTACTGTATGGCACAGGGAAAAATATTCAATATCCTGTGATAAACTATAATGGAAAAGAATATGCAAAGGAATGTATAGATAGATAGATCTATAGATATATCTGAATCACTTTTCAGTACAGCAGAAATTAACACATTATAGATCAACTATACTTAATAAAATAAATTAACAAAATTTTTTTTAAAGACTGATTTTGCTCCAATTTTCCAAAATGCAAGAAGGAAATAAGAGGGATAACTTTGAGGTCAGGGGATCATTAGCCTGAGAAACTTAGATGTGAAGGCAGGGGAATCCTGGGGAGGGAGGGGCACACAGGTTAATAAATATCCCTCTGTGGGATGAACATAGAAATGGAACGTTGTCACACCCAGTGTGCACTTTGTATATGAAGACTTTAGTAACTTTTACAATTCAAATGGCATATTGCAAGCACTTACTGAATATTTAAAATTGGGCATTTTGCAAAGCCGTGCCAAAGAGGTTCATAAAGGAGATTCTGATTGTTCTCAAGCTAGAGCAGAGCTAAAATACCACGCAAAACATTACATTATTTTTTTCATCCTCCGTTTAAACTTACCAAGAGCACGGAGAACATTTTTTCTTAATAGCCTTTTCATTTACTACATGGAGTACAACACAATGGTGCAATTTGCAAAAGTGAAGCAGCTCAAGAAATAATTAGCATTGCACTAAAATGTCCTCTTTACCAGAACATATATTTTCAGAGTCAAAAACTATAGTTTAAGCCAAACCAAATAAGTAGCAAAACTTTAATCGTATATCTGTATATTGTCTTACTTACTATATTCTAATTATTTATTTTAGAAATTTCAGTTGTATAAGTTCTATATTTAGTACACTTCAGAAGCATGATGGTATAACACAGGTTAACCAGCAAGTTTCTGTCAGCTAAAGTGTTAAAAACCTATGTATCATAAGCCAGTTTATGAAAAGCAATGATTTTCAAAACTCTAAGATAGTGCAACTCAGCCCATTTTCTTATGAATGGGATGGGGACATTTACAAGAACATACCCTAGATATGAATCCACTAACAATTCCAAGATCAACAGAATGTTTATCACTAAAATACACATAATAGCCCGGAGATGGAAACAACCTAAGTGTCCATCATCAGATGAATGGATAAAGAAGATGTGGCACATATATACAATGGAATATTACTCAGCCATAAAAAGAAACAAAATTGAGCTATTTGTAATGAGGTGGATAGACCTAGAGTCTGTCATACAGAGTGAAGTAAGTCAGAAAGAGAAAGACAATACCGTATGCTAACACATATATATGGAATTTAAGAAAAAAAGTGTCATGAAGAACCTAGGGGTAAAACAAGAATAAAGACACAGACCTACTTGAGAATGGACTTGAGGAAATGGGGAGGGGGAAGGGTAAGCTGTGACAAAGCAAGAGAGAGGCATGGACATATATACATTACCAAACGTAAGGTAGATAGCTAGTGGGAAGCAGCCGCATAGCACAGGGAGATCAGCTCAGTGCTTTGTGATCACCTGGAGGGGTGGGATGGGGAGGGTGGGAGGGAGGGAGACACAAGAGGGAAGGGATATGGGAACAGATGTATATGTATGACTGATTCACTTTGTTATAAAGCAGAAACTAATAAAAAAAACCCAAAAACATAAAATACACATAAGAGGTCACAGCGGCAAACTCATCCTAGAATTTATCATCAAAGGTCTAGATTCTAGTCTGTTTACAGCAATTACTTTGCCTTGGATAAAGTCACTTATCTTTCCTGAGCTTCGGCTCTCAGGCCTAGAAAAGGAAATGCTTTCCAACACTGGTTAGTCACAGGCATTTTCCATGGCCTGAAAATAAATCAATAAACTTGCTCTACACATTATTATAGTAATAGAAATATCCTTAAGTTGGGAAAGGATATTCCTTATTCTCCAAACTATATATCTATTATTATTCATAAATTTCATAATATTTATTTTACTGTGTTACAGGGCAGACACTTATTGACAAAGAATTACACTTTTGGGCTTAAAGATAATCACTAGAACTGTGGCTGCAAGTTAGCAAAGGTCTTTGGGTGCGGAATGTATTTGATGATGTTATGGACATTAGTCAGCTTATTAAGCTGAAGACAGAAATTTTAAAAATGGATATCTAAAGTACACTCTGGAAAAGAAAATTGAACGTTTGCCATTAATATATAGTAGTACGGTAGGCATATAAAATACTTCTTAAGGAGATAATTCTGCTGTATAGAGTCATGGGGAAAACGTATAGTAATGGATTCTAAGATTTCTTCCTTTTAAGCAAATTAGTGAAATATTGGACTAGTGACAGTGAGGTGAGGTCATTACTTTAATGACGATCAGAAATGGCAACAGATAAAAATGGTGAAAGCTAAAACTCCTAGCAGGGTATTTTGAATTCTCTGAAGGGCTAAAATTAAAACAAAAAGCTAAAATGATGGCTGAAATAATAGCCATTATTTACTGAGTGCTTTCTCAGTGACAAAGAAACAAGGACTTCATATTGTTATCTCTTGCACTCGTGACCACAATCCTATGAGGTCGATATTCTTATTACCCCATTTTACAGATGAGAACATTTTTCTCAAACTTGGAAAGTTTGGCTCAAGTCAAATAATTAATAAGCAACAGAGGTAGGATTTTATTCTAATTCATTACAGTTTTATGATCTGACTATTTCATTATCTCTCTGTATTTATTCTCTGAAATAATAACTCTAGTCTATCCTTAGGTGACCATAAACTAAAACAGGAGGTAAAATTTTTCCAAAAAATTATGGAAACGGGAATATATATTTTGCTCCTTGGTTGCTTAAACTACTCATGAATCAAGACAACTCTAGTAGAATAGCCAATTTAAATACAATGAGAGTACAAAAGAAAATCAAACATTCCAAGTGTTGCCAGATGAATGAATGTCTCCATCATAAAGAAAGAAAGAAATAGAAATCTGAGATCAGAATAGCTGGATAGCAGAAGCAGAGTTGTTGAGCATCAGAAGTAAAGTCCTGGGGAAATGGCAATGTGGATGATTCCTGGAAATTAGAGGAGAGCCAAGTGGGATATATGAACATCTGAAAAAAGACAGATAAAACTCTGTGCCCATGAATTCTTAGTATTTGTTTAATGTCTCCTGACACATGCAGTTGGGCTGGGAAGATAAAGTTAAATGAGGCACATGGCACCAAGCACTTCTAGCTTTCACAAATTGTCAAAAAGTGAAGACAACTCTGAGCTGATTGATGGTCCTCTGAAGCACACACACATATGGCTACACAGTTTGTGGGGACTTCTGCCTCCCAAACCAGTCGCTTCATTTGCCTGAGTGAGAATGGGAACTCAGGTTCTACGAACTCAAAATCTAGAATCTGCTTATTTCTTCAAAAAACACATTATTAACCTTTTATTATTTCCCTTAACTGCAGATAAGACATTGTTTTAATTAACATGTAGATTTGTTACACTGCAGTGTTAAGTTTCTGTTAATGGCTGGAATGTAGTATAAATACAGCTAGATAGAAACAACACTCACACCCATACAATACAATTTAAATTTATTGGGAATGTTGTGCTTTATTTAATCAGTTTTGTAACTAACTGATTATTCTATCAATGCATTTCAGAGTCATCCAGTCCAACGTGGGTGACTTCTGCAGACAAAAAAAGGGGGAAAAATCTATTTAGTCTCACCAAAAATGTGGTCAGACAATTATGATTTATGTTTCATTCCTCTTGAATGTTTTTAACTCTGCACATATTCTGCTCTCAAGGAAAAAAATCTTTTTCTGGGTCAGTAGCAAAAACAACAACAAAAAACATTAATATTAACTCTCCACATTCAATTCTGGGATCAAAATATTAAAAGAAAAACATGCTTTCCTAGTGTACCTGTCAAATATCCTGTCTGTTTGCTTTTTCATTAGTACTGAGATCATTTGTAGCAAAAACATGTGAGTGAAGTATCTGAAGGCAGTCTGTTTCTGTTGTCTACAAATGTGTAGTGTATCACACTGAGTCTTGACATAGCATAGGAAGAACATGTCTCTTTTTCTCTATGATTGGTCTTCATTGTATAATGCAATATTGATAAGTGTTATTATTATAACTATGATTTATTAAGTGTCTACTATGGACTAGATGCTTAACACAAATAACTTCTCATCAGAGTCCAATGTATATGATTAGGGCCATTATCTGCATTTTACAGATGAGGAAAGTGATCCTCAGAGCCATTAAAGAAGTTGATCAAGTTGAGAAATGGCAGGGATGGGCCAAAGTTTGAACCCTAGAATGAGGAACTCCACACTGCTGTCTTTTACACTGTCTCACGCAGAGCAGTGTGGCTTTGGGATTGTGGAATTTAGGGTCTCACAGATCTCTTTGAATGTGATGCATGACACAATGGAATAGAAATAACAAATACAATAGTTTTGTACAAGTAATACAATAGAATCTCATAGCAACACATTCAAACACTACTCTCTAGGAGTAACAAGAACAACAGCATTTTTTCATCATTTCCTTAAGAAGAATTGTCTACAGAAAAAAAGAATAGAATTGTCAGTTTGCCTTCTCAGCCAAATAATAGGTAGACTACTGTTCTTCTGTGTCATTTGTATTACTTGAGTTTACTTCATGTGTTGCCTACATTCTCAGAGTACAGTATCACTCAAGTGCAAAGTGAAGACAGGATGGCTTAACTTATTCATTAATTTTCACAGCAGTTGGTTCTCTGCTGACATTTAAAATTAACATAAGGGGAAGTTCAAAATATGTAGCTGCATTTCAAAACACACAAAGCACTATGATTTTCTAGAAATTCTGTAAACTGATTAAATTGAATTAGTTCAAGATGATCACCCAGCAAAAAGAGAAATATTAAGCACTATATATACCAGGCAAATTCAAAGGTCCTGACTTTTGGTGTTTAAATGTTATCTGGTTTCAAAAATGGCACTCCAGTTAAAGCCACAGGATAACAAATAAATAGGATCAGTGATGATAAAAAAATGATACCTTATATTGTGGAATAGTTCCTAGGACTGGTGTTGCTAATAAAAAGTGTAAATTACAACTAGATTTATAAAATTAAAAAAAAACTTGGAAAATTAAAATGTTATGCTGAAATTACCATCTTCAAGAAAAAAAAAAAGGAAGAGAAAGTGAGAGAATATTTTTGTTACATAACCAAGTCAGAAGAGCACAGTGAACAGACTTGCTGCTAAAAGAGTATACTTATTTGTGAACAAGCTGATAGCAGCTCTTTAAAATATTTTAGGTTCTTCTATTCGTTAGAATAACTGAGAGCCCTTTCACATTGTAAGATAAGTCAAAATAAATAGTTCATTTTCTTCTGGCCAATTTAAATCCATGGACAACATAGAACTTGATTTATTTGACGAACACTTGGATACCAAAAGAATCTTGAACATATTTATTTCTCCAGACATTACTAAAAACCTTTAATAATGGTTATTTCACCAATACAGTCCATCTGAATCACCTCTCTAAGTCTCAGTTAATTAAAATGTTTGCAACTTTTCTTACAAGTGACATTTTTTTTTTCCAGTACGCGGGCCTTCCACTGCTGTGGCCTCTCGCATTGCAGAGCACAGGCTCCGGATGCACAGGCTCAGCGGCCATGGCTCAGGGGCCCAGCCTCTCTGTGGCATGTGGGATCTTCCTGGACCAGTGCACGAACCCATGTCCCCTGCATCAGCAGGCGGACTCTCAACCACTGCGCCACCAGGGAAGCCCTACAAATGACAAATTTTTGATAATTCTCCCCAAAATCTTTACGCCGTCTCCATGCTATTTTTAACTTTTCTATCCAGTGCTTAATCCATATGCTCAAACTATATCTACAAAGGCCCAGGGAAGTGAAAAAAGCAGACAATTATCTGGATATCTCAAAACCAAATTTCTACTGGAATATAAAGCTTTCTAAGGGCTTCCAAATAAGTTAAATATATTTATGAAGCTAACTAAGGTCAAAAGTCTACTTGTTTGTTTATTGGCTAAAGCTGATTCTTACAAAACCTTCAATCAAACTCCAGAAGTAATTGCTAGCTCTAGTCACTGAGAGGAATGGAAGTCATGAAGTGGAGTGGTCATTGCACTAATGCTCATCACTATATACCCAAGGGAATATAACAAATACAATCTGTTATTCCATTGTGTCATGCATCACATTCAAAGAGATCTGTGAGACCCAAAATTCCACAATCCCAAAGCCACACTGCTCTGTGTGAGACAGTGTAAAAGACAGCAGTGTCACAGGAGTTTCAGACTCCTAGTACTCATGGAGTGCCAAGGCCTATGGACTCTATGGCCCCAGATGCCCTTGAGTCTGCCAGAAGTATGGCCTTGGTTCTTATTTTCTGTGTCTATATTTGGTGAAGCAGGTTGTGATGATTAATTTTATGTGTAAACTTGACCAGGTTATGCTGTCCAGTTGTTTGGTCAAATGCCAGTCTAGATGTTGTTCTGAAGGTATTTTTTAGATATGATTAACATTTAAACCATTAGACTTTGAGTAAAGCAGATTACTGTCCATAATGTGGTTGAGCCTTATCTAATCAACTGAAGGACTTAAGAGAAAATACTGAGGTCTTTTTCATTTAAAAATAAAGAATTCTTCCTTGAGAAAGCCTTCAGATTTGAGCTACAATATCAGTTCTTCCCTGTACCTCCATGCTGCCATCCCACCTTACAGATTTCAGACTTGCTAACCTCACAATCATGTGAGCCAATTCCATAAAATTTCTCTCTCTGTATTTATATTGATATCTATTAGTTATACCTAATAGATATCTATATCTAATAGATACAAACATATAGACACATGTATCTACAGATATAGATATATAATTGCTTCTTTTTTTAACTGAATTATAGTCGATTTACAATGTTGCATTAGTTTCAGGTATACAGCACAGTGATTCTGTTATGTATTTATATTCTTTTTCATATTCTTTTCACTTAAAGTTTATTTTAAAACACTGAGTATAGTTCCCTGTGCTATATAGTTGCTTCTTTTTCTCTGGAGAACCATGACTAATACAAAACCATTCCACCTCTGATCTGGTCCAGTCCTGTGCACGTGCTTCACACTCTATTTAAGCATACCTTGAATGAAGCTGTTACAGCATTGCTAGGTCTTAGTTCCACATAACTTTCAGGTCCTCCGAGCTTTCAAGGTGTTCCACTATCCCCACATAGCTCAGTATACATAGACTCCTCTAACTCTAGTGTGCTCCCATCTCTCAGCCAATCTGCATGCTTTACCCTCAGTAGTCAAAAAATAGTTTCTATCCTATTGCTCTGCCCACTGGCCAAAAGGAGACTTGTTGGCACATGAAGCCCTCTCGCCTTTTAGCTCGAAGCCCTCTCACCTTTTAGCTCAAAGCCCTGCAAAATGATCCTTCTAATGGGACTTTGAAGAGGTTAACCAAAGAACCCCAAATGTAACTAGGATAATACCAAAGCTCATAAGCAAGTATGTACAGTGACCTTGGCTTATAATCTTATTGTAATCAACATTCTTTTGGAAGGAAAGTAATGTCCCACATCCACTAAATGAATGAAGACATAATTGTATAGCTGTTACTAGGCACATACATATGAATATCATAGAATTTTTAAAAAAAAAAATAACGTCAACCTCCAAATTTGAAAGTGCTATACAATTTAGTTTACCTAACCTTAAACTCAAAAGCTTTAGAATATATCATATAAATATAAATGTGATTTTAAAAAACTCAATCCATATAAGAATAATCTACTTTTCAAGGAAGCTTTTACATATTTGACAATGCTTTATTGCAAATGATACTCTAATAACTTTAGTCTGTGTTTTCTACTAACTAAAAGTTAATAGTGATTATAGAGGATACTTATGCTTATTTGTATTTGTTTGCTTAAGTTTGAGGGGATACAGAAGGAAGGAAATATTAGTGATTAGACAAGAAAGCTGATGAAATCATGGACGTGGGTAATAATAATAACTATGGACTTACCATGGGCCTGGCTTTTAAAACCTACTGATGGCTAAACCTCACCCCAAACCATCAATGTGAATCACTGCAAGGAGGGACCAAGTAAGGCATTAGAGTTTCTAAAAACCATCTGAGTCATTCTAATGTGTAGCCCTTTGCACCAGCTAGCCCAACTTGTGGAAGCTTAGAAGGTGCTTTTCCTGTGAGGATAGCATGTCGAAAGGCCAAGTACCAGGTGAATGGTGAAATCTGGCCATCATAGATGTGTGTAGATGAAGAGGTCCACTAAGTGAGATACCTAAGAGGATACTGATGATGCCTTTCTAACAAGGGATATGCTTTAGAGATAAAGTATCAGAATGCAGATCCAGTCTGGCAAGTACAGACAGGCAGAAAATTCCCCCAACAAGCCTTGTAGAGGGAAAGGGGAAGCTGGTATACTAGGACCACCTGTCTAGTGAGGCAAGATGTGTTCAGGAAAGCACTAAGGAGAACTGGGTCCCCGTCTCAAATGCATTTCAGAACAGGCAGCCTGCCTAGAATTAAGCCTCATTTTCATTAAGGCAGACAATGAAGTCTGAAGATTCATGCCGTCAGCCAGCCTCTATGGAGGAAGCAAGGGTATTGGGAGGACCTTGCATCTGGACGGGAGTGAGTGGATGCTTCCCATCAGTACATGCTCCCAAAGTGGTTTCTTTCAACAATAAATATAGATAAAATGTTGATATAATGTTTGAGGATAATGAAAATTTAGCTAAGGTGTAGAAAAAGTCAACTTATTCAACACGTGATTGAAACCACAGGAATTAGACCTTGAGATATGAGGAAAAAGTAGTCAAAAAGTGGTGCCTGTGCAATGTACCAGCTTTCCCACCAACCAGCGGGGAGAGCCTTCCATATCCTACCCCAACTAGCTCTACTTCTAAGCTTTCCAGCTTGATGTAAGAAGATGAATTTCCTTCTGGAGATATTCCAGTTAGACGGCAAATTCGAGAGTTCACTGTGTGTGTGGCATGGCACAGATTCAAGATTTTACAAGCCTTCAAGTGTCAGAAGGAAGCCCAGCAACACAAGTTTGCATGTGCCCGTGATGATGGCTGTGGTCTGTGAACTTCCTGGCTGGAGATGCTGAATAAAGGCTTCTACCCAGGCTGCAGACGCTCCAGTGGCAGCTTTTATTCCAGCATCAGCAAAGAAAGGCCTCCTTACATGATCCAGAAGCAGTTCTTAGAAGAACAGAAATCACATGGTTCTGGGTAAGTTAGATGAAAACTGGAAAGATTGGACACCTATTTTGGGGCTTGTAGAAAGAGAATGTGATCATGAATCAAATAAGAATCACATCTACAAAATGATTTAAAAACATTAAGGACATGTTGACAGTATCTACTATACTGGAAAAGAAGAGAAAATTTTTAAAGAATTTTCTTCCATTGTTAACTGCAGTTTGTCCTTCTGTGGACTGATGCTGAGAATAAAAGGAATTTATATTTGTAGTTGTGATAAACATCAATTAATGGTCACTGCTCTGGATGAAGTTTCCCAGTGAGGGCAAGACAAGTGTTTCTATCTCTTAAAAGTCATGATATTATCAATTTCAAAAAACAATTCAGCACCCAACTGCTCAATTTCAGGAAAGTGTCATATAAAGGAAGTTTAACTCTTCCGGGTATTGGGGAACGTCCAAACTTATAAAAGATCATCACCATGAGAAAGAACGTACAGAGACTAACATCAGCACCCAAAGATGATATCCAAACAGTGTAATTTTATAGCAATTTGTAAATATGTGCAAATAGTTAGATCTATTTTTACAACATTCAGTTTAGCAGCACATGTATAAATAGACTAATTCTAATATTTAAAAATTCTAATTAATTGACAGTTTCTCCAAATTTTAATGTAAACATGATTTCTGTGTAATTGTCAACATCTAATTATTTGTCAACATCTAATATTTATGTAGTGTTGTTACTAGCCCCAGCCCAATACATATACTAAAGAAAAAAAATAAAGATCATGTCTACAAAGAATTTATAATCTAACTTGGGAATATATGAATTGCAGATTAGAAATACAAACTTCAAATCACCTAAGGGATAATTAAAGGAAGATTGGAATCATGCCTAAATATCAGTGCTAATAACAAGGGATATTTCTGAGTTTCCATAAAACAAAAAAGAGAATGATAATAAAAAGCATTTATCAGCATTGAATTTACAAAGTGAAAAGCTATAATGGAAAGGAAATAAACATTAATGAGGTGAGGGAAATTGGACTTTATCGATTTACAAACTAACTAAATAGGTAACTAACCATGCATATTTATATTTGGAATCAAGAACCTAAAAGGTTTGGAATCAGCAGTCATCAATAATTTGTACTTATTTAAATACAATGAAAGGGCTGTTCTAGCTATTAAAAGGCTATTCATGCCTTGCATGATTAAGAATTTTCAAAGAATCATATCACTACAAGTGATATTTAACAAAAAATTTAACTGGGCAAGGTGACCATCTTTGGATAAGGCCAGTTCCTTAAGGTCATTATAAACATCAGCTGTTGTTCCGTCTTCCTCAACACTGTCACCTGAGCACACATTCACTATAGAGTACTTATGTCAAGATGTGGGTTAAATGAAAACAATCTTTTGGAAAACAGAGAATTTCATGTGTTATTATAACTTTTTACTATGTCTAATTAAAAAACAATGGCTCACAAAAAAAGTGTATGATTAAATGAGAGTCTTTTTTTAAGGGAATTACAAACATATTCTTTACTTTTTTTTCAAATAAAATGTACTTTTTTTAGAACAACTTTAGATTTACAGAAAAATTACAAGGATAGGATAGAGAGTTACCATATATTGCACTCCCAGTTTCCTCTATTTTTAATCTTATTTAGTATCATACATTTGCTATAATTAATGAAACAATATTGATACATTATTATTAACTAAAGTCCACACTTTTTCACATTTCCTTAGTTTTTACATAAAGTCCTTTTTCATTTCCAGGATCCCATTCAGGATACTGTATTACATTTAGCTGTCATGTCTTTTTAGACTCATAGTTGAGACAGTTTCTCAATTAATAATTATCTCAATATTAAAAGTTTAATTTAAGTATTTCATCCTTGTTAGTATTTAGTTCTATAAGTTTCTACAAATGCTTACAATTCTATGACCACCACCACCAGAATCAGGATATAGAATAATTCCCTCAGCCCTCAAATATCCTCATGTCATTTTGTTATGAAATCTTTCCTCTACCTACAGCCCCTGATAACGACAAATTTGTTTTCTGTTCTATATTTTACCCATTCCAGAGCATTCTAATATCTTATAAATGGAATCATATAGTATACTGCATTTTAATTCTGGCTTTTTGCTTTAACGAGCATCATTCTCTCTCTTTCCCTCTCTCTCCTTTTCCCAGCTTGTAACAAGATACAGATATGTATTTTATCCTTCCATTATTCAGATCCCACATAAACAGCAGTCTTAGGTTTATCTGAAGTCTCCACACAACACACTTTGATCTGAAATAGTGAATGAGCACATTCATTGGAAGATGAACTTGAATGATTTTCATCATTTAAGAATCCCCCAAAAGACAACATTATGGCTTCCCATCAATGCTAAGTATACCACCGACTCCTTCACTCCTGAAAACTCAGCCTTGAAACATTGCATTTGACTTTCACAAGTAGATAAGTGACATTATTTCACATTAAACAGATCCTAAGCCACATTTGATGAGAGTTAGGTTTCTGAGAAATGATCCTTCTATGTCTACCTGTTTTGAAGACATGGTTTAGAAACCACTTTGCTACTTTACACACCCAATGTGTTTTTCTATTTCCTGTGTCTTGTTTGTTGGGAGGTATAGAACTTTATAGTCAAAGTTCTTAGTTTGTTACAAAAATTACTTCTCAAATATGTGATTTTAATAAAAAGCAGAGCATAAATTGGTCCACAAGTATATCTAATGACCTTATTCGAATTTCATGAGATTTAGTTTCTAATTCAGTATTGCGGGCATTCAGCACTGCCTTCAGCAACATGTTAGGGCCCAATCACTAATAGATGACATTTGGTGTATAAAAAATTCTTGCTTGTCACTGAGTTAAATGTCTCTTTAAGTCATCTTCCAAATATTCAAATGCATTCCATTTATCTTGAAGGAATTTATTAAGCTCAAAATCTTTGCTAAAGTGGCTGGAGAAATAAAGAAAGACTTGATGTTTGTCTTTAAGCAGCTCATAGTCCAGCAAAGAAGAGAAACAAGTAAAGAAATAATCTGTATTATCTGATGAGTGGCAGGTGTTTCCAGGGGAATCTCAAATAGCACAAAGAAGGGACTTTTAACACACTACGCTAGCAGTCACATATCTTGGCTATGTGACAAGTCCCTATGCTGGAACTTTACTCATAATATATAGAAAAAATATTTTATGCAACAAAGGAGAATGTGAGCAAAATCTGGGATTTCAATGGCTGGAATATAGATTGGTGAGAGGATAGAGGGAACTTGAAGAACAGGAGAGATGATGCAATATGAATACACAGGACTTGAAAGGTACATTGAGGGCTTGGCTGAACTTGGTGAATATTATTTCGATTTGACTACAAATTTCATGGCAGGGTAAACTTTTTTTGCATGGGACCTCAGCAGCCTAGGCATAAGCGTACAGAAGAAAGATGATGGAAAGAAAGTAGTGATAGAGTTTTTATGTTAATCTGTTGTCTAGTTGGTAGTTAGATAGAAAGATAAATTGTAAATCCCACTGCCTGAGGTTAATATCGTGAAATGGGAGCAACACAATCCATTGCAATCAGTTCTTTGTCATCTTTTTTAATGAAAATATTTTTAAGACTGTCAACACCAGTATTTTCTTTTAGAAATGAGCTGTCCATACTATTTGAATTACTAGTGATAATGCAAAGATCTCTGGCAAACTCTAGAAAAAGTCATCTTTCATCAATTCCTGGATATGGTGATGACAATCTAGAGCACAAGCCTTAGAGATAAAGTAGAACTAATTCAGGCCTAACTTTTGGGAACTGAAAGTGGAAAAGAAGAAAAGGCATAAGCAGAGTGCAGAAAACAGAAAACAGAAAACAGAAACTTAGAAACAGAAAAGAAACAAAAATGGAAAAAGGACAAGACAAAAAAGAAATTGCTATGGGGTGTAAATATCAGAAATGACAATAGAGAAAATCCTGTTTGGAAACCCAGCTTTTAAAATTTTCTTTCATATAGCTTGTTTGTTTTGTTTTGCATTATATTTGAGGAATGCAAAGAAGCAAATATACAGGTAGAAAAAAATTTTTTGGATGGGTTAGGATTCTGGTTACCAAAATATGACAGAATCTAGCATATGTAGTGCTACTTGCAATTATTAATACAAAATATTCTCTTTTCTCTGAACAAGTTCAATCCTTGTGATATAAGCATAAATAGAATTTAAAGGCTAGTGAATAATTTTTGGTAGGTGATTAATATTTTATAAATCTTTATCAAGCATGAGAAAATGTACTTTTGGGGTTCTAGCATGATTAGAGGACTATTTTCTTCTTAGTCAACCAGCTGTATAAAAACTTATTTTGTATATTGGACAGACAATTTCAATTTTCAAGGGATTAGAAAATAATATATAAAACATGTAATAGCAAATTAACCCAGTGCTTAATAAAGGCATTTAATGATTCACAAGCATTCTACCTTAGATTGCTTCATGTTCATTATGAGGAATATCAATTAATATTGCACTGGAAAACTGCAGAAAAAAATAACCCACAGAAGGGTTATTAACTAAATAACCTTTAGTTGAGAGGATAATAGCTAAACCACATTTTTGTGATTTTTTTTTTAGATAATGTGTTGAAGGTAAAAAGCAACTTGGAGATTTAAATTACCTACATCTTTTCTAAAACCATTAAAACCACTTCATGTATCCTGCCCTATTGCAACTAATTAATTACACAATGGTCATGTCTTCTTGACCTTGGGCTCCTTAACAATAAGGAGTGCTTCTTATTTATCCTTTTGCCTAATACTGTACTTCAAATATAGGTTCTTCATTAATTTGTTGACCAAAACTAATTAACAAAATTCAAACAAAGTACATTTGAAAGTGATGTTGGCCTATTAAAATGGAAGTGGATGAAGGGATTTCTTAGGAGATAAAACAATGCAAAATATCCTATTAATTTGTTTGGTCCTCAGTGATATACCAAACGAACAAAAGTCAGTATGGAACAACAACAGGATAAAAAGCTGATTATATGTTTTAATGCAGCTGACAGCTAGTACATTGAGAACCTGTGTTACCAAATGCTTAATCAAGCTTGGATCAGATGGAAGACTCAAGGTAAGTTAACCTGTGGTGTGACATTTTATGTATGAGTGCTATGGGTAAAATCACCATCTGGAAAGCCTATGGTAAAGTACTCAACCCAAAATCATAATGAAATCTAAAGATTTATAATAATGAGTGTTTCTGCAGACTCTGTAGTTTTACTTTTAATTCATATGCCTCGATGTTTTCCAGGAGATCTAATTAAAACATAAAGAACATAATAAAATTGCAATGTTTCTACAGAAATGCATTTGTTTCTTAAAACACAACTCTATAGAATGATAGGTTCTATATAAAGTATCATTAGGTCAGGGCATAGGTTCCCAGCACTTATTAGGCATGGTTGGAAGGGGATTGTCATTACTTTGGCAGTTGCATGGTAGGTTTCAAATTCAGGTCTAAATGCACTTTAATCATTAGTAATTTAGCAATTATAATTTAGGAAGACAAGTAAAAGAACCACAACTGTTATGACTATAGAAATATTTGAGTATAATTTTGAGCAATATGAATTTTTGAGCCACTTCTGCATTTGTTGTAACAATAATCACAATTATGGCAATAATAGTAAGCATTCCATAGCTGTGGAAACCTTATTGCTTCAAAGTGCTGATGCATCCATCTTATTTGATTCTTATAATTCTCACATGGTAAGGCCACTTCCCAACCATTTCACATAACTCAGAAGGGCAGGAGTAGGGGCTGCAGGCTTAGAAGCCTGCTGCAAAGGATCACACTGTGTAATACTCTGAAAAGTCCTTTGAGCCTTCTCTATACCCTCAAGGGAAGAGAGCAAAACATTAGCATTGCACCCATACTTAATGGGGAGAAAACATTTTTCAAGTTGGTTTCCACCTCTTTACTAAAAAACCTTTGGCTCCACTACTTTGTTCCCATTATTTCCTTAAAAATCTTCATGTTTTCTTTCCTCCTCTTCCTCTTACCAGGCTGTTGTTTCTTTGTTGTTTAATTAATTCATTAAAAAAATAATCTTGAGTGCCAGTGTGTGTTGAACAAAGATCAAGGTTTCAGCATGAGAGCATTGGAAATACTATTCTAAAAAACATTAGAAATTTCTATCTTCTTTTTCCTCCCCATCAAAGCTCTAAACATGCTATATTTTCATAATACTAAGTATGAAAGAATAGTCTATTTTATTTCTTTTTATATGAAATGTGTTTTAAATAGTAGTTTAAACTTTGTGCATGCACGTTTCAGTCTGTCTACATGTGGAAATAAATAACAGTGATATAGACATTACTCTGCTCCAATAGCTTCCTTTATGATAGCTTTTTTCCTAATAAAAAGAAAAAAAATTTTTTAATTAACATCATCTCTAAAATGTTATTAACAATATTTTATTATTAACAATATTCTTTAGTACTACTAATAATGATATCTTCCTAACAAAACTAAGGTATAATAATGCCTTTAAAAACATATTTCATATAACCAGCAAAATGTATGTCATACATTCAAGCATGAAAACATCTAGGAAATATAGAGATATAGTATGATATTTTCCAAGGATAAAAGAATGTTCTTTCTATTGTATTCTCTGTCTCACTGTCTTTCTGTCTCTGTCTTTCTACATACAGTTGATCCATGAACACCTTGGGGGTTAAGGGCACTGACCCTCTGCACAGTGGAAAATCCATGAATAACTATGAGTTGGCCCTCATATCCAGTTTCACCTCCTCAATTCAGTGTAGTACTGTAGCATTTACTATTGAAAAAAGCATATAGTTCAAAACCCATGTTGTTCAAGGGTCAACTGTTTATATATTTGTGTGCATGTGTGTCTGTGTGTGTGTGTGTGCTCACGTGCACAGGTGAATTATATATGTATAGATGTGTGTATGAATTTGCATTTATTTATACACTTACATAATGTATATGTGCTCATACACACACATTGTATATAGCAAATTAAATTAATAAGAATCTTTCCACTTTAATATCAATATAGCTAACTCTTGACTATCCAGAATGTGGATATTCTCATTTTTGGCCCATTTTTTTCTCATTCCTTTACTTATTGTCAGGCATTGTATTTCTTCCCCAATCAGCAACATATACACAGAGAGTAAAGTGAGAAACAGGAAGAAAAGGTGACTTTACTATAAATCTATTTTTCTGCTACTGACAAAAGTTTTCAAGGAAGAGATGTTGACGATTGGAGATAAAGGTGAGCTTTTATCTATGGTTGGCATTTACCTTGTCTCTAGCTGTCCCTCCCTTCTATGGATGACGAAAAAGAAGACTCTATCCAAAGTCTTTTGAATACCTTCCATCTCAGTACCTCATCCACTGGTCTATAGTTTTAGGAACTGGGATGTACATTCTAAGATTGTCTAATAATAGCTGTAAATTTAAGGCCACATTTCTTCATTTGATAGATTAAGGAAACCACAACAAACATATCTAGCCCTGAGTGGTGGGTTGTAAGTAAAGAAGGTGGTAGTGATTATGTAAATTCATTGCTATCAAGCCCCAGAAAACATACAAGAATGTTTCTTAAGGAAGGATAATAACTTTAAAATTCTTATAAATATCACCATGAAACTAGATTACTTTTTTTCAGAATTTTCCATTTCCCTGAGAATATTTTAGTCTTTAGTAATGTGTCTTTGTACATAGTGACCTATAATCCTATGTCTTTTCTAAGTTTATCTACATAAAGATGTTTTAATAAAAAAATACTTGTGTAAAAGTTCCATTAGTTAACACAGTAACATAGATCGCTTTAGTTGGGTCTCTTCAAGTAGGCTTTATCATTTTCTAGAAAATAATTAGGTATTAAGTTTTCTAAGATTGTCTGATAAGGGTGTTTTTGCTTTATTTTGTTTTCACCTTTGATATATTTTGTTAGATTAGAATCCAAATAAAATTCACACATCACATTTATTTATAATGTCCCTTAAACATCTGTTTATCTTTTATTTTCTTGCAATGCATTTGTTGAAAAAAATGGATTTTTTGTTGACCAGAGTTTTCCACAGTCTTGATTTCACTGATTCCACACATGGGGATATTTTACTATGGATTGTAAAAATACAAATATTCTGTGACCAACATTTGCTTTAAAAATTAGAAATAAGGCTATAACAGCTATGCCATTGATGGCTCTGCAGCTGGTATAGAGGATCCCCTAAGTTGGAGATGTAAAGAGAGAGAAAAACACGTCAAGCCACAGCATTTTTCAGCTATTAGGAGCATGTGTGAAGCATATGCTGTGTTTAATTATAAAGGAAAAAGAATTAAAATATGGTATTAAAAGGTGTGTCTATTTGACTGCTTGAATGCTGTGTGAAAATATCTTTGGACATGTGCAGAAATGGGACAGCTGAAAGGATGTTTCAGTGAAAGACAACTCAGGAATATGAGAAGAAAAATCTTTATTTGTAGTTTTTTATTGTACAATGACATTATGCACAATCACCATTTTTCTAAACCTTCTAAGCATCCATATGTATTAATCCATCCTTCTATCCATCCACCCATCTATCCCTCCATCCATCCATCCATCCATCTATCCAGTCAGTGATTATTGAGTTTTGCTATGTGCTGGGTACTAAGAAAGTAGAAATGATTTAATTAAAACAAGCTAAGTCCCTAGCCTCATAAGCCTTACTTACATTCTGGTGGGAGAGAAAGGTTACTTACAATTGGAAAAAAGTAAATGATATAATTTCATATACTGATAAGTGTGATGCAGAATAATAAAATCAAGAAGATAAAATATTATTAGATGTTAGGATGTTAGGGAAGAACTCTCTGGGAAGATAACATTTAATGAGAGAACTAATGATATGGAAGACCAAAACAACAATATCTCAGGGGAAAGTTCAAGAGGTGAAATCAATTGCAAAATTTTCAAGGTAGGAAGAATCTTGACCTGAGCTTTGGCTTTAATATTTGAGGCTAAAAAAATGAATTAATGATGATACCATTTTTTGAGATAGCAAAAACTGTAGGAACATCAGGATTAGAGCTGGGGGAGAGGCGACGAAGAGTTCAGTTTGGGAAATTCTCAGCTTGGGGGATATTTTAGGCATCCAACTAGAAATATGAATTTGGCAACTGGAACTCAAAATTAAAGGTGGAGATAAATGTTTAAAACATTCTTGATCTTAAGTAGTTAGGATTTAAGGGATTCTAGACATTGAACTTCAAGTCACATTGTTGCAGATGTGACTCTGACTTTGCCCTCCAGTCCTTTCCTTAGTCCCCAGCTCTGGTAACTAGGTTCTGATCTTTTTCCCTTTGCCTGAATACCTGAGCGGGTCACCTACCTCTTACCCAGACCTTGCCTTAGGAGCAGAGACCTTGCTTAGCTCCTGTGTATACTGTCCCCAGGACAAGGGTCCCATTTCTAATACACTAACCTTGCTTTGCTTTAAATGGTGTATCTCCCCTACCTCTCTCTCTTGCAGACCTTGGGAAGAGTGAGGGAATTTCTTAATGTACAGTCTCAGAAGGTAGACCTATAAGTTTAATGCCTGAATCTGGCTGAAGTAGAGTTGTTCTTAAATCAGCCACCAGAGCAAAGGAGGGAGATGTAAGCAAGAGAATATTAGAGCTGAGGTGCTGAACGAAACACCAAAGAGCAAGGAAGGAGAGATTGAAGAACAGCAAGTCAAAGGGGTTGAATGTCAAATTTCAGAGACAATAATGGAAGACAGGAAGACTGTATCTTTCAATAGATACTAATGTTTTAAATAAGCTGGGTCAGATATGTTGCTGTGAGTATCCCCAATAAAAAAATTGCACATTCCCTTACTTCATTCCCTAAATATCCCCTACTTACATATTTCCTTATGCAGAACTCCACTGTGTGGTAGGACACCCTGTTATATTTTGAATTATTTTCTTACCAGATGATATACTAGGTTCACCTATTTTCAACAGCCAAACCATGTCTGTTTGTGTTTCTTAAAATGTGTCCTGTGGAAGGTTAATCTTGTGAGATGTTCCAGGAAAGGTTCTGTGGTTCAGTTTGTTCAGGAAACACTGTTTGCATTATCACCACTTGAAGCATCCCAACACCTAGTAGAATATTAATAAAGTATGTCTCTGAAGCCCATTGAATTTTGTCCACAAGCTTTATTTTTTCTTCAGGAAACACGTAGTAACCACCAATGGAAATGATACCTGGAGAGCAGTCATAGGTAATGCAACTGCCAGAAAAACTAGTCTTTTCCCATGCCTACGCTGAATCAGTCAGCCTAACAGCCATGCATCTCAGTCAGAAGGTCCACACACTGGTCCCTCTCATCTGGATGTTTTAATTGACTGGTGCCCATTGATTTCATGTGGTTTAATAAGAACACTGCTAACATAAGAACCATAATGCTGAAGACATCCAAATGAATCACATCTGCTCCATCAAGCCTTCACTGAACACTGTTCTTATTAGTTTTTCTCCTTTCTAAACTCCCATAATACTCATAAGCTCCCATAATACTCAAATATTGAATGGGTAACTATTCAATATTTCATTGTACACAGCCTTGTATTTCTGGCTCATTGCTTCTATTCTTATAGTTAATCATTCCCCACTGCTACGTGCATGCCCCATATGTTTCAGTCACAACAAACTCTCAGAGTCCCCAAGCATCTCTGGGTTTTTTCACTTCTGTGCTTTTAAATAAGCTGTTTGGGATATCATTCTCCCTTCTTCTCATCCTGGCCAATTACTACTGGCTCTTTAAGGCCTTAGTCAAATGTCACCTCAGCTGCAAAATTTCCCCTGGCACAGGGACTCACTCTGTGCTCTGTTTCTCATGGAATTTTCTATAAATCACACTGTCATACTTAATAGTTATACTTTGCTATAAACATGAGCCATTGTGACTATCTCCCCATCTCTTGCTAGGAAAGGAAGAACTCTGTCTTCTTCAATTGTGCATCTGTTTTGAAAAGTTGACTCTTCTGGGAGAGTCAACTGCTCGGGAAAAAGGAGAGAGATAAACCAACTGATTTGGGGGGGAAAATAAAAGCACGGTATATCAATAATTGTTGCTTTTTAGTGACAATTCTTGTTTTTAAATTAAAATTGTGTGGAGGAAGAGTGGCTTCAGGTTGTAAACTTTAATTTTAGCTCACAATGACACTTGGACATTCAAATAAGATATAGTTTCTTTACTCTTGATTAAACCGAATATGTTCTTTTATACAAGGCTTCACACCTCGATTAGCAAGAAAAATTTACTAAATATCTAAATGGACTAAATTTTAGTCCAATTCAATAATTAAATTTCCTTAAGGTGAGTTTTCAGTCTCTCTGGCATAAAAGTGCTCACTCTAGAATAGCCTCTTGAACTCTTTTTCCTGGTATCTAAACACATGGTAAAGCAGGCTCCATATGCTTCAGGAAGTGGAATGTAAGGGTTAACTCTGACCTCACTCCAGTCCTTGGATCTCCAGGATGATATTTCTTTGGCATTTCTGGTTGTTGCATGCTTTGCTGACAGGTGAAGAGATCTACAGCCAGTTTGGCTCAGAGTCTGATCTCTCCGGGCTTCAGCAGTAGTTTGGGGCACTCCCCGTTGACTTCACTTCAACTCAGCTTTCACTGGCGCTTGTTCCTGGTCCATCCTCTATCTTGTCCCTTGGCATGGATGTCTACCCACTTTCTCCCACGGGAGGTTACCTTTTCCTCCCACCAGTATTCATCCTCCATAGGCTACTGGCTGGCAAGTCAGCCTCCATACTACATTGGAACTGAAGGTGACCCAGAGGGCTAAGCTTCTACAGCTCCCTCTACTCAACAGAACTGCCCAACGTGACTGATGGAACAGGAAGGTTCATAAGATGATCTCCTTTCAGTAGCACAGCAAATGATTTCTCAGTGCTTCTATCACATTATCCAAGTCAGCTTTCTCTCTGAGTTAGAAATTTATCTGGCTTTTTCATTCTCCTCCCCATTTATTTCCTTTCCTTAGTTCAAGAAAGGGCCTAATTTTCACTCCTCTTTCCATTTATCTTTCCTTATATAAAATCTAGCCTGACATGCCTGTCTATTAATATGCTTAAAGAGGAAAACCAAAAATAGAATGTAGGTAGTACTTTCTCAAGAAAGTAACTTAGATCGAACTTAACAGTCTTGTTGTAAAATCCCATTTTTAAAGGTAGTAGGCTGTATATTAAAATTCCTAATTCTCTGTCTCCTTCCCATATGCCCAGGGATATGGATACCATGGGTCAATTAAGGTGAAAATCATGTAATCAAGAAATCTAAGGGAAAAAAATCACACTAATAATTGTTGAAACATTTTTTCTATTAAAAAAGTGAATTTTCTCTCTATAGAGAGGTAATCTCTGGAACAAAAGGGCAATGAGTTATTGGGTATACATCCAATAAATTTTACTAAGTACCTACTATGTATTTGAACTGTGTTAAGCTTCACTTTGGAGAAAACCAATATAGGCACATTCCTTCCCTCTTACACTGTAACCTTTGGGTAGGATTCCAACCAGAGAATGAGCAGCACCTACGCAATATCATTCTACCAACAGATTTTACTCATAATTGTTGTTAGGTAAATATTTGTAAGAATAAACTGAACTAAAAAAGACAATGACCATGTTTTCAAGATTGAATAGCAACTTAATTCCACCAATCCATGAATTTATTCTTTGGTCTTTTGCAGTTTGAACTTCTAAAGTCTAGACTAAATTTCCCAGCATCGTTTCTGTTTTGGCATCTCCTGCTCTCATATAAGACAAGGTCACTCCTTATTTCTCGTTTCTTATCTCACACAAGTATTTGTTCATTGAACCCAGAACATAACTTGAAGGGATCTTGTGAAAGTGTTTCATGAAAATACAAGAGAGAACTAGTCTGTTACTAAACATTTCTTACCAAATTTTTACAGACTAAGAACTAGTCTTCAGAAGAAAACTCAACCATATTAGCTCTCATACCTAAGCAAACACCTGTTTCTGTGTGATTTACAGATGTTGGCATATACCTGCATTTATGTTTGCATTGTAACCCAATTCTAGCATCGATAAAGAAAGCCATTAGCTTTCCTCATTAATGTTTAAAAGGGAGTTTATATGCAACAAAGGCAACATTCAGAAATGTGTTAGGAACTGATTATATCAAAAAAGCACACGAGATAATCTACAAAATAAATTACATTCATGCAGAATTTTCTCATTTCCATTTGATTTGCACTGCTTCCAAAATTCCATTTTCCTTTTATTTAAATTTTTTTTCCTATCTGGTATCATCTATCATCTAGGAATGTATGCTATCTGGTTGTGAAGAATATCCACACCCCACACTGGCTTAACTCCAGGTGACAGGGCCAAGGTCTCCGTAGCTAATGAAAACGCTCCCCGAATACATCTGACATACAAAGCCTCTTCTCTATTTGATTATTTTCCAGACAAACTATAAAGTCAAAATGCTGAAACCCAAGTAGAAAATGCACAAAATGAATCTAATGAGAACATGTTTCATTGCCAAAGATGGGTAAAAAAAAAATACAATAAAATATTACAGTTTAAAGACTGTAGGGGTTAAGAACATGGACTTAGGCCTTGAAGGACCCATGTTTATTTAAATCCACCACTTAGAAGCTGTGTAATATTGAGCAATTGAGTTACTTAGTTAACCTCTTTGAATCTCATTTTCTTTTCTTAGAAACATAAGACAGTACATTTTTTATTTTATAGGGTCTTTGTAAAGACTAAATGAGTGGATCTATATAAGATGCTAACCATACTAAGACCTCAGTGTGTAGTAACGACTACTCATCATGTCCCTTTCTTGCGGTCTGTACATCTTTCTTTAATTGTCAGCTTAAAGCCTTAGAGAGGAAGTACTGTGGTACTCAGGAAAAGCTGTGGTATCAGTGGACGCACATGAAGCACAGAAAATCTTTGGACAGTACACAGAATGCTTGCGTTATTTTTTGACTTTTTTCTCTAGAAATTCACCCATAACCTTTGGCATTTATTCAAATCCTCTGAGGAAATGAGAATAGATTCGGTAACCTGTGACTAGAGTGCAATCTTGAGACCTCCTTGCCAAACTACCTCATTGAGATATAAAGAATTTGTAGCAGTAGAGGGTAGCAGTAGAGGGTATAGAATGAGGGAAAGATGAGACCTACAGATAATTGCAAAATGAGATGAGACCGGCCAATGATTGCAAAGTCCTTTCTTGTGAACACAAGTGCCTAAGTATCATGAAAATATGCACTGCCATTTCCCATATTTTAGAACTGTAATTCTACCTAAGTAGATAGTATAACCAAAGTTTTAAGCTTTTGTGAAAAAAATAAATAAAAATGAAAAACAAAAACAAGTCATTTTATCTGTGTGTGCTTACTTGTTTAGGTTTTTTTTGGTGGGGGGAAATGTGATGGACATTTTTACTATTCATTCCCACAATATGAATAATTTAACTTGAGTGCTTTGTAGTGATTGTTACTGCCTCTAAAAGAGAGTTCCAAATATATATATATTCTAAATATACATTCTAAATATATAACATAAATATATATTTATATACATATATACACATATATACATACATACATATATATATATATATATATATATATATATATATATATGTATATATAAGTTCCCAAAAAGTATCAGTATCATGGCATTTCATGGAAGAGGCTATTTATACCCAGAGGGCTAAGCAGCTTGCATGGCCTCCAGACCCAGCATGTTCTGGGTCTACTGACCACACTTATCAGAGCAATCTCACATGACATTTTTTCTGCCTGGAATGATATGATCTTTTTTATCTTATCCTTACATAACTTGTCTTTAACTGACTTTTCAAGTGTAGATTTATTTTTATTTCTCTAGGGAACCCTTCTTAAACCTCTCCCAACCTCTCCTCCTAACCTAGGTTAAGCTTCTCATGAGGAACATTTTTAAACACTCTGCTTCTGTGAAGCAGTCATCCCAATTGTATCTCAATAATTATTTTTATCATTGCTCTATTAAGCTCCATGAAAGCAGAGTCTTGGTCTTAATTGTATTTCTAGTACTTTGCACTGAGCCAAGTCCATAGTGGGTACACAACAGGTATTTGTTGAACTGAAAAAATGAAAATTACTGCCAAAATTCAAGCCTGGGTGTCTGATTCCAACTTCCAGCTCTCTATTCAGCTGTGATGATTTACACTTCAGACATGTATCCTGTGCAATAAAGCCTTAGTGATATTTGCCATGACTTTGAATCATAGTCTATTTATTCCACTAATGTCCTGGCAATCATATATTATATATCTTGGCCAGCATCTCAACCTGCAACTGCTTTCACTGTTCTCCCAGTGGCAAGCTCATCTATCTTTTGACAACTTGGATAGGCTGTCATGGTTCTGTTTTGGATAACTAATGACAACATAATGTGTAAAGACACCCTGGGGTTATGAGCCAAGGCATGAGAGCAATTCCAGACTCCATTACTTTAATTAAAGGAATAACTCTCTAAGGGTAGAATTCACAATTCCCAGGAACTGGTGGGTGATATTGGCATTTGACTAAGTCCCCTGGATTATATAAAAATGAAAGCCAACACAAATCATCTCTTTATAAGAAAATGAATAGCATTGTCAAGGAAATAAAAAGTCCATTTGTAAGTGACTTAAAGTGCCAAATAATTTGTAAGCTTCCCGAATCTTTGTAAACAACTAGAGGGTCTGATATTTTATAGGGACTCAATCAATGCTACTGAATTGTAGATTGACTAAAATAGTTATACTTAAGAGGGCTATTTCTCTACTATGTATCCCTTATTGATACTAAAGTCCTATAGAAAGAGTATTAATTTAATTCAAAAAAAGAATGAGAAGAATAAATGTGATAATAAAAGAAACAAAGTCGAAGATACATAAAAATGTGGTTAAACACTTCCAATCTCCAAGGATAAAATGAAGTACATCCAGGTGACTAAAATGATGATGGTAAAGTACCTGATACACAGTGTAACTGTGTTCATTCCTTCACTGAAATGTGATACTGACTTGTCTTATACTTGGGAGAGTTAAGAGTTCACTCTCAGTGCTCCACTTTTCATTCCAGTGTAAAACAATGATAGCTAAAATGGAGACAAACAATAATAAACCTACAGCCACACTCAAGCACAGAATGAACTTTAGTGAAGCAGAAATGCAAGGAGGAAGGGAGAGACCTGCTTGGTTCCAGGTCCATAAACTAGCAGAGAGTTGGGTATTAGCCCACAGTGGATAAAGGGACTAAAGGTATGCCCCTGGAGGGGATGACAGCTCAGAGCTCACCTTTTAAAAGGCTAAAGCTGAATTCAATCAGAAGAATTGAACCAAGCTACCCACTATGATATGGCCAACATGAGTTTCTGGGGCTCTGGTTTCTGTCAACACCATAGTCTCCCCTCTTACTTTGTTGTCTCTCTGAGTCCCTTTTGTTCTTATAGTCTCATTATTTTCTTTCTCCTTTTTGCTAAAATTTTTCTCTCACTCTTCTTCCCACATCCATCTCTCTTTTCTTCAATCTCACAAAATTTCTCAAATACAGACTATTATTTGACTCATGGAAATTAAAATTAAAATTATAATGGCCACAAAAGAAATATCGTAATTGATGAATAAAAACTATTAAACTATTAAACTATTAAACTATTAAAACTTATTAATGAATCAAATTTTCATTAGTAATTTAATTGAGAAAATATTTGCAATAATGAAAATAATTTTAGCAGAATAAAAATTAAAAATGTTTAACTATAATGTATAGGCAATTAATCAATGAAATACAATGGTGTAAAGGAATCTTTTCTGGAAAAAGCTTTCTAGATGATATTTATTTGGCTTTATACTATTTAGGTAAAAATGTTTGTTCAAAGCACTCTCAGGGTTAAAACAGTCTCAGCTTGAAATGACATGGGAAAATGTCACTCAGAAATCCATAGGAATTACTCAAAACTTATTTTAGAGGTCAAATGAGATGACCTCTAAAACCACTTCCACTAGTGAAACCTTGTTTTTCCTATTTCCCATTATTCCAATAAAAAGTTTTTCAGTAGATAGAAAGGCAATGTCCCTTGGTAGATCAGTACATTTAAAAAATCCAAGCATTTTATTTTTAAACTCCCACAGTTCAGTGGTGTGAGATGTGAACACAGCCTGATCCTTAAGGAAATTATAAACACACGGGGTTTTGCAATAAGTTTTTCAAATTTAGATTGCCAAAACTTAGATTCAACAAAAATTATCTATAAAAGAGAAAATAGCTTATCTTAGAAAGAAAAAAAAAGTTCTCTTATAGCTTCATTCCCATTTTGAAAGCTGCTATTTTTTATCAGATCACAATTGTCTCTTATTTTGCCTGAAAATGTTCATTACCAGTGGAGAAAACGAGGACGTTTCAACCTTGCAAAGATGCACAGTTCCTCAAGCCAGCGTTAGCTTTCCCTGTTGGGGAGATGGAGGTGCATGATCCAATCAAGCCATCAGCAAGGTCTAGTTGTTATTATGTAGATGAAACACATGTCTGGAAGGCTGAGTTCTCCTCAGATTTGTTACAGAGAACAAAATTTTCCTTTCAACCTAGGAAAAAAATCATCAACTATTACTTCCACTTAGGAAGTCATTGAATAGATGTGCTGTTAGTTCTCGGGAGAAAAAAAAAAAGCAGATTTACCAGGAAAGATATGTCAGTCATTTTTTCCACTCCATATCAAAAGTTAATGTATGTTCAAGAACCTGCTCAAAACATCTTCATTCACACTTCAGAGAAAAAAATATAGCCTTGCTGAAAATGCATATGTTCTGTGGCCTTGCCCCTTTGGGATGTCCTCTGGTCTTGTCAACCCACTGCTGTCCATATGAGGTTCGTCTTATCTTTCCCCACCTCTCATATCCCAGAAGCATCCATCATATATGTGATCTGCATCCTTTTTTTACACACAGAGGAAAGTTAAATATCTGAGTAAACATATCTTATACAAGGTTCTTAATATAACAATTGTTACTTAGGTAAGGATTGGATTTTTAATAGTGTTATGTTTGTAAGCAAGGTCACTTCTTGTTCACGATGGGGAAGCACATCTCAGTATGTCCAGATTCTTTCCTAATGCAGAGAATTTGCATGAGGAATATTAAATAAGTGGAGCTTGTAAGTGTATAGATGACTCTCTATGAATTAACCCTCCATGGAAGGTTAGTGGATATCTTCAGGTACTTGGATAACTGACTCACAGACAGCAGTGAGTATTTATTTTTTATTTTATTTTATTTTATTTTATTGCGGTACATGGGTCTCTCACTGTTGTGGCCTCTCCTGCTGCGGAGCACAGGCTCCGGATGCACAGGCTCAGCGGCCATGCCTCACGGGCCCAGCCACTCCATGGCATGTGGGATCCTCCCGGACTGGGGCACAAACCCGCACCCCCTGCACTGGCAGGTGGACTCTCAACCACTGCTCCACCAGGGAAGCCCACGAGTATTTATTTTAAAAGCAAAAGATTCTCATTGAAGATACTTTAGAGAATCAAAGACCATATCCATATTATCTTTGCTTCTCCTATAAACAGAAATTATCACAATTCTAAGCACATTATAGATTCCCAATATTTTTGTTATATGGATGGATGACTTACCAGTCAAGACTGCACATGACTACAAGGAAGAGAAAACCTGACAAAATATGATCTAAACTAGTAGGAGGTTTATTTTTTCCTCACAAAGAAAAAGGTTTAGTAAGAGGTAGTTCAGGGATGATGTGGTGGTTCTGTGATGTCATAATGAGACCTAGATGTCTTCTTTTTTTTTCCCTGCCCCATCACCTTTAGTATTTGGCTTCCAGCTTCATGCTCTCAAGACGGCAGCAATGACGGTTGGTATTACGTCTTTGTTCCAGGAAGGCGGAAGTAAAAGCAAAGAGTAAAGGGGAAAGAGATATGAGTCAGCTCAGTCTGTCCCCTTTTATCTGAAATATAAAAGTTTTCCTAAAGGCCTTAACCAGTATTTCCACTTACATTTCACTGCCAGAATGGGATCTTATGACCAAACCTAGCTTTAAGATAGCAGCTGGGGAAACCAAAATTTTATTCACACATATTGCCTCTTTCCAGATGAAACTGAATAAGAAAGAAGGGCAGAAAAAAATTATATATATATATATATATATATATATATATATATATATATATATATATATATATATATATATATGGCATGAGACTTGAAAGAAAGAAAAAGAAAAAAGACAGACTGAATGGATATAGGATGGACAATTAAAGACTGAGAACTGTCTAGATGTAATGACTGATGGGTGGACAGCAGGCTGGAGGAGCATGCCTTAGCATGGCAGAGAAGACCCTTTATCATCTGGTCTCAGAGATTCAGAGGTACCCGCCTTTCACTGAAGAAGTCATGTATGTGATTGTTGACGCATATACTTCCCTGTACCTGGAATACCCATTTCTTCCTGTTCACATACAAAACTATTTGCCGTCAGGACTCAGTTCGGGTATCTGCATGGAAGGCTTATCATTCTGTATTAGAAATGGTTTGTTAATTACCTACTAGAAAGTGAGCTCATTGAGAACAAAAACTGTTTTATTTTCTTTTGTGTTTTCAAACTCTTAGACCAATGTTTTGATAGCTTACTTAGTTCTTATTACATGTCTGGAGGGCAGATATTACATGTTTCTGGTTCAGGTGCATGAATGAATAGTTATCTCACATAATCTGTCAGGGCTAAGGAATCCACAAGAAGGACCCAGATCTTTCTCATTAGTTTTGAATCTATGCAAATACATGAAAGAATGGTAACCAGTGCTCCAATGTTATACACAATAAAGCAAAGTTTAAGTAATCAAATACTTTGGGGGTATGAAAGGTAACCAAATGTGCAGAGAGAATGAGTCCATGGAACAGGAGTAGTGAGTGCTGTGCTGAACCAGTAGATACACACCACACCTAAAGATATTGAAATGCAAGGATGTTCATCCACTGTGCCAGCCAAACAAAACTCATCTGTGGCTGAATTTGATCAGTAGGCCAACAGTTGGCAACATCTGGCAAAGGATATTACCATTAAAATGTTAGTTCAAAATTCTTGAAAAAGAGACCCTACCAATTTCACTGACCACAAATTATAAACAATCTCAGAAAACATGCATAAAAGATGCTTACTTTTACTTCATGTAGAATCCTGGTGAACTCTCTAAGAATGATCATTTGTAAGTCATATATCTAGGTCACTGAATTATTTTTTTCCACTACAGAGAATTGTTGGGTACAAGACAATTAAATTTTAGAAGATACTTACAAAATAATGTGACATATCGTAGAGGCTCAAAAATGATTTTTATTCAATGCATGAATAAATGAATTAGTGACTCTAATTTAGTTTTCAAAACCAGAGTCAGTCTCACACTAACTTCACAGAAGTACATGACATCCCTTAAGTACCTGTTTGGTTGTTGATGTCATTACTGAGTAAATGAATTAATAAATTTTTTAAGCCTGTGGTTAGTCATGTATTAATTAATCTCACAAAAATTCATAGTACCTGTGATAGTTTAAACTGTTGCTTCATTTCTTCACTTCTCCCTGCAGCCATACCCTCTCATGGCCTCATTGGGGGTGACTGTGTGTTTCTGATCCTTTTACTGAGGACCCAGCTTTCTGATTTGCTTTGGCCAGTGACATGAGGGCAAAATGACAATATGCCAGTTATGATGGGAGACCTTAAAAATTTCGGGAGGGGCTTCCTTGGTGGCGCAGTGGTTGAGAGTCCGCCTGCTGATGCAGGGAACACGTGCCCCGGTCCAGGAAGATCCCACATGCCGCGGGGCAGCTGGGCCCGTGAGCCATGGCCGCTAAGCCTGCGTGTCCGGAGCCTGTGCTCCGCAACGGGAGAGGCCGCAACAGTGAGAGGCCCGCGTACAGCAAAAAATAAAAATAAAAATAAAATAAAAATTGTATTTTCACTTCTTTATTTGCATCTGTGATATTTGTAGGGGTGAAAAACCTAATATATAAAGTTTTGATCAGTTTAAGAAGAACATCTTTTTCCTTCTTTTATTTTATACTTTAAAGAAACATCAGCCACATTTAAAAAAATCATTACATAAATATTGAAACTGGAGTCCCATGAAAGAGCTAATAATAATTTTAATAAGTTTTGTTTCCTATTGAAATTTCTTGTGAGGCTTTCTCCATGAATCTTATTATTTGACAAGCAAGAGGTTATGGAAAATAATTTTAGAGAATATATGAAAAATTAATGAGCTTAATTCATTCTACATTTTTCATCCTAAAAATACCAATGTCTTCTAAATATTCTATAGTTTTGCAAAGAAAAAAAATTAATTCCTCTGTTGCATAAAGGATATTTTTTGGTTACTATTTTGATTCAAAAAATAATTTATGAGGGGAATGGAATTAGTATTTTAGGACAAAAATTCAATACAAAGCATTGTTCATAGGTTATTTTACTTGATTCCTTACTATAAATTACTGAATAAGCTTTGATATTTGAAATTAGAAACTTGAGGTTTAGTGAGTTTAAGTAAGTTGTCCTAAATCATGCAGCTGAAAAAGTATACAGGTGAGATTTGAAACCAAGGCTATCTGACACCAAAGTTTTTCTTATTTAACTGTATTACATCATAATGTCAGAAAATGAATTGGGTATAAAAGGATAAATAAATACAATATAAATTAAATCATGCCAGAAATAATATAGTCTCCTTTGTGAAGTTTTTAGGAAAGGAAAGCAGTTAAGAATGAAAAACTTATTCATTTCCCCAAAACTGGGAACTCTCAATCTGTATACAGAAATAAGGAATAAAAGAAGGTATTAATATTTTGGATGAGAAAGACCTCAGTCCAAGAAGTTTATGATGTTGAGACACATGTTCTACATCCCCAGAAGTTGACAAGTTGACTTTCAGCTGTAATGCCATGTTCCATGGTATAGGAGATAAGATGATTCCAGGTGATGCAAAGATGTAGCTTTAATAACATGAATCACTTAATTGAAGACATACCCCAGTGCAATTTTAATACAATATACAGAAGAGAAAATGCAATAATTTTAGGAGTACAACTCCATGAATATTCACAAGGTAAATCTCCCACTGTGACCATCAACTGAGTCAAGAGTAAGAATATCACCTGAAAAGCCCTAGTTTGTGTCTCTCCCATTCTTTATCTCTTCCTCCTTTTCAAAATCAACTACTAATCCTAATTCTGAAACCACAGATTAACATTTCTGGTTTTTGAGCTTCATTTATATTGAATCATATAATATATATTTGTGTCTGGCTTCTTTCACACAACATTATTGTTTTGTGTAGCAATCCATTCTTTTAGTGTATAGTATTCTATTGTTATGAAACTGAAAAAAAAACAATATATGTATCCAGTCTATTGTTGATAGCTATTTATTCACATTTTTTGCTATTATGAATAATGCTATTATTAAAACTTTGATACATTCCTTTTTGTGCATACACATGTGCATGTCTGTTGGGTAGGAGTGGGAGTGAAATTACAAGGAAAAATATATGCATATGTTCAACTTTAGTAGATAATAGCAAGCAGTTTTTTCAGATGTTTGTAGCATTTGAGCTGCCTCAAGTAGAACAGAGGAGTATCAGTTGGACCACATCTTTGCTAAAATTTGCTATTTTAATTTTTAGTTTTAACAGTTTTGGTTTGTACCCCATTACATTTTTTATTTGAATATCCCTGCACATTTTTCTGTTTATTAGCCATTTGGGTAATTCACTTTTTGAAGCATCTTTTCATGTCACTTGAACATTATTTCAATTGTTTTGTCCTCTCTTACTTATAGATCTGTAGAAGTTTTTATATACTCTAGATATAATAACTTCGGTAGGTATATTATTTGAAAATATTTTCTCCCAGTCTGTGGCTTGCATATTTACTTTCTTTCTTGAGTCTATTAATAAGAAGAAGTTCTTAATTTTAACAGCTTAATTTATCAATCTTTTACTTCATGGTTAGTGCTCATTGTGTCCTATTTTGGAAATCATTTCCTTTCCCAAAATCATTGGAGATATTTTTCTAACTTCTGGAAGCTGTACTGCTCTCATTAGAATTTAGATCAACAATACTTATGAAATTACTTTTATATATTGGTTGAGGTTCATATCTGCTATGGATATTCAGTTGACCCAGCACCATGTATTCAAAAGACTATCCTTCCTGCCACTACTCCTCAATGATACTGTAGCATAAATCAAGCATTTCATGAATCTTAACTCACTTCCATGGATCTATCCCATCATTCTAGTGCTGAAACTACACTCTTAAGTATCAGATTTTTATAAATACAGGGGAAAATGTCTTCCTATATTTAATTATCAGATTTACCATTTTCTATTCTCCGTCCTTTGTATTTCCTTTTACATTTTTTTTTTTTTTTTTTTTTTTTTTTGCGGTATGCGGGCCTCTCACTGTTGTGGCCTCCCCCGTTGCGGAGCACAGGCTCCGGACACGCAGGCTCCGGACGCACAGGCTCAGCGGCCATGGCTCACGGGCCCAGCCGCTCCACGGCATATGGGATCCTCCCAGACCGGGGCACGAACCCGTATCCCCTGCATCGGCAGGCGGACTCTCAACCACTTGCGCCACCAGGGAGGCCCTCCTTTTACATTTTAACATTTTAAAATTTTCTAAACAATCGACTTGGAAATAATTAACATCTTTACATTATTGAATCTTCTAATACAGTAACGTAAAGTGTAGATGTGAGTTTTTGTATCCATTTAGCTAATTTTTAAAATTTCTCTCAATTATATTTTATAGTTTACCGTATTGAGGTCTTGTACCTATTTTGTCCTGGGTATTTGACTTTTTATACTACTGTAAATGGTACCCTTCAAATAGAATTCTTGGCTTATTTGTGGTGGTATTTAGTTATACACTTGATTTGTATACATAATATCATATCTAGCAAATTTGATAAATTCTCTCATTAGTGTTAATAGTTTATGTGTAGTTCCTTTTGGAATTTTCAGTGTATGATATAATTATCTGCAAATAATAGCAGTTTATTTCTTCTTTTCCAATCCGATATGTTTTATTTCCTTTTCTTTTCTTTTTCTAATTTTTTCTAGCTTTATTGAACTGGTTGGGAGACTCAGTAAAATGTTGAGTACAAGTTGTCCTAGTGAGCATATATTTCTCATTCTCCATCTCAACACTTTACCATGATGGACACTTTAGGTTTTTTAGAGTTTAAGGAGAAGAGAGTCCCTTATGAATACTTGTCCAAGAATTCGTTCTGTTTTGTTTTTTTCTTTAAATTTTGAAAGGATACTGAGTTCTCTCAAGTGTTTTGCCTAATCTTTTGAGATGATCATATGATTTTTAAACATCTTTATTGGAGAATAATTGCTTTACAATGGTGTGTTAGTTTCTGCTTTATAACAAAGTGAATCAGGTATATGTATACCTGATATATACATATATCCCCATATCTCTTGCCTCTTGTGTCTCTCTGCCTCCCACCATCCTTATCCCAGCCCTCTACGTGGTCACAAAGTGACAAGCTGATCTCCCTGTGCTATGTGGTTGCTTCCAACTAGCTATCTATTACACATTTGGTAGTGTATATATGTCCATGCCACTCTCTCACTTTGTCCCAGCTTACCCTTCCCCCTCCCTGTGTCCTCAAGTCCATCCTCTAGTAGGTCTGCATCTTTACTCACGTCTTGCCCCTAGGTTTTTCATGGCCATTTTTTTTCTTTAGATTCAACATATATGTGTTAGCATATGGTATTTCTTTTTCTCTTTCTGACTTACTTCACTCTGTATGACAGACTCTATGTCCATCCACCTCACAACAAATAAATTAATTTTGTTTCTTTTTATGGCTGAGTAATATTCCATTGTACATATGTGCCACATCTTCTTTATCCATTCATCTGTCGATGGACACTCAGGTTGCTTCCATGTCCTGGCTATTGTAAATAGAGTTGCAATAAACATTGTGGTACATGACTCTTTTTGAATTATGGTTTTCTCAGGGTATATGCCCAGTAGTGGGATTTCTGGGTCATATGGTAGTTCTATTTTTAGTTTTTTTAAGGAACCTCCATACTGATTTCCACAGTGGCTGCATCAATTTACATTCCCACCAACAGTGCATGAGAGTTCCCTTTTCTCCAAACCCTCTCCAGCATTTATTGTTTGTAGATTTTTTGATGATGGACATTCTGACCAGTGTGAGATGATATATCATTGTAGTTTTGATTTGCATTTCTCTAATGATTAATGATGTTGAGCATTCTTTCATGTGTTTGTTGGCAATATGTATATCTTCTGTGGAGAAATGTCTATTTAGGTCTTCTGCCCATTTTGGATTGGATTGTTTGTTTTTGTGATATTGATTTGCATGAGCTGCTTGTAAATTTTGGAGATTAATCCTTTGTCAGTTGCTTCTTTTGCAAATATTTTCTCTCATTCTGAGGGTTGTCTTTTCGTCTTGTTTATGGTTTCCTGTGCTGTGCAAAAGCTTTTAATATTCATTAGGTCTCATTTGCTTATTTTTGTTTTTATTTCCATTTCTCTAGGAGGTGGGTCAAAAAGGATCTTGCTGTAATTTATGTCACAGAGTGGTCCGCCTACGTTTTCCTCTAAGAGTTTTATAGCATCTGGTCTTACATTTAGGTCTTTAATCCATTTTGAGTTTATTTTTGTGTATGGTGTTAGGGAGTGTTCTAATTTCATTCTTTTACATGTAGGTGTCCAGTTTTCCCAGCACCACTCATTGAAGAGGCTGGCTTTTCTCCATTTTATATTCTTGCCTCCTTTATCAAAGATAAGGTGACCATATGTGCTTGGGTTTATCTCTGGGCTTTCAATCCTGTTCCATTGATCTATATTTCTGTTTTTATGCCAGTACCACAATGTTTTGATTACTGTATCTTTGTACTATAGTCTGAAGTCAGGGAGCCTGATTCCTCCAGCTCCATTTTTCTTTCTGAAGACTGCTTTGGCTATTCAGGGTCTTTTGTGTTTCCAAACAAATTGTGAATTTTTTTTGTTCTAGTTCTGTGAAAAATGCTAATGGTAGTTTGATAGGGATTGCATTGAATTTGCAGATTTCTTTGGGTAGTAGAATCATTTTCACAATGTTGATTATTCCAATCCACGAACATGGTATATCTCTCTGTATTTGTATCATCTTTAATTTCTTTCATCAGTGTCTTATAATTTTCTGCATACAGGTTTTTGTCTCCTTAGGTAGGTTTATTCCTAAATATTTTATTCTTTTTATTCCAGTGGTAAATAAGAGGGTTTTCTTAATTTTCCTTTCAGATTTTGCATCATTAGTGTAGAAGAATGTGAGAGATTTCTGTGCATTAATTTTGTATCCTGATACTTTATGAAATTCATTGATTAGCTCTAGTATTTTTCTGGTAGCATCTTTAGGATTCTCTATGTATACTATCATGGCATCTGCAAACAGTGACAGCTTTACTTCTTCTTTTCCGATTTGGATTCCATTTATTTCTTTTTCTTCTCTGATTGCTGTGGCTAGACCTTCCAAAACTATGTTGAATAAAAGTGGTGAGAGTGGGCAACCTTGTCTTGTTCCTGATCTTAGTGGAAATGGTTTCAGTTTTTCACCATTGAGGACGATGTTGGCTGTGGGTGTGCCATTTATGGTCTTTATTATGTTGACATAAGTTCTCTCTATGCCTACCTTTTGGAGGGTTTTTATCATAAATGGGTGTTGAATTTTTCAAAAGCTTTTTATGAATGTATTGAGATGATCATATAGTTTTTCTCCTTCTATTTGTTAATATGGAGTATCACATCCATTGATTTGCATATATTGAAGAATGCTTGCATTCCTGGGATAAATCCCACTTGATTGTGGTGTATGATCCTTTTAATGTGCGGTTGGATTCTGTTTGCTAACATTTTGTTGAGAATTTTTGCATGTATGTTCATCAGTGATGTTGGCCTGTAGTTTTCTTTGTTTGTGACATTTTTGTCTGGTTTTAGTGTCAGGGTGATGGTGGCCTCATACAATGAATTTGTGAGTGTTCCTCCAGCTGCTATATTTTGGAAGAGTTTGAGAAGGATAGGTGTTAGCTCTTCTCTAAATGTTTGATAGAATTCGCCTGTGAAGCCATCTGGTCCTGGGCTTTTGTTTGTTGGAAGACTTTTAATCACAGTCTCAATTTCAGTGCTTGTGATTGGTCTGTTCATATTTTCTATTTCTTCCTGATTCATTCTCAGAAGGTTGTGCATTTCTAAGAATTTGTCCATTTCTTCCAGGTTGTCCATTTTATTGGCATAGAGTTGCTTGTAGTAATCTCTCATGATCTTTTGTATTTCTGCAGTGTCAGTTGTTACTTCTCCTTTTTCATTTCTAATTCTATTGATTTGAGTCTTCTCCCTTTTTTTCTTGATGAGTCTGGCTAATGGTTTATCAATTTTGTTTATCTTCTCAAAGAACCAGCTTTTAGTTTTATTGATCTTTGCTATCGTTTCCTTCATTTCTTTTTCATTTATTTCTAATCTGATCTTTATGATTTCTTTCCTTCTGCTAACTTTGGGTTTTTTTTTTGTTCTTCCTTCTGTAATTGCTTTATGTGTAAGGTTAGGTTGTTTATTTGGGTTGTTTCCTGTTTCTTAATGTGGGATTGTATTGCTATAAACTTCCCTCTTAGAACTGCTTTTGCAGCATCCCATAGGATTTGGATCATCGTGTTTTCATTGTTATTTGTTTCTAGGTATATTTTGATTTCCTATTTGATTTCTTCAGTCAGCTCTTGGTTATTAAGTAGTGTATTTTTTAGCCTCCATGTATTTGTATTTTTTACAGATTTTTTCCTATAATTGATATCTAGTCTCATAGTGTTGTGGTCAGAAAAGTTGATAGAATTTCAATTTTCTTAAATTTACCAAGGCTTGATTTGTGACCCAAGATATGATCTATCCTGGAGAATGTTCCATGAGCACTTGAGAAGAAAGTGTATTCTATTGTTTTTGGATGGAATGTCCTATAAATATCAATTAAGTCCATCTTGTTTAATGTATCAGTTAAAGCTTGTGTTTTCTTATTTACTTTCATTTTGGATGATCTGTCCATTGGTGAAAGTGGGCTGTTAAAGTCCTCTAGTATGATTGTGTTACTGTCTATTTCACCTTTTATCGCTGTGAATATTTTCCTTATGTATTGAGGTGCTCCTATGTTGGGTGCATAAATATTTACAATTGTTATATCTTCTTCTTGGATTGATCCTTTGATCATTATGTAGTGTCCTTCTTTTTCTCTTGTAATAGGCTTTGGTTTAACGTCTATTTTTTCTGATATGAGAATTGCTACTCCAGCTTTATTTTGATTTCCATTTGCATTTCCTAATATCTTTTTCCATCCCTTCACTTTCAGTCTCTATGTGATCCTAGGTCTGAAGTGGGTCTCTTGTAGACAGCATATATACGGGACTTGGTTTTTTTTTATCTGTTCAGCCAGTCTATGTGTTTTGGTTGGAGCATTTAATCCATGTACATTTTAGGTAATTATCAATATGTATGTTACTATTACCATTTTGTTAATTGTTTTAGGTTTGTTATTATAGGTCTCTTCTTTCTCTTGTGTTTCCTGTCTAGAGAAGTTCCTTTAGCATTTGTTGTAAAGCTGGTTTGGTGGTGCTGAATTGTCTTAGGTTTTGCTTGTCTGTAAAGATTTTAATTTCTCTGTCAAATCTCAATGAGTTCCATGCTGGGTAAAATAATATTAGTTGTAGATTTTTCTCTTCCATCACTTTAAATATGTCCTGCCACTCCCTTCTGACTTGCAGAATTTCTGCTGAAAAAATCTCTTGTTAACCTTATGAGGATTCCCTTGTATGTTATTTGTTGCTTTTCCCTTGCTGCTTTCAATATTTTTTCTTTTTGTTTAATTTTTGATAGCTTGAGTAATTTGACTTGGTAGTTTCTCCTTGGATTTATCCTGTATGGCACTCTCTGTGCTTCCTGGACTTGATTAACAATTTTCTTTCCCATATGAGGGAGTTTTCAACTATAATCTCTTCAAATATTTTCTCAGTCCCTTTCTTTTTCTCTTCTTCTTCTGGGACCCCTATAATTCGAATGTTGGTGCGTTTAATGTTGTCCCAGAGTTCTCTGAGACTGTCCTCAATACTTTTAATTCTTTTTTCTTTATTTTGTTCTGCAGTAGTTATTTCCACTATTTTATCTTTCAGGTCACTTATCCATTCTTGTGCCTCAGTTATTCTGCTATTGATCCCTTCTAGATCAATAAATAAATTTTGCATAATTAAAAATAAATTTTTAATTTCATTTATTCTGTTGTTCATCATTGTTTGTTTGCTCTTTAGTTCTTCTAGGTCCTTATTAAACGTTTCTTGTATTTTCTCCATTCTATTTCTGAGATTTGGGATCATCTTTACTGTCATTACTCTGAGTTCTTTTTCAGGTAGACTGCCTTTTTCCTCTTCATTTGTTAGGTCTGGTGGGTTTTTACCTTGCTCCTTCATCTGCTGTCTGTTTCTCTGTCTTCTCATTTTGCTTAACTTACTGTGTTTGGTGTCTCCTTTTTGCAGGCTGCACGTTCATATTTCCTGCTGTTTTTGGTGTCTGTCCCTAGTGGGTAAGGCTTGTTTAGTGGGTTGTGTAGGCTTCCTGGTGTAGGCGACTAGTGCCTGTGTTCTGGTGGATGAGGCTGGATCTTCTCTTTCTGGTGAGCAGGTGCATGTCTTTTGGTATGTTTTGGGGTGTCTGTGACCCTATTATGATTTTAGGCAGCCTCTCTGTTACTGGGTGGCATTATGGTCCTTTCTTGCTAGTTGTTTGGCATAGGGTGTCCAGCACTGTAGCTTGCTGGCCATTGTGAAGCTGGGTCCTGGCGTTGAGATGAAGAACTTGGGAGATTTTTACCTTTTGATATTACGTGGAGCTGGGAGGTCTCTGGTGGGCGAATGTCCTGAACTTGGCTCTCCCACCTTAGAGTCACAGCCCTGATTCCTGGGTGGAGCACCAAGAGCCTGTCATCCACACGAAGAGCCTCTCATCAAGACACCTCAGAATAAATGGGAGTAAAAGAGAAAGAAAGAATGAAAAAGGTAAAATAAAATATAATATAATAAAATAAAGTTATTAAAATAAAAAATAATTATTAAAAAAATTAAAAGTAATAAGAAAGAAAGAAAGAAAGAAGGAAGAGAGCAATCAAACCAAAAAAAAAGAAAATCCACCAATGATAACAAGCACCAACAACTATACTAAAATAAAGACAAAAAAAAAAAAAAACGGACTGACAGAACCGTAGGACAAATTGTCATAGCAAAGGTATACAGACAAAATCATACACAGAAGCATACACATAGACACTCACAAAAGGAAAAAAAGGGGGAAAAATATATATCGTTGCTCCCAAAGTCCACCTCCTCAATTTGGGATGATTCGTTGTCTATTCAGGTATTCCACAGATGCAGTGTACATCAAGTTCATTGTGGAGATCTAATCCGCTGCTCCTTAGGCTGCTGGGAGAGATTTCCCTTTATCTTCTTTCTTTGCACAGCTCCTGTGGTCCAGCTTTGGATTTGGACCCGCCTCTGCATGTAGGTCACCTGAGGGCATCTATTCTTCGCTCAGACAAGACGGGGTTAAAGGAGCAGCTGATTCGGGTGCTCTGGCTCACTCAGGTCAAGGGGAGGGAGGTTACGGAGTGCGGGGTGTGCCTGCGGTGGCAGAGACCAGCATGACGTTGCAGCAGCCTGAGGCGCACCGTGCGCATTCTCCCGGGGAAGTTGTTCCTGGATCACAGGACCCTGGCAGTGGTGGGCTGCACAGGCTCCTGGCAGGGGAGGTGTGGATAGTGACCTGTGCTTGCACATGGGCTTCTTGGTGGTGGCAGCAGCAGCCTTAGAGTCTCATGCCCATCTCTGGGGTCCGAGCTGATAGCTGCGGCTTGCGCCTGTCTCTGGAGCTCCTTTAAGCAGTGCTCTTAATCCCCTCTCCTCACGCACCAGGAAACAAAGAGGCAAGAAAAAGTCTCTTGCCTCTTCGGCAGCTCCAGACTTTTTCCCGGACTCCCTCCCGGCTAGCCGTGGCGCACTAACCCCTTCAGACTGTGTTCACGCTGCCAACCCCAGTCCTCTCCCTGTGCTCCGACCGAAGCCCGAGCCTCAGCTCCCAGCCCCACCAGCCCCGGCAGCCGAGCAGACAAGCCTTTTGGGCTGGGGAGTGCTGGGCAGCACAGATCCTCTGTGCGGGAATCTCTCTGCTTTGCCCTCTGCACCCCTGTGGCTGCGCTCTCCTCCGCAGCTCCGAAGCTTCCCCCTCCGCAACCCACAGCCTCTGCCTGCAAAGGGGCTCCTAGTGTGTGGAAACCTTTCCTCCTTCACAGCTCCCTCCCACTGGTGCAGGTCCTGTCCCTATCCTTTTGTCTCTGTGTTTTTCTTTTTTCTTTTGCCCTACCCAGGTACATGGGGAGTTTCTTGCCTTTTGGGGTGTCTGAGGTCTTCTGCCAGCGTTCAGTCAGTGTTCTGTAGGAGTTGTTCCACATGTAGATGTATTTCTGATGTATTTATGGGGAGGAAGGTGATCTCCACGTCTTATTCTTCTGCCATCTTCGATCATATGATTTTTTATTCAATTATTCTGATGGACTACATTTATTACATTTTTCCAGTGTTAATCTTGCAGACCTGAAATAAACTCATTTTCACTGTGATTATTTACCTTTCCTCTTTATCGCTGGCTTCTGTTGGCTAAAATTTGAGACAAAAATTTTTACGTTAATGGTAACAAATGTGAGTGACGTCATTTTCCCTTCTGCAGTGTCCTTCAAAATGAATGTATATTATCATGGCCTAGTAAATAACTTAGTGTTTCTTTTGTGTAAAAGAAGACTTTGTGTACTATTCCTGTCCTCCCTTGTTGTTAGGAAGAATTCACTGTGGAAATCATCTGTGCCTGGTATTCTGTTTGCTTTATTCTGACTTTTGTTTTAAATGGGAAGGTTTATGGATTCTATTTATTTACTAGATATTAAATAACTAAGATTTCAATTTCTTTTGTGTCAAATTTGATAAGTTGGTTTTTTTCTAAGAAAGTGTACATGATACCTACATTTTTCAAATTGTATTGATACTGTTGATAATATAATATTAACTATTTAATGTTTTATTTCAGTGTACCACTTTTCATTCCTGATATTTGCTGTGTAAACTTTCATTCACACTCTTTTACTCTCTTTTCCTTGATTAATGTTATCAGGGGTTTATCAAATACTTTTTAAAAAAAAATCAGTTTTGGGCTTTGTGGATTACCTCTAGTATAGATTGCTACTTCATCAAATTATCCTTATCAGTTTGTTTCCTTTTACTTCCTTTTTGATTTAATTTTCTCCTTTTATTTTTCAGTTTTTGGAGAGATACTTAGATTAAGATTGTTCAGCCATTCTGCTTTTCTGACCTGCCTCTAAATATAGGAATTTCCCTATAAACCCTGGTAAATCTGTAATGAATGCAACCGTATTAACAGTCTATGGTTCAAATGAGAAATCTTCTTGTAATTTACATCAGTGGCATAATTAATTTTGATACGCCATAGCTTCATAATCTTTCATTTCAAAATAATTTTTTTTCCTTATTTCCTTAGGATTCTTATACGATCCATGGGCTATTTTTAAATGTATTTCTTAAATTGAAAAATATGGACATTTTCTAGTTATCTTTTAGTTACAGATTTCTACTTAATTTCTAGTAGGGTAAGAAAACATAGTCTAAATTCTTTCAATTCTTTCAATTTTGTTGTAGCTTAGTTAATGGATTAGCCAATGGTCAATTTTGTAATCCATTTTGTAAATATTCCATATGTACTTCAAACATCTGAAATGTTTTTCCAGTTGTTCGTTGTATCATCCAAAATATTTTGACTAGATTGTTTCATTTATTGTGCTATTTATATTTTCTATGCCCTTAATAATTTCTTTTTGTCAGCTAGTTCTTATGAGTTTCTGTGAAGTATGCAAAAGTGTTCCACTATGGTTGAAGTTTTGTCCACTTTCCCTTTTATTTCTGATCTCTTCTCTTTTATATAATCTATAGCTATATGCTTGAATACATGCCAATTCATTATTGTTATTTTTTTCTTTGCGGTTGACATGAATCATTTAAAAATATCACATTTTATCTCTAGCAATGCTATATGAGAGGCTTAACTCACAGAAAGCATGCAGGGCAATCTATACCACAGAGCCTCTATTTTTCTCAGAATTCCCTAGCAGTACTAATAATTCCCCAGTAACCCTAAACACTTGGTCCTGCCAGAGTTTATTCATCCTGAGCTTTTCCAACTATCTGGTAGGATTATATGGCTAGAGGGAAGTGTTACTAAAGAGTAAAGCAGGTACAGACATAACAGTCTAACTAGGTGATTCTGCACTGGTCAAGCCTTTTCTTGCTACAGCTTTTATATTTTAAGAAGCATTTATCTTCTAAGTCAACATGTCTTTTGTTTTTTTTGGGTGTGGTGGGGTTGTTTGTTATTTTGAACTCTCAGTCATGTATCACTCCATCATCTTTCTTTCTTTTATTTTTTTTTTATTTATTATTTATTTATTTATTTATTTATTTATGTTTTGCTTTATAACAAATTTAATCAGTTATACATATACATATGTTCCCATATCCCCTCCCTTTTGCGTCTCCCTCCCACGCTCCCTATCCCACCCCTCCAGGCGGTCACAAAGCACCGAGCTGATCTCCTTGTGCTATGCGGCTGCTTCCCACTAGATATCTACATTACGTTTGGTAGTGTATATATGTCCATGCCGCTCTTTCACTTTGTCACAGCTTACCCTTCCCCCTCCCCATATCCTCAAGTCCATTCTCTAGTAGGTCTGTGTCTTTATTCCTGTCTTACCCCTATGTTCTTCATGACATTTTTTTTTCTTAAATTCCATATATATGTGTCAGCATACAGTATTTGTCTTTCTCTTTCTGACTTACTTCACTCTGTATGACAGACTCTAGGTCCATCCACCTCATTACAAATAGCTCAATTTCATTTCTTTTTATGTCTGAGTAATATTCCATTGTATATATGTGCCACATCTTCTTTACCCATTCGTCCGATGATGGACACTTAGGTTGTTTCCAGCTCCGGGTTATTGTAAATAGGGCTGCTATGAACATTTTGGTACATGTCTCTTTTTGAATTATGGTTTTCTCAGGGTATATGCCCAGTAGTGGGATTGCTGGGTCATATGGTAGTTCTATTTGTAGTTTTTTAAGGAACCTCCATACTGTTCTCCATAGTGGCTGTACCAATTCACATTCCCACCAACAGTGCAAGAGTGTTCCCTTTTCTCCACACCCTCTCCAGCATTTATTGTTTCTAGATTTCTTGATGATGGCCATTCTGACTGGTGTGAGATGATATCTCATTGTAGTTTTGATTTGCATTTCTCTAATGAGTAAAGATGTTGAGCATCCTTTCATGTGTTTGTTGGCAGTCTGTATATCTTCTGTGGAGAAATGTCTATTTAGGTCTTCTGCCCATTTTTGGATTGGGTTGTTTGTTTTTTTGTTATTGAGCTGCATGAGCTGCTTATAAATTTTGGAGATTAATCCTTTGTCAGTTGCTTCATTTGCAAATATTTTCTCCCATTCTGAGGGTTGTCTTTTGGTCTTGTTTATGGTTTCCTTTGCTGTGCAAAAGCTTTTAAGTTTCATTAGGTCCCATGTGTTTATTTTTGTCTTTATTTCCATTTCTCTAGGAGGTGGGTCAAAAAGGATCTTGCTGTGATTTATGTCATAGTGTGTTCTGCCTATGTTTTCCTCTAAGAGTTTGATAGTGTCTGGCCTTACATTTAGGTCTCTAATCCATTTTGAGCTTATTTTTGTGTATGGTGTTAGGGAGTGATCTAATCTCATACCTTTACATGTCCCTGTCTAGTTTTCCCTGCACCACTTATTGAAGAGACTGTCCTTTCTCCACTGTACATTCCTGCCTCCTTTATCAAAGATAAGGTGACCATACGTCCGTGGGTTTATCTCTGGGCTTTCTATCCTGTTCCATTGATCTATCTTTCTGTTTTTGTGCCAGTACCATACTGTCTTGATTACTGTAGCTTTGTAGTATAGTCTGAAGTCAGGGAGCCTGATTCCTCCAGCTCCATTTTTCGTTCTCAGGATTGCTTTGGCTATTCGGGGTCTTTTGTGTTTCCATACAAATTGTGAAATTTTTTGTTCTAGTTCTCTCAAAAATGCCAGTGGTTGTTTGATAGGGATTGCATTGAATCTGTAGATTGTTTTGGGTAGTAGAGTCATTTTCACAATGTTGATTCTTCCAATCCAAGAACATGGTATATCTCTCCATCTGTTTGTATCATCTTTAATTTCTTTCATCAGTGTCTTATAATTTTCTGCATACAGGTCTTTTGTCTCCTTAGGTAGGTTTATTCCTAGATATTTTATTCTTTTTGTTGCAATACTAAATGGGAGTGTTTCCTTGATTTCACTTTCAGATTTTTCATCATTAGTGTATAGGAATGCCAGAGATTTCTGTGCATTAATTTTGTATACTGCTACTTTACCAAATTCATTGATTACCTCCAGTAGTTTTCTAGTAGCATCTTTAGGATTCTCTATGTATAGTATCATGTCATCTGCAAACAGTGACAGCTTTACTTCTTCTTTTCCAATTTGGATTCCTTTTATTTCCTTTTCTTCTCTGATTGCTGTGGCTAAAACTTCCAAAACTATGTTGAATAAGAGTGGTGAGAGTGGGCAACCTTGTCTTGTTCCTGATCTTAGTGGAAATGGTTTCAGTTTTTCACCATTGAGGATGATGCTGGCTGTGGGTTTGTCATATATGGCCTTTATTATGTTGAGGAAAGTTCCCTCTATGCCTACTTTCTGGAGGGTTTTTATCAAAAATGGGTGTTGAATTTTGTCGAAAGCTTTCTCTGCATCTATTGAGATGATCATATGGTTTTTCTTCTTCAATTTGTTAATATGGTGTATCACGTTGATTGATTTGCATATATTGAAGAATCCTTGCATTCCTGGGATAAACCCCACTTGATCATGGTGTATGATCCTTTTAATGTGCTGTTGGATTCTGTTTGCTAGTATTTTGTTGAGGATTTTTGCATCTATGTTCATCAGTGATATTGGCCTGTAGTTTCCTTTCTTTGTGACACCCTTGTCTGGTTTTGGTATCAAGGTGATGGTCGCCTCGTAGAATGAGTTTGGGAGTGTTCCTCCCTCTGCCATATTTTGGAAGAGTTTGAGAAGGATAGGTGTTAGCTCTTCTCTAAATGCTTGATAGATTTCACCTGTGAAGTCATCTGTTTCTGGGCTTTTGTTTATTGGAAGATTTTTTATCACACTTTCAATTTCAGTGCTTGTGATTGGTCTATTCATATTTTCTATTTCTTCCTGAGTCAGTCTTGGCAGGTTGTGCATTTCTAAGAATTTGTCCATTTCTTCCAGGTTGTCCATTTTATTGGCATAGAGTTGCTTGTAGTAATCTCTCATGATCTTTTGTATTTCTGCAGTGTCAGTTGTTACTTCTCCTTTTTCATTTCTAATTCTATTGATTTGAGTCTTCTCCCTTTTTTTCTTGATGAGTCTGGCTAATGGTTTATCAATTTTGTTTATCTTCTCAAAGAACCAGCTTTTAGTTTTATTGATCTTTGCTATCGTTTCCTTCATTTCTTTTTCATTTATTTCTGATCTGATTTTTATGATTTCTTTCCTTCTGCTAACTTTGGGATGTTTTTGTTCTTCTTTCTCTAATTGCTTTAGGTGTAAGGTTAGGTTGTTTATTCGAGTTGTTTCCTGTTTCTTAAGGTGGGATTGTATTGCTATAAACTTCCCTCTTAGAACTGCTCTTGCGGCATACCATAGGTTTTGGGTGGTCGTGTCTCCATTGTCATTTGTTTCTAGGTATTTTTTAATTTCTTCTTTGATTTCTTCAGTGATCACTTCGTTATTGAGTAGTGTATTGTTTAGCCTCCATGTGTTTGTATTTTTTACAGATCTTTTCCTGTAATTGATTTCTAGTCTCATAGCATTGTGGTAGGAAAAGATACTTGATACAATTTCAATTTTCTTAAATTTACCAAGGCTTAATTTGTGACCCAAGATATGATCTATCCTGGATAATGTTCCATGAGCACTTGCGAAAAATGTGTATTCTTTTCTTTTTGGATGGAATGTCCTATAAATATCAATTAAGTCCATCTTGTTTAATGTATCAGTTAAAGCTTGTGTTTCCTTATTTATTTTCATTTTGGATGATCTGTCCATTTGTGAAAGTGGGGTGTTAAAGTCCCCTACTATGATTGTGTTACTGTTGATTTCTCCTTTTATGGCTGTTAGTATTTGCCTTATGTTTTGAGGTGCTCCTATGTTGGGTGCATAAATATTTACAACTGTTATATCTTCTTCTTGAATCGATCCCTTGATCATTATGTAGTGTCCTTCTTTGTCTCTTCTAGTAGTCTTTATTTTCAAGTCTATTGTGTCTGATATGAGAATTGCTACTCCAGCTTTCTTTTGGTTTCCATTTGCATGGAATATCTTTTTCCATCCCCTTACTTTCAGTCTGTATGTGTCTCTAGGTCTGAAGTGGGTCTCTTGTAGACAGCATATATATGGGACTTGTTTTTGTATCCATTCAGCCAATCTGTGTCTTTTGGTGGGAGCATTTAGTCCATTTACATTTAAGGTAATTATCGATATGTATGTTCCTATTCCCATTTTCTTAATTGTTTTGGGTTCGTTAATGTAGGTCTTTTCCTTCTGTTGTGTTTCTTGCCTAGAGAAGTTCCTTTAGCATTTGTTGTAAAGCTGGCTTGGTGGTGCTGAACTCTCTCAGCTTTTGCTTGTCTGTAAACATTTTAATTTCTCCATCAAATCTGAATGAGATCCTTGCTGGGTAGAGTAATCTTGGTTGCAGGTTTCTCTCCTTCATCACTTTAATTATGTCCTGCCACTCCCTTCTGGCTTGTAGAGTTTCTGCTGAGAGATTAGCTGTTAACCTGATGGGGATTCCCTTGTGTGTTATTTGTTGTTTTTCCCTTGCTGCTTTTAATATGATTTCTTTGTGTTTAATTTTTGACAGTTTGATTAATATGTGTCTTGGTGTATTTCTCCTTGGATTTATTCTGTATGGGACTCTCTGTGTCTCCTGGACTTGATTAACTATTTCCTTTCCCATATTAGGGAAGTTTTCAACTATAATCTCTTCAAATATTTTCTCAGTCCCTTTCTTTTTCTCTTCTTCTTCTGGAACCCCTATAATTCGAATGTTGGTGCGTTTAATGTTGTCCCAGAGGTCTCTGAGACTGTCCTCTGTTCTTTTCATTCTTTTTTCTTTATTTTGCTCTGCAGCAGTTATTTCCACTCTTTTCTCTTCCACCTCACTTATCCGTTCTTCTGCCTCAGTTATTCTGCTATTGATCCCATCTAGAGTATTTTTTATTTCATTTATTGTGTTTTTAATCGATGCTTGATTCATCTTTAGTTCTTCTAGGTCCTTGTTAACTGTTTCTTGCATTTTGTCTATTCTGTTTCCAAGATTTTGGATCTGGGAAATAGAATCTTGGATCATCTTTACCATCATTATTCTGAATTCTTTTTCAGGTAGACTGCCTATTACCTCTTCATTTGTTAGGTCTGGTGGCTTTTTATCTTGCTCCTTCTCCTGCTGTGTGTTTTTCTGTCTTCTCATTTTGCTTATGTTACTGTGTTTGGGGTCTCCTTTTTGTAGGCTGCAGGTTCCTAGTTCCCGTTGTTTTTGGTGTCTGTCTCCAGTGGCTAAGGTTTGTTTAGTGGGTTGTGTAGGCTTCCTGGTGGAGGGGACTAGTGCCTGTGTTCTGGTGGATGAGGCTGGACCTTGTCTTTCTGGTGGGCAGGTCCACGTCTGGTGGTGTGTTTTGGGGTGTCTGCAGACTTTTTATGATTTTAGGCCACCTCTCTGCTAATGGGTGGCATTGTGTCCCTGTCTTGCTAGTTGTTTGGCATAGGGTGTCCAGCCCTGTAGCTTGCTGGTCGTTGAGTGAAGCTGGGTGCTGGTGTTGAGATGGAGATCTCTGGAAGATTTTCGCCATTTGATATTATGTGGAGCTGGGAGGTCTGTTGTGGACCAGTGTCCTGAAGTTGGCTCTCCCACCTCAGAGGCACAGCACTGACTCCTGGCTCCTCAATTTGGGCTGATTTGTTGTCTATTCATGTATTCCACAGATGCAGGGTACATCAAGTTGATTGTGGAGCTTTAATCCACTGCTTCTGAGGCTGCTGGGAGAGGTTTCCCTTTCTCTTCTTTGTTCTCACAGCTCGTGGGTCTTAGCTTTGGATTTGGCCCCGCCTCTGCGTGTAGGTCGCCGGAGGGCGTCTGTTCCTCGCTCAGACAGGACAGGGTTAAAGGAGCAGCCTCTTCGGGGACTCTGGATCAATCAGGCTGGGCGGGAGGGAGGGGCACGAAGTGCGGGGAGAGCCTGCAGCGGCAGAGGTCGGAGTGACGTTGCACCAGCCCGAGGCGCGCCGTGCGTTCTCCCAGGGAAGCCGCCCCTGGATCCCGGGACTCCGGCAGTGGCGGGCTGCACAGGCTCCCGGAAGGGCGGTGTGGGCAGTGACCTGCGCGCGCACACAGGCTTCTTGGCGGCGGCAGCAGCAGCCCCAGCGTCCCACACCGGTCACTGGGCTCCACGCTTTCAGTCGCGACTCGCGCCCGTCTGTGGAGCCCCTTTAAACAGCGCTCTTAATCCCCTCTCCTCGCACACCAGGAAACCAAGAGGGAGGAAAAAGTCTCTTGCCTCTTCGGCAGCTCCAGAGTTTTCCCAGACTCCCTCCCGGCTAGCTGTGGCACATTAGCCCCCTTCAGGCTGAGTTCTCGCCGCCAGCCCCAGTCCTCTCCCTGCGCTCTGATCGAAGCCCGAGCCTCAGCTTCCAGCGCCGCCTGCCCCGCCGGGCGAGCAGACAAACCTCTAGGGCTGGTGAATGCCGCTCGGCACTGATCCTCTGTGTGTGGATCTCTCCGCTTTGCCCTACCCAGGTATGTGGGGAGTTTCTTGCCTTTTGGGAGGTCTGGGGTCTTCTGCCAGCGTTCAGTAAGTGTTCTGTAGGAGTTCCATCATCTTTCTAATTACACCATACATCCAGGTTGTAATGAACTTGTATTGATTAAATAAGTACTCAAAGTTCCTGATAAATTTGTGGTTCAGCTGATTTCCCAGACTTTACTCTTCTTATAAGACATTTTCAAGATTTGAGGATAGTTAATGTGTTACTATGTTGCCTGAGTTGACCCTACTAACATTTTTCATTTTGAAGGCTGCTGGGGTCCCTCTCCCCTTTTGAAATATATGTATCTAATGTGCTACCTAGTTTATGTTAAAGCATCCCTCAAGTATTCTTTATGGCAGCAGTGAACATGCTCTCTCTTCATCTGAATTTTTCCACTTATTTTGGCTTGTGAAGTCTCTTTTATAGCAGATTGTGTCACAAATATTTGTAATAGGATCCCAGCTTGAGGTTAAAGTTTTTCCATATTAGGATTCAGCTATCTTTGTATATGTTTGGGATACTTGTAGGGTAAGTCTGTTAGGGCTCTAATTATATAATAGATCATAAAATTCTGGAGGAAAAACTTTCCTGTGAGTGATGAAGAAATCAAGTTTACAAACATGGTCTAAGAACCATGGGCCTGCAGAAGAGTGAAGAAGTAATTGTGAACATGACAGTGCCAGTCCTTTCAATTATCTACTGGCCCAACTCCAAGACAAATGCCTGAGATAAAGAGTATTAAATTAAGAACAATGAAATATAAAAAGAACTGTTTCAGAAAGAATTTGTGCCAAAACCTTCTGCAGGGATGCCTGACTGGACCAGCTGTGTTGGGAGGAGATATACTTTTTGCACACATGTGCACCTTTGATACTGAGAACACAGAGCTTTGCTCCAGAAATGAGTGAGCACCAGAAGCAGCTGTGGCAGTACTGGAAGACAAGAGCCATAGTGGTACTTTTGCAGGTACTAACTCCATAACTGTTGCATTAGGTATTGTAGCTTTGGTAGATGTTACCACATAAGCCAGAGAAAGAGACGGGAAATACAGTTTATGCCATGGAACCACCAACATGGCTGGCCCATGGAGCACATAGGAGACATGCCTTAGAGAATTTTCAGAACATTCTGGGAGAATTTAAAGGGAATACAGTTTCTTCAGAGCTAAGCCATAAAAACATAATACTATATTATTATATCATATATTTTCATTATGCTATAGCATGCTATATTTAAATGTCATACATTAATTACATATATGTACATATTACATACACATACACACATTTTTACATATATATCGATACTGTATATATATATACACACACACACCAGATAGATAGATAGATTTGTATATGTAAGATATTTTATATATATACACACTGTAGATAACCTCTTCCCCAACACACACACACACTTACCCAGTAGGCTGTAGCCACTTGGAAAGTAGTTATGTATGCTTTAAACATTGGGAGATCCAGGATAAGGATCTAGCTGCCTGAAACAATTAAGATAAATGCCTTCTCTGAAAAGTTTAAGAACTTATGAATGTTAATGATGCAAAAAAATCTGAATTTTCATTAAACATAAAGCATACTGATTTTCATGTGCATGTTACCAATATTTAGATAAGAAATTTTAAAAATCAACCCCATGATTACTTTATACCTGGTTTATATTACTTTATACCTGGTTCTAAAACATAGGTTTGAAAATTGAATAAAAGTATAATAAAATGAAGTAATTTATTTCTGTCATTTGTCACAATATCTTAGGATATGTGACCATTGGGATTATAAATATCACCCTAATAGATTCTATTTAGAAATGTAATTACTATACTGATCAAACACCACCTGGCTTATCAGACAGAGGTTGTAAGGGAAACCCTGGGTGTTTAATTTTGATTTTTCCATTTCAAATATTTTAGCATTCAAAATGGAGTTTTCATGTAAAGAGAAATAAAAAGAAATAAGGAAAATAGTTAATCAGAAGAAAGGATTATTTTTTTATCCTAATCTACATTTCCGTGTATCTATAAAACTGTACAAACTGATCATTAATAAGACAATCCAATTAGAGACTAAGTGTTAATAGCAAAAACTTTTAGTTAATCATTCATTGTGATTAGGTTGCACATCTTTAATTCTTTATCTCAAAACAACTTTTTTCTTTAATGTCTTCAAAAACAGAAAGAGTATCATGATATAATGTAGAATGAAAATCATGATGTGCTGCTTAAAAATTTGAAAAAGGAGTCAAATTCACTTAACAGAAAGAAAGCAGTAGAACCATCACAAACACTAGTCAATATTAAATTTGATTTTCAAAATACTGCAGGCCAAACCACTTGCCCAAATATGTAACAGCCACAGACAATAAAACTTACATAGAAATCCTACAGTGACATCAATCACTTTCACAGACATGCTCCCCAGGTTGTTAACAGGGACAAATTTTCAAAGAAAAATCTGGAAAAGAGCAGAGTGATAGACTTTACCTTGCACTTTGCTGACTTGAAGTCATTGATATGATTTTAAATTATAGAAAGTCCATCAAATTGTGCTGGCAGTGACCACTGTGTATACATTGAAAAGTCTGTGCATGGCATTCATAGCTCTGTGGGGAAGGCTAAGGGTTCCTCACACTCAAGATGGCAAGATATCAAAGGTGTTGACTCATGATCACTTTAACACATCATGGAAATGGGAGCTGTTTGTGCACAGACAAGCACCATTCTCCTCAACATAGTTTTGGCAGATCATTACTTTCTCAAACACTGTCTAGAAAACATTAAGTTAAATAAAGTAACACAAGTCTTCTCATATAATTCTCCAACTGTTTCCCATCTGTTAATCATGTCTATCTAGGATTAAAGACTTGGAAAGCAGGAAACATGATTTAAATTTTTGAGATTTTCAATTACACTGGACAAGATATAGAGAGTATACAAAATCATTCCTTTTTCTCTCTTTTGTTTTATAATTTTTCACAATTTGATTATAATTTTAGTATTGTTAATTACAGAAAAATAAAGCATAGGAAAAAAACATGAGAAAAAAATTACCTGCAGTGCCATTACCCACAGAAGGTCTCTGTAATATCTTGGTGCATTTTTGAAGTTCCACACTCACCCATCCACCACTTCTAGGAAAACTTGTTCATTTTTTTGTTTGCTGTGTTTTTGTATAATTGGAATCATACAAAAATTTCATACATAATGTTAAATATTCTTTGGTATCACAATTATATAGTTGCATAATTATCTGTTTGTGGTAGAAACAGTTAAATCTTTATTAAAGACACACACTTCTCATTTACTGTGTAGAGTCCCAAATGGGAACAGCCCTTCTTACATCTAAATTGTGTCATGTGACTGTATTTTGGCTGATAATATGTACATAAACAATGTATGCCATTTCTGGTTCTAACACATAAGAACCTCCTCCACATACTGCCACTCTTTCTTCTTCCCCTATCTGCTAGTTTGAAGTAAATGACCAGAGATATCTAGGAAACCACATGGTATGAGTGGCAGGACTTCCATCATCCTGGGTCCCTGAATGACAGCATGGAGTGGATTCCCAGCTCCTCTCTCACCTGCTGTATATATATTATATTAGAAAACAAAATGCTAACCACTCTGTTAATCCACTCTGGGATTTGGAGCTTATTGTTAGAACAGCAAGCATAAATTTAAACAATATACCATCATCTGTAAATGGACCATAATTTAACTCTTTTACTGTTGTTAAATATGAAGTGGTTTTTCCATTTTTATTATACATAGTTATAATTATGATATTTAGAGATAAATCTTTGTGCATACATGTATCTTCAGGATACATTCATAGAAACTGCATTGTTTCAATGAATGAACATTTTAGGCTTCTGATACACATGGCTAACTGAACTCAAGAAAAGTTGAAAGAATGTACACTTCAACAAGTTGTGTATAACAATGCCTGGTTTGACATTTTGATGGAGATTGGTTCAAGATGGTGGAGTAGAAGGATGTGTGCTCACTCCCTCTTCCAAGAGCACCGGAATCACAATTAACTGCTGAACCATCATCAACAGGAAGACACTGGTACTCATCAAAAAAGGTACCACACACCTAAAGACAAAGGAGAAGCCACAGGGAGATGGTAGAAGGGGTGCAATCACAGTAAAATAAAATCTCATAACCACTGGGTGGGTGACTCACAAACTGGAGAACAATTATATCACAGAAGTCCACCCACTGGAGTGAAAGTTCTGAGCCCCACATCAGGCTTCCCAACCTGGGGGTCCAGCAATGGGAGGAGGAATTCCCAGAGAATCAGACTTTGAAGACTAGTGAGATTTGATTGGAAGACTTCTATAGGACTGGGGAAAACAGTGACTCCACTCTTGGATGGCACACACAAACTAGTGTGTGCATGAGGACCCAGAAGGAAGGAGCATTGACCCCATAGGAGACTGAACCAGGCCTACTTGCTAGTGTTGGAGGGTCTCCTGCAGAGGCGGGGTGGGGGTGGCTGTAACTCATTGCAAGGACAAGGACAATGGCATCAGAAGTTCTGGGAAGTAATCCTTGTCATGACCTTTCCCAAAGTCCATATTAGCCCCACCAAAGAGCCTGTGGCCTCCAGTGCTGGTTCACCTCAAGCCAAACAACCAACAGGGAGGGAACTCAGCCCCACCCATCAGCAGACAAGAAGATTAAAGTTTTACTGAGCTCTGCCCACCAGAGCAACACCTAGCTCTACCAACTACCAGTTCCTCCCATCAGGAACCTTGCACAAGCCTCTTAGATAGCCTCATACACCAGAGGGCAGACAGCAGAAGAAGAAGAACTACAGTCCTGTAGCCTGTGGAATGAAAACCACAGTCACAGAAAGATAGTCAAAATAAAAAGACAGAGGACTATGTACCAGATAAAGGAACAAGACAAAACTCCAGAAAAAACAACTAAATGAGTGGAGATAGACAACTTTCCAGAAGAATCATTCAGAAAAATGATAGTGAAGATTATCCAGGACCTCAGAAAAAGAATGGAGGCAAAGAACGAGAAGATGCAAGAAATGTTTAACAAAGACCTAGAAGAATTAAATATAATATAATGCAATCAAATTACAAATGGCATTATTTTACAGAACTAGAACAAAAAACCTTAAAATTCGCTTGGAAATCGAAAAGACCTCAAATAGCCAAAGCAACCTTGAGGGAAATAAATGGAACTGGAGGAATCAGATTCCCTGACTTCAGACTATACTAGTATACTATACAGTAATCAAGACAATATGGTACTTGCACAAAAACAGAAATATAGATCAATAGTATGGGATAGTAAGCCCAGAGATAAACCCACATACCTATGGTCAACTAATCTATGACAAAGAAGGCAAGGATATACAATGGAGAAAAGACAGTCTCTTCAATAAGTGGTATGGGGAAAAGTGGACAGCTACATGTAAAAGAATGAAATTAGAGCACTCCTTAACACAATACACAAAAATAAACTCAAAATGGGTTAAAGACTTAAATGTAAGGCCAGACACTATAAAACTCTTATTGGAAAACATAGGAATAACACTCTTTGACATAAATCACAGTAAGATCTTTTTTGACCCACCTCCTAGAGTAATGGAAATATAAACAAAAATAAACAAATGGGACCTAATGAAACTTAAAAACTTTTGCACAGCAACAGAAACTATAAACAAGACAAAAAGACAACCCTCAGAATGGGAGAAAATATTTGCAAACGAATCAACAGGAAAAGGATTAATCTCCAAAATATATAAACAGCTCATGTAGCTCAATATTAAAACAACCCAATCAAAAAATAGGCAGAAGATCTAAATAGACATTTCTCCAAAGAAGACATACAGATGGCCAAGAGGCACATGAAAAGATGATCAACATCACTAATTATTAGAGAAATGCAAGTCAAAACTACAATGAGGTATCACTTCACACTAGTTAGAATGGGCATCATCAGAAAATCTACAGACAACAAATGCTGGAGAGGGTGTGGAGAAAAGGAAACCCTCTTGCACTGTTGGTGGGAATGTAAATTGATACATCCACTATGGAGAACAGTATGGAGGTTCCTTAAAAAACGAAATATCTTATATTAACAAATATCATATATTAATGTGTATATGTAGAATCTAGAAAAATTGTACAAATGTACCAGTTTGCAAGGCAGAAATAGAGACACAGATGTAACGAACAAACATATGGACACCAAAGGGGAAAAGCAGGGGGTGGTGATGGTAATGGGATGATTTGGGAGGTTAGGATTGACATATATACAGTAATATGTATAAAATGGATAACTAATAAGAACTTGCTGTATAAAAATAAATAAAATTCAAAAAAGTTCAAAAAATTAAAAAATAAAGAATATTAATAGACATTTTACAATGAAAAGGAAAATAAAATAAAAATTAAAAATAAGAATGCCTGGTTCCCTGAAGACTCAGTCTTTCCCAAACTGATAGGTTAAAAAAATATTTTTATTTCTTGGATTATAACTTGTTATATTTTTCCTTCTATTCTACATTTTATATTATAACTATGTATGTTTCCTAATTTATGCTCAGATATAAAACCGGTATCTTTACCCTGTATGCCCTGAATCAAACTAAACCAGGTTTGCCAATAGATCAATATAATCTGACTCACACTTGTGTGTTAGAGTTGTTTTTTCTGCTGTAGTAGATTTAGCATGCTAGTGTGAGCCTTAGCATGTTTCTGCTATAACCTATTATTCCTCGTCTGAACTTGGGCCAAATGATCTTTCCTCTACATCATCAGCTGGGATAGAAGCCCTAACTTGAAGGCCAGACCTCCAGGATGATACCCTAACAACTTGCCTGGCCCTTCTAGTCCTTCTTCCCAGAGGCCATGCACTGTTGCACACAATCATAGCCAATTACTTCAGTAATGTTGCCTCCTGCATCAATGCAAGTCTTGTCACTACCTGAAGACACCTGATGCTTTCACATTCATTCTTTTAATCATTCATGTTTATGAAGTGTCTCCTATGTCAGACATATGAGAAGCATTGATGTTACTCTAATAAATAAAAGGACATGGTTCTTTCCTTCAGAAAGCATAGAGTTAGTGTATATGAAAGGAGAGAGACAAAAAGCTATCAGAAGAAACATATTACCAGAAAAAAAATACATCAGTAAATACATAACTGCCAAAGACAAAACCCAGACAAGCAAGACGATTGCTTTTATCAATGTTATTATAATAGAAAGAGTATCTCAGTTTCAAAGATCAGAGCATCTCAACCAGGTGGTTTTGCCTTAGATTTTTATCAGGAGAAGTAAACAGGTTGCCCATGGGGTGGTTTACAGTTAGGGTTGTTGTGTAGGCTAGGGAAGTCATAGCCAGTTATCTAACAGGAAATTCTTTTTCCTATACTTAGGTAGTTTCAGGATAATTACTTTAGAGCAAACATTTCTAAACTTTGCTAATCAATCATGATCTTAGTCAATCATGAGACAAGAACAGGAAGTTGGCATTATCAGTAGATTCAGATGTTGAAATCCTAACACCTAATGTGATGGCATTAGGAGGTAGGGACTTTGGGAGGCAAATAGGTTATGAGCGTGGAGTCCCTGTGAATGGGATTAGTGCTCTTATTAAAAGAGAAACGCCTCTCTCTGCTCTCCATCACATGAGGATACAAGGTGAAGATGGCCATCTACAAGCCCGAAAGTGCACCCTTTGCCAACACCTTGATTGGGGGCTTCCCAGCCCCCAGAAATAAATGTGTATATTGATAGAACATTAATTAATTAATTAACTTTAAAAATATTTTTCTACTAATAAATTTCTTCTTTTTCTCCCCATGTTAAGCAGAGGCTTAGAACATGTTTTTTTTTTTTTTTTTTTTTTTTTTTTGTAAGGAAGTGGTTGCGTCTTGTTAGGTGGAAGCATAAAGTTGTTGCAATTGTATGGAAGTTGAAATATATGTAGCAGGGTCTGGAAGGATGTCAAGTAGTTGAAATGGCAGAATGTGCTGGATATTAAGCATTTGTCTCTCAGCTTCAAACTGAGCTTTGCAGTGCTGGAGCTGAAAATCTGCAAACCTCATTTCCAGCTTGTCACCTGGGCCCTGTCAGTTTCTGTCAGTAGGGGCTGTCAAAAGGTGATAGGAAAGCTGGAAGGCTGGAGGAGGGAGAAAACAGTTGTACATTTTCCCTCCATCCCTATTCCTATCAATCTCACTACATCAACTATTCTTCACCCTTGCAGCAGGGAGCAGCAGTGGGTTTCTATTTTCAGCTTTCTTCCTATTCCAAAACCATCTTCACGATGCCTAAGAAATACCAGTCCTTGCCATCTGGCACCTCCTCCCAGGGTCTGGATCCCAGTTCTTCAGAGCACCTCCTTCAAGATCCTACCCTCCACAGTTGCTTCCTACAGTTACTTTCTCTGGGATACTCCATGTCCCCTTGAGCATTTTGAGTTCTCTAACAACTGATTAACAAAATTTTATATTAAATTATATCTCTGTTAAAGTAACTGTTGCAGTTTCTTTCCTAATTGGACACTAAGTGGATACAGTAAGGAGGTTTCATGACAAGAAATGACTTTAGATTTTAATCCTGTCCATTGAAACTGGGCTACAGAATTAATTTATGGATTTCATGAATGAGACTAACTAACGACCCAACTTTACCATTTTAAGCAGCTTTGCACTAATCTTGGTTCCTAGGCAATTCACTTAAACTTTACTGTGTGTTTCTTTTTTTTTTTTTTTTTTTTGGTGGGGCAGCTGTGGTGATGGTCATATCTCTACTGATCACTTGTTGGTGAACTTGTACCAGTTAACAGCAAAGGTTTCAAGCTCAGACTGTCTGGGTTCAAACCATGTCTCCTCTACATACCATTTCTGTTGAACTTGGATCGATGACTTAACTTCCCTTTGCCTTGTCTGTAAAATGTGGGGCATGGGGAGAGTTAATGATTGCCTCTAATTTGTGATTATGCAGTGAAGATTAGATGATATAATTTTAAAATAAAATTATAAATCTAACTGGCCCAAATAAGAACACAGTACATTTTTCTGTTTTTATTGCCATTTTTCATGTAAATGTGGGACTTCACAATATTTTATTGCTAACACATCTCACATGAAAGTGTGTGCATTTCTCATTACAGTTTTAAAGAGTTCGTCTAACCTCTGAGCTGCAATTCTGCAAATCATCTTTCCTTATTGGACCGGATCCATATACGCTTAGGACAAGGTGTGTGCTGTGAGACAATTAGTCTGAGCCCTTTCTCTGTGGTCTGTGAGAAAGGCAGTGCTTTTATTCTTGGAACATGAACACACTGTTTTGATTTCTTTTGCATATGAATCATTAGTATATCAGCAGGGAAAGCATATGAAATACATGAATTAATTTTATTTTTTAAATTACTACATTGGATTTGTGACCCAAAGTTCACAACACAACCCTGAGTCATTGCTGTCAAATTACATGTTGAAAATAATTTGAACAGGCTGACAAACCTCTGATCAGAGGGCAAGGCCAAAGTATGGTCCAGGGTGTGAGATTGTCTAACGTTGCCAGCAGGACTGAAATATCGTGGGAAAAATATATTCCCCAGGCTTGCCCCAGTGACATCTCTCTCCTCCACCCGATGTAATCTGCCTTTCATGTGTCCAGTTCTCATCTAGAACTCAAAAAAGAATTTGAGCAAGTATGTTTTCTCTCTCTGTACTCTAGAGTACTTTGTACTCTGAACATGATTTCTTGCTAATCACTCTGATTTACTGAGCACCTCTATATGACCTCTCTATGAACAATCTCATCACACACTTTAGACTTCTGGAAATGCAAATTCACACATAAACAAGATACTATTTTTAACCATCAAACTGGCAAAAATTAAGAAGAGCGAAAACAGCTAAAGTGGGCAAGCACATAGGAAAATTGACTCTCATACATTGCTGATGAGTATGTAGATCAGTACCAATTTTTGTCAGGTTATCTGGCAATAAACAAAAATATTAAAATGTTCACAATCTTTGAGCTCAACATTTTCACTTTTAAAATTTTACCATACTTGGGGGGGCTTCCCTGGTGGTGCAGTGGTTGAGAATCTGCCTGCCAATGCAGGGGACACGGGTTCAAGCCCTGGTCTGGGAAGATCCCACATGCCACAGAGCAACTAGGCCCGTGAGCCACAACTACTCAGCCTGCGCATCTGGAGCCTGTGCTCCTCAACAAGAGAGGCCGTGACAGTGAGAGGCCCGTGCACCGCAATGAAGAGAGAACCCCTCTTGCCACAACTAGAGAAAGCCCTCGCACAGAAACGAAGACCTAACACAGCCAAAAATAAATAAATAAATAAATTTATAAAATTTTACCATACTGGGAAAAAAACACGAGAACTTAAGAATGGAACTATAAGAACGTTTGTATCAGGATATTTTTTTGTGGTTGAAAAGGGAAAAAAATCTGATTTTCCATAAATAAATTGTATTCAAATAAATTACAGAGATATGATATTTTAGAACCGTTAAAACAGAAGTATTCCTGGGACAGATATGAAAGTTAAATGAAGAGAATGGGTTGGAAAAGAGTGTGTATAGTCTGTTTTGGTTTTTTTTAACATCTTTATTGGATTATAATTGCTTTAAAATGTTTTGTTATTTTATGCTTAAACAGAAACTAACAGGCCTTGCCTTGTTATAGCCAAGTGAATAAGCTATATGTATACATATATCCCCATATCCCCTCCCTCTTGCATCTCCCTCCCTCTCACCCTCCCTATCACACCCCTCTAAGTGGTCACAAAGCACCTAGCTGATCTCCCTGTGCTACACAGCTGCTTCCCACTAGCTATCTATTTTACATTTAGTAGTGTATATATGTCCATGCCATTCTCTCACTTTGTCCCATCTTACCCTTCCCCCTCTCCATGTTCTCAAGTCCATTCTCTATGTCCGCATCTTTATTCCTTTCCTGCCCCTAGGTTCATCAGAACCTTTTTTTTTTTTTGTAGATTCCATACATATGTGTTAGCATACAGTATTTGTTTTTCTCTTTCTGACTTACTTCACTCTGTATGATAGACTCTAGGTTCATTCACCTCACTACAAATAGTTCAATTTTGTTTCTTTTTATGGCTGAGTAATATTTCATTGTATATATGTGCCACATCTTCTTTATTCATCTGTCGATGGATACTTAGGTTACTTCCATGTCCTGGCTATTGTAAATAATGCTGCAATGAACATTGTGCTACATGACTCTTCTTGAATTATGGTTTTCTCAGGGTATATGCCCAGTAGTGGGAGTGCTGGGTCATATGGTAGTTCTAGTTTTAGTTTTGTAAGGAACCTCCATACTGTTCTCCATAGTTGCTGTATCAATTTACATTCCCACCAACAGTGCAAGGGGGTTCCCTTTTCTCCACACCCTCTCCAGCATTTATTGTTTCTAGATATATATATATATTTATTTTGCGCTACACGGGCCTCTCACTGTTGTGGCCTCTCCCGTTGCGGAGCACAGGCTCCGGATGCGCAGGCCCAGCGGCCATGGCTCACGGGCCCAGCCACTCTGCGGCATGTGGGATCTTCCTGGACTGGGGCACGAACGTGTGTCCCCTGCATCGGCAGGCGGACTCTCAACCACTGCGCCACCAGGGAAGCCCTGTTTCTAGATATTTTGATGATGGTCATTCTGACTGGTGTGAGGTGATACCTGATTGTAGTTTTGATTTGCATTTTTCTAATTATTAGTGATGTTGAGCATCCTTTCATGTGTTTGTTGGCAATCTGTATATCTTCTTTGGAGAAAATGTCTATTTAGGTCTTTTGCCCATTTCTGTTTTTTTTTATATTGAGTGTCATGAGCTGCTTGTATGTTTTGGAGGTTAATCCTTTGTCAGTTTCTTCATTTGCAAATATTTTCTCCCATTCTGAGGGTTGTCTTTTCATCTTATTTATGGTTTTCTTTGCTGCACAAAAACTTTTAAGTTTCATTAGGTCCCATTTGTTTATTTTTGTTTTTATTTCCATTTCTCTAGGAGGTGGGTCAAAAAGGATCTTGTTATGATTTATATCATAGAGCATTCTGCCTTTCTTTTCCTCTAAGAGTTTTTAGAGTCTGGCCTTACTAGTCTGTTGATATCATGATACATGTTACAGTTTTGTCAGAAAAAGAAGAGATAAAGAAAATACCCAGATATGATTTTTCCTGTGTGTTTAAGTTTAGAAGCACAAGAAGGATAGCCACGACAGGGATACTGTTGGCCATATCCATGTGTGTGTTGGGTGGAAGCCCAGATGAAAAGGGGAGTTTGAGCCACTGTCACCTTTTTCTTTGTGAATATTTATAGCATTAAGAAGACTTGTCACAACACCATGCTTTTCATTTTTAATTTTAAATAAGGCAAAATCAATAAAAATGTCATATAAGAGAAAAAAAATAAATCTAAGAACTTCCTAAATTTCCACATCTGATCAGGAGATAATTACGTGGTATTTGAATCCAAGTCTGTATGTTTCCAAAGCCATCTTAGGTGTTTTACCCACACTTCCTCTGGCCTCGTGAAACGCACATTTCAAGGGAACCAGTAGAGTCAGTATTTTGCGGGACAGCATACCTGGTTCCTTTAGAAACCACATCTCATGGGAAGCTATTTGTTTCATGGGGGATTCAAGGTGCTTGTTGGTAAGAAAAAAAGCAGAACACATTCAGCCTGGTGCTGGTGTCTTTCTGCAACATTTAGCCACAATGAGCCAAAACCAGTGGCACCCGAGGTTGTTGGAATAACACCATGGCACCACCTGGAGCAGGTATAGAAAATCGTTACCCAGCACTGAGAAGATAAGAGGAAGAGGCCGTACCTGTTGTCACTTTGATTCCTTTTTCAGGGCCAGGGCTTCCTCCTGGGCAAGCAAAAAAAATCATGAGTTTGTGAGGAAGCACAGCAGGTAGAGCTATAAGCTCAGGTAAGCGCAATATGTAAATTGTATCTAACCACACACCCGTCAGCCTTCCATGTATGGGGCTTAAAAGAAATGATAACTGGGGAAGTCTTGTTTATTCAGAGGTTTGTTTTTTATGCAAATGCTATCCTGTAGGGAAAGAGGAGTCTGTGCGGAATTCATAAGCAGCCTCAGAAGTGGATGAGAAAAGCAATAAGCTTCTGTGAAAAGTCCTGCATCGTAACATATCCCAAGGGACCTCATCTTATGAGCATTACTATGCAATGTGTATTAAATCCGCTGCACAGAGCAGCTGCCTGATGCTTTGCAGCTTATTACCATCATCCCTGGAGGCTGATGTTTTCTACATCAGAGACCTGGCATCAAGGGATCGAACTAAGGGCACCACAGGACTTACTGATCTCGGTGCCAAGGGAGCTTGGCATGCCCTTTGGCTGAAGGGTAAATGTTAGAGCACAGAGGTATGTCTTGGTCTAAATTCCGATTGCATCAATTTGAGCAGTTCAGAGAAGACACGGGGTGAGAAGACACAAAGAAGGGCAGTGGTCACAGAAATGATTTTAAAATCATGGTAACTAAAGATCAAAGCATTAAATCAAGAGCAGCAGGAATCTGTAATGAAGTGTTCATGGAGCCAGAGTCAAAAATATTCAGGCAGGTCCATGCAATCCATTGTGGAAACGGATGTGCTCTGAATTCAGAGTAAGCAAATGAAAGGAGCAAAATGAATCCATCAGGACCGAAGGCCCTCCAGTCCAAATCTGAAATGCAAGGGGAGAGAATTTCAGATTCTCTGTTCCTTAAATCAAGCCAATTCATTTCCCCTTGAATCATCATTTTATAATCCATGTAGATATGTGATCAAAAGGGGCTCATGAAAGGAACAAAGTCCTGTCACATAAAAACAAGCGTTTGCAGTTTTCTTTCTCCAAGTATAATCCAGAAATGGTTCTTGTTGTTAGTCGGGAAATGAAATTATTGCAGAATGAGAAAGCACAGAGAAATAGCAAACCCAGCTAATTTTCTGGCACACTTAATTGTAATTAAAAAAAAATCTTTGTTCTTGTCTTTAGGATGAAGATCTAAATGTCAACAAACAAGTGCTATTGTCAGGAACTGAGTAATTAAGCAACTTTTCAGCCAAAGCCAAATAGCCTCTGTATCCATAGCCCTGTGTGATTAAAGACGATTATCATAAAGAAGTTTTTCTTCCCTTAAATAATTCCTGCCCTCAAAAGTCTATCACATCCACACCTCTCCTTTCATAGAGCGACTAGCCAGTATGTATGCATTATTTTATTTTACTTTAATTTACCTTATTTTACTTTTTAATCTAATTTTATTGTTTTATTTTTTGTGTGTGTGAAGGCATAGATGTGTCCCAAATCACACAAAAAAAATAATGGAGACAATAAAGATAGAAACAAGATTTGAGTCCTAATTTGATGCTTTTCTAACTAGTTCGCAGTAAATTCTGTCCAATTCCTCATCCTCACTCCATCTGAAGTTCCTAACAGATTATTTCTGGAGTGTCCAGATTTGTGGTGTTTGATGTTTAAATAGGCACCAAATGGCAAAGAAGGCTCACAGTATCATGCACACAAGGCAGAAAAGAAACCATCCCGTGAAGACCCACTCGTGAACTGGAGTTTGGGCAGTGAAAGGAAACCCATCCTAGAAGAGATTTCCTCTTGAACATATTCATCTGGCGGCTGACAGAGAGAATGGGAAGGAAGCTGCTTCTAAGAATGGCCAAGGGGCAAAAGCAGGCAAAGAGGCTCAAAGTGTTCCCAGGATAGCAGGTCACACAAAACTCCCTACCGGCCCTCTCTGCCTGTGTTGCAACACAATCAGTGGGATTATCTGTGAATTCAAAGAACACCCTCTCCATCCTCGGGGGTTCAGGCCTGCCCACTGTCAGGTCTAAGAACACTGCGGGTGCCCTTCAAGCTGGCTGCCTTCAGTGCAGAAATGCAAACAGAAAGGCTAATAGGCCCAGGGACAGAGCACAGAACATTTTTGCAGACACCAGCCAGACAGCTGACATTTGTTTCTAAAGTTCTCTTCATCTTAGGGTCAAAACTCCTAGGGAGGAAATTAAAAAAAAAAAAAAAAAAAAAAAACTTCTGTCAAACAGTTGCCTTTGTCTACAGAAATGGATCCCAACCTTTTGAAGCATGAACTTTTTTTTTAAATAAAAAAGTTGTGATTTTTTCCATGACAGTAGTTATATTCAACTATTGGTTAATAGAGAACATTGATAGTGACCAAGTAACTACATAAATCCAATAACATATTAAAATAAATTGTTATGAAATTAATCACAAGAACCTCTGTATACTATTGATAAATTGTGCAATGTTTGTGTGAGATAGCATTCTTATTTAGACTACAGAGAAAGTTCTTTTTTTTTTTTTTTTTTTTTTGCGTTACGCGGGCCTCTCACTGCTGTGGCCTCTCCCGTTGCGGAGCACAGGCTCCAGACGCGCAGGCCCAGCAGCCATGGCTCACGGGCCCAGCCACTCCACGGCATGTGGGATCCTCCCGGCCGGGGCACGAATCCGTGTCCCCTGCATCGGCAGGCGGACTCTCAACCACTGCACCACCAGGGAAGCCCAGAAAGCTCTATTTTTAATTGAAAAGAATTTTTGAAAAGCACATATGGTGGGAAAAAATTTTGAACTTTTCATTGTTATCTTTGTTTTCCAGCAGCCTTAACCCCTAGACCATGTTTGCACACACACTGGTCATGATGTTGGGGGAGGCATTGGCAGGAGAAAACCTAGAATTGAGACATAGCTGTCAAGATTCTGGGTTCTAGGTTTTATTGGCTTAACTTTTCACTAAGGGAATTTTAAGTGTTTACAAAAGCAGAGCAAACCAAAGTTATACTCGGGTAGACATCACCCAGCTTCAACAACTAGATACAAATGACAATCTTATGTCATATTTTTTCTGACACTTTTTTCTCATGATTTTTTTAACATCTTTATTGGAGTATAATTGTTTTACATTGTTGTGATAGTTTCTGCTGTATAACAAAGTGAATCAGCTATACATATACATATATCCCCTTATCTCCTCCCTCTTGCATATCACTCCCACACTCCATATCCCACCCTTCTAGGTGGGTGGTCAAAAAGCACCGAGCTGATGTCCCTGTGCTATGCAACTGCTTCCCACTAGCTATTTTACATTTGGTACTGTATATATGTCCATGCCACTCTCTCACTTTGTCACAGCTTACCTTTCCCCCTCCCAATGTCCTTAAGTCCATTCCCTATGTCTGTGTCTTTATTCCTGTCCTGACCCTAGGTTCTTCAGAACCTTCTTTTTTGCCAGATTCCATATACGTGTTAGCATACCATATTTATATTTCCCTTTCTGACTTATTTCACTCTGTATAACAGACTCTAGGTCCATCCACCTCACTACAAGTAATTAAATTTCATTTCTTTTTATGGCCAAGAAATATTCCATTATATATATATATGCCACATCTTCTTTATCCATTCATCTGTCGATGGACACTCAGGTTGCTTCCATGTCCTGGCTATTGTAAATAATGCTGCAATAAATACTGTGGTGCATGTGAATTTTTTTTTTTTTTTTTTGCATGTGTCTTTTTGAATTATGGTTGTCTCAAGGTATAAGCCTAGTAGTGGCATTGCTGGGTCATATGGTAGTTCTATTTTTGGTTTCTTAAAGAACCTCCATACTGTTCTCCACAGTGGCTGTATCAACTTACATTCCCACCAACAGTGCAAGAGGGTTCCCTTTTCTCCACACCCTCTCCAGCATTTACTGTGTGTAGATTTTTTGATGATGGCCATTCTGACCAGTGTGAGGTTATACCTCATTGTAGTTTTCATTTGCATTTCTCTAATGATTAGTAACGTTGAGCATCCTTTCATGTGTTTGTTGGCAATGTGCATATCTTCTTTGGAAAAATGTCTGTTTAGGTTCTGCCCATTTTTGGATTGGGTTGTTTGTTCTTTAGATATTGAGCTGCATGAGCTGCTTGTAAATTTTGGAGATTAATCCTTTGTCAGTTGCTTCATTTGCAAATATTTTCTCCCATTCTGAGGGTTGTCTTTCATCTTTTTAAGGTTTTCTTTGCTGTGCAAAAGCTTTTAAGTTTCATTAGGTCCCATTTGTCTATTTTTGTTTCTACTTCCCTTTCTCTAGGAGGTGGGTCAAAAAGGATTTGGCTGTGATTTATGTTATAGAGTGTTCTTCCTATGTTTTCCTCTTAGAGTTTTACAGTGTCTGGCCTTACATTTAGGTGTTTACTCTATTTTGAGTTTATTTTTGTGTATGGTGTTAGGGAGTGTCCTAATTTCATTCTTTTACATGTACCTGTCCAGTTTTCCCAGCACCATTTATTGAAGAGGCTGTCTTTTCTCCATTGTATATTCTGGCATCCTTCATCAAAGATAAGGTGACCGTATATGTGTGGGTTTATCTCTCGGCTTTCCATCCTTTTCCATTAATCTATATTTCTGTTTTGGTGCCAGTACCACACTGTCTTGATTACTGTAGCTATGTAATATAGTCTAAAGTCAGCGAGTCTGATTCCTCCAGCTCCATTTTCTTTCTCAAGATTGCTTTGGCTATTCAGGGTCTTTTTTGTGCCCATACAAATTGTGAAATGTTTGTTTTACTTCTGTGAAAAATGCCATTAGTAGTTTGATACGGATTACATTGAATCTGTAGATTGCTTTGGGTAGTATGGTCATTTTCACAATGTTGATACTTCCAATCCAGGAACGTGGTTATCTCTCCATTTGCTTTTTTTTTTTTCCATTTGCTTTTATTGTCTTTAATTTCTTTCATCAGTGTCTTATAGTTTTCTGCATACAGGTCTTTTCTCTCCCTAGGTAGGTTTATTCCTAGGTATTTTATTCTTTTTGTTGCAATGGTAAACGGGAGTGTTTCCTTAATTTCTCTTTCAGGTTTTTCATCATTAGTGTATAGGGATGCAAGAGATTTCTGTGCATTAATTTTGTATCCTGCTACTTTACCAAATTCATTGATTAGCTCTAGTAATTTTATGGTAGAGTCTTTCAGATTCTCTATGTATAGTATCATGTCATCTGCAACGGTGACAGTTTTACTTCTTTTCTGATTTGGATTCCTTTTATTTCTTTTTCTTCACTGATTTCTGTGGCTAAAACTTCAAAAACTATATTGAATAATAGTAGTGAGAGTGGGCAGCCTTATCTTGTTCCTCATCTTAGTGGAAATGGTTTCAGTTTTTCACCATTGGGAATGATGTAGCTGTGGGTTTGTCATATATGGCCTTTATTATGTTGAGGTAAGTTCCCTCTATGCGTACTTTCTAGAGAGATTCTATTATAACTGGGTGTTGAATTATGCTGAAAGCTTTTTCTGCATCTATTGACATGATCATATGGTTTTTCTCCTTCATTATATTAATGTGGTGTAGCACATTGATTGATTTGCCTATATTGATGAATCCTTGCATTCCTGGATAAACCCCACTTGATCATGCTGTATGATCCTTTTAAGGTGCTGTTGGATTCTGTTTGCTAGTATTTTGTTGAGGATTTTTGCATCTACGTTCATCAGTGATATTGGCCTGTAGTTTTCTTTCTTTGTGACATCTTTGCCTGGTTTTGGTATCAGGGTGATGGTGACCTCATAGAATGAGTTTGGGAGTGTTCCTCCCTCTGCTATAGTTTGGAAGAGTTTGAGAAGGATAGGTTTTTAGCTCTTCTGTAACTGTTTGATAGAATTTGCCTGTGAAGCCATCTGATCCTGGGTTTTTGTGTGTTGGAAGATGTTTTTAATGTTTATTTTTTATTAGTTTCTGCTTTATAACAAAGTGAATCAGTCATACATATACATCAGTTCCAATATCCCTTCCCTCTTGCATCTCCCTCCCTTCCACCCTCCCTATCCCACCCCTCCAGGCGGTCACAAAGCACCGAGCTCATCTCCCTGTACTATGCAGCTGCTTCCAACTATCTATCTACCTTACGTTTGGTAGTGTATATATGTCCATGCCTCTCTCTCGCTTTGTCACAGCTTACCCTTCCCCCTCCCCATATCCTCAAGTCCATTCTCAAGTAGGTCTGTATCTTTATTCCCGTTTTACCCCTAGGTTCTTCATGACATTTTTTTTAATTCCATATATATGTGTTAGCATACAGTATTTGTCTTTCTCTTTCTGACTTACTTCACTCTGTATGACAGACTCTAGGTCTATCCACCTCATTACAAATAGCTCAGTTTCGTTTCTTTTTATGGCTGAGTAATATTCCATTGTATATATGTGCCACATCTTCTTTATCCATTCATCCGATGATGGACACTTAGGTTGTTTCCAGCTCCGGGCTATTGTGAATAGAGCTGCAATGAACATTTTGGTACATGTCTCTTTGAATTATGGTTTTCTCAGGGTATATGCCTAGTAGTGGGATTGCTGGGTCATATGGTGGTTCTATTTTTAGTTTTTTAAGGAACCTCCATACTGTTCTCCATAGCGGCTGTACCAATTCACATTCCCACCAGCAGTGCAAGAGTGTTCTCTTTTCTCCACACCCTCTCCAGCATTTATTGTTTCTAGATTTCTTGATGATGGCCATTCTGACTGGTGTGAGATGATATCTCATGGTAGTTTTGATTTGCATTTCTCTAATGATTAATGATGTTGAGCATTCTTTCAAGTGTTTGTTGGCTGTCTGTATATCTTCTGTGGAGAAATGTCTATTTAGGTCTTCTGCCCAGTTTTGGATTGGGTTTTTTGTGTTTTTGCTATTGAGCTGCATGTGCTGTTTATAAATTTTGGAGATTAATCCTTTTTCAGTTGCTTCATTTACAAATATTTTCTCCCATTCTGAGGGTTGTCTTTTGCTCTTGTTTATGGTTTCCTTTGCTGTGCAAAAGCTTTGAAGTTTCATTAGGTCCCATTTGTTTATTTTTGTTTTTATTTCCATTTCTCTAGGAGGTGGGTCCAAAAGGATCTTGCTGTGATTTTTGTCATAGAGTGTTCTGCCTAGGTTTTCCTCTAAGAGTTTGATAGTTTCTGGACTTACATTTAGGTCTTTAATCCATTTTGAGCTTATTTTTGTGTATGGTGTTAGGGAGTGATCTAATCTCATACTTTTACATGTCCCTGTCCAGTTTTCCCAGCACCACTTATTGAAGAGGCTGTCCTTTCTCCACTGTACATTCCTCCCTCCTTTATCAAAGATAAGGTGACCATATGTGTGTGGGTTTATCTCTGGGCTTTCTATTCTGTTCCTTTGATCTATCTTTCTGTTTTTGTGCCAGTACCACACTTTCTTGATTACTGTAGCTTTGTAGTATAGTCTGAAGTCAGGGAGCCTGATTACTCCAGCTCCGTTTTTCATTCTCAAGATTGCTTTGGCTATTTGGGGTCTTTTGTTTTTCCAAACAAAGTTTGAAATTTTTTGTTCTAGTTCTCTGAAAAATGCCAGTGGTAGTTTGATAGGGATTGCATTGAATCTGTAGATTGCTTTGGGTAGTAGAGTCATTTTCACAATATTGATTCTTCCAATCCAGGAACATGGTATATCTCTCCATCTATTTGTATCATCTTTAATTTCTTTCATCAGTGTCTTATAATTTTCTGCATACAGGTCTTTTGTCTCCTTAGGTAGGTTTATTCCTAGATATTTTATTCTTTTTGTTGCAATGGTAAATGGGAGTGTTTCCTTGATTTCACTTTCAGATTTTTTATCATTAGTGTACAGGAATGCCAGAGATTTCTGTGCATTAATTTTGTATCCTGCTACTTTACCAAATTCATTGATTAGCTCTAGTAGTTGTCTGGTAGCATCTTTAGGATTCTCTATGTATAGCATCATGTCATCTGCAAACAGTGACAGCTTTACTTCTTCTTTTCCAATTTGGATTCTTTTTATTTCCTTTTCTTCTCTGATTGCTGTGGCTAAAACTTCCAAAACTATGTTGAATAACAGTGGTGAGAGTGGGCAGCCTTGTCTTGTTCCTGATCTTAGTGGAAATGGTTTCAGTTTTTCACCATTGAGGACGATGCTGGCTGTGGGTTTGTCATATATGGCCTTTATTATGTTGAGGAAAGTTCCCTCTATGCCTACTTTCTGGAGGGTTTTTATCATAAATGGGTGTTGAATTTTGTCAAAAGCTTTCTCTGCATCTATTGAGATGATCATATGGTTTTTCTCCTTCAATTTGTTAATATGGTGTATCACGTTGATTGATTTGTGTATATTGAAGAATCCTTGCATTCCTGGAACAAACCCCACTTGATCATGGTGTATGATCCTTTTAATGTGCTGTTGGATTCTGTTTGCTAGTATTTTGTTGAGGATTTTTGCATCTATGTTCATCAGTGATATTGGCCTGTAGTTTTCTTTCTTTGTGACATCACTGCCTGGTTTTGGTATTAAGGTGAGGGTGGCTTTGTAGAATGAGTTTGGGAGTGCTCCTCCCTCTGCTATATTTTTGAAGAGTCTTAGAAGGATAGGTGTTAGCTCTTCTCTAAATGTTTGATAGAATTCGTCTGTGAAGCCATCTGGTCCTGGGCTTTTGTTTGTTGGAAGATTTTTAATGACAGTTGTAATTTCACTGCTTGTGATTGATCTGTTTATATTTTCTATTTCTTCCTAGTTCTGGCTCAGAAGGTTGTGCTTTTCCATGAATTTGTCCATTTCTTCCAGGTTGTCCATTTTATTGGCATATAGTTGCTTGTAGTAATCTCTCATGATCGTTTGTATTTCTCCAGTGTAAGTTGTTAGTATTCCTTTTTCATTTCTAATTATATTGATATGTGTCTTCTCCCTTTTTTTCTTAATGCCTCTGGCTAATGAATTATCAATTTTGTTTATCTTCTCAAAGTACTAGCTTTTAGTTTTATTGTTCTTTGGTCTTGTTTTTTTCCTTTTCTTTTTCCTTTTTTTTTTCTGATCTGATCTTTATGACTTCTTTCCTTCTTCTAATATTGGGGATTTTTGTTCTTCTTATTCTATTTGCTTTATGTGTAAGGTTAGGTCGTTTTTTGGAGATGTTTCCTGTTTCTTGAGGTAGGATTGTATTGCTATCAACTTCCCTCTTAGAACTGCTTTTGCTGCATCCCATAGGTTTTGGGTCATCATGTTTTCTTTGTCATTTGTTTCTAGGTATTTTTTATTTCCTCTTTGATTTCTTCAATGATCTCTTGGTTATCTAGTAACCTATTGTTTAGTCTCCATGTGTTTGTATTTTTTACAGATTTTTTCGTGTAATTGATATCTAGTCTCATAGCATTGTGGTCAGAAAAGATACTTGATATGATTTTAATTTTTTTAAATTTACCAACGCTTGATTTGTGACCCAGGATATGATCTATCCTGGAGAATGTTCCATGAGCACTTTGAGAAGAAAGTGTATTCTGTTGTTTTTGGATGGAATGTCCTATAAATATCAATTAAGTCAGTATTGTTTAATGTGTCCTTTAAATCTTGTGCTTCCTTATTTATTTTCATTTTGGTTGATCTGTCCATTGGTGAAAGTGGGTTGTTAAAGTACCCCACTATTATTGTGTTACTGTCGATTTCCTCTTTTCTGGCTGTTAGCATTTGGCTTATGTATCGTCGTGCTCCTATGTTGGGTACATAAATATTTACAATTGTTATATGTTCTTGGATTTATCCCTTGATCAATATGTACTGTCCTTCATGTCTCTTGTAATAGTCTTCAGTTTAAAGTCTATTTTTTCTGATATGACAATTGCTACTCTAGCTTTCTTTTGACATCCTTGTGCATGGAATATCTTTTTCCATCCCCTCTCTTTCAGTCTGTATGTGTTCCTAGGTCTGAAGTGGGTCTCCTGTAGATAACATATATATGGGTCTTGTTTTTGTATCCATTCAGCCAGTCTGTGTCTTTTGGCTGGAACATTTAATCCATTTACATGTAAGGTAAATATCGATATGTGTGTTCCTATTACCATTTTCTTAATTGTTTTGGCTTTGTTATTTTAGGTGTTTTTCTTCTCTTGTGTTTCCCACCTAGAGAAGTTTCTTTAGCATTTGGTGTAAAGCTCGTTTGGTGGTGCTGAGTTGTCTTAGCTTTTGCTTGTCTGTAAAGGTTTTAATTTCTCTCTCAAATCTGAATGATTTCCTTGCTGGGTAGAGTAATCTTGGTTGTAGTTTTTTCCCTTTCATCACTTTAAATATGTCCTGTCATTCCCTTCTGGCTTGCAGAGTTTCTGCTGAAAGATCTGCTGTTAACCTTATGGGGATTCCCTTGAATGTTATTTTTTGCTTTTCCCTTGATGCTTTCAATATCTTTTCTTTGTATTTAATTTTTGATAGTTTGATTAATATTTGACTTGGCATGTTTCTCTTTGGATTTACCCTGTATGGGACTCTCTGTGCTTCCTGGACTTGATTGACTATTTCCTTTCCCATATTAGGGAAGTTTTCATCTATAATGTCTTCAAATATTCTCTCAGTCCTTTTCTTTTTCTCCTTTTCTTCTGGGACCCCTACAATTCGAATGTTGGTGTGTTTAAAGTTTTCCTGGAGGTTTCTGAGACTGTCCTCAGTTTTTCTCATTCTTTTTTCTTTATTCTGTTCTGAAGTACTTATTTCTACAATTTTATCTTCTAGGTCACTTATCCGTTCTTCTGCCTCTGTTATTCTGCTATTCATTCCTTCTAAAGAATTTTTTGTTTCATTTATTTTGTTATTCATCATTGTTCGTTTGCTCTTTAGTTCTTCTAGGTCCTTATTAAAAGTTTTTTGTATTTTCTCCATTCTATTTCGAAGATCATCTTTCCTATCATTACTCTGAATTATTTTTCATTTAGACTGCTTATTTCCTCTTCACTTGTTTGGTCTGGTGCGTTTTTACCTTGCTCATTCATCTGCTGCGTATTTCTCTGTCTTCTCATTTTGCTTATCTTACTGTGTTTGGGGTCTCCTTTTCACAAGCTGCAGGTTCATAGTTCCCATTGTTTTTGATTTTTGCCCCTAGTGGGTAAGGTTGGTTCTGTGGGTTGTGTAGGCTTCCTTGTGGAGGGGACTGGTGCCTCTGTGTTTGTGGATGTGGCTGTATCTTTTCTTTCTGGTGGGCAGGACTGTGTCCAATGGTGTGCTTTGGGGTGTCTGTGAATTTATTGTGATTTTAGGTAGCCTCTCTTTCAGTGGGTGGTGTTGTGTTCCTGTCTTGCTAGTTGTTTGGCATCGGATGTATAGCACTGTACCTTGCTGGTCATTCAGTGGAGCTGGGTCTTAGCCTTGAGATGGAGATTTCTGGGAGAACTATCACTGATTCATATTTACAGGGGTCTGGGAGGTCTCTGGTGGTTCTAGTGTCCAGAACTCAGCTCTCCCTCCTCAGAGGCTCAGGCCCAAGAGCTGGCCATAGCACCAGGACTCTGTGAACCACATGGCTCAGAAGAAAATGGAGAAAATAAAAAAGAAAGAAAAAAATAAAAAAGTTATTAAAATGAAAAAAAATTAATTATTAAAATAAAAAAGTAATTAAAAAAGAAGAAAAGTAAAGAACAACCAAACCAATAAACAAATCCACCAGTGATAACTAATGCTAAAAACTAAACTGAGATAAACATAACAATCAGAAATTGGTCAGTTGCATACAGTAAACCCCAAGTCTACAGTTGCTCCCAAAGTCTACGGCCTCAATTTTGGGTCATTCATTGTCTATTTATGTATTCCACAGATGCAGGGTACCTCAAGTTGATTGTGGATATTTAATCTGCTGCTCCTGAGGCTGCACAGAGAAATTTCCCTTTCTGTTCTTTGTTTGCACAGATCCTGGATTTCAGCTTTGGATTTGGCCATGCCTCTGCATGCAGGTGGCCCTCTGGCATCTGTGTTTCACCCAGACATGACCGGGTTAAAGTAGCAGTTGATTAGGGAGTTGTGGCTCACTAAGGCAAGGGGGAGGGAGGGGGTACAGAATGGTGGGGGCGAGTCTGCAGTGACAGAGGCCTGTGTGACATTGCAACAGCCTGAGGCATGCCATGTGTTCTCCCAGGGAAGTTTTCCCTTTATCATGGGACCCTGGCAATGGTGGGCTGCACAGGTTTTCAGGAAGGGGAGATGTGTATAGTGACCTGTGCTTGCACACAGGATTCTTGGTGGCTGCAGTAGCAGCCTTAGAGTTTCATGCCCATCTCTGGGGTGCATGCTGATAGCTGTGGCTTGTGTCCCTCTCTGGAGCTCATTTAAGTGCTGTTCTGTATCTCCTCTCCTCAAGCACCCTGAAAGAATGGTCTCTTGACTCTTAGGCAGTTCCAGAATTTTTCCCAGACTCCCTTCTATTTAGCTGTGGATCACTAGCCCCCTTTGGTCTGTGTTCACGCAGCCAACCCCAGTCCTCTCCCTGGGATCTGACCTCCGAAGCCCAAGCCTCAGCTCCCAGCCCCCACCTGCCCTGGCAGTTAAGCAGAAAAGCCTCTCAGGCTGGTGAGTGCTGGTTGGCACCAATCTTTGTATAGGAATCTCTCCACTTTGCCCTCTGCACCCCTGTTGCTGCACTCTCTTCCATGGCTCTGAAGCTTCCCCCTTGCCCACCCCCTATCTCTGCCAATGAAGGGGCTCCTTAGTGTGTGGAAACTTTTCCTCCTTCACAGCTTCATCCCCAAGGTGCAGGTCCCATACTTATTTTTTTGTCTCTGTTTTTTCTTTTTTTCTTTTACCCTACTCAGGTACATGGGGAGTTTCTTGCCTTTTGGGAAGTCTGAGGTCTTTTGCCAACTTTCAGTAGGTGTTCTGTAAGAGTTGTTCCACATGTAGATGTACTTTTGATGTATTTGTGGGGAGGAAGGTGATCTCCACATCTTACTCCTCTGCCATCTTGAAGGTCTGTCCTTTACTCATTATTTTAAAAGCAATTCCCAGATATGTATTTCTTCTAGAAATATTGATATTTTCACATAGTGTTTTCATTGTTGTTGTTTTGTTCATTTGTTGTTGATATTAAATACAATGCCGTTAACACACCAAAAAAAATTTAATAGGGGCTTCCCTGGTGGTGCAGTATTTGAGAGTCTGCCTGCCAACGCAGGGGACATGGGTTTGTGCCCTAGTCTGGGAAGATCCCACATGCCATGGAGTGGCTGGGCCCGTGAGCCATGGCTGCTGAGCCTGCGCATCCGGAGCCTGTGCTCTGCAATGGGAGAGGCCGCAACAGAGAGAGGCCCGTGTACGGCAAAAAAAAAAAAAAAAAAAAAATGTCTTACTATTTCATAATACCCAATCCAAATCAAAATTTACCTGATTGTCTCCAAAATGCTTTTTTCTTTAAAAAACATTTAAAAATGTTTTTTCTTTTCTTTTTTTTCTTTCTTTTTTTCTTTAAGCAAGACACAGCTAAATGCAATACGTGAGCCTTGCTTTAACTCAGGATTCAAGCAAGGCTCACATATTGCATTTAGCTGTCTCTTGTATCTCTTTTCATCTCTAGCAATTTGGGTCATCTGTCTCAGAGCATTAATCTCATGCTGGATGTGGCTGATTCTTTGTGGAATCTTTAACATGTTCCTCTTTCATCAGTAACTTCTGCAAACTGGTAGTTAGCTAGATTTAGAGGCTTAAGTAAATTGTTTTCATTTTCTTTGCAAGCACAGGTGTATTTCTATTTATAATACACCAGGAATCATGTATATGTAGTAGATCCTTTTTCAGCATGCTAGATGGAACCTTAGATTTCAGAAAGTATTAAGACAAGAGTGACTTAATGAACATGCATGGGAAAGGATAAGTGTTGCTTTGAACTGGAGTGAAGGAAGGGGAATTAAAAGAGGAAGCTAGAGTTGGACAGACTGGGACAGAGCTGGTTGGAACTTGCTTCTTCCTCAGACTGAAGTTGTGAGGAGAATAGCACCAGAGCTCTATGTCAAATTGAGATTCGAATGGGAAAGGTGGCTTACATCCTGCTTTCCACGTTGAATTCTAAGAAGGCACTTCATCTCAGAGACAACTCCCATCACAAGACGGTAACCTTCCATAGCTTATCAGCAACTTTGGAAACACTCTGAAGTTCACCCAGTTGGGGTGCAGAAGTTAGCAAAGAGGATCAGGGCATGGAAAGGAGTATTTAGACAGGTTTGCTGAAGATGTCCAACCTGGAGGCAATTTCCTTACTTTCCCAATGAGATCATCTTTTAAATGCATTTTGGTCAACTCGAATATATAAACTTTTATGGATATAGAAGAAATCATCAAATATCCACTTATAATAATATTTAATTCATTAATTACACATGTACATTAAAAATTTCATAGAGCAATATTTTGTTCTTATATATCATGAGACAGTTTATTCACATTTTTGACAACCCCTTCGACACAAGTGATGAACTATGGTGACATATCACTATTTTTGGTGGAATCTAATATTGGGTTCCAGAGTACACCACCTTCACTTCCATAGAAGTTGTTTGACACACAATGTTTTGAATCTTGTGCAACACTGTGTGACTGGAGATACAATCTTATCCAAGGTCCCAAGTATCTTTATGCAAAACTTTAGAATAATTGCCTTTTTTTTTCACTGCAATTGGTGTAAATTTTTGGTCTCTTCAACATAGTCATTTAAGCTTTGCTTTTCAAAGATTTTTTTAAAAGCTTACCTATATTTTAACTACTTTCAATTATGAGCTAATACCCCCAGGAAACTAAGATAAATCTGTATTAAGTCAATTTGTCTATTCTGTCCATAAACACCCCCAAAATTTTAATTTCAGGCTTATGTATATACTGCACTCTCTACTTAGTATTGATACAGTGCTATTCAAGATAGAAGGAGGTAGGGAGAGAGAAAGAGAGAGAGGGAGAGAAACTATAATATAAGATAATTTTTGAGTGATGCAAAGTAAGATAACTTCCTCTTGGAGGAGATATGGGGATATATGTACACATATAGCTGATTCACTTTGTTATACAGCAGAAACTAACTCACCATTGTAAAGCAATTATATTCCAATAAAGATGTTTAAAAAAAAGTAATTTCCTCTTTTCTGAGGTATAAGTTGAGGAAAAAAAATTGCCTTATATTTGGGAACATGTAAACAATGACTTCTCCCCATCAGCCACGTGAAAAAGTAAACCTAGGAAAGCAGAAAAAAGAAAATAATATATTTGAGTAATTTTTAAGTCTGAAATAACTAAGGAAGAATCACTGAATTTGACTGATTATTCTTGGAAGCAACTGAATTAAATATTTTGCTATTAGGCAGAATAGAGACCCTTGGCAGAAATTAAGATATTATAGGAAAATAAAATAAATTCCACTTTTAACAAATGAGCATATGACTTCATATCTGTAACTACTCTCTATATAGTGGGGTGATTATAATACAGAAATTAATAAAATTTGCTTGAGTACAATAAAGATATATTGAGTTCCTCTTAACTTCCAGATACTGGGCCAGGAACTAAACACAGAGGGATGGCAAGATAGATCCAGTCTTAGTAGAATTCCCTCATTAAAGTTTTCAGTATTCTGATCATATCCTGTCCTTCCTAACACCATCTTAACACCAGACCCTAATTCTAGATTCAGGCATTTGGCTGCATTCAAGAATATTTTCAGAAGACTCAGCACCCACTTTTTAAGCCCATCCCACTCTTATTCATTGTAACCATTGCTGATTAGAGATAGTCATTAATTAAATTAAGACTTCAATCAACACAATAAATTAAATCATTAGCTCACTGGCTTAATTTCATTGCAAATATTACTACTTCTGCAAGTAATGGCAATGGAGTGCATACAAAGAAATTTTTAAAAAGTTTAGTGATGTGTTATCTAAGCCTCAGTTTCCTCATCTTTAATTCAAGCTAATAATAATATCTAGCCTAAAGAATTGTTGAGAGGACTGATGATAAAATGCATGCAAGGCAATTAGCACAATGCCTACGTATCATAATTGTTCACATGGCTATGTTGTAGTTCCTGTAGATATTGTTGTTGTCTAAAGTAGTGGGTCATTGTTAGTGTTGTCACTGCTGTTGCTGAGATTACAGTTGTTTTGTTGTCTACAAAGGTTTCTATGAATCTGGAATCAACAATACATATCAAGGACCTATTCTCTTTCCTCACTGGCATTGGGATCAGCTCATCAAACCACCTTATTTAAGTCTGACAAACCAACTTTTCTCATTGAACCAAATCCATCATTGCTTAAAATAAAGGATTTTTTTTTACTGTTGTTTTCTTTTTTTTATTATTAGCTTCTGCTTTATAACAAAGTGAATCAGTCATACATATACATCTGTTCCCACATCCCTTCCCTCTTGTGTCTCCCTCCCTCCCACCCTCCCTATCCCACTCCTCCAGGCGGTCACAAAGTACCCAGCTGATCTCCCTGTGCTATGCGGCTGCTTCCCATTATCTATCTACCTTACATTTGGTACTGTATATATGTCCATGCCTCTCTTTCGCTTTGTCACAGCTTACCCTTCCCCCTCCCCATATCCTCAAGTCCATTCTCAAGGAGGTCTGTGTCTTTTAAAATAAAGGATATTTTTTGAAGCTTAATAGGTGAAAGCATTTCATCTGTGGTCAAAGAAAGTAGAAATGGCAGTGCATTTACTCCAGGTATGTGAATTCAATGTTTTGATTCTTAAGTATATGTAGAATTAGTAATTACTTGGAAAGATTATGTAAAATATATCTAACCTCGGCTGCTGATAGTTCTAATTTTTTAAAAAAGGAACAGTAATCAACTTAAAAAGCAAAGTTACATAAAGAAGTGTTTGTTGTAGAGAAATAGAATAAATTTCAGTCAAGTCCAACAAATTTTAACTGAGTATCTGGTAAATGCCAGGCCTTGCTCTAGGAACTAGAAGTATAAAGAAGAAAGAAATACTACCCTTGATGAACTCTGAGGAATTGTTTGTTTTAACACATTCTACCATTAACAGTATCCATTTCTGATGGATGAGCTATTTCCCTATCTTCAACTTGAATTCACACTCTTTACCTCCACCTTCCCCTAAGCCACAGGTATAAAAAAATCCTTCCTCAAAAATGCTTTCAGAATTCTAATTACTCCATTTTCCATGGCCCACCCCTTCTGTTTCAGCCACTCCTGATTCAACAGAAATCTGTAAATACAAAATTGAATTTTGAATAAGTAAATAATTTCTGTATTAGGTCATCAGTGCAAGTTCTATAGAGATATTACTGTTTTGGAAGATAAAGTCACGCTATTACTTATATGTTACAAAGATAATTTGTATGGTGTCATTTCAAAATAATGATAACGTTATAAAGGCATTAACTTGGAAGTAAATTGACAAGAAAAGATCTGACAGAACAGTAAAACAGATGGAAGGAAAGAATTATCTGAAATAGATACTCCTGTTTGAAAGAAAAAGAAGCAAAGTACCATTTTCTGAGAAACTGTCCCCACCTCTGCTAAGCCTTCATTTACAATTTAATCTGCATAACAATGGCATAGACTAAATGTAGTCTACTTTTAGAGAAAATGAAGCTGAAGCATAGGAAATGTATTTTAATCAAAGTTACATAATTAATAAATGGCAGAACCAGAATTTTGACCCATGTCTATCTGCTTCTAAGACACGTTCTATTCCCATTGTAGAGAGATTACAAAAAAAATTCAGTTACTTTATTTTGTAGTATATTTGACTATGGTGAACAATCTTTAATCACTTATTTATGCTGGGTTTTGAAAGCATTCAGTGTGGCCATATATGATAGTCATATGGAATTATTAGGCACAGGAATATTAGTCTAACCTAGGTTCTCAACAGAGGGGATTCTGGGTTAATATGAATGTATCCTCCCATCTTCCAACACTGTGAATACCAAAAAGCACATTGGGTATCACCTCCAAGATCATATAATAAATATGCAGAAGAAAGGATAAAGCCTGAGGAATGGGTGAGCTAGTCAATCAAGTGAAAAGTATAAAAACTTCTGTATGAAAGCCTATAATGTGCAAAGCACTAGGACAGACTAGAGCTCTAAGTGTCAGAATCTTCCATCCAGAAAAACAAAAGTTGATGGAGCTATGGGCTAAGACTAAAAATTCTGAATTGCAGTAGAGAGAGAAAAAAAACTTGAAGTTTAAGAGAGTAAGTTGTTGCAAATAAAGTAAGTATTATGTCAGAAACGGGGAAGTAAATTTTTATAATAATATCTGTATAACTTAGTACAACCTAAACACACAAAGAACTATTTAAAATGTTTACAAAAGCTCATGGGTGATAGAAACAAAATTGTTAGAAAGGATTACCTATATGACAAAACCCTAGATCCTAAAGCTAATATTGTGAAGAATGGGCTTTCTTTTTTAATGTGCCCTTCTGCTTCCAACTGAGGTAGAACCTAGGGCATATTTGCAATAGCATTATCCTGATATATTACCCTTATATTTCCATTCACTTATTCAACAATCATTTATTGGACATCTAGCTTCTGCTCTTTATTCACAGATGCTACTGGTATAGACTGTGCATCTGTTTTGTGACAATGAATCAAGCTAACTGGGACACAGACAGTTCTGGAGCTTATGTCCTATTGGTGGATGTAGACACTTATCTACTAATTACACTGTTAATTATTTACTTACAACTCCTAAGAGGTAATACAGCTGTGTGGCCTGATCTGGTCCAGGAAGCCAGGATTCCCTGGGGATGTGAAACTGAAGTCTGAATTAACTAGTCAGTGAACTGTAAATTGGGGAGGACACAAGAGCATTCCAACTGAGGATGACAGTGTTGAAGTTGTCACATGAATACCAGTCTCATTAGAGCACACACTGAGAGAGGAAGAGGAAGGTGGGAGGTGAGGCTAAAGAGATCAGATGCACATCCTTGTCAGCCACAAGAGGAAGTTTAGAATTTATACTGTGAGCAAAACAAAGCCATTGTGGGACTTCCCTGGTGGTACAGTGGTTAAAAGTCTGCCTGCTAATGCAGGGGACATGGGTTCGAACCCTGGTCCAGGAAGATCCCACATGCTTCGGTGCAACTAAACCCGTGTGCCACAACTACTGAGCCTGCGATCCACAACTACTGAGCCCACACACCTAGAGCCCATGCCCTACAGCAAGAGAAGCCACCACAATAAGAAGCCCACAACGAAGAGTAGCCCCCGCTCGCCGCAACTAGAGAAAGCCTGCGAGCAGCAGCAAAGACCCAACTCAGACAAAAATAAATAAATAAAATGTTTTTTAAAAGCCATTGTGCTAATCCAAGGGAGGCAGGAATGCACAGGTGTTTACTCTCTCTCACATTCCTCAGTAATGTGAGGAGGAAGAAGCCATGAAAGGGCAGATTAATAGGGATAGAAGGTTTACAATGAGTGACGCACTCAACATGTTTTATTTATCTAATCCTCAACAAAAAATAATCATCATTTCCCTTACACTGAAAACTGAGTCTCAATACCTTGACATAGATCTTACTTCTACAAAGTGAGTGAGATGTGATCTGACTCTTTTCTGCTTGACTCCAAGCCTTGCACTCTTTCCCTTTGCATCTCCTTCTTGTACCCACTCCTTCTTAGCAAGAAATTCTACCATCTGTCTCCTGTTACTTCCTCCTTTTACCAAATTATCTTCTTCACCTCACTTGCACACCAGCCACATTCCTCAGGAAAAAAGGAACTTGGTCTACTTCGTTCACTGCTGTATCCCTGGCACCAATGAGTTCCTGATAACGTCACATGTTCGATAAATATTTGTTGGATGAATTCCAACATCCTGTCCTCCACCATCTGTCCTGTTCCCGTTGCTTCAGTGTTATTTGACACTTCCGTGCTAACAATTTACAAGTCCTCATTGTTAACCTCGGCTTCTAACTGGAGCTCCAGATTGGTATTCCTAGACACCTTTTAATGTCTCACTAGCACTTCTAGGTCAACATACTCCTCTTCTTTGCTTCAACACTTTTATCTAATCTTTCATCATTTATTAAAAATGAATCACATTTTCCCCAGGAACTTAATCTCAAACACTGAGATATCTTCATAGACTTTTTGTTCCTTACTTCTCACATCAAGTGGGATTTCTCTACATCTAGCATATCAATGTGAACATAACCTGAACTTTTTTCTACCAACTCACATTGTCAAGTACCTTTTAATGCTTTGCTCTAATTCCAAAGCATACTTCCTCAGGCCATTTCAACTCTGTTTCTTGTTCTGCACATGTCATCTTGATTTTTTTTTTTTTTTTTGGTGCTGTACGCGGGCCTCTCACTGTTGTGGCCTCTCCCGTTGTGAAGCACAGGCTCCGGACGCACAGGCACAGTGGCCATGGCTCACGGGCCCAGCCACTCCACGGCATGTGGGATCCTCCCAGACCGGGACACGAACCCGTGTCCCCTGCATCGGCAGGCGGACTCTCAACCACTGCACCACCAGGGAAGCCCTGTCATCTTGATTTTATCCTACACTGCTTTATTCTCTTGTGTTCTTCCATAATGAGGGGGGAGGCAGCCATTTAAAAGAAGGACACAGGGAGGGGGAAGGGGAAGCTGGGATGAATTGAGAGAGTGGCGTGGACATATATACACTACCAAAGGTAAAACAGATAGCTAGTGGGAAGCCACCATGTAGCACAGGGAGATCAGCTCTGTGATTTTTGACCACCTAGAAGGGTGGCATAGGGAGGGTGGGAGGGAGACGCAAGAGGGAAGAGATATGGGGATATATGTATATGTATAGCTGATTCACTTTGTTATAAAGCAGAAACTAACACATCATTGTAGAGTTATTATACTCCAATAAAGATGTTAAAAAATAAAAATAAAAGAAAGACTGATGTGGATGGAGTGTTTGCAAGGACTGAGAAAATCAACACACTTTATTTATCTAATTCCACTGACCCCAGAAATGTTTTCAAATCAACAGTCTTGTGCACACTGTAAATTTCCTGAGGATTTGGGAGTGTCCCATAGGCGAGACCACCTCCAGCATGAACCAGCATCTACCCTTTTGGCCCCCTCTCTTCCCACATGCTGGGAGTGGCAACTTCTTCACATTCAGCTCCCACACCCCACATACCCTCCTACTGCTTCTTCTCAGTGAGTAGTCCCACCCAGCAGTGTGCCTTCTCTTGGATTCCTGGAACCCCAGTGAATGACCTTTTTTCCATTTTGATACAACCCCTTGGACTTCAGGTATTCTTCCTACTCTGTGAGGTTTTCATCTTTTTGATTTATCACCACCATTTCCTACCATTGGTCTGCAGAGAATCTCTTTCCAAATACTTCCATGCTTGAGAACTCTGTCCCCAGTTTCTATCCCCTTTACATGTCTGTCTCTAAAACACAGATTTGCTCAGACCATCTGAAAGTCAGGACTCATTATCATGGTACTTAACCCATCCACAAACTGACACCAACCTCTATTTCTGTTACCTCCAGCCCACATTTCTACTGTATGTTGCTCTTCCTGTAGCACTCAAAGTGTTGGTCATCTTAAACCCATTGTCATTCTCCTTCAAAGCAATATATTCACTGATTTTGCTCATTTTTTCCCTTCCAAAAATGTTTTCCTTTTTTCAATTCATATCCAAACTCCAATATTATTTATAGTCTTTTGAGAATTCGATTTCACTCTTTCATGAAACCTACCCTAAACCTCACTTTCCATTTATTTTTCATTATCAGTACCGTGTAACTCTCCATTATAATACTGTTTACTGCTACCTTAAAGTTCACTGTGCTTTATAATTCACACTTTGCATTTTTCTCTGTATATTTTAAGATACATAAAGTCAGAAAATGTATCTTATTTTTCATCCCTAGTTCTTAACACATACTAAGTGTTTAATATTTTTCAATATTATTTGAATAAAACATACTGGAAAAATATTCATCTGAATATTAATAACTGTTATAGGAAGAGTTCCAGCTCATTTTCTTACCTGTAGCACCAGAATTGTTCTCCATGAAATCAACTTCAAAGGTTAATTTCATGTGACTTTTATTTTTTTCCCGGCTCTTTCTATACATCTGAGGGGACCAGAGTCAATGGGAGTTTGGTGGGGGCAGGTAATTGTGGCACAAGGAATTTGCTAAGTAACTTCAGTTGAAATGCCCTATGATCTTCTCAGTGGTTGGAAAATCCAACCTGAAAGGCTTCTCTGTAGCCAATAATTCCAAAAGGTGAAGATAGCTGCTAGCACAATTACAACTCATTACACAAAAAATATATAAATAGAAACACCCCAGGACCAAGTGAGCGGTTTGCAGTTGTTTTTGGTGGTGGGCAACTGTACTTCTACTTAATAAGACATGTTCATTTCACTCAATTTGTTCTTGGTTCCCCATAGATAAGCACACTGTGTGTGTCATATGTTCACTGCTCATTGAATTACATTTAAATGTTCAGTTTCCTCTAAAACCTCATTTTACAGCCAAAACTTATAACCAACTGGATATGTTGTGCTCAGTTCTCCCTGACTCCTGTGGCTTTCTGATTTTGCATTCAGTGTGGGTTGAGTGGATGATAAGTAGATTTCAGAAGCTTTGATTTGAGCTTTTTGAAATTTATTCACTCTGAATCTTGAAGACCTCTGTTAGGCAGAAATAGCTTAGGTGGGCTAAACATGTTATTTTCCCTTTTACCTGTCTATTAGAGTGATTCCCTTCAAGCTGACGTTTTTAACGTAGTTTGGACCACTTAGTCATTGCCACTTCCTGAGTGTCCTGGGCTCCCACATTTTTTAAATTAATGTTTTAAATTAATTTTTATTGGAGTATAGTTGCTTTACAATGTTGTGTTAGTTTCTACTATACAGCAAAGTGAATCAGCTATACGTATACATATATCACTTCTTTTTAAAAATTTCCTTCCCATTTAGGTCACCACAGAGCACTGAGTAGAGTTCCCTGTGCTATACGGTAGGTTCTCATTAGTTATGTATTTTATACATAGTAGTATATATCTGTTAATCCCAGTCTCTCAGTTCATTCCACCCCCCTTCCCCACTTTGTATCCATACATTTGTTCTCTACATCTGTGTCTCTATTTCTGCTTTGCAAATAAGTTACCCACATTTTTAGATGTTGTGTTATCAACTGGTGGGTACATACATCAATTGCCAGAGGAGAGATTACACTCACTCAGGTTGTTACTAACTTCTCTTTCTCCCCTTATTGCCCATATTAACATTGCCCATATTCACATTAATTTATCTTATATGAATATGACCATTCAAAACTTATGCATATCTTTGCGTTCCCACATTCACTCCAGAAAGCTATCTTGCTTTTACTCCCAGGAGAGTAATTGGGTGACCGCAGGAGAGCGTCTGCTCCATCTCAGCCATCTGCATTAACAGATGTGATTCTCCTTCTGATATATTAAGGGAAAGCAGTAGCCCAGAAAAGCACATTAAACAATGGCATAATAATATTTGTACTTTCTTCCTCAAGTTGCTTGATGCTTAAAGCCAAAGACAGGCTAAGAGAGACAGTTTGTTTTGTGAGTGATGGATACAGGATATGAAAAGAGGAAGAATATCTGTAAGCTACTAAAAATTGATGTTACATGTGGTATATTATTCCTTTCAACTTCCATGTTTGAAATATATTTGATATGGAGGTAAAAGAAGCATGCAGCCATCACAGCTTCAACTCATTAGTGATATCTTTCACAGGGCTCAATACGCATTATGTATCTGAATTTTCTTTGCCCCAGTATCAAAAGAGTACTTTAGCAGAACAAGATAGAATATTGAATGGCTTAGGGAATAGCAACTGCTACTTTCCTCATCTTCCACAATTGGCAGCCAACATGGGTACCTAAATATAGGCTTTAGATTATCTTGGAAAATGATACATTTGGGGAATGAAAGGCAAGCTTTCTCTCTCGCTCGCTCCTTGTGTTTGCCTTGCAATCCCTAAAAGAAAAACCTATCTTCAGTTTCTTTACCATGTGGACACAGCTGCGTCCTCCCCCACCACCCTGAAACACACAGAAGGGCTACTTATCAATATGTGGCTTGTGACTGTCTTCATCAGACTTACCTTGTAATTTTGTTAAACATGCGGATTCCAGGATCCCGTGCTATACACACTGTATGAGACTCTCTTGTTCACTGAAATTGAAATCCTCTGACTTAAAATTAACACCAAACTCTTCTGATCCCTGGAATTTACCAAAGATATATATTGTGTGTGTATGTATTGTGTGTATATATGTATATGTGTGTGCATATATCTACACACACATATATACATTTCTTCCAATTGATCAAAATATTAAAAGGGTCTAAATTCCATACTCTGCAGCCTGTTCCAGACTTTATATGCTATATCTTCTTCTTTTCATTTCTTCTTGATCCCAAACTGTTTTAATTCCTTTGTCTGTCTACAATAGCAATCATAAAAACTGTTGGTCTCTACCTTCAGTATAATAAATATCATTTGCTGCAGTAGAAAATTCTGCATACGTTCTGTCTGAGTTGTCTGCTATGAGGAGGAACAAGTGCATGTTGGGAAAAGTTTTGTGTGACACCAGTTCATGTGTTGAAATTTTCACTCAGGTGTCAGGCAGATAGAATCTCTGAAAGGGAAAGTTAGAGCTTATGTCATTGATCTCCTGTTCACTTGTTACATTTTAAAGCATTTCTTTAAATATATCATACCCTCCAAGTCTTTAATATTTAAGTTGAAAAGAACACTGCAAAAAATGTATATAAAATAAAACCAACACGATTTTACATACTTATATGTCATATTGCTCAAGAGAACACATTTTATAGAACCATAAATAGAGAAATATAAAAAGATCTGATACACATATTTATGTCTATTTCTACTACAGTGAATATTCAGATAATTACTCTGGAAGTCAAGACATGTTCATCTCACCACATCTGGGGGTCTTTTAGTAAAATAATAAATTAGCTGCCAGCAAAGGTAAAAGGCACAAAGTATCAAAGGATATCCAAGGATTTTACTGAGAGACTGTTTCAATTTGCAAAGAGTGGAACAATGAAGGTATAAACAGCAGGGGTTTAGATGTGAGTTCTTCAGGACCAAACAGAGTTCTATGAAAAAATTGTCCTTGGAGAAGAGGGATCATGCCCAGCCCCACAGGTGAGAAAGGGAAAGATAACGTGTTGTGGGAGGTTTGAAAGTGGAAGGTACAGAGGAGAGGTATGCCTCTGAGCTTTGCTGAAGAAAGGTATGGTCTAAGCAAAGTGCTTTCCCAGTCATTCTACCAGTGAGTCATAAATCCTCTGAATGCCTCCAGCATATGGAGAATATAAGAGCTGCTGAAAATCAAACCCCGAATATACCAAGGTACACAAGTAATCTGTCTCCTTTCTATCTTAAAAAATTATAAAGCTGACATTTCAGGAGACATTCAGTAATGAACCTATAACTGAAGCACCAGCAAGTTCTAGGCAGCAGGATTAGAAAAATCCATGAGGGAAGTTTCTGAGGTGAAAGAAAGCTTGGGGTGTTGGTTATGATAATAACCAGGGTGAATACATTTGTTAAAACTCATTGATGTGTATGCTTGAGATCTATGCAGTTTACTGTATGTAATTTTACCTAGATTTTAAAAAATCCTGTTGAATATTGTTTATAAAAATTTGCTAGGCTGCTTTAAACATTTTTTAAACATTTTTACTTGAGTATAATTGTTTTACAAAGTTGTGTTAGTTTCTGCTTTATAACAAAGTGAATCAGCTATACATATACATATATCCCCATATCTTCTCCTTCTTGCATCTCCCTCGGACCCTCCCTATGCCACCCCTCTAGGTGATGACAAAGCACTGAGCTGATCTCCCTGTGCTATGAGGCTGCTTCCCACTATTTTACATTTGGTAGTATATATAAGTCCATGCCACTCTCTCACTTCTTCCGAGCTTACCCTTCTCCTTCTCCGTGTCCTCAAGTCCATTTTCTACATCTGAGTTTTTATTCCTGTCCTACCCCAAGGTTCTTCAGAACCTTTTGTTTGTTTGTTTGTTTTCTTGGTTTCCATATATATGTGTTAGCATACAGTATTTGTTTTTCCCTTTCTGACTTATTTCACTCTGTATGACAGACTCTGTATCATTCCACCCCACCAAAAATAACTCAGTTTTGTTTCTTTTTATGGCTGAGTAATATTTCATTGTATATATGTGCCACATCTTCTTTATCCATTCATCTGTCATTGGACACTGAGGTTGCTTCCATGTCCTTGCTATTGTAAATAGAGCTGCAATGAACATTGTGGTACATGACTCTTTTTGAATTATGGTTTTCTCAGGGTATATGCCAATTAGTGAGATTGCTGGGTCATATGGTAGTTCTATTTTTAATTTTTTAAGGAACCTCCATACTGTTCTCCACAGTGACTGTATGAATTTACATTCCCACCAACAATGTGAGAGGGTTCCCTTTTCTCCACACCCTCTCCAGCAGTTATTGTTGGTAGATTTTTTGACAATGGCCATTCTGACTGGTGTGAGGTGATAACTCACTGCAGTTTTGATTTGCATTTCTTTAATGATTAGTGATGTTGAGCATTCTTTCATGTGTTTGTTGGCAATCTGTGTATCTTCTTTGGAGAAATGTCTGTTTAGGTCTTCTGTCCATTTTTGGATTGGGTTGTTTGTTTTTTGATATTGAGTTACATGAGCTGCTTGTAAATTTTGGAGGTTAATCCATTGTCTGTTGCATCATTTGCAAATATTTTCTCCCACTCTGAGGGTTGTCTTTTCATCTAGTATATGGTTTCCTTTTCTGTGCAAAAGCTTTTAAGTTTCATTAGGTCCCATTTGTTTTTTGTTTTGTTTTGTTTTCATTTCTATTTCTCTAGGAGTTTGGTCAAAAAGGATCTTGCTCTGTTTTATGTCATAGATGTTCGCCTACATTTTCCTCTAAGAGTTTAATAGTGTCTGGTCTTACATTTAGGTCTTTAATTCATTTTGAGTCTATCTTTGTGTATGGTGTTAAGGAGTGTTCTAATTTCATTTTTTTACATATAGCTGTCCAGTTTTCCCAGCACCACTTATTGAAGAGGTGGTCTTTTCTCTTATCCCATACAGGATAAATCCAAGGAGAAACATGCCAAGACACATATTAATCAAGCTATCAAAAATTAAACACAAAGAAAAAATATTAAAAGCAGCAAGGGAAAAGCAGCAAATAACATACAAGGGAATTCCCATAAGGTTAACAGCAGATCTTTCAGCAGAAACCCTATAAGCCAGAAGGGAGTGGTAGGACATGTTTAAAGTGATGAAAGGGAAAACCTACAACCAAATTACTCTATCCAGCAAGGATCTCATTCAGGTTCTACAGAGAAATTAAAACCTTTACAGGCAAACAAAAGTTAACAGAATTCAGAACAACCAAACCAGCCTTACAACAAATGCTAAAGGAACTTCTCTAGGCAGGAAACACAAGAGAAGGAAAAGACCTACAGTAATAAACCCAAGACAATTAAGAAAATGGTAATAGGAACATACATATCGATAATTACCTTAAATGTAAATGGTTTAAATGCTCCAACCAAAAGACATAGATTGGCTGAATGGATCCAAAAACAACACCCCTATATATGCTGTCTACAAGAGACCCACTTCAGACCTAGGGACACATACAGACTGAAAGTGAGGGAATGGAAAAAGATATTCCATGCAAATGGAAATCAAAAGGAAGCTGGAGTAGAAATACTCATATCAGATAAAATGCACCTTAAAATATAGAATGTTACAAGAGACAAAGAAGGACACTACATAATGATCAAAGGATCAATCCAAGAAGAAGAAATAACAATTGTGCATATTTATGCACCCAACATAGGAACACCTCAATATATAAAGCAAGTGCTAACAGCTGTAAAAGGGGAAATTGACAGTAATACAATAATAGTACGGGACTTTACAACCCACTTTCACCAATGGACAGATCATCCAAAATGAAACTAAATAAGGAAACACAAGCTTTAAATGACACATTAGACAACATGGACTTAATTCATATTTATACGACATTCCATCCAAAAACAACAGAATGCACTTTCTTCTGAAGTGCTCATGGACCATTCTCCAGGATAGATTATATCTTGGGGCACAAATTAAGCCTTGGTAAATTTAAGAAAATTGAAATCGTATCAAGTATCTTTTCTGACCACACCACAATGAGACTAGATATCAATTACAGGAAAAAAATCTGTAAAAAGTACAAGCATATTGAGGTTAAACAATATGTTACTAAATAACCAAGAGATCACTGAAGAAATCAAAGAGGAAATAAAAAAATACCTAGAAACAAATGACAATGAAAACACGGTGACTCAAAACCTATGGGATGTAGCAAATGCAGTTCTAAGAGAGAAGTTGATAGCAATACAATTCTACCTCAAGAAACAAGAAACATCTCAAATAAACAACCTAATCTTACACCTAAAGCAATTAGAGAAAGAAGAAGAACGACAACAAAAAAACCCAAAGTTAGCATCTGTTCCCAGACCCCACCTGCCCTGGCGGGTGAGCAGACAAGCCTCTCAGGATGGTGAGTGCTGGTCAGCACCGATCCGCTGTGTGGGAATCTCTCCGCTTTGCCTTCTGCACCGCTGTTGCTGCACTCTCCTCCATGGCTCTGAAGCTTGCCTCCCACCATCCCTGTCTCCACCAGTGAAGGGCTTTCCTAGTGTGTGGAAATTTTTCCTCCTTCACAGCTCCATCCCAGAAGTGCAAGTCCTTTCCCTATTCTTCTGTCTCTATTTTTCTTTTCTTTTGCCCTACCAAAGTATGTGGGGAGTTTCTTGCCTTCTGGGAAGTCTGAGGTCTTCTGTCAGCATTCAGTAGGTGTTCTATAGGAGTTGTTCCACATGTAGTTGTATTTCTGATGTATTTGTGGGGAGGAAGGTGATCTCTACATCTTACTCCTTCACCATCTTGAAGGCCTCTCTGCTTTTAATATTTTTTTATGGAAACTCAATGGGTCAGATAGAGCCCAAATATCTTGAGGAAGAATTGATTTGGAGAGCTTACCCTACTGGATAGAAAGTCTTCTTGTAAAGATATATTAGTTAAAATGATTTGGTGCAAAGAAATACAAACAGAAATAGGATGGAGACCCACATTTTTATGGATATTTGAGCTCTGAAAAAGTGGCACTGTAGCAGAATAACGAAAAAGCAAGCTTAACCATAAATTATTTTTGTTTAAGTGGATAGTGATGTGAAAAACAATGACTCAAATCCCACCTAACATCATAATAAAAAATGCATTTCTGCTGGATTGTAGAATTAAATACTGTGAAAAGTAAAATAACAAAATCTTCAAAAGATACTATAAAATAATATCTCTATAACCCCATGTTTGGCAAAGATTTTTCTATTAGAGAAGACTGTAAAAAAGTAATGAACTAAAAAAATCCAAATTGAGAAACAAGAACAAATGGAAGACAGCAAGAACAAATCCCAAATTAACAAAAGGAAGAAAAAACATCAGCCAAAATTAATGAATTAAAAAAACAAACAAGCAAGAGAGAACAAGTATAAAAGTTTATTCTTTTAAAAATCAAATAAAATAAACTTCCAGAAGAAGTACTTTAAAAAATAGATAAGAGATATACAGACAGAAAGAGAATCATCCCCCTAAAAATATAAGAAATGCAAGTAAACTATAAGTACAAACACAACAGAGTTAAAAAGGCAATGAGAATTCATCATAAGAAACATTTTGCCAACAAATGCAAAGGCTTAGATGAAATGAATTAATCCCCTGAAAATTATGAATCATAAATTGTTGCACAAGAAGAAATAGGCCTAGAGAATTTTCTTGATAAGTTCTACCACATATTCAAAAATCTTATGAATTCTGTCTCATAATCAAGGAATTGATAATCCAAAAATTAGATAAGCTCCATTGTGAAAATAATGAGATGAAACAATCCTCAGATAATTTTGTGAGTCTAATTTATCCTTGGTAACATAAGCAAACAAAAATGTTAATGAGAAAGTACTCTTATCCGTCAATCTCACTCCTGATTATAGACAACAAAAATTCCAAATAAAACATTAGCAAATAAAATGCAGAGGTTCCTTTCTATTTTTTTAAAATTAAATACAATGTATCAAAGTGGGTTTATTCCATAAATATAAAATCACTTCCAATATTAGAAAGTGCATTAGAGTATTTTTTTCAAATTAGCATATTAAAAGAGAAAAATCATATGATTTTCTAAATAAACACAAAAAGCAAACTCAGAATAGAAAGTAACCTCCATAAAGGGCTACTGCAAACTTCAATCTGACTTTTCAGCATCCTTGGTCTCTGCTTATCCCAGCAGAGAATGAGATTATCTGTGTAGCCTCTCTTGCTGCTGGATGTGATCATGTGACAGAATTCTGGCCGTTAGATTAAGAGAGGAAGAAATGTGCATATTTCCAGGCTTGGACCACAAAAGCCTCTCTCGTGATTTATGCACTGTCGTTCTCCACCTGTTTACTGAACTGGCTGGCCGTGAGGATCAAGACCCAGAAGATAGGAGTTATTAAATGTGTAGCAAAACACCTACCTCCACAATTAGCAAACAGAACTAGCTGTCTCAAGAGCAAGAAATAAACTCCTATTTATTTATTTATTTATTTATTTATTTTGCGGTACATGGGCCTCTCACTGTTGTGGCCTCTCCCTCTGTGGAGCACAGGCTCCGGGCGCGCAGGCTCAGTGGCCACGGCTCACGGGCCCAGCCGCTCCATAGCATGTGGGATCTTCCCAGACCAGGGCACGAACCCGTGTCCCCTGCATCAGCAGGCAGACTCTCAACCACTGCACCCCCAGGGAAGCCCATAAACTCCTATCTTTAAACAGATTAAATCTTGAAGTTGTTTTAACAGCTAAGGTTATCCTAACTGATACACTTGATAAATGATATCTAAGTTCAAAGTGAGAATTCTACTACATGTAAATATAGAGGTCACAGTCAGCACAATAAGACAGGTAAAAGAAACAAGGATTAGAAACAGGGATTAGAAAGGAAGAACGGTGTTTGTTTTTAGTCACAGAATGCATGACTGTCTGCGTAGTAAATTGAATCAACTTCAACAACAAAAAACAAGAATAAATAAAAATCATTTAAGAAAATTTCCAGGGCTTCTCTTGTGGCTTAAGTGGTTAAGAATCAGCCTGCCAATGCAGGGCACACTGGTTCAATCCCTGGTCTAGGAGGATCCCACATGCCATGGAACAATTAAGCCCATGCACCACAACTACTGAAGCCCACGCACCTACAGCCCACGCTCCACAACAAGAGAAGCCACCGCAATGAGAAACCCACACACTGCGACGAAGAATAGCCCCCACTTGCCGCAACTATAGAAAGCCCATGCATGGCACCGAAGACCCAATGCAGCCAAAAATAAAAAAAAATAATAATTAATTTTTAAAAAAAGAGAGCTTAAAAAAAAAGAAAATTTCCAGATATAAGATCAATGTAGAAAAGCCTATTGCATTTGTACACACTAACAATAAACTCCTCAAGACTGAATTTAAAAAAGATACCATATATTATTGCAACAGAATATAAATAACCTAACAATAAATGCAAAAAAACCCCAAAAGATACACACATTGCAAAATTTATAAAACTTAATTTAAAAGTATTTTTTAAAGTGAAATAAATAGAAAAATATACTATGTTCATAGTTGTGAAAACTCAATATTGCAAAATGCCAATTTTTCCCAAGTTATCTACAGGTTCAAAGAAATCCTCAACAAAATTGCAACCTGATTTTAGTAAGATTTGAAAAGCCCCTCTAAAATGTACATGGAAAACAAAAGTGTCTAAAATACCAAATACAATCCTAGAAAAGAATAACCACGCATGGGAATTGCCTTGAATGTTATCACTTTGCTTTAAAACTATAATAACTGAAGACATGTGGTGGTGGCACACAGATAGACTAATCCATCAAGGAGACTGAAAAGACTCCAGAAACAGAAAAACAGGTATATGTAAGTTAAGCCAAAATTAGAGATCATTGGGTATAGCATAGAAACAATTGATTACCCATAAATATATTAATAGGTCATTTGTATCATATATCTACACACACACGTTCGCATACAAATTCCAAATGTAATGAACACTTAAAAGTGAAGGGAAAAACATGATATCAAAAAAAATTTTTAGAAGAAAATCTAAAACAGTTTTGGATGATCTTGTGCTTACAAAGCATAAACCATAAAGGCAGAGTTTCATACTTTCAACTATATAAAATATGAGAAATTCTGCTTATCAAAAGGAAATATATAAAGAAACCACAACTGAGAAAAGCTATTTGGAACGGACATAACTGACAAAGGATAACTGTCTAGGCTTTTTAAAATCCTATGAATCAAAATACAGTCAACCTAAATAGAAAAGGACACAAGATGTGGACAAAGATTTTTAAAGACAAAGCATGAATAAAGGTATAAATGTAAATGATCTATTTCATTATTAATCAGGGAAACACCTTTCTTGTTTGACAAAAAAATAATAAGTCTACCAAAGCACACTTCTGAAGAAAATGAAAAATTTGTAACAAATGATTTCAAAAAGAAAGTAATATTATCTAATAAAGCTAAACATACACATACACTACAACTCAGCCAGGCACACCCAATGCTCATAACAGCCTTGCTTGTGATGAAACACCCACACAGCTGGAAAACACCTAATGTTTCTTAAAGGTAGTTGGACAAATATATTGTGATTATACATACAATGGAATATCCTACAGCCATGAAACTGAATGACCTATGGCTACATGTCTACACAGCCAATTCTCAACAGCATTATGTTAAGCAAAAAGTGAGAAGGACCTAAGAACACACATAGTAAAGTTCCATTTGTTTACATTTCAAAAGACAGAACTAGAAAATATATAGTTTATAAATATACATGTGGCAAATCTTTAATAAAAATAAAGGAGGTTATTAAATAAAAATAAGGCTTGTTGTTACCTTTGGGAGGGATGAAGGAGATATGACTGGGGAGAGATATATTGGAAGTCTCAAAGATACCGTAAAATGGATAATGGGATTCATACTATTAATATTCTTTAAATTATGCCTATTCTCTGTGCATGCCTTTTATGTGATATATTTTATTATTAAAAATATTAACACAAATAAAAGCTCAAAGTATATTGGACAAAAACTCTTACTCCATTGCTATTACCAGGATTTTTCTCTCTTTATATAAATGAAAGCTCGAATTTTATTTATGTGTTAATTAATTGCACAAATTTAAGCCAAAAATTTAAAAGAATTTGATGGTATAACTAGAAATGGCAAATAAAAGTATGCTTAAGGCTCACATTGACACTCAATAGAGCAGACTTCTTGAATTCTACCACAAAGCATTTTCAAAACTCTGTTTCTGACAGGTACTGTACATAATATTGTTGAATTTCGACATCATTTTCATGTAACCTGTAATCATTGTACGTCAAATTTTTCCAGCCTGCTTAAAATAGTCTTACAAACTCTCACCTTTCAGAAATACATTAAATCAGACCAGTCTCTGAATGTAGCCCAAGAGGGAAGAATTGCCCATAATTTTTGGCATTTGTGTGATTCTTTACAGGTTGTACAGATTTGAAATGTTACAGTAACAACTCCAGCCCTGGATGCCAGGGAAAAAAATCCCACAGCTCATTGATTTATTTAATTTATCTTACTTCCAAAGGCCCCTGCTTCATCTCCTGTTCTTTGTATTGTCCAGAAGCATTTGTGCCCTGTGCCTTACTCTGTGTCTTTGTACCTGCTCTTTCCTTTATCGGAATTCCTCTCTTGGTGTTTCACTTATCCTTTTCAACTTGCTTGGCACCACTTCTTCCATAAACCATTGTCAGTGCCCCTAAGGATAGGCCACTGGCCCTCAAAGCAGGGTTCCTGCAGCAGCAGCAGCAGCAGCAGCAGCAATATTACCTGGGAGTTCATCAGAAATGCAAACTCTCGGACCCAGCCCCAGACCAACTAAATCAGACACTCTGAGGGTGGGTTCCATAGCGCTTTAGCCAGCCCTCTGAAAGATTCTGATGCACATTAAGATTTGAGAATCATTGGGTTAGACAAAATGACTCTTTCCTGTGTTTCTATACCAGCGTCTACTCACCTGTATCACTGAACACTCACCATATTATGTTAAAACTCTACATTTTCCTGTCTGACTCTTTACATGAGATCCAGAGGTACAGACTGTGTCTTATTCACCTTGGTATCCACAGCACCTGGTTCATGGGAGACAATTAGGAAATGTTAACTAAACTGTAAGAACTAAAAAGTTTTCAAGATGGCAGTCAGAGACACAAAGAAAATAAACCAGCTCCTCAGGACCCTGGGGCTCACAACCATCTTACTACCAAGGACTCCATCTGAGAGCCTCTCTCTCGAGAAGTGATAAGTCATCTTAGGAAACCTTTCTTATAAGAAAATAAAAATGAGTCAATGTGTTTGCAAAGGTTGGTTCCAATGCTAGGCAAGCCTATTTTCCCAGCCACAAATGCAGCAGGAGAATGATGATTTTAGATTCAAAGGGAATCCATCCTAGTCAAAGGCCTCGATGGAGCTTGAGGGTATGGCAATGAGCCTACTCCTCTTTTATTCTTCTGTCACATCTGAGGCCATGAGCAACTGTGGATCACAAATCCATAGCAAGGAGACCTCTACACTGAGAGTTGGAAGAGAGGGAGAGTGTGGCATTATGTAGACCTGGAGGTTGTATTAGAATCATGGTAAATAATGGTTGAAAATAGTTGGATAGCCTGAAATTAGGAGGATGTAGAAGTGTAAATTATGACAAGGCAATGTCTCAAAGTCTGGACAAGCTAGCATAAACATTCTAGAATCCAAAGGGCCGTACAAAATTCAGTAGTAGGTATGAAGATCCTTGCCTCTGGCCCAATCACATATGTTTCATAAATTTCTTTTGGGAGCAGGAAACTGGTTCACATTCAGGATTTTCATAGGCAGGAAGTGAGGACAGGTAAGAAAATGCACTTGATAGAGGTTGAGGTTGGAAGCATAAAGAATCTCAGGTCAGAGGGAGAATAGAATGGTTTAAAAAAAGAAAATCTGAAGACTGATTAATATCAATATTTCTGAACATTAAGCCTACATCAGGAGGCAAATCTAGTATGGGTTGCAATATTAGTACTAGGTGCTGTAGCAGGCACTGAAGTCCAAAGAACCAGGTCAGATGTAGTCACTGTCCTCAAAGGCATCACAAGACAGTAGACAGGGAGGTGGATTCCAGGCTGACGCTCCTCATCTTCACATGTATTCATTCCTCACTTCCAAACAGTGCTAATGCCTCCAAACTCAGACCCTTACTCTCCTGCCAAGACCAGTGTTTCTCAAATTTTATTAGATTGTAGTGAATTTGGGATTCATGATATTTTAGGCAAAATAACACATATTGTTATTTTTTACTTGAATTAACTAAAACTATCAGTTTACACTAATTCAAATAGTACCTCATGTTAGCATTTATTGTTTGTTCACCATTTATTTATTCAATCTAAATTTATTAAGAGCTTACTTTGTACTAGGCCCTGTGCAAAACACTAACGATATGATGGCAAACGAGAAAAACACAGTCCTAGCTCTGAGTCTCATGAAACTCTGTCCTGTTTAGACAAGTGGTGGGTCATGAAATAACTGGAAGTAGGGAGGAAAGAGGAAGAAGATGTACATACAAAAGAATGAGTGAGTCAAAAAATCTGCTACACAAAGGTGATGGGTGAGTCAAGTCACAAAGAATGAGTTGCTGCTTACCAGCAGACACTGAGGGCAGGGAGTACCATGGGAAATTATTCTTGAGCTGAGAAAAAAGCAACTCACCAGAGAGAAGAGCACCTCCAGACAAGACTAGTGGTTGTGGCTAGAAGATACTCGGGTCTGGATAGCAACAGTAGGTGAGACTAAAACACAGGCTGATGAAAAGGCCCTAGTAGCCCAGGCCAGGAGTTTGACATTGATCTTGTATGTGAGCAGGGGCCACTGAAGGGTCTAACAGAGAAGTGACTTGTTTAGTTTGGATTTTAGACACAGCCCTCAAGCATTGGATATCTTGTGTGATGAAGTTCTGAAAGCAGGCATTAGCCAGAGACCTGAGAGGGATTTAGGGCAAAGAGGGAAGTTATTGGAGTTCTCCTGGGGTTCCTGATGCCACAACAGAATGCTAACCTCACCTTTCTCTGGCCTCAGGTAAAGATAGCCATTCAAGAGTGGGCACACACAGCCAGCCCTGGCTGGCTGCCTGACTACAGCCTGAGGGATGGAGGCTGGCCCGCAGACCAGCAGAGTGGTGAATAGAAGACAGACCGGTTATAAGAGGTGCTTCTTTGTAGGGTGAAAAGGAAAAGTGTGTCTCTGCACACCATTTATGTCTCTCTGTGTTCTGATACAAGACCTCTTCATCTCCCTTACTTACTTACTTATCACTTACATATTTTTTCACTTTTATTGAGATAAAATTGACTTACAGTTTTGTATAAGTTTAAGGTTTATGGCATAATGACTTAACAAACATATATTGAGGAAAGATTACATCAGTTTAGTTAATATTCATCTTCTCTTATAGTTACAATAAAAAATTATTCCTTGCATTTAGAACATTGGGGATTTACTCTCTTTGCAACTTTCAAATATACCATATTACCTTCAGTGTTAACTACAGTCATCATGTTATACATTACATTCCTAGTACTTATTTAACTGGAAGTATGTACTTTTAATAGTATTGAAAATAATCTACTGGTTCTGGTCTAGTCAAGCAAGACTAGATAATATATGGTTATAATAATATATTATCTAGCATTATAATTTTTCAGGATGAGTTATATAATAATTACAGAGCCTATGATTTTTAATGTATGAGAAAATTCCTAAGATACAATCTAACAGTACATTAACGGTGAATATAAAAAGCAGAGAATGTGAAATAACTGATTTAGAACTTCCACATAACCCTTTCAAACTTCTGAAATATAAGTACATCTGTGTCCTTCCTTTTGTGAAATGGGCAGTTTTATTAATTCTCTCTCATTTGAAGATAGAACTGGTTCAAATAAAATCCACGTCAAAGACAAAACTTGTTTTATTGGGGATTTTTTGGAAGGATGTTTCCTATTCCACTAATCGTGATTCTGCAAAATGCCTATAAGTCTCTATTGCTTCTCCTTAAGGCTCCTGGAAGGGATGCGATTTTAAAGCTATAGAGTCATGCCAGGGGAACGAATATTGAAATGAGGTCAGATAACCTAAACCTTTTAGTCCTTATATGGCTTTTTACAAGTTTTTTTTTTTTTTTTTTTTTGTGGTACTCGGGCCTCTCACTGTTGTGGCCTCCCCCGTTGCGGAGCACAGGCTCCGGAAGCGCAGGCTCAGCGGCCATGGCTCACGGGCCCAGCCGCTCCGCGGCATGTGGGATCTTCCCAGACCGGGGCACGAACCCGTTTCCCCTGCATCGGCAGGCGGACTCTCAACCACTGCGCCACCAGGGAAGCCCTACAAGTTTAACATGACCTCAATTTCTAATTGATAACACTTGCCTCCCAGAATTTTTACAAGGTTTAAATAAAAAATAGCTGATAAAGTGCTCAGTAGCATATAATATGACATACATATTTTAACATCAGTATCATCATGATCAGCAATAGATACTGAAAAGTCAACATAATATATAAATAGCTCATTGGAGTGTAAGGGATCAAGGGAATGAGGAAGATGATATTGTCCATAAACTACTAAAAGCTTAAGGTCAAGTAACTCTCTGAGAAACAGACATGGAATAATTACAATGTTCTACAACCTGTCCTGTTGTTAGCACAGTCAGTCAAAAATAAGTTATTTGCCAGATTTTAAATCTCTGCAGAAATTAAAGACTGTTCATTTAGCACTAGGGTCCATAAACACCCAAAGGCAAAATCTAAATTTTCTGTGCAGTGGAATAAATGATTGTAGGCAATCTCAGTCATCCAACAAGATTTATTGTTGGGGATTGGAGTAGATGGGCCATAAAACCCGCCTCTGTCTATACAGACAAATTTATTTGGTATTTGCTGAATTTTTACTTTAGTGAGCACTGTTTAGATTGAATGCTTTAGAAATGATAGAGAAACTAAAAACAGAGCTATAGTAAAGTTTTTTTTTGTTTATTTGTTGTTGTTGTCTCCCAATGCTAAGTTTTGAGAACCACCCTTCCCCCACTTTTAGCCCATGAACACAGGTAAGACTGAATCAGTCCTCAATTCCTGGAGAGGAGCATGTGACTTAGACTTAAGCCAATAGGAATATTTTTCCAATCCATGTTTATCAGTTCAGAGATAGACTTGTTTCCCAGTAGAACTAAAAATATGCAATGAAATTTGAGCAGAAACTTCTAGGGAAGAGCAACTTAACTGCTAGTATTAATAAAGTGCTGCTGAGGCTGTCTTACTTCAAAGGGTGGAAATTTAATCCAAATGAGAATAGAGCTGGGTCAGCAAGATAAAAGTCAAGAAGAGGAAGAGAGAAAAACTGAATTCTGCAGTAAACTGTTCCTGAGACCTGTCTTTACCTCAGGAATTTTCAGGTAAGCTCACCTTTTGCTTAAGCTAGTTTGCATTGGGTTTTCTTTGGCTTGCAATGGAAAGAGGTTTAAATGATAGAGAAATGGAAAATTTGATTATGAGAATCAGAAAGTTATGAATAATCAATATTCCCAGATTTAATAGAAATAAAAATTAATCACATGCCATCAAAAGCCACTCACATACATTCAGGCAAAGCCACGGTAAGAAATTAAACTAACCATAGAAAGTTAGAGAAGAAATCATATGCTACCAGGAATCCCAATGTGCAGATGCTCAAAAACTAAGCAAGCAAGCAGATGAAAATCACATAGATTTAGTTGCTAATGGGCAAGGCAAACCCAGAGTAGCAGTTTAACAAATATTTATTTAATGATTTTTATTAAGAATAAAACAAGTGATCAAGAATCTGTTTAGTCAGACGAATCAAAAGGACATGAAAGAGCTAATAATGTAAAAATAATAAAAGTGCAGATCTTTAACTCTTTAATTGCAGGGGTATATGAACTGAAGATGGTTCTGAGTGTTTCCTTCAGATAGAAAGATGCAAAATAGAATAATAAAAGCTAGCATTGATTGTCTATTATGCCAGATATTATTCCCTGCAGTTTATATCTACATTGTCTCATTTTATACTCACTAGATCTCCATGAGATAAATGCTGTCACCTACACTTTAGATAGATAAAGCCATGCCATAAGAGTGTGGGCTTTGGAATTAATGCTTGGTTTTCAGAAACTGTTTCCACATTATTCTCAATTCTTTATTCCCTCCTTGTGTTAGAATAATATATCATGCCTTCAACATGGAGCTTTGCAGTCCCTCCACTATGGTGGAGAATATATTCCCATGCCACTGATGGCAATTTGCTTTGGCCATGTGAGTAGAAGTGACAGTGGGCCAGTTCTGGACTAAGGATGTATAAGCATCCCATGTCTCTGCTCTCTCTCTTACACTCCTGAGATCCACCATGAGAAGGATATGTTCCGGGTAGTGAAGACACAGACCTGAACTCAGCCAGAAGTCTAAAGTCCAGCTGGGCTCAACCAAGTCCTGCCTCAGTCAACCAAATCACATGCACATCCTAAGAATAAAATAAATGTTTACTGTTGGAATCCACTGAGGTTAAGATTATTTTTATCACAGAAAATAAAAAGACATTGATATTGAAGCACATACCTGTTCACACCAGGAAATGTCTTAAGGAGGAAGCCAATAATCCAAAGGCAAAACCAGAGTTGACTGACAGGTGGGATCAAGAAAGTCTTTGCACATGGCTGAGAAGAAATGGTTCTGAACAACTGACCCTCTTTGTGCCACCAATAAATTGTGAATCCATCTACTATCAGATGTGTTTTACAAAGTGATTCAGGTTCCTGTTGGAAGGCATTAGAGCAAAAGCCCAGGACTTATTATCCAGGCAAGTTCAGTATGAAATCCAGACTCTGCCCCTTCTTAGTTAGACTATCCTGTCATGCCTTTTTTGTTTTTGAACCCTTAGAATATGACAAATAACAGAACATCTAACTCATTGGGTTGCTGTGAGGCTTTATTGATGTAACATTTATCAAACTCTGCCTAATCCAGAGCTAGCACTTAACAAGCACTGGCTCTTTCTAGGGTAGTTATGTCTGTCAATATCGTTTGTTAATAGCCTTCCCAAACAATCATACTGACCTATTTTGACATGGGGGTCCACCAGTGTAGTAAAGTGTATTTGAGCTGGAAAATATATTTGGCAAATGTAAATCATTCAAAGATTTTGTTATTAGGTAAAAATTATGTTTCTGCCTTTTCTTTACTCTTCTCTTTAGATGTCGGCACCACTCCTAATTACCAAGCCCAATTTCCACTGCTCTCTACAAACATAACATGACCGCAAACGTTGAGAGAGGGTTGAAAGATTTTAATTTTAGCTAACAGAACTTTAACTCTTTAATTGCAGGGGTATATGAACTGAAGATGGTTCTTTGTGTTTCCTTCAGAAAGAAAGATGCAAAATAGACGCAGTTATACACCTGGCAGTGATAGTAAATATCTTCATTCCAGAAACTCAAGTTTCTCCTTGAAGATGTTGACTTCAAATGGATTTTAAAGATTTATTTTCTTTTAGTTTTACTACTCCCTGATTTGATTTCAATGACAAAAAAGGCCAACAAGGTCAGAGGTTGCATCTTCATTGATTATAATCAATGGCTTAGTAAAGTGAGATGTGCATTACAGAGATAAAATATCTGACAACAGTTTTGTAATAACAAAATACTACTTGGGAGCCCAGATGACAGGTGGTTATGCCATTAAGATGTCCTTGGAGAAGGGAAGAGGGTGGGTGGCAGTGTGTTCATCTCCCCTGAGAGGAGAGTTCAGTGCTCTGATATTCTTGAAATAAAGATGCAAATTCAAAGGGCAGTAAGAGATGCAGGAGTAGCATCACTCTATGTGAGCATTTGCTACTGGTAGATACTTTGATAAACTTGTTACCTAATGAATAATTTAATTCATATAACTGGTCTATGAAATCGATAATATTGTACCCTCTTGCTGAGGAGTGCTTTTCGCATGATTACACAGCCACTTGATCCTATATATATTTACACCAAAATATGTTTTTAAACACTTTACTAGCATCTTTCCTTTTGTGCATTTATTTATTCTTTCAATAAATATTTATTATGCCCCGTCTATGTGCCGAACAAAAATCCTTGCTCTAGTGGAATTTACATTCTAGGAGGCATGAGAGAGACAGACAGTATATGAATAAATAGATTCATGTAATACATGTTATGTGGTGGAGGAGTAAAGCACAGTAAGCAGGAACAGGCAGTGTAGTAGAGATTGATACTGTTTTAAGGAGGTGGTCACCTCAATGCAGGCTTCATTGATAACGTGATTATTGAGAAGCTCCTAAGGAAAATGTTCCCTCCAGCCATGCATATATTTGGAATAAGATCATCCCAGGCAGAGAAATAACATGTGGAAAGGATCTAAGACAGGGTCGTGTTTGATGTGTCCAAGAAAAAGCAGAGAAACCAGAGAGGGCAAGAGTGGTGGGAAGATAAGATTAGAGAAATAATGGAAAGGCATCACATAAGGACCTGTAAGCCATTGCAAGGACTTTTCCTCTGAGTGATGTGGGAAGTCACTGGCAGGTCTGGAGAAAAGTCATGGCATGATCTGACTCACATCCTAAAAGTTTCACTTTGGACTCTATACTAACAATAGTGGGTAAGTGTAGAGGCAGGGAAACGATTTAGGAGACTACTGCGATAATCCAGGTGAGAAATAATGATAGCGTGTATCACTGTGATTGCAATGGAAACACCTGCATAAGGTAGAACTGCACAATTTACTGATGGTTGGACATGAGATACGAGAAAAGGAGAGGATTCAAGGATTATTCTTAGTTGTATGGTTTAAGCAACTGAATTGAGTTGATTAAATCTGGAGTAGTATGTCTGTAGGGTTAAGACATGGACTTAATATAGAAGCACCTAGACAGCACAAGAGGTGGAAGGAATGGATGAAGGGATAAAGACATGATGGATGGAATGAAGAGAAAAAAGGAGAGATGTATTCTGAAACCACCTACTAATCTTGACATTGAGTTTGAAAGTAAGGTGGTAATAGTTTTTGAGGCAACATGAAAATTCTGAATAAATTCTATGTGTTTGGAACTTTGAATATCATTACAAAAAACAACTTTAGAAATAGAAATAAATAAGATGACATTAGTCCATTCAAAAGATGAATAAAGTATAAGTGAAGATTTTCATCTATTTCATGTCATTCTCAGAAGTGCACTTAAGCTGATGGTTTACATTTGCTTCCTGAAGATATTGTCCCACAGATGTTTGCCACTGTGAAGCTTGTGCACAGGTACATACGTGTCTTTAGAGCTTATTAATAATTACCTACAACAAATTTCATTACAGACCATCACTGATATCACTGACTGCAAATCTTTGTTCTCATTGGTGCATATATGTTTGATTTTTACAAATATTCCAAGACGATTTGGAGGTCACCCTCATGCCAAGGTCAATCAGATCATGATGGGGGCCAAGAGTCAGAAAACGAGATGCCATCATAAAGCAATGGAACTACTTTCCTTGTGTGGCTCTTATTTCCACACACATCTTGAACAACAAAATATCAAGACAATCAGCTAGTCTCTCAATTATGATTTCTTTTAAAAATAGCTGTACTCTGAATATATCAATTAATGTGTTATTTAATAAGCTTGACATTATAGTCATAAGTTTAATGAGGTATTGGCAATAAAATGTGGTAAATTAATTAGTACAAATTCCTCTTATTTTATTTCTTGATTTATTTTGATGAGTCTCTTGTATAGCATTTTTTAAGTGGGTAGACGGTATATTAGGGAGGCTTTTAGTAACTGGGAAATGTCTGAGATTTCAAGTTTAATCTCCGATTTAGGAGATTACTCTTCACTTACCCTAAAATGACTTACAAGATAAAGAAGATTAAAAAAAGGAAGACATAGTGCCAGCCAAACTGAGATTGGCTTTTCACTCTTTACAAAAAGGATGTTTTCTTCCTCTCACTTGTATTTCCTCTTTATTTCCCTGGGAGAAATAGTACGAGAAAAACACATTACTCAAAATAAGCCTGAGACTGAAAGAAAATAATAAAATCGAGTGATAGGTTACAAATGAGAAAAGAGTCCGGCAAATGAAATATCTAATGACAATGAAGATAAAGAGAATGTGTAGGAGCAACAAAAAGCAAAAGTGGTGGAAGGGAAGACATATAGATTCCATCACAGACAGGGCCTGAAAATTAAATGTCCCCAACAAAAATTGGCTTGCAGAGAAATAAAAAGAAAATGGGGATTGCAGATGGGAGGGGATAAGTAATGCAGTCTTTTCCTTCACAGAGTAAAACCTGGCTTTAGAGAGAAGAGGCCATTAATAAAGCTTATCCACTCAAACAGCATCAAGAGAGATCAATCCAACATGGCCTTTCAGTGAAAGCAAAACCCAGTGTTTGCATAGCTGACTGTGTGTCCACAATAAAGCCAACATGTAGGAAGATCTCTGGATTGACAAACAGGAGCTCTAGAATCTAATTCCAAGTCTGTAACAGCTCACCAATGTCCTTCAGGAAATCCCTGGACCTCAGCATCATCATCTATAAAATGGGAGAATCGAACTAAATGGTTTCTAAGACCACTTCTGGCTCTAGTATTTAATGACCTATACAATATCTTCCATTAAATGTCAGGAAGTTGAGCCAAAAATGGTAGAAGGACAAACTAATCAATGTCAGACTTCTTGATCAATGTTTTTGATTTCTCTTCACTTTTACTCCTGGAGAACAATCTTTTCCAAAAAAGCAAAAAAAAAAAAAAAAAAAAAAAAAAGCAAAAGCTTTTCCAAAAATAATGTTCATTACCTTACTAACTTGTCCATCTTTCAAATCTCATGACTTATTAAATCCCATCAGCCTGGAAATACCCATAATGAAAATGTAATGATTCTCCCTTGTGTCTCTCTAGGATAGGATCACAAGGTGTACAGAACTGTCAATTACTAGAGCAGTATCTGTGAAATGCCAGAGTCCTCTGCATCTGGAACTTCTTAATTCCAAAGAATGTTGGAATTGGAATGATCTGAGAAAACATCTAATGATCACTTCACAAAGGATTATCAAATAATCTTTTGTAAAGAGCCACTTTCTTTAACACATTTAAAATATGTTACATTTTAAAGATTAAAACAGTTTTTAAAAACATTTTTTAAAAACTCAGTTTACATGTAACTTTTCTATTTCATCAGTTACTTAAAAAAATCTACACTTCCCACTCACATATTTCACCTAAATTACTTATACCTGTCACGTAAAGCCACTTAATTTTAAAAGATGATGATTTGTTTATGGGTCTAAAGCTCTAATGGATATAAGAAAATGCAGCAGTAAGAGTGGAGAGAGTCTAGAAATATATGTCATTAATTAGCATTGTTATCATTTTATGAAATTATTTCAGTGCAAAATATAGCAAATCCAAGCATCCACAGAGGTAAATTCCCCTCTTGCCATACACACTAACTGTCACCCTATAATTTATTGAGGTATCAGATGTGTGTGTATACAATGTGCTATACACAGAATGTAAAGAACAATTAGAATAATTGAAAGAAGCTGAATGTTTATTATACTGATGACTCTAAACCAGTGAGTGTTTTACAAAATGTCAGAACTTAGAAAATTAATTTTCTGTTACCTGGCAAATTTAATTATTACCACGCCTCATTCTGACCCCACCCTAATACCCTCCAGACCCCCACCCAAGTAAGACAGATAAATGATGTTTTTCCCATTACTTCCTTTAAACTTCGAGGAAAGTTCCTACATGGGTCTTGAAGAAATTATTGACTTTGAAGATCTAATCAGAAATTCAATCTGTAGGAAATTGTTCTAAAGAAATAATCATAGATGGCTGAAAATACATCTTATATGCATAATTAAAATTTTTTAAGTAACTACATATCAAAAAAGAATATATATATATAGAAATAGGTATAATTACATTCATATCATGTAACATTGTGTAAAAAAAAAGTCTCAGACTTTTAATAGAGATGCTCACAAATCAAAAGATGCCCAGAAAATAATGTTTAAGGAGATAAGTAAATTGTAAGAATATGAACTGTATTATTCCATTGTTTTGTTTCGTTTTTTTTTAAACTGCATATGAAATAAATACATAGCACACTGTTAGCAGAGGTTGTCCTATTGTGTCTTATCTGCTTGAATATTTCTCTTCCGTAGATCTCATCATATTATTCAGGCCTTTCTTTTCTCCAAAACAGGCCAAGCAGCTCAAACACATTATCTGGCTACAGCAAAAGTATACCTTTCAATTTTAGTTTCAATATTTTTTATCTTCCTATAGGAAAACAAAGTCAACTTCAAATACATTGAAGAAATTGAGGTCACATACCTCTCTGTTTCTCAAACTGTCCATTGATTTTAAATATTTAAAACCTCAAGTACTCACTTCAAAAGATCAAACTAACATAAAGGCAGTCATTTCAGGCCCAGGGCCAACCAATTTGGGAGGGACCATAACATAGGTCAGAAAAAGGGCAGAACACTTCAATGCACAAGGACTCATAACATTTAAAGCCAATTATGTAGCTTGCCTTTCTCACCACAACATTTCTGAACAGAGGAAATTAAAGCATAAGTAACTTCTAGAAAAGGGGGGAAAGCATTAAAAATAAGACCATATGACTTTTAGGTATGACATTATGTGAAAAAGGGAATGGCATCTGCATTGGTACCCATGATGCTTAAATACCAGCCGACTTTAATTTTTCTAAGTCAAACTTTCCTCAACCTTTCAATAGAAATAATACTGCCAGCTTCATAGGATTATGGTAAACCATAAATGAGCTAATGACTCTACAGTACTTAGCAAGTACAAGAAAAGAGCAAGCTTTCAAATCGTAGGTAATGGTGGCAGTTCTGGGAATGATGATATTAAAGGAATCTTGTAATCCTAGTGCTGTTTATTTCAGTCATGCTGCTGAGAATTAATAGAGGTAGGAGTGGAGATTATAGGTACAGCAGCAGAAACAGCCATAGTGGGAGTAGCTTTAGTAATAATCATATACTGATTATGTTCCCATTCCTGAAAACCGATGAAGGACCTAATCCCATAATGATCTATACCAAGAATCAGCAAGTTATAACCTGCCTCCTGGTTTAGTATGTCCTGGGAGCTAAGAATATTTCTTACATATCTTAATGGTTGCATTTTAAATGACTATTTAAGCAACTACATAATATCCTTAACTTTGCCTCTTGACCTACAAAGTCAAAAATATTTACCAGCTGGCTCTTAAGAGGAAAAGTTTACTGATCTCCACCCTATATTGTTGATTACTGTAAAACTCCCAGGACGTCCCTTATCCTTTGTCCAAATGTTCCTCATATCCCCTAATCTGACCCACTTTAACAACCACCTTCAAATACCCATAACTTAGCAAAGTCCCCTAAATTCTCAAAATCTGTTTCCCCACCTTCTTAAATCATAGATTCCTCCCTTTTCTCTTCCACACAGCTGCTAACTTTAAGCCTAGAAAGGGAAATGCTATCCTCCCTGCTCTTCATGACCATTCCAGGCTATCCTCCTTCTCTCCGAAAATTTCAAGTTTCTTTGAAGTTCATACTAAATAATTAAGTATATTAATTAAGATGGTCTTAATTATGATTCACTAACAACCAACTCAGTATCTTACTGGCTTAAATCAACAAAGGTTTATTTCTCATTCATTGAATTTCTCATTCATTCATTTCTCATTCACCAAATGCATCCATCTCTGGTTACTGGAAAACTTTATGTCACTGTCATTTAGAGGCCAGGTGGGTAGAACCTATATCTGGTCACACATGGTGACAGAGTTAAGGAGACATGAAGACTCATTTACTAGCTCTTGAAGATTGCCTTCCAGAGGTGACATTTCATGTTCACATTAGTGGACCAAAATGACTCATATGAACAGGGGTAACTTCTTGAGGGTACTTCTACCAAGCAACTTGAAAGAGGGAACAGAAACTGTTTCTGAGCTTCACGAGAACTCTCATACTCCACCATCCGCTCTCTATCCTTATGGCACTCAGCTGCAGATCTCAAGGTAATTGCCTAATTCCCTGAAGTTTTAGCACATGGTCCATCTCTGCCTTGTCCTCATTTTTCCCAGTACTTAGCTTTCTAATATCTACTACTCAGTTAGCTGACTTTGTTATCATTCCACCTCTATTATTTATCCCTATGGTTATAGCCTATACTGTGAAATTACTATAACTCCAATCCCTCTTTAACCGCAAGCATGTCATACTCCCATTAACACTTCCAATCTTTCCATCTCAGCCCTTCTTGTCTCCCAACCCTAACATTCTCCCAACTACTGGAACCTCCAATCCACTGACCCTACCAAATTTTCACTGTTGATCACTCAGCCCCTATGTGTTCATTTCTTTCTCTTTTGTTCTTATATTTCATAGCCCATCATTATAATCATTCCCTTGCATACTCTGTCAGCTCTTTTGTCCCTTTCCCCCTCCTTCCTACACTCATTTAGGAAAATGCAACCCCGGTTCAATCCTGATCTCTACCTACTCCACACCTGGATCCAAATAGCTAAGTGGCCTTAGAAAAACACAAAACCTTGCTGACTAATCTCACTTTAAATTCATGATCACAAATTTTAAGTGGATCTTTAGAACTTAAATACAGAGATACAAGACTATTCCCCTAGTCAATTTACTCTGCCATCTCTCCTAGGTCCTTGCTACTCAATGTATGAGTAGCAGAATAGGCAATGCCTGGGAACTTGATGTTATAAATGCAGAATCACAAGATGCGCCCATACTCAAAATGTCAGAATTTGCATTCTAACAAGAGGAATCAGGTGGTTCATATGTACATTAAAATCTAAAAATCTCTACCCTAGATAACTGCTTCACATCTGTCTTCTTTGAGGATTCCTATTTACCTGCCTAACTTCTAACATTAGAAAGCCATAGGGCTCACTCTTCAGACAAGTCCTACATCTTTACTCAACACCTTATTTTAGATTATCCAGTCTCATCCCTTTAAATACTTTGTAAAATCACAGTGGTCAAACATATACCACCAGTCACATCCTCTTCCTTATGCCTCAGATGTTTGCATTCAGTTGTCCTTTACTGTATATCCCTACTGGGATGTCTAATAGGAACCTTAAACTAAACACATTAAAAACAAGATTCTTGATTTTCTGTCCACCCCTCCCCATCTACCAATCTGTTCCTCCAAGAGTATTCTTTATCAGTAAATGAAGCTTCGTTCTTCAAGTGGGTCAGACCAAAATATTGGCAGGATCCTGACTTCTCTCTTTTGTTCTTTATATCCAATCCATCAGAAAATCCTGTTGGCTGTATTTTCAACTACATCCAGAATCTGACCATGTCTCACTTCCTCCATTGCTACCCTAGTTAAAATTATCATTATCCTTTACATGAATTATATTGAAAGCCTCCTAACTGGTCTTCTTTCTTCTACCTTGGCCTCTTCTACAGCTGATTTATTCACTCTGTAGTTAGTTAATCCTTTTGAAACCAGTCAGATAATGTCACTCCTCTACTCAGAATTTTCTAAGGGTGTCCCATTGTCACTCAGAGGAGAATACAATGTTTTCATGGTCTACAAGGTCCTATATATTCCAGCTTCAGCTTTACTTTTTGCCTTTTTCCTAATTTTTACCTTGTTCAGTTCTTTCTAGTCATGCTGACCTATTTGTACACCTTGAACATGCCAAGGCCACTCTCAACCCAGGACCTTTTTACTTGTTCTTCTCTCTGTTTAGAATGTTCTTCCCCCAGATAGGTGTAAATCTGACTCCTCGTTTCCTTCAAGTCTCCTAATAAAGGCTTTCCCTCACCACAAAAGTCATAGCATCCCGACCCCATCACTCTCTATTACTTTATTTCTTATACCCAACATTTACCTCTCATAATATTTTACTTATTACTACCTGAGATAATTTGTGGTGCACGTGTATTTTTGTGCTTTGCACATTGTGGGCACTCAACATATATAGTTTTATAAAATAATGAACAAATAAATTATTGGGCCTAATCAAGAGGCTCCTGAGGGAAATTTCAATATTTTTTAATAAAATGGTATATGGCTTTGTTTCTGACTTTAAATGTAATAAATTACTAATTTATAAATATTAGAAACTACAGAGGGAATATATATTTAGGAACGTGATACTAAGTCTTTTGCTTGAAGAAAGTGATTAACAGCATTTTGATATGTGTTATTCTCCTCTATTTTATTATAAATATATGTGTATATATATATATATACACACACACAAAATAGAGACTTTTATATGTACAGTATTCTATCCTGCTTTTCTATCTCCCATTATATCATAAGAATCTTACAAAAATTATTTAACATCCATATAATAATTCTGACTTATAAGCACTATAATTTATTTCACCATTCTCTTACTGTTAGACATTCAAGATAGCTATTCCTAAATTTTCACTATTTTTAAAATGTCTAAACAAACTCCTTGTACCTAACACTCTAGTTATTTATTTAAGACAAATTACAGTAGATTGAATTACTGAGTCAAAGGGAACATTTGAAAGACTTTTGATGTATATAATAAAATTAACCTTTATAAAATTTGTGGTAATTAACATTCCTTTAAGAAGAATCTGATAATTTGGATTTCATTACATCTTTGATGGTCCAAACTTCTTCATTTATTTTTTTAAAAATTGCAAATAATATAGATAAAAATGCTATCTCATTATTGTTTTACTGAGAATATTTTTATTAATAATGAGGTTGATCAGTTGTCCACATGTTTTGAGACCAATTCTTAAGTCCATGCTTTGCCCAGAATTCCTGACTCTTGGGCAAAACATCTGTCCTGGAAATATGAATTCTGCTTCTAAAGTAAGAGAAATCACTTTAACTTTATTCATTAGAACTGGTATCTAGCCAAGCAACCCTTCATCATTCTTTTTCTAATGTTGACCTGACCCAATGCTGTCTTGCAATTGATCCAGTCAACACCTAATTAAGGAGGTGAGTATTGATGGTAAATAGCTACACTTTAATTTATAATGACTTTATTTCAAGAATTGTTTACCTGTGGGAAAATGAGATTCCTTCTCAGTGAATTCAAACAGTGTCTATCAGAATCTCCAAATCAACCCAAATGGATTCGCCACAAGTATTTTATGTCTCAGATTTCCCCAAGGCAACAGACCAAAAGTACAATTTATGCATAGACATGATAACCTGTTACTTGTTTCAATGTGATTTGCAGGCTACTGTTAAATCTTTCCTAACTAAAATAATTTATTTAACTTACCTTCTACAAAATGACTTAAATTTTACCATTATAGAGACCCCTTGGCTAATGAATTTCAATGCTTTCAGGTGTAAATTTATGGTACCAAGAACCAGCATTAACACATGAGGTTCTTTTAATTCACTATCAGCCTAGGCCTTTTTGATCCATCTCTGAAGAAAATGTATAACTGAAGAAATTGTAGGTTGTAAGGGAGGATACTTCAGAATACAAAGCAATATTCTAGAGAAAGTAAGTTTTATTGAGATTCCAAAGTTAGGGATGAAAAGTTGGAAGTATATTCTGAGACTAATAATGTATTGGGAAATAATTAGTAGTGTCTGCCTAAAGAGCCATAATAAAACATATTCCAGAACTAGACACAGATATAGTAGGAAATACTACAGTCATAAATGAAAACTTCCAAAATCCGTAGAGAAATAGGAAGTAACATTACAGATGCTCTATATTTGACTACAGTAGGGCAGTGGTTCTCAAATTCCAGATTGCATTAGAATTTCCTGGATGGTTTGTTAAAACAAGTTTCTGATGCAGAAGGTCTGAGTAGGGCTTGAATATCTTTATTTTTTAACAAATTCCCAGGTGATGCTGATGTTGCTAGGTAGGGACCACACTTTGAGAACCATTGGCCTAAGGTGTTAGGTGCCATCACCTTCACATTGGACTGAAGAAACCTAGGAAAGGAACATGGAATTTCATGTCTATTATCTTTAATATCTTTAATCTTTGGAAGATTATACACATTTAAACTGTTCTTAGACCTGTACCTGTAAAGCCTCATATAATACTGCTATAGTACAAGAAGTTCTTAGAGAAACTCTTTCCTCAACTTCTTAAACTAGAGTTGTCAGATTCAGGAAAATAAAAGAAAATCATATATAGATACATATATATATGTATAAGATACATATGTGTATACATATACACATACCCGCTTATGTATACATATATGTATATGTATATATATACAAGACATCCATTTAAATTTGAATTTTATATAAATAATATTTTAATTATAAGTATGCAATATGTATCTGAAATTCAAATTTAACTAGGCATTCTGTGTATTATCTGGCAAACTTATCTCTGAAAAGCCAATGTGGGAAAGCTTCTAGAAAAGCAAAATGCAATAATTCCATCTCTTAAACCAGAGATATAGAAGAATTTTAAAAGATGATTTCAGAAACACCATAGTACTGATTATGAGTACTTTGAATTAATGATCCATCTCTCAAATAGATGGTGCTTGGTTCTGTTTAGCAGGCTGCAGAAGTAATAAGGCAATAAGGGATAGAGACCTAGAACTGAGTAGAAAGAAACCAAAAAATGAGCTGGGTGGGACTAAATGTGTGCCATACCTCTCCACTCTATCACTTTGACCTTGTTCTGTAGTAGTCTTAAACACTCCTAACAAGACAAGGAGGGAAAGCTGAAAGCAGTATGAGGCTATGTGAGGCTATGTCAATCCATATCCAATAAGGAAAATTCCAGCTACTTTTAAAAACTGAACTTAATGCAAGAATTTTGTTACAAGGAGATGGAAGATCTGGAGGAATAAAAGAAGAAGGCAAATGTAGCAGGAGGCTGCTAACTCCAAGAGAGCTGAAGAAACAGAGGTCTGCTACCACCCTGAACCCATGATCTCTGTCCCATTGAAACTGCCACAGTTGGATGTGAGTTACCTTATCTGGAACCAATGCACACAGCCCGCTAGTAACCATTGCTAACATCTCCATTTTTTCTGTCGATGGCACCACTGCCAGGTTATAAAACACTGCCAGAAACTAGAAGAAAATGCCTCTCCCTTCCTCTTAATTTCCAGCCTCACTCTAATATCTGTCATTGGCTGAACTTGACAGGAAGTCAGCTGGCAAGGGAGACACACAGTCTAGCCTTCCACCCTCATCGGCAAGAGAAGAGTCCAGAAGTGTTAGCACGAAGCTGAGAGAGTGGTGTCTAGCCACCACTTGGCACAGTTCACCCCTAGCAACGCGTTTTCATGCCCACTGATCTTTCTCTATTTCACTTTCCACACAGCAACCTTCACAGTACTGGGTTTCAACACAACAAAAAGCAGTTAACTTTCATAAATTTGAGTACACACTGATTCATTTCCCCACTCAGTCAAATAAGTGCCTGGATAATATTAATTCCCTTTCTAATCTAGTTACAAGCCCACTTAGCTATACCATTACTTAAAGAGGCAATTGCAACACTTCTTACACTTGATATTTATAACTTCCTTAATCAATGACCTATGTCATGTTCTCTTTGCCCCAGCCAATACCTCTGCAGGCTGATATTCTTTACCCACTGTTTGAACTAAACATTTATTCAGGAAGTTTCTGTTTACTTATTGGCCCTGCTTTTACTGGATTTCTATAATCTTCCATTAATGTTTACTACTGTATATGGAAGTACTAAGAACCACCCCAGATAATGCCCTGGATTTCGTAGTTCCTCCTGCCTCTATTAGCAAAATTTTATTTCTACCTCATAATCAGAACAAGCCACAGCCTGTATAGTCATCCTATTCTCTTGGTTAGATGAGGAGGTCAAAATAACCAAGCAGCAGTCTCAACTTTGACTTTATTGAAAATAATACAGTGATTCTTTTTTTCTTCTTCTTCTTCTTTTAATCTTCTAGGAAGTTTTTTGTTTGTTTGTTTTTGTTTTTTTAACATCTTTATTGGAGTATAATTGCTTTACAATGGCGTGTTAGTTTCTGCTTTATAACAAATGAATCAGTTATACATAAACATATGTCCCCATATCTCTTACCTCTTGCATATCCCTCCTTCCCACCCTCCCTATCCCACCCCTCTAGGTGGTCACAAAGCACCGGGATGATATCCGTGTGCTATGGGGCTGCTTCCCACTAGATATCTATTTTATGTTTGGTAGTGTATATATGTCCATGTCACTCTCTCACTTTGCCCCAGCTTACGCTTCCCCCACCCCATATCCTCAAGTCCATGCTCTAGTAGGTCTGCATATTTATTCCCATCTTGCATCTAGGTTCTTCATGACCAATTTGTTTTGTTTGTTTGTTGTGTTAGCATACGGTATTTCTTTTTCTCTTTCTGACTTACTTCACTCTTTATGACAGTCCCTACTTCTATCCACCTCACAACAAATAACACAATTTCATTTCTTTTTATTGCTGAGTAATATTCCATTGTATATATGTGCCACATCTTCTTTATCCATTCATCTGTTGATGGACACTTAGGTTGTTTCCATGTCCTGGCTATTGTAAATAGAGCTGCAATGAACATTTTGGTACATGACTCTTTTTGAATTATGGTTTTCTCAGGGTATATGCCCAGTAGTGGGATTGTTGGGTCATATGGTAGTTCTATTTTTAGTTTTTTAAGGAACGTTCATGATGTTCTCCATAGTGGCTGTATAAATTTACATTCCCACCAACAGTGCAAGAGGGTTCCCTTTTCTCCACATCCTCTCCAGCAATTATTTTTTGTAGATTTTTTGATTATGGCCATTCTGACGGGTGTGAGATGATATCTCATTGTAGTTTTGATGTGCATTTCTGTAATGATTAATGATGTTGAGCATTCTTTCATGTGTCTGTTGACAATTTGTATATCTTCTTTGGAGAAATGTTTATTTAGGTCTTCTACCCATTTTTGGATTGGGTTGTTTGGTTTTTTTAAACATTTAGCTGCATGAGCTGCTTGTAAATTTTGGAGGTTAATGCTTTGTCAGTTGCTTCATTTGCAAATATTTTCGCCCATTCTGAGGGTTGTCTTTTCATCTTATTTATGGTTTCCTTTGCTGTGCAAAAGCTTTTAAGTTTCATTAGATCCCATTTGTTTATTTTTGTTTTTATTTCCATTTCTCTAGGAGCTGGGTCCAAAAGTATCTTGCTGTGGTTTATGTAATACAGTGTTCTGTGTATGTTTTCCTCTAAGAGTTTGATGGTGTCTGGCCATCTATTTAGGTCTTTAATCCATATGGAGCTTATTTTTGGGTATGGTGTTAGGGAGTGATCTAATCTCATACTTTTACATGTCCCTATCCAGTTTTCCCAGCACCACTTATTGAAGAGGCTGTCTTTTCTCCACTGTATATTCTTGCCTCCTTTATCAAAGACAAGGTGACCATATGTGCATGGGTTTACCTCTGGGCATTCTATCCTGTTCCATTGATCTATATTTCTGTTTTTGTGCCAGTACCATACTTTCTTGATTACTGTAGCTTTGTAGTATAGTCTGAAGTCAGGGAGCCTGATTCCTCCAGCTCCATTTTCCATTCTCAAGATTGCTTTGGCTATTCGGGGTCATTTGTTTTCCCATACAAATTGTGAAATTTTTTGCTCTAGTTCTGTGAAAAATGCCAGTGGTAGTTTTATAGGGACTGCATTGAATCAATAGATTGTTTTGGGTAGTAGATTCATTTTCATAATATTGATTCTTCCAATCCAAGAACATGGTATATCTCTCCATCTATTTGTATCATCTTTAATTTCTTTCATCAGTGTCTTCTAATTTTCTGTATACAGGTCTTTTTTCTCCTTAGATGGATTTATTCCTAGATATTTATTCTTTTTGTTGCAACGGTAAATGGGACTGTTTTCTTAATTTCACTTTCAGATTTTTCATCATTAACCTATTGGAATGCAAGAGATTTCTGTGCATTAATTTTGTATCCTGCAACTTTACCAACTTCATTGATTAGCTCTAGTAGTTTTCTGGTAGCATCTTTAGGATTCTCTATGTATAGTATCATGTCATCTGCAAACAATGACAGCTTTACTTCTTCTTTCCAATTTGGATTCCTTTTATTTCTTTTTCTTCTCTGATTGCTATTGTTAAAACTTCCCAAACTATGTTGAATAATAGTGGTGAGAGTGGGCAAAATTTTCCTGTTCCTGATATTAGTGGAAATGGTTTCACTTTTTCACCATTGAGGATGACGTGGTCTGTGGGTTTATGTGTGTTTATTATGTTGAGGATATTTCCCTCTATGCCTACTTTCTGGGGAGGGGTATTGTCATAAATTGGTGTTGAATTTTATCGAAAGCTTTCTATTGAGATGATCATATGGTTTTTCCCCTTCAATTTGTTAATATGGTGTATCACGTTGATTGACTTGTGTATATTGAAGAATCCTTGCATTCGTGGGATAAACCCCACTTGATCATAGTATGATCCCTTCAATGTGCTATTGCATTCTGTTTGCTAGTATTTTGTTGAGGATTTTTGCACCTATGTTCATCAGTGATATTGGCCTGTAGTTTTCTTTCTTTGTGACATCTTTGTTTGGTTTGGGTATCAGAGTGATGGTAGCCTCGTAGAATGAGTTTGGGAGTGTTCCCCCCTCTGCTATATTTTGGAAGAGTTTGAGAAGGATAGGTGTTATCTCTTCTCTAAATGTTTGATAGAATTTGGCTGTGAAGCCATTTGGTCCTGGGCTTTTGTTTGTTGGAAGACTTTTAATCACAGTCTCAATTTCAGTGCTTGTGATTGGTCTGTTCATATTTTCTATTTCTTCCTGATTCATTCTCAGAAGGTTGTGCATTTCTAAGAATTTGTCCGTTTCTTCCAGGTTGTCCATTTTATTGGCATAGAGTTGCTTGTAGTAATCTCTCATGATCCTTTGTATTTCTGCAGTTTCAGTTGTTACTTCTCCTTTTACGTTTCTAATTCTATTAATTTGAATCTTCTCCCTGTTTTTCTTCATGAGTCTGGCTAATGGCTTGTCAATTTTGTTTTGGTTTGTCAATTTGTTTATCTTCTCAAAGAACCAGCTTTTAGTTTTATTGATCTTTGCTATCATTTCCTTCATTTCTTTTCCATTTATTTCTGATCTGATCTTTATGATTTCTTTCCTTCTGCTAACTTTGGGGGTGTTTTTGTTCTTCTTTCTCTAATTTATTTAGGTGTAAGGTTAGGTTGTTTATTTGAGATGTTTCTTGTTCCTTAAGGTAGGGTTGTATTGCTATAAAGTTCCCTCTTAGAACTGCTTTTGCTGCATCCATAGGTTTTGGGTTGTCGTGTCTCCATTGTCATTTGTTTCTAGGTATTTTTTGATTTTCTCTTTGATTTCTTCAGCAATCTTTTGGTTATTAAGTAGTGTATTGTTTAGTCTCCATGTGTTTGTATTTCTTACAGATTTTTTCCTGTAATTGATATCTAGTCTCAGCGCTGTGGTCAGAAAAGATACTTGATACGATTTTAATTTTCTTAAATCTACCAAGGCTTGATTTGTGATCCAAGATATGATTTATCCTGGAGAACATTACTTGAGCACTTGAGAAGAAAGTGTATTTCATTGTTTTTGTATGGAATGTCCTATAAATATCAATTAAGCCCATCTTGTTTAATGTATCATTTAAAGCTTGTGTTACCTTATTGATTTCCACTTTGGATGATCAGTCCATTGGTGAAAGTGGGTGTTAAAGTCCCCTACTATGATTGTGTTACTGTTGATTTCACCTTTTATGGCTGTTAGCATTTGCCTTATGTATTGAGGTGCTCCTATGATGGGTGCCTAAATATTTACAATTGTTATATCTTCTTCTTGGATTGATCCCTTGATCATTATGTAGTTTCCTTCCTTGTCTCTTGTAATAGTCTTTGTTTTAAAGTCTATTTTGGAGAACTGCTCCTCCAGCTTTCTTTTGATTTCCATTTGCATGGAATATCTTTTTCCATCCCCTCACTTTCAGTCTATATGTGACCTTAGGTCTGAAGTGGGTCTCTTGTAGACAGCATATATATGGGACTTGCTTTTTATCCATTCAGCCAGTCTATGTATTTTGATTGGAGCATTTAATCCATTTACATTTAAGGTAGTTATTGATATGTATGTTCCTATTACCATTTTCTTAATTATTTTGGGTTTATTATTGTAGGTCTTTACCTTCTCTTGTGTCTCCTGCCTAGAGAAGTTCCTTTAGCTTGTGTTGTAAAGCTGGTTTGGTGTTGCTGAATTGTCTTAGCTTTTGCTTGTCTGTAAAGCTTTTAATTTCTCCATCAAATCTGAAAGAAATCCTTGCTGGGTAGAGTAATCTTGGCTGTAGTTTTTTCTCCTTCATCGCTTTAAATATGTCCTGCCACTCCCTTCTGGCTTGCCGAGTTTCTGCTGAAAGATCAGCTGTTAACCTTATAGGGATTCCCTTATGTGTTTTTTCTTGTTTTTCCCTTGCTGCTTTTAATATTTCTTCCTTGTATTTAATTTTTGACAGTTTGATTAATATGTGTCTTCGCATGTTTCTCCTTCGATTTTTCCTGTATTTTTCCTGTCTCTGTGCTTCCTGGACTTGATTAACTATTTCCTTTCCTGTATCAGGGAGGTTTTCAACTATAATCTATTGAAATATTTTCTCAGTCCCTTTCTTTTTGTCTTCTTCTCCCGGGACCCTTATAATTCGAATGTTGGCGTGTTTAATGTTGTCCCAGAGGTCTCTGAGACTGTCCTCAATTCTTTTCATTCTTTTTTCTTTATTCTGCTCTTTAGTAGTTATTTCCAATATTTTATCTTCCAGGTCACTTATCCATTCTTCTGCCTTAGGTATTCTGCTATTGAGCTCTTCCAGAGAATTTTTAATTTCATTTATTTTGTTGTTCATCACTGTTTGCTCTTTAGTTCTTCTAGGTCCTTGTTAAACGTTTCTTGTATTTTCTCCATTCTATTTCCAGGATTTTGGATCATCTTTACTATCATTATTCTGAATTGTTTTCAGGTTGACTGTCTATTTCCTCTTCATTTGTTAGGTCTGTTGGGTTTTTGCCTTGTTCCTTCATCTGCTGTGTTTTTCTCTGTCTTCTCATTTTGTTTAACTTACTGTGTTTGGGACCTCCTTTGCTGGTTGCAGGTTCATAGCTCCTGTTGTTGGTGGTGTCTGTTCCCAGTGGTTAAGTTTGGTTCAGTGTGTTGTGTATGCTTCCTAGTGGAGGGGACTAGTGCCTGTGTTCTGGTGGATGAGGCTAGATCTTGTCTTTCTGGTGGGCAGTTCCATGTCTGGTGGTGTGTTTTGGCGTGTCTGTGACCTTATTATGATTTTAGGCATCCTCTGTGCTAATGGATGTGGTTGTGTTCCTGTCTTGCTAGTTGTTTGGCATAGGGTGTCCTGCACTGCAGCTTCCTGGTCGTTGAGTGGCACTGGGGCTTGGCATTGAGATGGAGATCTCTGGGAGATTTTTGCCGTTTGATATTACATGGAGCTGGGAGGTCTCTTGTGGACCAGTGTCCTGAACTTGGCTCTCCCACATAATGGCACAGCCCTGACACCTGGCTGGAGCAACAAGAGCCAGTCCTCCACATGGCTCAGAATAAAAGGGAGGAAAAAAAGAAAGAAAGATAGAAGAAGATTAAATGGAATAAAATAAAGTAAAATAAAATGTTATTAAAATAAAAAATAATTATTAAGGAAAAGAAATTTTAAGTAATAAAACAAACAAACAAACAAACAAAAACAGACAGAACCCTAGGACAAATGGTAAAAGCAAAGCTACACAGACAAAATCACACACAGAAGCATACACATACACACTCACAGAAAGAGAAAAATGGAAAAAAAAATCATTGCTCCCCAAATCCACTTCCTCAATTTGGGATGATCGTTGTCTATTCAGGTATTCCACAGATGTAGGGTACATGAAGTTCATTGTGGAGATCTAATACGCTGCTCCTGAGGCTGCTGGGAGAGATTTCCCTTTCTCTTCTTTGTTCCCACAGCTCCTGTGCTTCAGGTTTGGATTTGGACCTGCCTCTGCGTGTACGTCTCCTGAGGGCATCTGTTCTTTGCTCAGAAAGGACGGGGTTAAAGTAACAGCTGATTCAGGGGCTCTGGCTCATTCAGGCCGGGGGGAGGGAGGGGCTCGGATTGCAGGGCGAGCCTGTGGTGGCAGAGGCCGGTGTGACGTTGTACCAGCCTGAGGCGTGCAGTGCGTTCTCCCAGGGAAGTTGTCCCTGGGTCACGGGACCATGGCAGTGGCGGGCTGCACAGGCTCCCAGGAGAGGAGGGGTGGAGAGTGACCTGTGCTCGCACACAGGCTTTTTGGTGGCGGCAGCAGTGGCCTTAGCATCTCATGCCCGCCTTTGGGGTCCGAGCTCTTAGCCGTGGCTCGCGCCCCTCTCTGGAGCTCCTTTAAGCAGCGCTCTTAATCCCCTCTCCTCACACACCAGGAAACAAAGAGGGAAGAAAAAGTCTCTTGCCTCTTCAGCAGGTCCAGACTTTTCTCCATACTCCCTCCCGGCTAGCTGTGGCACATTAGCCCCTTCAGGCTGTGTCACACTGCCAACCCCAGTCCTCTCCCTGTGCTCTGACCAAAGCCAGAGCCTCATCTCCCAGCCCTGCCCACCCCAGCTGGTGAGCAGACAAGCCTCTCGGGCTGCTGAGTGCTGGTCAGCACCGATCCTCTGTGTGGGAATCTCTCTGCTTTGCCCTCCGCACCCCTGTGGCTGCGCTCTCCTCCACGGCTCCGAGGCTTCCCCTCTCCGCCACCTGCAGTCTCCACCCGCGAAGGGGCTCCTAGTGTGTGGAAACCTTTCCTCCTTCATGGCTCCCTCCCACTGGTGCAGGTCCCATCCCTATCCTTTTGTCTCTGTTTTTTCTTTTTTCTTTTGCCTTTCCCAGGTACTTGGGGAGTTTCTTGCCTTTGGGGAAGTCTGAGGTCTTCTTCCAGCATTCAGTAGGTGTTCTGTAGGAGTTGTTCCACATGTAGATGTATTTCTGGTGTATTTGTGGGGAGGAAAGTGATCTCCGCATCTTACTCTTCTGTCATCTTGAAGCTCCTCCCTCAATACTGTGATTCTTTTTTTTTTAGGAGTTTATTAATTAATTTATCTATTTTTGCTGTGTTGGATCTTTGTTTCTGTGCGAGGGCTTTCTCTATTTGCAGTGAGTGGGGGCCACTCTTCATCGTGGTGCGCGGACCTCTCACTATCGTGGCCTCTCTTGTTGCAGAGCACAGGCTCCAGATGCGCAAGCTCAGTAGTTGTGGCTCATGGACCCAGTTGCTCTGTGGCATGTGGGATCCTCCCAGACCAGGGCTCGAACCCGCGTCCCCTGCATTAGTGGGCAGATTCTCAACCACTGCACCACCAGGGAAGCCCAATACTGTGGTTCTTACAAGATTTTCTCCTGTGAACTAAAACTCTTAATTGAGAAAAGTCCAAAGCTGTGGGAAAGGGAAGCAAACATGTGTGAGTGTTTTGTTAGGTTTATTAGTGACATGAGTCATTCTTGCCTCCACTCTTAACACCTAGACTTTTGTATTCTCATTGAGAAGAAAATATCATGACATATTCATCACCGGGTCAAAACATATATCACACCCCATTGGAAAACAACCTAACTATACAAGGTGTTGTCTTCCAACACGTGTCAAAAGTGTCCTCTCCTTCCTTAATGCCAGCTGCTTCAGAATGTTGTGATACATGCTTTAACCAGTGGCTTCCGCAAAGTAGGATTGCCGGAGAGTCTGACACACTTTCTCCTGCAATTTATTTCTGTGTTGAAAATCTGAAGAGACCAACCTCACATAGAGCACTGTGGTTTGAAGCTAAGATATTGATGCTACTGCCATACCAACTGCCATCACTGATTGGAGACACCTTCTTTTCTCCTTGTCCTATCTTCCAATCTCCTTCCAGTACTGCCCATTGGCAGAACCTAGCAGAAATCTGTCAGGAAAAAGAATCCTAAATGTAATAAGCAGTCTTCTGGCTCCAATGACAGAGAAGAGTCTATAAAAGGGCAAGTATGGAGCTGAGGAACAACAAAAACCACCCAACACAGGCACAGTCCTCAAAGAATATCAAGGTGACAAATTCATAATCATTCATTCCTTCTCCCAATCTCAAAATTACTATTAACTATTCAATATAATTCTTTCTTGATCTAAAGCCCAGGCTAAAGCCTAAGAAGAAGGAAACGTCTAATTTTTCTTTTCAAGGACAAAACAGAGTTTTATAGAATAAAAAATGAGGCTACTATATTAGTAATCTAAGGATTACTGAACCCTTAATACGGACCAGGCACTTTTCTAAGCATTTTACTTCTATTGACTCACTGAACTCTCAAATACTCCTGTGCTTAAGCACTATGATGACCCTAATCTCAAGGATGAGGAAACAATGTTGCAAAGAGGTTAAATATTACAATTTGCCCAAGGTCACTGGTTTGTGTTAGTTTCACTCTATCAATAACCTGTGTTGTGGCTGGACCAGCCCTTGTGGTTCTTATTATGATTGCAAGGGGCCCTTCATCAATAACCATCAGGAAACTTTGAAAAAAATATAAAAGGGTTATTAGCCATAGGTCCTGGAAAGCACACAGCACACCTGGGGCTATCAAGCAAGGTCAGGGATACAGAGAGAAAAAGAGAATGCACAGGCCTGGGGTGCTGATTTTATTAGAGTTGAGGATAGGGGCCGAGGGATTCAAAGACTCACTCTTCACTGTTGAATTTAAAACATAAGAACAGGAATTTACAGCACAGGAAGAAAAAAAAAAAAAGGAAAGTGGCTCGAACAGTCAGTTATCAAAATCAGCCAAGATCTCTAAAACAAAGTGTCTGTGCATTGGGGAGTATGGAGGAGGGTGAGGTTAGCCTGGCTTTTTATCTAGTCATGTGGCTGGCATTGTGTTTATTCCAGATAACCGTCTTTCTCTGAAGCAGATGCCTCTTTGAAGTGGATACTTCTACAGTCAAAGCTCAAGTCAGGCACTTGAAATACAAACAAACAAACAAACAAACCCACCAGGTCTTACACTATAGTTACCCAGGTAGCAAATGATTCGGATACAAGTTCAGCCTACCTGGCTCCAAAGTCCATATGCTCAATGACTACAACTACCCCTCTGATTTCATCTCACTTTAACATGCAGGACCCCTTATAACCAAGCTGACATTTTTTTTTGAAGCAGTTTGCTAGGATTAAATTTAGCTTAATTGTCCTATTGAGCTTTATTATCAACATACCCAAATGGACTAATGAATTAAATGAACATATACTAGTGCTGACTTGAAACAAATAAACTGTCAGATGTTTCACCAGAAAAGATGGGTCTATTTGGCATCAGCAAAGAATTACAATTTGGGGTCTAAAACCATGGTGAGCCATGTGCAAGTCCCCAAAGGGCAAGGGAATAAGAACTCTTTTATGGAGGCGAAAAGGAAGTGGAAGGGCTCTAGTAAACAGAGTCCATGTTATTTTATTGGCTGAGTCCTTGCCAGGGAAGGAGAGGAGTCTTTCTTCTTCCTGTTGGACTCTGCTATTGCCTCAGGGTGCTCCGCCTTCTTGTCTCCTGACCTATTTAATTGAGGTTTCTTTTTATTAAATTTTTACATGAAAGTCACAACCTCAGCCTGATTTCTTGTTATATGAACTTGGGCCTAAAACACAGGTAAAGTGAAAGGAATAGCTAACAATAAGTACATATTATATGATTGGATTAATCATTTCCCTCTGCAAAGGTGTGCAATGTACCCACCATGTATGATACAAAATAAGCCCACTCTTATCTGTACAGTATATAAGAAACTTCAAATATGAGGTATTTGACAACTTCCTCTTCTGTTCTGTACCAAAGGAAGAAGAGCTACCAGAGTCCAATGTCTATGTTTTAGAAGGGAGAAAGGCAAAACTTACCATCTCTCTTAAGGAAGCTACACAAGGTTATTGGGTTACAAAGCCCAAGAGATATTATACTGGCATTTTCTGAGGTCCGACACCATGGAAGCAATATATCAGGGAGCCCTGAGTAAGGGTTTGACCTTTGGTGCCCTCTCTAAAATCTTGAACACACTTTAATTACCTTTGAGTTATGAATAATATTGAAGCCAATTAGAATAAGGTTATAGTTTCAAGGGTGGACCCATAAAAAGAAGCCTCTCATTCTTACAGCAAACACCAAGAGAGCCTTTAGATGTCAGATTTCCTGGTCCAGGACTTATGTATAATCAGGAGCCCAACATCTCCTTGTCCTTAGTTAATAAAAATTGAAATTGTAACGTGGACCTTATTAACCCTCCATGAAAAAAATAATTATTAATGAATATCCTCATTGTCCTTCATCCTAGAAGTGTAACTGGACCAGAATAAAAGACAAAGGAGTCCTTTGATAAAATTGGTAAGATAGAAACAATGTCCCAAAATGTCCCTTTTTCAAGTTATGTTTTTTCTTCTTGTCATTCTTCTTTTTCTGAAGCTCCCATCCCCCCTTTGTGCTCTTACTCTCATTCACTGCAAGACCACTTTAGTCCTGCCATTAGTAAGAAGTTACTGAGGATACATGTTTAACTATAACTTTGGTTCCTTTTTCTACCAGGCTCTATCAAATACCTTCATGAACTTCTCCTGTGCACTTCATCACCAACCCTAACCTAACCTCGACAGCTGGGTCCTCATGGTATTCTCTTGGAAAATGACTTTTAATATGCCACCAAATCCTTAGTTCACTGTTCTCTTTCTGGTCCTTAAGATACAAAAAGTCAGACTGAGAGAGTGTCTAGTCTTTCATCTGCAGAAAACCTTAACTTATTGACCAGTTACTCAGGTGCTGATCTTCTATTTTATTCCCTAAAACATCAATGTTTTGATATTTTTTAAATGAAATCTTAAGACATACCCTTCATACCTAAACTACCAGCTGCATCCCCACAGCAGGCATCTCCTTAAGTGACAGACAAGCATATTATGCTAAGTAAATAATCACAACAATTAACTGAAAAGGTTATAATTTCATCCTGTTGCATATAGTTAGCCTGTCACAAATAATTAGATTAAAATAGATCTCAAAGCTCCCTCTGCAAAACTGAGAGGAAACAAAAAAAAAAAAAAAGAAAGAAAAGAAAAAGAAGACAACTAAGAACTATTAAGTTGGCCAAACTAAATGTTCTGTAATTTCACTGTTGGCTGAAACACTAGAGAGATATTTAGTAGAAGAGTCCAACTCAGTTGGAAGTGTTTCATTTTTGTTTCAGTGATTCTCAACATAAATATTGAAAAAAATCTATATGGCAGAATTTCAAGGCAGAAGGGCTGGCCAAAAAGAATCTCTCAACATTCACAAGCAAATAAGAAAACATATAGACATATATAGAAATAGTTCTATTAACAGTTCTGAATCCTACCTTCAATTTTGCTTGCCCTCATGTTTGGCATTTTAATTGAGCAAGAGCCAGCTGTTTGCATTCTGGTCTCTTGTCTCCTCTCACAATCTAATTATGTGTGGGATTTGGAACAACTCACTTTACCTCTTTAGTTGCTACTTTCATTACTGATAAAAGTAAAATTTCAACCTGAAGTGCAAAAGTATTACCCAGTTTAACATTCTTTAATTCTACTAAAATTCTCTACACCAAAGGTGAAAGAACAGACTTTAGTGACAAAAGTTTGACTCAATCACAGAATGGTCACTGCCACCTGAAGAGAGATTTTCATTCTTCAAGAATTATGCCATTCCTTATTTCTTTCAATTCCCACTTTATGTCCTGCTATTACAGGTAAAATATAGATCATCATTATCTTCAAATGCTTGCCCCCAGAAAACTTTCAGTATAGTTAATGAAGCAGAATTGAAACACATGACGCAAACAGAGAAACAAAATAGAGTGGAAAAAATATGTGAAAGTAAATACTAACATATCAAAATCTGGCTAGTCTAGGAAATGAAAGATCACTGTGGCTTACATCATTAACTGCTTGGAAATTTCATTAAATATTTTTTATATCCTAAAACAAACCATGTATATTGTATTTAAATAATTTGGACACTTATATAGTGTGAAAGATCACAAAAGTACAAGAAGAGCATTATAGACACAAACTGTATTGATGATGCTGCTTTTCACAGAGGCTATTTTTATAAGTTTTCTTCTTGTAGGGTTTTTAAGTACTGTTAAACTGTTCATCCTGATTTTTTCCAGAAAGAATCTGAGGATGTGTTCTTTGCCTTTTGAATTTATTTCTCTTCCAAAATTTCCCCATCAAACATTTTTTGTCTTTTACCAAATCATGATGACCAAAACATGATAATTTCCTATTTTCAACTCCTAGATCTATTTGTATGTTTGACCTGCCTGTTTTCAACTGTTTCTTGTTGCTAAAGAAATCTATTATAGTCCGTAACACAATAAATCACTCTGCATGATACATTCTTTATTCATGGACCCTGACAGTAAACTAGGACCTCCATGAACAAAAGAATTCTGTCATATTCATCTTTAAATGCCAGTTCCTGTACAGTGTTTTCCATTTAGTAAATATTAACAGCAGATATTATCGGTTTCCTACGTAAGAAGGATTCTTCCCCCTTTGGCATTTCTAACAGAGCTTAGAGTTCATTTAAGCACCCACTCTTTTCTACATTACCATGTGCTTCAAGAGATGAATCATCACCCCGGTCCCAGTGAGTAAATCACATTCTAAAAGGAACAATGGTCTCATTCCTTTTGCCAATGATTGAGGTTAGGTGGTAATTGGAAAGAACATTTTATTTCACACAATAAAAATTTCCATGGTATGGTATGTCTAAGGTCAGTTAACTGAGCAATGAAATGAGGTCATTGAGGACACAGGTTCTTTCTATCTTTTTCCTTCTACTATCCTCAACAGGTTGGCTTTATCCTCAGACTGGATCTGCCTCTTTGTAAGATGACAGCTCCCAGTTCTCTGATGTCACCTACAAACAGGAAAATGCAGAACAGAAATTTTAGCTAATGAGTTTCTAAGAAAAGCCCTTTGGCATTATGTTAAAGATTTTTCTTGCCAATTAAAATAGACAAAGAAAGAAAAGGCCACTCTCCTCTTTTACATATTTGTGTTCTTCATATGTGACATTTGGAACTCTGACTATCATTTTACAACCCTAAGTAGATCCAGCTTGAAGACAGAAGGAACATTTTGAGAAAAGCAGAGCAGAAAAATAGAATAAGCCCTGCTGATTTAACCAAACTTGACAACTGCCCCACTGCAGGATTTACAATATAAAATTTTCTTTTTTGTTTCACTGTCTAGGGTTTTTATCTTACTTACTGTCAAAGTCACCACAAAAATATATTTTATTAATGAATAATTTCAATCCTGTAAAAATCACTGGAGAGTAGAAAGGAATCAAGATACTTTGCTTAAGCCAGGGTTTCTCAACTGCAACACTCTTGACATTTTGAGTGAGAAAATCCTTTTTCATGGAAGTGGTAGGAGGCATTGTACGATGTTTATGAGCATCCTGGTCTCTACCCACTAGATGCCAATAGCTGACTATCACTCAAGTGTGACAACCAAAATGTCTCCAGAAATTACAAAAAGTCCTCTGGCACAAATATTTGATGCCAGTTAAGAACCACTGGTCAAAACTTATCATTTTGTAGATAAGTAAACTTAGATTCAGAGAATGAAGTTTCTTTCTTCAAGAAACTTTCTCAAAGTCATACAACTATAAAGTAATAGAGGGAATAGAAATCCATGTGTACCAATTTTCAGCAAATGCACATTGTGTGGCTACTCTTCTTTCATCTATAGACCACTATGTTTAATGGATTAATGAATCAATCAACAGTATGTGAATGAAATAATGGAGATGCATTACTATTAGGTTTACTGTTCATGACCAAAAGTCAAAATAAATATTTCAAACAAGATTTTTTTTCCTCACATAAACCCGGGCCTAGTAGGAAGATTCTTACCAGAACCCTGGTTTCTTCTATCTCTTTGTTTTATTAACTTAAATACACAGCTTCTGCTTCACAGTCTAAGATAGTTTCTCTAGTGCTGGCCATCATATCCTCATTTGAGTCATGGGAAGAAGGAAAAAAGGAGGCAGGAAGTGGTCACAGCATCCCACCTCCAATGATGTATCACACTTCCCACACCATTTCCATTCCCTCCCATGGTGTAGAACACCGCTGCAAGGAAGGCCAGAGACAGTCATCTTTATTTGGGGCAGCTGTCTCCAGCTTGCATTAATTGTTCTACCACTGAAGAACAAAGGGAGATATGATTTTGAGAGACAATGAGTGTCTGAGCTACAGGAAGAATGACAAAGATAGAAAGACAGAACAAAAGAAAGCAGAAGGGGAGAGGAAAAAGGAAGAATATTAATGTAAACTGCCTAGAACCAAGTAGATCCTCAATAAAGATAAGTTATCTTTCCTCTTCCAATCCTCCTTTGGAGTTGATTAAGTACTATCACTAGCTGTTCTGATTATAAGAGGAAGTGGCCAATTATTTAAAACTAATACCAAAACCTAGATGCAAAACTTAAACTAAATTTAAATTAAATGCAGACCAGAGGGCAGAGAGCAGAAGCAAGAAGAGCCTCAAAACTGCAGCCTGTGGAAGAAAAAGCACATTCACAGAAAGATAGACAAGATGAAAAGGCAGGGGTTATGTATCAGATGAAGGAACAAGATGAAACCCCAGAAAAACAATTAAATGAAGTGGAGAGAGACAACCTTCCTAAAAAAGAATTCAGAATAATGATAGTGAAGATGATCCAGGACCTCGGAAAAAGAATGGAGGAAAAGATTGAGAAGATGCAAGAAATGTTTAACAAACACCTAGAAGAATTAAAGAACAAATGAACAGAGATGAACAATAAAATAACTGAAATGAAAACTACACTAGAAGGAATAAGTAGCAGAATAACTGAGGCAGAAGAATGGATAAGTGATCTGGAAGACAGAATGGTGGAATTCACTGCTGTGGAACAGAATAAAGAAAAAAGAATGAAAAGAAATGAAGACAGCCTAAGAGACTTCTGGGATAACTTTAAATGCAACAACATTCACAGTATAGGGGTCCCAGAAGGAGAAGAAGGAGAGAAAGGACCAGAGAAAATATTTGAAGAGATTATAGTCGAAAACTTCCCTAACATGGGAAAGGAAATAGCCACCCAAGTCTAGGAAGTGCAGAGAGTCCCATACAGGATAAACTCAAGGAGAAACACACTGAGACACTTAGTAATCAAACTGGCAAAGATTAGAGACAAAAAAAATTATTAAAATCAGCAAGGGAAAATGACAAATAACATACAAGGGAACTCTCATAATGTTAACAGCTGATTTCTCAGCAGAAACTCTATAAGCCAGAAGGGAGTGGCATGGCATACTTAAAGTGATGAAAGGGAAGAACCTACAACCAAGATTACTCTAGCTGGCAAGGATCTCATTCAGATTTGATGGAGAAATCAACAGACAAGCAAAAGCTAACAGAAATGAGCATCACCAAACCAGCTTTACAACAAATGCTAAAGAAACTTCTTTAAGTGGGAAACACAAGAGAAGAAAAGGACCTACAAAAACAAACCAAAAACAATTAAGAAAATGGTCATAGGAACATACATATCGATAATTACCCTAAAAGTGAATGGAATAAATGCTCCAATCAAAAGGCACAGGGTTGCTGAATGGATACAAAAACAAGACCTATATATATGCTGTCTACAAGAGACCCACTTCAGAACTAGGGACACATTCAGACTGAAAATGAGGGGATGGAAAAAGATATTCCATGCAAATAGAAATCAAAAGAAAGCTGGAGTAACAATACTCATATCAGATAAAATAGACTTTAAAATAAAGAATGTTACAAGAGACAAGGAAGGACACTACATAATGATCAGGGGATCAATCCAAGAAGTTACAACAATTATAAATATATATGCGCCAAACATAGGAGCACCACAATACAAAAGGCAACTCCTTACAGCTATAAAATAGGAAATCAACAGTAACACAATAATAGTGGGGGAATATAACACCTCACATACACCAATGGACAGATAATACAAAATGGAAATAAAAAAGGAAACAAAAGCTTTAAATGGCACAATAGACCAGATAGATTTAATTGATATTTATAGGACATTCCATCCAAAAACAGCAGATTACACTTTCCTCTCAAGTGTGCATAGAACATACTCTAGGATAGATCACATCCTGGGTCACAAATCAAGCCTCAGTAAATTTAAGAAAATTGAAATCATATCAAGCACCTTTTCTGACCACAATGCTATGAGATTAGAAATGAATTACAGGGGAAAAAACGTAAAAAAACTCAAACACATGGAGGCTAAACAATACGTTACTAAATAACTAAGAAATCACTGAAGAAATCAAAGAGGAAATCAAAAAAATACCTAGAGACAAATGACAATGAAAACACTATGATCCAAAACCTATGGGATGCAGCAAAAGCAGTTCTAAGAGGGAAGTTTATAGCTCTACAAGCCTACCTCAAGAAACAAGAAAAATCTCAAATAAACAATCTAACCTTACACCTGAAGGAACTAGAGAAAGAAGAACAAACAGAACCCAAAGTTAGCAGAGGGAAAGAAATCATAAAAACCAGAGTACAAATAAGTGAAATAGAAACAAACAAACAAACAAAAACAATAGTAAAGATCAATAAGACTAAAAGCTGGGCTTCCCTGGTGGCGGAGTGGTTGAGAGTCTGCCTGCCGATGAAGGGGACACGGGTTCGTGCCCTGGTCCGGGAAGATCCCACATGCCATGGAGTGGCTGGACCCGTGAGCCATGGCAGCAGAGCTTGCGTGTCTGGAGCCTTACTCTACAACAGGAGAGGCCACAACAGTGAGATGCCTGTGTACCACACACACACACACACACACACACACAAAAAAAAAAAAACCTAAAAGCTGGTTCTTTGAGAAGATAAACAAAATTGATAAACCATTAGCCAGACTCATCAAGAAAAAGGAGAAGACTCAAATCAATAAAATTAGAAATGAACAAGGAGAAGTTACAACAGACACGGCAGAAATATGAAGCATCCTACGAGACTACTACAAGCAACTCTATGCCAATAAAATGGACAGCCTGGAAGAAATGGAGAAATTCTTAGAAAGGTATAACCTTCCAAGACTGAACCAGGAAGAAATAGAAAAAATGAAAAGACCAGTCACAAGCAATGAAAGTGAAACTGTGATATAAAATCTTCCAACAAACAAAAGTCCAGGACCAGATGGCTTCACAGGTAAATTCTATCAAACATTTAGAGAAGAGCTAACACCCATTCTTCTGAAACTCTTCCAAAAAATTGCAGAGGAAGGAACACTCCCAAACTAATTCTAGAGGCCACCATCACCTTGATACCAAAACCAGACAAAGATACTACAAAAAAAAAAGGAAATTTCCAGAGAAATGTCACTGATGAATATAGATCCAAAAATCCTCAACAAAATACTAGCAAACAGAATGCAACAACCCATTAAAAATATCATATACCATGATCAAGTGGGATTTATCCCAGGGATGCAAGGATTCTTCAATATATGCAAATCAAACAATGAGATACACCATATTAACAAATTGAAGAATAAAAACCATATGACCCTCTCAATAGATGCAGAAAAAGCTTTTGACAAAATTCAACACCAATTTATGATAAAAACTCTCCAGAAAGTGGGCATAGAGGGAACCTACCTCAACATAATAAAGGACATATATGACAAACCCACAGCAAACATCATTCTCAATGGTGAAAAACTGAAAGCATTTCCTCTAAGATCAGGAACAAGACAAGGATGCCCATTCTCACCACTATTATTCAACATCATTTTGGAAGTCCTAGCCATGGCAATCAGAGAAGAAAAAGAAATAAAAGGAATACAAATTGGAAAAGAAGAATTAAAACTGTCACTGTTTGCAGATGACATGATACTATACATAGAGAATCCTAAAGATGCCACCAGAAAATGACTAGAGCTAATCAATGAATTTGGTAAAGTTGAAGGATAGAAAATTAATGCACAGAAATCTCTTGCATTCCTATATACTCATGATGAAAAATCTGAAAGAGAAATTAAGGAAACACTCCCATTTACCATTGCAACAAAAAGAATAAAATACCTAGGAATAAACCTACCTAAGGAGAAAAAAGACCTGTATGCAGAAAACTATAAGACACTGATGAAAGAAATTAAAGATGATACCAACAGATGGAGAGATATACCAACTTCTTGGATTGGAAGAATCAATATTGTGAAAATGAGTATACTACCCAAAGCATCTACAGATTCAATGCAATACCTATCAAATTACCAATCGCATTTTTTATGGAGCTAGAACAAAAACCTTAAAATTTATATGGAGACAAAAAAGACCGTGAGGGCCTCCCTGGTGGCGCAGTGGTTGAGAGTCCGTCTGCCGATGCAGGGGATACGGGTTCGTGCCCCGATCTGGGAGGATCCCATATGCCGCGGAGCGGCTGGGCCCATGAGCCATGGCCGCTGGGCCTGCGCATCCGGAGCCTGTGCTCCGCAACGGGAGAGGCCACAGCAGTGAGAGGCCCGCATACCGCAAAAAGGAAAAAAAAAAAAAAAAAAAGACCGTGTATAGTCAAAGCAGTCTTGTGGGAAAAAAACGGAGCTGGAGGAGTCAGACTCCCTGACTTCAGACTATACTACAAAGCTACAGTAATCAAGACAATATGGTACTGGCACAAAAACAGAAACATAGATCAATGGAACAAGATAGCAAGCCCCGAGATAAACCCATGCATGTCAACTAATCTATGACAAAGGAGGCAAGGATATACAATGGAGGGAAGACAGTCTGTTAAGTAAGTGGTGCTGGGAAAAGTGGACAGCTTCATGTAAAAGAATGAAATTAAAACACTCTCTAACACCATACACAAAAATAAACTCAAAATGGATTAGAGACCTAAATGTAAGACCTATAAAAGACACTATAAAACTCTTAGAGGAAAACATAGGAAGAACACTCTTTGACATAAATCTCAGCAAGATCTTTTTTGATCCACCTCCTAGAGAAATGGTAATAAAACCAGAAATAAACAAATGGGACCTAATGAAACTTCCAAGCTTTTGCACAGCAAAGGAAAGCATAAGCAAGATGAAAAGACAACTCTCAGAATGGGAGAAAATATTTGCAAATGAATCAATGGACAAAGGATTAATCTCCAAAATATATAAACAGCTCATGCAGCTGAATATTAAAAAAAAATCCAAAAGTGGGCAGAAGGCCTAAATAGACATTTCTCCAAAGAAGTAATACAGATGGACAAGAAGCACATGAACAGCTGTTCAACATCACTAATTATTAGAGAAGTGCAAATAAAACTACAATGAGGTGTCCCCTCACACCAGTTAGAATGGGCATCATCAGAAAATCTACAAGCAACAAATGCTGGAGAAAGTGTGGAGGAAAGGGAACCCTCTTGCACTGTTTGTGGGAATGTAAATTGGTAAAGCCACTATGGAGAACAGTATGGAGGTTCCTTAAAAAACTAAAACTAGAATTACCATATGACCCAGCAATCCCACTACTGGGCATATACCCTGAAAAAACCATAATTCAAAAAGACACATGCACCCCAATGTTCATTGCAGCACTATTTACAATAGCCAGGTTATGGAAGCAACCTAAATGCCCATCAACAGATGAATGGATAAAGAAGATGTGGTATATATATACAATGGAATATTACTCAGCCATAAAAAGGAATGAAATTGGGTCATTTGTTGAGACGTTGATGGACCTAGAGATTCTCATACAGAGTGAAGTAAGTCAGAAAGTGAAAAACAAATATTGTATATTAACACATATATATGGAGCCTAGAAAAATGGTACAGATGAACTGGTTTGCAGGGCAGAAATTGAGACACAGATGTAGAGAACAAACGTATGGACACCAAGGGGGGAAAGCAGCGGTGGGAGTGTGTAGTGAATTGGGAGATTGGGGTTGACATGTATACAATGATGTGTATAAAATGGATGACTAATAAGAACCTGCTGTATTATATATATATATATATATATATATATATATATATATATATAATTAAATGCAACTTTCCTGGTATTTTTATTCAAACAGAGAACTAAGGGGTCATCTCATTCTCTTTCTGACAGACCTTTCATGTGAAACAACATTATTATTATTTTTTAATTCTTAAGTTTTATTCTGCTGCTTTCTGGCACTAATTCATCATATCTGCTGTGCTTACAGCCTTTACTTCTAAGCTGGTTTCCCCTCAAAGCTGTAAGAACACAATATATTATTAATTTTTAAATCTTATGCTCATTTCATAGCAGATGGGGTAGGAAATATATTGCATGACAGATGGTTATTAAAGAAGTTTGCTGGTCAATCACAACCCAGGTGAACTTTTTGTTTACAAGTCTGATCATGCACTGAAAGGATACATTTAGGGAATTCTCAGAATAATTTACATTGTTTTCAGCAACTAAAACTTGAGGCTGAATTACTTTTCAGTTACATATTTATGATGGATAATTTCATTATGTTTTTGGTTTTTAGCAAACTATGTATCAAGAAACAATACTTCATGCATTTATTCTATTCATTCAAAAAGTTGTCACTGTGTATCAGATGTTGTTCTAAATGCTCAAGAATACCGCATCTTTTTGGGAGGAAATGAAAGGTAGAGGTAAGACTCTCAGATCTGCATCATGTCCTGTAGAAGTTTCTTCTGGACCCCAGGTTTGAGGTTGGCATCTTTCCTCTGCACTCACACATCAGTCTACCCATGACCCTCTCATGGAACTTTCCCCACAGAATCACAGTGCTGGTTCCCTTGTCTGTCCTCCTCTTAGTTTGAAAGCTCCTTGAATAGAAGAATCATCTTTGTCACCGCTCAATACTCTGTACCCAGCACTGAACATAAATTGGTTGGATGAATAAAGAAAAAAAAATCACAACAAAATTTGCAACTCGTATTTTATTTAATTCAACAAAAATGCAAACTATGGGAATATACACTAAAAATTATTCAAAGAAACAAGGAATGATGTAGATTTGAGAAGCTATGAAAGGCTTCAAGAAAAAAGCAATGAAAATCTTTATCCAAGTAAAGGCATTGGCTCTGTCTCACAAGGAACCATTCTCACTACTCTAATATTAAAGTTTCAAGTTGTCTGTAACTTGCATTTTTAAAGGCAGAGGCAGCTCTGAGATAGTCAACTCCCTCTTCAGTGAGTAAAATTCTACTACATTTGCAACTCCTAGAACTGGCTCTTGAAAAGTTACCATTTTCTAAAGACATAGCTATGTAAGAGATACCTACTTGAGTGGCTAATGCTTTCTCTTTACTCTGTTGGATATGCTGTGCTGGGATGGCTGAATTCACACTGGCTGACAGGCTGAAAGCTCTACAGCTGCAAATGTCACCAAGAGATAGATCTGATCAGGCAGACTTCACAGTGACCTGGTAGGAGATGAATCAAGAATCATGAAATGATAAATTACTTTGTTTTATAACAAAAAAATTTAAACCAAGTGAACTGTTATGCAAATTTAGCACATTTTGCAGACATTAAAATTTGATATTGGAAATAGTTTAAATGGCTTCAAAACTCAGTGCCTTTTTCTCTAGAATACTGTATTATGTTTTACTCTATATTTATTACTAATATAATGCTATAAAAAACACCCAGAATTTGGGAAACTGTACTGTGTAATGTGATTGCACTAATAGATTTTGTAGTGCTTGGTAGGCAAGCAGTAGAGCCCTGACCAAGCCAGTAGAAATTTATGCCTTCTTTCCTTCTCTCCATCATATCCTTTGTTACTTTATTTGAAACTGACTGTAAGATGTACTTTGTACTTTTACCCGTTTAAGTGACACTTCTGAAGAAAATTATTTTTGCACTTTTTCATAAAATTATTTCCTCTGCAGCCAAAGCTGTTTCATTAATTTCCTTTTTCTCTCTCTTTCCTACTACTAATATTTTTATTCAATGGGCATTTATGACACACTTTTGCATAGAGCCATGCTTAGTCATGCAAAAGGCAAAGGAAACACATATATTCCTTTTAAGTCAATCTTGTCTGAGATGTTAACTGAAATATTTACTGTTGCTCCACAATTGGTGACCAGAAACCAATGGTGAAGGCAAAGGCATGAAATGCTCATTATTCTGAAGGGAAACCCAAACAACCAGTGGGAGACACCATCTTTAAAATATTTTGAAAGGCTATTAAATGAGTTGTGTTGCTCCATCTCAGCCACTGCCCATCTTCCATCCCATTCTGTATTTGAAGACTGGGAGAGCTAGAGAAAAGGCAGGACCATTATAGTTATGTTATTGGCTATCTGTAACTGCTGGAGCTTTTTCCTGCCTTCCCAGGAAGGAGAGGAAAAGGTGCTTCCTTGACAGCAAAGTGGAGGAGGGAATAGCTAAGAAACGCAAACGAAGACTTAGGAAATCTTAGAGTTGGCGTGGCTAAGGAGACAACAATTAAATGCAGTGTGTGATATTGGGTTGAATCCTAGAACTGAATAAGGATGTTAGTGAAAAAGTGGTAAGATTTGAATACGGAATGTAGTATAGTTAACAGTATTGTACAAATATCAATTTCCTAACTTTGACCATTGCACTTATTGTTATCTAAGGTGTTGAGATTAGGGGAAAAGGGGTAACATATATATATAAAAACTCTGTGCTAATTTGCATCATTTCTAAAGTCTAAAATTAAGTCTAAAATTAATTTAAAATAAAAATAATTTAAAATAGGTAATATTGATACAAAAGAATATATAATATATATTAAATATGTACATATATAGTAAATTCACTCTCTCTCCAACACACACAAACACACATACATGCATGCACTTGCTATCCTAAAAACAATTCTGCTGCAAATTACATAGAAAATCAAGGTAATATACAACAGCATATTCTCAAAAAATAAGTTGAAAAACAGAATGGTAAGCATGAAGTGTCCTGATAAACCAGCTTTTCTGAGAGAATATGATGATCTCTATCACCAAGAGCAGTAGTTCTCAAGCATCAGTGTGTATCAGAGTCACCTGGAGAGTGTTAAAACACACATAGCTGGGGCTCACTATCAAGGTATCTGACTCAACAGGTCTGGGCTGGGGCCCAGAAATGTGCATTTCTAACTAGTTCCCTGGTGATACAGATTCTGCTGGTCCAGAGAAGACCCACTGAGAATCAGTGAAGTGAGAAATGGGAAACTAAGAGGTAGAGCAGATGACAACAAGGATTTCATACACATGACTCCCCCAACACAGTCTTGTCAAGATAATCATGACCTCTATATTAAAAAAAAGTGAAACCCCAAGGATCAATTCTATCCCTCACCTTACATGAGCTATCAGTAGCCTTTGCCACATATGAGTGTTTTCTCTTTTTGAAATATTTTCTCAAGTTGTGTTCTACAAGACTAACTCTCTTGATTTCTTTTTCTAACTTCAGTGGCCTTGACTTCTCAGTCTCCTTTCCCTGTTCCTCCACATCTTCCAAGCTTTAAGTGCTAAAGTAGTCAAATAGCATCTTAGGCTAAAACTCATAAATGTATACCTCCAGGTTAGACCTCTCCAGTGAATTCCCAACTCATATATTCATTTTTCTCCCTAGACATTTCCATTTAGATGTCTAATAGATTTATAAATCTTAAATGACTTTGTATTCCTCTCCCCATAAACTGCATGTTCCACAGGCTTCCCTATCCCAAAGAGCAGCAATTCAAAATATTTCTAGTTTTTCAGGAGAAAATGTTGGATTTAGTTGTTCTTCCCTGTATTGCATTCTGCTTTTATTGGTCTCCCAGCTTCACTTCTTGCTTTTTTCCATCTAGCAGAGAGAAAACTCTCTTAAATTGTAAATGGGATCACATCACATTGTAGTCTAAATCCTACCAAAGTCAACATCTTTTCAACTGTTCAAAGCTCCTCTCCTCCTGCCCTGCCACTCTCTGACACAAGCTCCTACCAATCTCTTTCTTCCCACCCAAATCCGCCCTCTTTGTAGTTCTTTAAAGTTATTCAACTTGCTCCTCCATTGACAGGCACTTGCTTCTCTATCTGCCTAAAACATTCTTCTCCCATTCCTTTAATCCTTCAGGACTTTATTCAAAAGTTGTTTTAATAGGCTCTCCATGTCTACCCTGTACAAGATCATCAGCTTCCAAGACTCCTTGTCCCTTTTGCTATGCTTTATTTTTTTTCCATAACATTTCTTGCAAACTTACACACTGCAATTAATTGTACATTGTATATTTCTCTCTACAGAAAAATAGATAACAAGAACTTAAGTACATAATATCAGGGACTTTGTCTACATCATTCACTGCTTTATTCCCACACCTTAAATAGTTCCTGGCATACTATTGTTTGTCAATAAATATTTGCTAAATGAATGAAATTACCCAGATTGTAGATCAGATAGACAGATGAAAAATCTCTCAAAGACCAGTTAAGAGATATGGAAAACAAAATGAATAGGTCGAATATTTATCTAATAGGGGCTCTAAAGGGAGAGAATTTGTACAGTGGGGCAGAGGCAATATTTGGAATAAATGGCTGATAACTTTACAGAATGTATGTAAGTCAGGAATCTTCAGAATTAAAGAATGTAATGAATCTCAAATAGCGTAAATAAAATGAGATTGCATACACGTTAAAAGGTTATGGTGAAACCAGAGAACATCAAAGACAAGAAAAGATCTTCAAGGGAGTCAAAGAAAAAGGCCAGAATAGCTACAAAAGAAAGCTAGACTACAGCAAATTTTTGACATAAAAATGAAGGCCAGAAGACAGAGATATTAGAATAAAAGCATTAAGATAAAATGATGGTTGTATACTAGCATCTTGCAAGAAAAATAAATGGACAAAGAAATTTTCTGATAAAAAAAAAAGTGATTTGCCTGTAAACCCTCACTAAAATATGAACTTTAGGAAGAAAGAAAGTGAGATGGAAGAAGAAATGATGAGTAACAAACAGGTACATATTTGGTGACTAAAATATATATAAAGTAGAAGCCACAATGTCTTACAAGATCAAAAATTATTGAAACAGAATACTGGAAAAATTACATGTAAGGCTAAGGACAGTTGAAGAAAACTAATTTCTATTGTTCAGGAAGGAATAGGCTCACTTTATAATTTGGCAAGTAGTTATGTAACGATATATTAAAAATAGAGACCGAGTGGGAGAAAGGGGATACAATGTTTTAAAATTAACCAAAGAAAACAAGAGAGAAAGAGAGAAATAAAGAGAGAAAAGCCTACAAAAGCTGGGGGGAAAAAAGCACAATATATGGTGACAAAACAAATCCATATACAAAACAAATAACAATAATAACTGCAATAAATGTAAATTATTAAAAGCACTAATTTAAAGAAAGGTTATCATACTGGATTCAAACATTAAGTAATTACTCCAAAAACATAAGTCCATAGAAATGTTGAATGTTAAAAAAAAAAAGAAAATACATATATTTGTCAAATTCTAACCAGAAAAATTAGTGAAGTTATATTATTAGGCAAAATAGCCTTTGAGGGGAAAAGCATTACTAGAGATTAGTAGGGCCAGTACATAAGGATAAAACTAGTTGAGGAGAAAAAGCAATTCTAAACTTGTATGCCAGAATTTCCAGCCAATGGACCCAGAACATTGAGGTACCCTGGTGACTCATTGTTGTACCATGCAATACTGATGAATGTATATCATGATAAAAATTTAAAGCAATGTTGGCAATAATTTAAAACTTTACAACGGCTAAAATTATATTTGGATATTATTAGTATGACTTCCTTTGTAAATTATCTAAATTCAAACACTCATTTTATTTTGTCACCTTGATCACCTTTATACCTCTGCACTAAAGAGTGCACTGCACTCTCTACACCACATAACACCTGCTCTTGACCTCTGGCTTAATCACCCCAACTAGTCCATTTGCCACTTTAGATCTAATTTTTTAAATATTCAGTTAACTTCTTTGTACTGTGTTTGCATGTATACATTAATATCCAAAATAAGAATCTTTAAATTTAATTTGCTTTTAGCTTTTACATTCTTCCTAATATGCACAGCATGTACGATTGGAAATTGAGTCCTTATTGTTACTGGCATTGTTAATTTTTTTTTCTCAACCATTTTTTCTTTATTGTTTATTTTTTTAAACAGCTTTATTAGGGTTTAATTGCTTTACAATGGTGTGTTAATTTCTGCTTTATAACAAAGTGAATCAGCTATACATATACATATATCCCCATATCTCCTCCCTCTGGCATCTCCCTTCCACCCTCCCTATCCCACCCCTCTAGGTGGTCACAAAGCACCGAGCTGATCTCCCTGTGTTGTGTGGCTCCTTCCCACTAGCTATTTATTTTACATTTGGTAGTGTATATATGTCCATGCCACTCTCTCACTTCGTCCCAGCTTACCCTTCCCCCTGCCTGTGTCCTCAAGTCCATTTTCTATGTCTGCATCTTTATTCCTGTCCTGCCCCTAGGTTCTTCAGAACAATTTTTTAAAATTGATACAGCCACTATTTAGAACAGTGTGGAGGTTTCTTAAAAAACTAAAAATAGAACTAACATACGACCCAGCAATCCCACTACTGGGCATATACCCAGAGAAAACCATAATTCGAAAAGAGTCATGTACCACAATGTTCACTGCAGCTCTATTTACAATAACCAGGACGTGGAAGCAACCTCAGTGTCCATCGACAGATAAGTGATAAAGAAGATGTGGCACATATATAAAATAGAATATTATTCAGCCATAAAAAGAAACAAAGTTGAGTTATTTGTAGTGAGGTGGATGGACCTAGAGTCTTGCATTGTTAATTTTGTTATCTGCTATTAGAAGTTCCAAAGTAGAATATAAGTTATACTTATTTTTACTTCTTAATGTATTTGGTTTTGTTTTCTTGTTTATTGGCTTTGATAGGGTGAATAGCTAAAGTAGGAAGGAATCTGATTCTATGAAATTTCTAATGAATTATTGTTTGCTTTTTTATTTTTTAGAGTACTTTCAGATTCACAGAAAAACTCAGCAGAAAATACAGAGTGCTCCCATATACCCCCTGAACTATCCCCTCACACATATACAACCTTCTTGCTATCAACATCCCACACCAGTGGTCCATTTGTTTTAATCAATGAATTTACATTGACACATCATCATCACCCAAAGTCCATAGTTTACATTAAAGTTCACTTTTGGTTTTATACATTCTATGGGTTTTAACACATGTATAATGACACGTGTCCACCATTACAACATCATACAGAAGAGTTTCACTGCCTGAAAATCCTCTGTGCTCTGTATGTATATCCCTCCTTTCTCCCTAACCCCTAGAAACAACCTATCTTTTTACTGTCACCATAGTTTTGCCTTTTCCAGAATGGCATATCATTAGAATCATGCAATATGTAGCCTATTCAGACTGGCTTCTTTCATTTAGTAATATGCATTTAAGTTTCCTCCATGTCTTTTTATGGCTTGCTAGGTCATTGCTTTTTAGTGCTGAATAATATTCCATTTTCTGGATATACTAGTTTTATACATACATTCAGCTACTGAAGGACATCTTGGCTGCTTCCAAGTTTTGGCAATTATGAATAAAACTGCTACAAACATCCATGTGCAGATTTTCGTGTGAATGTGTTTTCATTTCATTTGGGTAAGCACCAAGAAGCACTCTTATTGTTTGCTTTTAAAAATTAAAAACATTTTAAAATAGATAGCTAGTGGGAAGCAGTTGCATAGCACAGGGCGATCAGCTCAGTGCTTTAAGATCAGCTAGAAGGGTGGGATAGGGTGGGTGGGAGGGAGGGAGACACAGGAAGGAAGAGATATGGGGATTTATGTATAAGCATAACTGATTCACTTTGTTATAAAGCAGAAACTAACACACCATTGTAAAGCAATTCTACTCTGATAAAAATGTTAAGAAAAAAATTTAAAACATTTTACAAAAGAATATTTGAAAACAATAAAAATACTTATTAAACAGGGCTCTATCATCTGCTATTTCAACTATAGTATATTTATCAAAAATAGTTTGTTGTACATGAATTAAATAATATTCATATTTTGTGGATTTTTATCTCAAATATGGATTTGTGTGCTTCAATAAGTCTTCTGTTCCTCAGCCTAAATTGTTCCAAATAAACCATACCAGCACCTTAAACTCAACAAGCTATTTGAAGCAGAAAAGAGAAAGAGAGAGACAAAGTAATTATTTTAAATGTTTGCATTTACAAAGTATAAAACATATGAATTTAATTAGATTGGTCACTGAAGTATCAGGTCAAATATATAAAGCAACAATGAACTGAGTTACAAAGAGAAATTGATAAATCTACACTTCTCTCAGTAATTGATAGATCAAAATTACCCTCCTCATCACACATACACAAAAAAGACATCAAAGATGAAAACAGGGCCTCCCTGGTGGAGCAGTGGTTGGGAGTCCGCCTGCCGATGCAGGGGATGCGGGTTCGTGCCCCGGTCTGGGGGGATCCCATGTGCCGCAGAGCGGCTGGGCCCGTGAGCCATGGCCGCTGGGCCTGCGCATCCGGAGCCTGTGCTCCGCAACGGGAGAGGCCACAGCAGTGAGAGGCCCGCATACTGCAAAAAGAAAAAAAAAAAAAAAAAAAAGATGAAAACAATGCATAAGCCCTGTATTTCTTTGTACACTATATTTTCCTATTTTATTGGCTTTTATGCTTACAATAGCTCCAAGGCATTTGTTTTGCCCTTCTGCAATCAACTTGCATTATTGCATCATTTCTTTATTGTCAGATCAAATTACACTTTTATTCTGTTCTGCATTCTAATTCTCACAATTGTCTTCCTCTAGCTTCTATACACAGATATTTTCAATGCTCCTTAGCTGTTCTTCTTCTTTAGTTCCTGCTTCCTCTAGCATGAAAGTTTTATTTAAATTTATTTCTGGCTTCCCTCTTTGTTTCCTGGTGCACAAAGAAAGGGGATTAGGAGCGCTGCTTGGAGGAGCTCCAGAGACGGGCGTGGGATGCTGGGGCTGCTGCTGCCACCGCGAGGCCTGTGTGCGAGTGCAGGTCACTGTCCATGCACCCCTTCCGGGGAGCCTGTGAAGCCCGTCACTGCCGGGGTCCCAGGATCCAGGAACGGCTTCCCTGGGAGAACGCACGGTGCACCTCAGGCTGGTGCAAAGTCACGCCGGCCTCTGCCGCTGCAGGCTCCACCTGCACTCCGTGCCCCTCCCTGCCCCCCAGCCTGAGTGAGCCAGAGTCCCCGAAGGGGCTGCTCCTTTAACCCGGTCCTGTCTGAGTGAAGAACAGACGTCCTCCGGCGACCTACATGGAGAGGCGGAGCCAAATCCAAAACTGAGATGCGGGAGCTGTGGAAACAAAGAACAGAAAGGGAAATCTCTCCCAGCAGCCTCAGAAGCAGCGGATTAAAGCTCCACAATCAACTTGATGTACCCTGCATCTGTGGAATACATGAATAGACAACAAATCAACCCAAATTGAAGAGACAGGAGTCAGTGCTGTGCCTCTGAGGTGGGAGAGCCAACTTCAGGACACTGGTCCACAAGAGACCTCCCAGTTCCACATAATATCAAACGGCGAAAATCTTCCAGAGATCTCCATCTCAACAGCAGCACCCAGCTTCACTCAACGACCAGCAAGCTACAGTGCTGGACACACTATGCAAACAACTATCAAGACAGGAACACAATGCCACCCATTAGCAGAGAGGGTGCCAAAAATCATAAAAAGTCCACAGACACCCCAAAATACACCACCAGACATGGATGTGCCCACCAGAAAGACAAGATCAAGCCTCATCCACCAGAACACAGGCACTAGTCCCCTCCACCAGGAAGCCTACACAACCCACTAAACCAACCTTAGCCACTGGGGACAGACACCAAAAACAACAGGAACTACGAACCTGCAGCCTGCAAAAAGGAGACCCCAAACACAGTAACATAAGCAAAATGAGAAGACAGAAAAACACACAGCAGGAGAAGGAGCAAGATAAAAACCCACCAGACCTAACAAATGAAGAGGTAATAGGCAGTCTACCTGAAAAAGAATTCAGAATAATGATGGTAAAGATGATCCAAGATTCTATTTCCCAGATCCAAAATCTTGGAAATAGAATAGACAAAATGCAAGAAACAGTTAAGAAGGAACTAGAAGAACTAAAGATGAATCAAGCATTGATTAAAAACACAGTAAATGAAATAAAAAATACTCTAGATGGGATCAATAGCAGAATAACTGAGGCAGAAGAACGGATAAGTGAGGTGGAAGAGAAAAGAGTGGAAATAACTGCTGCAGAGCAAAATAAAGAAAAAAGAATGAAAAGAACAGAGGACAGTCTCAGAGACCTCTGGGACAACATTAAATGCACCAACATTCGAATTATAGGGGTTCCAGAAGAAGAAGAGAAAAAGAAAGGGACTGAGAAAATATTTGAAGAGATTATAGATGAAAACTTCCCTAATATGGGAAAGCAAATAGTTAATCAAGTCCAGGAGGCACAGAGAGTCCCATACAGAATAAATCCAAGGAGAAATACTCCAAGACACATATTAATCAAACTGTCAAAAATTAAACACAAAGAAATCATATTAAAAGCAGCAAGGCAAAAACAACAAATAACACACAAGGGAATCCCCAACAGGTTAACAGCTGATCTCTCAGCAGAAACTCTACAAGCCAGAAGGGAGTGGCAGGACATACTTAAAGTGATGAAGGAGGAAAACCTGCAACCAAGACTACTCTACCCAACAGGGATCTCATTCAGATTTGATGGACAAGCAAAAAGCTTTACAGACAAGCAAAAGCTGAGAGAGTTCAGCACCACCAAACCAGCTTTACAACAAATGCTAAAGGAACTTCTCTAGGCAAGAAACACAACAGAAGGAAAACATCTACAATAACAAACCCAAAACAATTAAGAAAATGGGAATAGGAACTTACATATTGATAATTACCTTAAATGTAAATGGACTAAATGCTCCCACCAAAAGACACAGATTGGCTGAATGGATACAAAAACAAGACCCATATATATGCTGTCTACAAGAGACCCACTTCAGACCTAGAGACACATACAGACTGAAAGTAAGGGGATGGAAAAAGATATTCCATGCAAATGGAAACCAAAAGAAAGCTGGAGTAGCAATTCTCATATCACACAAAATAGATTTTAAAATAAAGACTACTAGAAAAGACAAAGAAGGACAATACACAATGATCAAGGGACCAATCCAAGAAGAAGATATAACAATTGTAAATATTTATGCACCCAACATAGGAGCACCTCAATACATAAGGCAAATGCTAACAGCCATAAAAGGGGAAATCGACAGTAACACACTCATAGTAGGGGACTTTAACACCCCACTTTCACCAATGGACAGATCATCCAAAATGAAAATAAATAAGGAAACACAAGCTTTAAATGATACATTGACCAAGATGGACTTAATTGATATTTATAGGACATTCCATCCAAAAGGAACAGAATACACATTTTTCTCAAGTGCTCATGGAACATTCTCCAGGATAGATCATATCTTGGGTCACAAATCAAACCTAGGTAAATTTAAGAAAATTGAAATTGTATCAAGTTTCTTTTCCGACCACAATGCTATGAGACTAGACATCAATTACAGGAAAAGAGCTGTAAAAAATACAAACACATGGAGGCTAAACAATACACTACTCAATAACGAAGTGATCACTGATGAAATCAAAGAGGAAATCAAAAAATACCTAGAAACAAATGACAATGGAGACACGATGAGCCAAAACTTATGGGACGCAGCAAAAGCAGTTCTAAGAGGGAAGTTTATAGCAATACAATCCCACCTTAAGAAACAGGAAACATCTCGAGTAAACAAACTGACCCTGCACCTAAAGCAATTAGAGAAAGAAGAACAAAAAAACCCCAAAGTTAGCAGAAGGAAAGAAATCATAAAAATCAGATCAGAAATAAATGAAAAAGAAATGAAGGAAATGATAGCAAAGATCAATAAAAGTAAAAGCTGGTTCTTTGAGAAGATAAACAATATTGATAAACCATTAGCCAGACTCATGAAGAAAAAAAGGAGAAGACTCAAATCAATAGAGTTAGAAATGAAAAAGGAGAAGTAACAACTGACACTGCAGAAATACAAAAGATCATGAGAAATTACTACAAGCAACTCTATGCCAATAAAATGGACAACCTGGAAGCAATGGACAAATTCTTCGAAATGCACAACCTGCCAAGACTGAATCAGGAAGAAATAGAAAATATGAACAGACCATTCACAAGCACTGAAATTGAAACTGTGATTAAAAATCTTCCAAAAAACAAAAGCCCAGGACCAGATGGCTTCACAGGCGATTTCTATCAAACATTTAGAGAAGAGCTAACACCTATCCTTCTCAAACTCTTCCAAAATATAGTAGAAGGAGGAGCACTCCCAAACTCATTCTACGAGGCCACCATCACCTTGATACCAAAACCAGGCAAGAATGTTACAAAGAAAGAAAACTACAGGCCAATATCACTGGTGAACATAGATGCAAAAATCCTCAACAAAATACTAGCAAACAGAATCCAACAGCACATTAAAAGGATCACACACCATGATAAAGTGGGGTTTATTCCAGGAATGCAAGGATTCTTCAATATATGCAAATCAATCAATGTGATACACCATATTAACAAATTGAAGAAGAAAAACCATATGATCATCTCAATAGATACAGAGAAAGCTTTCGACAAATTTCAACACACCTTTATGATAAAAACCCTGCAGAAAGTAGGCATAGAGGGAACTTTCCTCAACATAATAAAGGCCATATATGACAAACCCACAGCCAACATCGTCCTCAGTGGTGAAAAACTGAAACCATTTCCACTAAGATCAGGAACAAGACAAGGTTGCCCACTGTCACCACTCTTATTCAACTTAATTTTGGAAGTTTCAGCCACAGCAATCAGAGAAGAAAAGGAAACAAATGGAATCCAAATTGGAAAAGAAGAAATAAAGCTGTCACTGTTCGCCGATGACATGATACTATATATAGAGTATATTAAAGATGCTACCAGAAAACTACCAGAGCTAATCAGTGAATTTGGTAAAGTAGCAGGATACAAAATTAATGCACAGAAATCTCTGGCATTCCTGTACACTAATGATGAAAAATCTGAAAGTGATATCAAGAAAACACTCCCATTTACCATTGCAACAAAAAGAATAAAATATCTAGGAATAAACCTACCTAAGGAGACAAAATACCCGTATGCAGAAAATTATAAGACACTGATGAAAGAAATTAAAAATGATACAAATAGATGGAGAGATATACCATGCTCCTGGATTGGAAGAATCAATATTGTGAAAATGACTCTACTACCCAAAGCAATCTACAGATTCAATGCAATCCCTGTCAAACTACCACTGGCATTTTTCACAGAACTAGAACAAAAAATTTCAAAATTTGTTTGGAAAAACAAAAGACCCCGAATAGCCAAGGCAATCTTGAGAACGAAAAACGGAGCTGGAGGAATCAGGCTTCCTGACCTCAGACTATACTACAAAGCTACAGTAATCAAGACAGTGTGGTACTGGCACAAAAACAGAAAGATAGATCAATGGAACAGGATAGAAAGCCCAGAGATAAACCCACGCACATATGGTCAACTTATCTTTGATAAAGGAGGCAGGAATGTACAGTGGAGAAAGGACAGCCTCTTCAATAAGTGGTGCTGGGAAAACTGGACAAGCACATTTAAATGTATGAGATTAGATCATTCCCTAACACCATACACAAAAATAAGCTCCAAATGGATTAAAGACCTAAATGTAAGGCCAGAAACTATCAAACTCTTAGAGGAAAACATAGGCAGAACACTCTGTGACATAAATCACAGCAAGATCCTTTTGTACCTTCCTCCTAGAGAAATGGAAATAAAAACAAAAATAAAGAAATGGGACCTAATGAAACTTCAAAGCTTTTGCACAGCAAAGGAAACCATAAACAAGACCAAAAGACAACCCTCAGAATGGGAGAAAATATTTGCAAATGAAGCAACTGACAAAGGATTAATCTCCAAAATTTATAAGCAGCTCATGCAGCTCAATAGCAACAAAACAAACAACCCAGTCCAAAAATGGGCAGAAGACTTAAATAGGCATTTCTCCAAAGAAGATATACAGACTGCTAACAAACACATGAAAGAATGCTCATCATCATTAATCATTAGAGAAATGCAAATCAAAACTACAATGAGATATCATCTCACACCAGTAAGAATGGCCATCATCAAGAAATCTAGAAACAATAAATGCTGGAGAAGGTGTGGAGAAAAGGGAACACTCTTTCATTGCTATTGGGAAAGTGAATTGGTACAGCCACTATGGAGAACAGTATGGAGGTTCCTTAAAACACTAAAAAAAAAAAAAAAAAAAAAAAATAGAACTACCATATGACCCAGCAATCCCACTACTAGGCATACACCCTGAGAAAACCATAATTCAAAAAGAGACATGTACCAAAATGTTCATTGCAGCTCTATTCACAGTAACCCGGAGATGGAAACAACGTAAGTGTCCATCATCAGATGAATGGATAAAGAAGATGTGGCACATATATACAATGGAATATCAGTCAGCCATAAAAAGAAACGAAACTGAGCTATTGGTAATGAAGTGGATAGACCTAGAGTCTGTCATACAGAGTGAAGTAAGTCAGGAAGAGAAAGACAAATACCGTATGCTAACACATATATACGGAATTTAAGAAAAAAAATTGTGATGAAGAACCTAAGAGTTAAACAGGAATAAAGACACAGACCTACTTGAGAATGGACTTGAGGATATGTGGAGGGGGAAGGGTAAGCTGTGACAAAGCGAAAGAGAGTCATGGACATATATACAGTACCAAACGAAAGGTAGATAGCTAGTGGGAAGCAGCCTCATAGCACAGGAAGATCAGCTCGGTGCTTTGTGACTGCCTGGAGGGGTGGGATAGGGAGGGTGGGAGGGAGGGAGACGCAAGAGGGAAGGGATGGGGGAACAGATGTATATGTATGACTGATTCACTTTGTTATAAATCAGAAACTAATAAAAAAAAACTATGGGATGCAGCAAAAGCAGTTCTAAGAGGGAAGTTTATAGCTATACGAGATTACCTCAAGAAACAAGAAAAATCTCAAATAAACAGTCTAACTTTACACCTAAGGGAACTAGAGAAAGAAGAACAAACAAAATCAAAAGTTAGCAGAAGGAAAGAAATCATAAAAATCAGATCAGAAATAATTGAAATAGAACCAAAGAAAACAATATCAAAGATCAATAAAACTAAAAGCTGGTTCTTTGAGAAGATAAACAAAATTGATAAGCCATTAGCCAGAGTCAACAAGAAGAAGAGGGAGAGGACTCAAATCAATAAAATTAGAAATGAAAAAGGAGAAGTTGCAACAGACACCGCAGAAATACAAAGCATCCTAAGAGACTACTACAAGCAAGTCTATGCCAATAAAATTGACAATCTGGAAGAAATGGACAAATTCTTAGAAAGATATAAACTTCCAAGACTGAACCAGGAAGAAACAGAAAATATGAAAAGATGAATCACAAGTAATGAAATTGAAACTGTGATTAAAAATCTTCCACCGAACAAAAGTCCAGGACCAGATGGCTTCACAGGTGAATTCTATCAAACATTTAGAGAAGAGCTAACACCTATCCTTCTCTAACTCTTCCAAAAAATTACAGAGGAGTGAAAACTCCCAAACTCATTCTATGAGGCCACCATCACCATGTTACCAAAACCAGACAAAGATACTACAGAAAAAGAAAATTAGAGACCAATATCACTGATGAATATAGATGCAAAAATCCTCAACAAAATATTAGCAAACAGAATCCAACAACACATTAAAAGGATCATAAAAAAATTATTTCTGTCTCTTTTCTGATCTAAATTTATCTTAATTATTATTTAAAATTTACCCATATTAACATAATATACCATTTTTTTTAATTTCAAACAAAACTACCTATTTAAATGTTATATTTTTAAAGCTTTAAAAAACTAAAAGCGTAACCAAATCATATTTAAACAAGTTCTAAAATAATGCTCATAATAGTTGACCCATAAAATATGAGTCACTTTATTTGGGGCTTTAGGGAGAACAAGTGTACACATAAAATATTAAATAGATAAAACTTGCAATGTGATTGTGTGAAAACTCTGCACCTATTTCTTTCAGGACCAAAAATACTGAATTTAGTTTTACAGTATATTAGTCTACATGATACTCTCTGTTAGTAGTATTTTGATACAATACTAGTTATTTGGAAAAATAAAAAAAAAACAAGTTACATCCTACAGTTAGGAGATCTCTGGAAAGAAGTCTGGTATGTAGACAAAATATTATATAAGTAATAAATTATAAACTATTCACAGAAACAAATTTTTCAGATTTTGACTAATTGTTTTTTTACCTTTTTAACATTATATCCAACATTAACATTAGATTTTTTTCAGTATAAACATATATTTGCTAGTGGCTGAGGTGGGCCCTAGCACTCTGAGTTCTACCAACCACCCCCAGGTGATTCCGAGACACTAGGGTAGATTATATCAATACATTCTCCACAAAAGGGTATTGTCCAGAAGGGTGTGAAAATTATTACCTGGGAGAGAAAAAAACCTTCAGTATTACAGGGCTTACACCAAAGTTCTCCCCTACCAAACAAGATCTTATTCCTTAGTATTTAATTTCATGGGAGAAGAGCAAATGTCCAAAATTTTCTCTTACGAGAGCCCAAGAAAAAAAGTTGAAAAACATGGGGGTTGATCAACAAGGAGAAGGGAAGCATGAAAGCCTTTGTAGATGAAAAGAACATGGATCCGAGCCCTTTAAAAACTGAGTAGCACTGAGAAAAGCAAAATGCAGAAGAGGAAGTGAGTTCCAATCGAATCCACGCCCACTTCTCAACTGCACTGACCAGAGTAACTCTAGTACGAAAACGGGGTCAAGACAAGGGTAAGATCAAAAACTTTAATTCAAAAGTTATTGGGCTGGTTCATTATCTCAAAAGGACAGAATTAGTTGTTGTCTCAGAAGTGAGTAAAATAAAATCCTAGTTAAAACTGCCAGGTGTCCAGAGTAGTATGTAGAAGTGGCACTGAGCATCAGATCCAAAGTGGTTGTGTGAATCCCACTACTGGAATCAAGACACTGATAGTTTGGGATTCAGGAAAATCAGAATAAGTTTGGGAAATGAGGTCCAAGATACATGAAATAAAAAAAGGTTTTAGAACATATAGGGTGAACAATAAAGGAAAAAGGAAAGTTCACTTTGGGTACTAGTTGCCTGGAACAATGAGTGTGTGTGAGAGAGAGAGATATGTACAGTGATTGCATAGATAAATATGCAATCTGTTATTACTGGTTTGTTCCCTTTACCAGTATAGAATTCACTTGTTGCTGGTTTACTACTATATCTCCATCATCAAGCACATAATAGACGTTCAATAAACATGTGTTGAAGGATAAATCTAGAATGTGGTAGGACTGCCATTGCTGTCCTTGAAAATCTAGCTTTGTCATGTAGGCTTGCATATATTAACTTTATGAGACAAGGAACATTTCAGAATATAATGAAATCTGTACCGTGCATGTATACCTGTTTGTGCACAATTTCTGGGGATCCCCAGTTGCCTAGTACCCTTCTGTAGAAGAGCCACTGTTGCAAGCACTCGGGGACTTTGACATTTCTGAATAATGACTTCCAGTTGGTTAACATCAAAAAATGCTTTTTACAAAATGACAAAAATCACAAGGACTGATTCTATCTTTGTAGTAGCATTTAAACTTGATGTTCCTTCAGGCCATTTCCTTGTCTTTCCCTTGGCATAGTTGTTCCTATACTACCCAAAACCTAACACCCAGAATTTCACACTAAGAACCCAGGAGAAGGTCAGAGAGGTTTTTACCAATTAGTGATCACTCCCAAACTGGATCAACTTTATGCTCAGACTCATGACCCAAATCTAAAATCAAGCCTGTCTCTCCTTTCAAGTTAATATGAAGATCTTGGACCCCTGTCTGTGAAATTTCTATCCTAGAGTTTGTAAACCATGTGCTTTTAAATAATTTAAAACAGATGAAACAATAGAAATCTCCAGCAAAGCCACATAACATTTTCTCTAGAAATCACAATAAAACTTCTCTAAGTACATAACATTTCACTAATTACAACAACCTGAAAGGATTTAGTAGCACTTCTAACTGGCTGGCACGTCAAAAATGATGCATGTCAGGCCTAACAATCTTTTCATATAACTTTTGAAAGAGCCACAGCAAGATGAGAATTGAAAGCACATAACACAAAGCTTTCCTTCTCCTTCATTTCTTCTCCCTTTTAGTTATGTCTCATACTGGCTAAATCTTTTCAGAAGGAGTAATTTAAGGACTTACAGCTACAGAGGTGCAAAGCCAACTGCACTCTGTTTAAAGAAAGAGTGAGTCTAAGTGCTGCCTTCCACACACCGGGGCACCAGGGCAGGACAGATGTTCATAAATCTCACATTCGTCTAAGGAAGTAAGACTCTAGTGCATGATGGATATGTAACAAGCTTCTCCCAAACCTCCTTCTGGAGGCAAGTGTCTACTTATAAGAGCAAGAGGCCTAGGGTTGTGTGATATAGCACTTGGTCACACATTCAGCAAGCTTATTTAACACGATCTGTATGCAAGTCGCTTTGTGTAACCTGGATGATTTAGAAGATAGCCTTACTAAGAGCTGCTGCCTGGATCGATCCTATGTGTAGAAAGGGGCAATGGCTGTTAATATACCATGATTTAAAAGATACTAGAAGGCCTCCTCTGCCTAAAACTACTGCTTCTCATGGCCTGGTATGGCTTGAATAAAAAACAGGGAACTGACTCCGAGACCTTCTGACCAGGCAAATTCCTATCTCTGTACAAAGCTGAGGACTTTAACTTTATAGCAGTACCTCCATGAGAAACCAGGGAATTCTAGCAGGCTACCATGTAGATTGCATATGTATTCTCTGGCATTATTTTTTTGTTGATTAAGTAAAGCAAATAAAAATAATTTCAGTTAAGACTCAGTCATCATTCTCCCCAGACATTGACAAGGGCAAGCATTCTAATCTAGCCTAACTCAGTATAGGAAACATGAAATACCATCTTAGAAACCTGTTCCCTTAATCAGAGTGTAGTACCTGAATTCTTTCCAGGAAGCCATGGAGCATAAACCCCTAGGCTGTCTTCAAATGGTGCGCTGTCTCCAAAGCAGAGTCATTATTGAAAATTCAAATCACTAAAGATAGATGGCTTTGTCACTGAGAGAGGAACAGTGAGATCCACTAGGGGATAGAGGAAGCTGGCCAAGATATTTAATATATTATTTTATGGAAATTAAAGGAAGAAATTAACTGTAATCAAAAACTTTAAGCAGGTATTTCCAGGGTTTTATTGCATATAATGTCAATTCTCAAGGCTTAAATAATTGCATCTTGGCAGACTACCCAGTAAAAAGAACATGAGTTCTGATATCTGGCAGATCCAGTTTGACACTTAGCAATGAGATTTATTCTCTTATTTTCTCATTCATACCACAGATATTTATTAGAGTTTAACATGGATCTGTGAGAAATACAGATTTACATAAGACAAACACAGCCCCTACTTTAATGGAATGCACTATCTAGTTGGGGGAGAAAAAAAGTTATTTTTAAATAAGATAAAAATATATAAATATAAACATTTATGAGACATAGTAACGAAAATACATCATGCTCTACAGGTATTAATGGGGGCATCTGATTTAGAGATTTAAAGAATCTCCATCTTAGATTGGAAGGATAAGGAACTAATTAGGCAAATCTGGGTGTGTGTGAAAGAGTTCCAGGCAGAGAGAACTGTCTTTGCAAAATACCGTGTACATTTTTCATCTGATTGGTAAATATCACAGTTTGGTGATACTCTCTAGTGAGTTCATGGAGAAAACTTTCTCTTCTATACTGCTCATGTAAATTGGTAAGACACCTATAAAGATCAATTTGGAAAAATCAAAGTAAATTATTAACCCACACAACTTTTGATCCATTAACTGTGACTATAGCCTATTCATGTACACATATGGCAATATGAAGAATGTATTTGTAATAATATTTGGGGTTGATAATTCAAAAATATGGAAACAATTTAATATTTATCAATTGGGGGGCTAAATCAATAAAATATAATAGATTCATCCAAAGGAATACCATGACACAAAACATCATGTAGTTATAAAAAGGAATGATGTAGTGTTAGAGGTATCAGTCGGTTGTTTTCTCTTTAAGAGACACTGCTGGGATCCTGCCTAGAGCCTCTTCACTGGGTTGGTGAACATATTCTCAAATTATGATGAGTGCGAGCTGCTCAGGGATGTGACCTTCCTGGAGAACTACGTTCAGCCAATGAGAGCTTCCACTTCAAACAGATATGCCTGGGAGATTATACACCCTCCAAGAGTCTAAAGGATGGTTGTCTACAGCCAACATCTGACTGATTTGAGGGCATAAAAGCCAGCCCCCTTTCCTCAAGGTAAAGCAATTAGTGATGTGATTACTACTCAGGACTTCTTGTGGGAACAGGTTGAAGCCTGACTTCAGGAGAAACCCAGATGTGTCCATCTTCTTCTCCTGCTGTACTCCATCCCTCACTTATAGGTTTCCCACCTGAGAGTACTTGTTCAATAACTCATTAGAACAAAAATATCCATTTCAGTATCTGCTTCAAAAGAACCCGAACTAAGAGGGTTTTGTTTTGTTTTGCTTTCAAGATCTCCCAAACCATGGAATATATAAAACCACATTTCATAAGAAGATCATAAGTATTTGAGAAAGACGGGGAAGTGGTTTGAGAAGTGAATAGTTGATCAAAACAAAAGATCCATCCACTTTTCCAAAAAAGGTTTCAAAAACAAGTCAATTTATTCGACAAGCTGAAAAATCCATTTTAATCTTTAAATGCTCAACAACTAAACCCTACTACCTCAAAACTATGATCAAGTTTTCTGCAGCAGTTCTTGACAACCTGACACCTGCCCTGATGGAAAGTGGATTCCTAGAGCCTCTCAGAGCAGATAAATATGGCCCACATGCTCCCTAACAGAACCCACAACTGGGATAGATGGAAAAAACAACCCCAAATAACCAAAACGAAAGAAAACAAACACAAAATCTCACCCCCAAAACAATCTCCACTGATTATACTCAGAATCAAATGGCTAGAGATACAGTGTATAGTCATTTCCATCAATTCTCTTCTGATTCCCATTCCATTGTGAAGTTACCTTCCATCCATCCTTATGAGCCTCCAAGTCACATTTCTGGAATTGTTATTTCAAGCTTAACATAAACATTCATTAAACATTCTTGCCCACTGGGAACCTATAACTGAAATGATCATTTCCACAGCTGCCTTTAGTTTGCCTTAATCCAATGGAGTTGAACCACCATATGTATAGTTCACTTTTTTGGTGCAAATTTGAAAATTACAAACCACACCTGATGGTATATGAAGGCCTGCTCCCTTATCTGTGTTTGAAAAACCTATTTTGTAAAAGTCCAGAAATATCATAGCCATTTAATATTGTGGGTCTCTAACCAACGGTGATTGATTTTGTTTGGTCTGGCAAACACAAATTATCCCATAATCATTTTAGCCTGCCAGCCATGCTTACACTGATTTGTTTGTGTTTTAGAGAAGAAAATGCAGTGACTGTTATGAAAAATGGAAAGGGTTAGAGGCAAATAAAAGATTTCTCTGTGCTGAGGAAAAATTCAGCTACTTTAATTTTCTACACTGAATGGATTTCATTTGATATCAGAGTAAAGTGTATTTGAAAATAGAAAAGGGTACTTCACTTTTCAAGTAAACTGGTCCTTTAGACATCCATTATGAATTTTTGCTTCACAAGCTTGCTCCATGCAAAAAAGAAAAAGCAGATGCTAAATGGGATGACAGTTTCTACCTTTCCCATTCCCAAAACAGTGCTACTTATAATGACACCCAAAAAATTCAACAATGGGTTTAACACACACACACACACACACACATACACACACACACACACACACGTAAAATATTCTCATAAATATTTTAGAGGGAAGAGGGAAAAAGAAGACGGAAAGAACAGAGGGAAGAAAGAAAAGAGGGAAAAAAGGAAAGGGGGTAAAATAATAATCTTTGTGTCTGCATAGTTGATCCAATGACATCCATTATCAGATAAAGGATAGTGTAACACAGTGGAAACACTAGGTCTTCCTTATGCCTCTAACTAAGTCTAAGACATTGTAAGTCAGTATCCTTTTCTAGGTATCTATTTCCTTAACTGAAAATGAGCAAGCAGCTCTACTTCTTCTCTAAGTTTCCTCCTAGTGTTGACCTCCTATGATTTTAAAGTAATTTCTGCAACAGCAGGCATTTGATAAATGTCCCCATAGTACCAGCTGGAAGGTTGATAAAAGACAATAGGGTATGAGGTTTCCAGAGAACAGTGCATAGTTTGAAGAGTAAAGAGTCATTGAAATGTTCCAACAAAGAAAAGTGTCAAGTCAGCAATGTGGAAATACCCTTTTGGGTAAAATAAGAAACAATTATTCTCCATCAGACATTTCTGAGCAGCCACCATGATGGTCTTCGCCATTTCAGCTTTGTCTCTGAAGCATATACCTCCCACATTAGATCTAATTACTCTTCACTTTGCATACTCTAAGTTCCTCTGACTTGGCTACAGAGCTTAAATGCAAAGTATCATCTATTTTCACAATGTTCATTTTCATTGTTTGACTCTTCCTTCATTTAGAGATGGGGATAATATGGCCAATTGTGCAATGTTCTTATTAACAAACTCTTTATATCAAAATAAAACAAACAAAACAAAAATACACATGCCAGGTATTTTTGGTATTTGCTGCTGTTGAGATTGTTTCAGAAACTGAATCTGAGTAGATATCTAAGTTTCCAGTATCTCTCTCTATAGCCCTGAAAATTTATGTATTAGTTTCAGCATTATTGTCCCTAATAACATGAAAGACAGTAAACCCCATCTGAATCTCATTGAGGTCTGTGTATACATTCAAATTAGCTAAACATTTATTGAGCACTTCATATGTATAATGATTTCACAGGGAAATTCTGGAATAGAATGATATGGAAGATAGCAAAATTAAAGCATAGGGTTCAAGTTTCAATGAAATTATAATTTTCTGTACTTTACTACTCAAAGGTAAGCCATATCCATCATCTATTTTGGTCCTTTAGTCCTAAAGGTCTGTGGATCTTTTGTGGTAAGCAGTGCAGGAATTCTCCCTTTTCATAGACATAAAAAAATTAGATGATTATGACTTTCCCAAGTTGCTTCAAACTTGTGGAAGAATCAGCAATAACACACAAGGCTTTATACTAAAAGCAAAACCTCTCTCTTACACATCAGATTAAACCCATAGGCTACCAAACCTGAGTTCAAAGAGACAAGCATGAAACAATACTATTAAAGACAATAAAATATTGCATATGTGTGGCAGATAAAACATCTGGTTTAACAATTCAACAAATATTCATTGAGAACATAATATGTGTCAATTCCTATACTAGGCATCAGGAATAAAATGATGATTAAAATGTAATCTATATCTTTGAGAATCTTCAGGTCATTTCTATTATAAAAGTCAGAATAAACCACAAATTAGAAAGCAAAACAGAATAATTATTATAGTAATATTTAAAAATTAAACACATTTGTAGCCTTAATGAAATAATCAGTACCAGATTTGCCCTATGGTCGTTTAAAAAAAAACTCAAAAAACTATACAGAATGTACAAAGCATCTATTTTTTTTTTTAAACATTAGAGAACACGCAATATAGGGCTGTGATACCTGAGACAAGGGAAACAAATAAGTTGAGCCCTATGATGGCTCTGGCTTTCTGCCAGGAGGTACTTTCTGGACCACAGTGTAAGATACAGAACAAAACAGACACTGGCAGTTACAATGAGTTTAAAAAACAGATGTCAGGGTTCAAGGAAGTGGATCCAGCTGATAATTGTGAGGCAGACTACTGGAAAATAGATAAGTATATAGGACAAACATCCCCAAAAGTACAGGAATCTCCATCAGGTTTATCTTGAATCTTTTTTTTTTATTATTGGGGATAGGAGTTAATTAATTAATTAATTAATTTTTGCTGTGTTGTGTCTTCGTTTCTGTGCAAGGGCTTTCTCTAGTTGTGGCAAGCGGGGGCCTCTCTTCATCGGGGTGCACGGGCCTCTCACTATCACAGCCTCTCATTGTGGAGCACAGGCTCCAGACGTGCAGGCTCAGTAGTTGTGGATCATGGGCCTAGTTGCTCTGCAGCATGTGGGATCCTCCCAGACAAGGGCTCGAACCCGTGTCCCCTGCATTAGCAGGCAGGTTCTCAACCACTGTGCCACCAGGGAAGCCCTATCTTGAATCTTTAAGTCTGAGGATGGAACAACTACTAGACAGCAGTAAATTTAAAAAAACATCTAGAGATCTACAGATTCCATATGATCTTTATCAAAATTCCAAAGGTCTTTTTTGAAGAAATAGAAAAGCCAATCTTCAAATTTATATATAGAATTGCAAAAGCCTTGAATAGCCAAAACAACATTGAAAAATAACAAAGCTGGAAGACTCACAATTTCTGATCTCAAAATTTACTCCAAACCTATAGCAATCAAAACAGTGTGGTAATGGTAGGCACATACACTAACAAAATAGACTTGAGAGTCCAGAAATAAATCCTTAAATATAGGGGCAGTTAATTTTTTACCAGAGTTCCAAGTCCATTCAATGGGAAAAGGATAGACTCTTCAAATATGTTTCTGTGACAGCTGGATTCTCACAATCAACAGAATAAAGTTTGGCCCCTAACTCACATCATATACCAAAAAGTACTGAAAATAATCAATGATTTAAATATAAGAGCTAAAACCATAAAATTTTTAGAATGAAGCATAGGATAAAATCTTCATGGCCTTGGATTAGGTAATGGATTCTTAGCAGGAGCAACAAAAAAAAAAAAAAAAAAGAAAGAAAAAATAGATAAATTTGATTTCATCAAAATTAAAAACTTTTGTGCACCAAAGGATATTATCAAAAAAGTGAAAAGACGACCCATGTAATAAGAGAAAATATTTATTATCTTCCAACTTTCCTCTAAGTCTTTGTGCATATTCATAACTGTTTTAAAGCCTTTGTCTGCCAGTTCCATCATCTCTGTCATTTCTGGGGTGTTTCCATTGTACAGGTTTTTTCCGGACTATGGGTCACATTTTTCTACTTGTTTCACATATCTCAATTTTTAAATTGGATATTGAATAGTGTGACTATTAGAATGTTGAGTTTTCTGCATTTTGTTGTATATTTTTATGCATCATCAGATTTTGTTTTGGTAAACAATTAAGTTACTTGCATATCAGATTAATCCTTTTACATCTTGTTTCTTAAGCTTTGGTAGACAAGATCTATAACAGACTACTATACTCTACTAATAATGTGTAAAACTTCCGGTGTCCCTGTTGAATGTCCTGGGTCTTCATTAAAATCTTGTTCCTCCGGAGAGTAAGAATTGTTTTGTTTGTTTTGTTTTGGTGTAAATAATTTGTTCATAAGAACATTGCACAATTGGCCATATTTTCCTTATCACTAAATAAAAGAAGAGTCAAACAATGAAAATGAACATTTCTGACTTTAATTATTGCATCTTCTCTCCTTCTTTCTTTGTCAGTTTAGCTAAAGGTTTGCCAATTTTGTTGATCTTTTAAAAGAATGAACTTTTGGTTTTATTGATTTTTTTATTGTTTTTCTGTTCTGTATTTTATTTACCTCCACTCTAATCTTTTATCATGTTCTTCCTTCTACTAGATTTAAGTCTACTTTGCTCTGATTTTTCTACTTCCTCAAGGTAGAAAGTAGTTTATTGATTTGAGAGCTTTCTCCTTTGGAGAAAAATTCCAATTCTGATTCAGAGAGGAATTCTGACTGAAGACATTCTATCATCACTCATTAATTCATCTGCTCAGACAATCATAATTTCCAATACAGTTAGACATTTATAAATTTTACAAAATTAAATAAACCTTCACCTACACACAGGAAGTATAGATAAGATGGATGGACACTCTACTTCTAGGTTTCATAATCTAATGTAAGAAAAAAAATCTCATTTAATGAATATTCTTACCTAAAAAACAACTCTGAAGCAGAAGAACATTGCAAAATGGCACTCCAAACTGAACTAAATATCCTCAAACATTTGGAGATATATATTTATTTAAAAGGAAAGATAAAACTAGAATCAAAAATTTGAAAATTAAGAACAAAAACTGATCCATACAAAAAAGGAAAAAAATTTAATGAAATTTATTAAACTCAGAAGAGAAACTGAGAAAAAGGCAAACTCATCTAAGAAATAAAGAATAAATTACAAATTTACAAGGAATAATAAATCTGAGTTAAAATTTAATAGAGTGCTTTAAAGAAAATTAAAATACACACACACAAGAAAATGAAAATAAGAAAAAAGAATGAGGATCACAGAGAAAGTTGTTAAAATTTAAGACAAACCAAAAATGTCCAACATATATATATTACAGTTTCTAAAGATGTGTGCAGTAGCAAAAGAACAGGAAAAGAAATAATTCAAGGATGTGTTACAGAAATAGAGAAAAATGTAAATCTTTATATTGAAATGTTCCATGATGTACCTGTCAACATTGACCTGAAAGGATCAGTTCTCAGACATTTCCTCATGGGAGGAAAAGGATCATATCTAAAGCCTATATTCTGAAAAAATAGAAAGACCACAAGTCAAAAATAGGGACAAAGAGGAAGAAAGAAATGTAGATAAGTTAATTGTTGTGGAGGAAATAGGTGGAATCAGAGATTACCATTTAAAACTGACACACTATATAGTAAAATATCAAGTAAGAAAAAAAGAAATTGAGGACAGTATGAGGTGTAAAAGTACAATATACTTTAGAACCAAAATGCAAACTTCCAAAATAAAGTTTTAGATAATAAATAAGATCCAGCAAATAGGAAAAGAAATATAGTAAATTAAATGTAATTAACACATTAATTATAAAAAAAATCAGAGTTGGCACCAAACATATCAATCATATCAAGAAATGTGATTACATTTAATCAACCTATTAAAAGAAAAATTATTTTCAAATTCACTTACAGAGGAAAACCTATTTATTTGCTATTTACAATAAACATACCTTAAACAGTGATTTAGTAAGACTCCTCACAGCATGGGAAAAGTGATGCCTCATTCTAAGTGAAGCTGAAATGCCAGAATTACTCTGGCAGACAATGGAGAAAGGCAATGAAAGGCTTGGTTCTTGGGAAGGACCAAGTTCCTTCATTTATTAAGACCATAAGTATATCACTGGTAAAAAGAAATTAGTGCCACCCTAAGTATCTAAAAAGTGATGAGGAGGAACCTATTATATCCCCATTTATTTCACAAGGCCGGCTCCTGAAGAAACCAAACATATCCTGGCGGGTGATAGTAAATGACCACATACTCAAGCAAGTAATATGCCCTATTATTGCAATCATAGTGCAAGGTGTAATATCTTTGCAACAGCTGAGTAACACGGCCTAAGATATGTGGTCAGCAGCCATTATCTGGCAAATGCGTTATTTTCTCTTGATCAGAAAAGAGAATCATAAACAGCTTTTATTTACATGGAATGGACAAAAAAATATATTTTCAGTTTTCCCTAGGGCTAAATTAACTATCGTGCCTATATCATAGTCTAGAGATCTGGGCATCCCATAAAATATCACATTAATCTATTACATTGATAACTTTACTCACATTAATCTATTACATTGATAACTTTACATTGATTAGGCCAGATAACACAAGGTTGCCAGCATGCTATAAGGCTTTGTAAAGCACAAGAGCTCCAGAGGGTGGGAGATAAACCCTATGAAGTTTCAGAGACCTGGTGGGACTCTGGGTTCTGGAGACTGTGAAGTCCACATCTAGTGATACTGGACTAGAGTTTGTATATTGGGTGATGAAAATCCTCCAACTTTGATTTAGGGCCTGGAGCAGGAAAGGGCTCTGAGAATGGTCCAAACTAACATGTAGGCAGTCCTCTGGCATGGGACACACAGAAGAGCAGATTATATGGTGTGGGATGTATCAATGGTAGAAAAAGACGTGATTTGAGGTTTGTGGCAAGCCCCAGTGGGGGAATCACAGTAAATTTGGTGTTCTAAGATAAAACCATGACATCTCTTAAAACCTTTTAAAAAACAGTCCCTGCCCTCATAGAGACAGAATTCTTGACCATGGTTCATATAGTACTATTTCTTGATGACACCAACCGCCTTGACTGCACCAGGCCCTCTTCATTCTGAAAGGGACAACAGTTTTTCCTCATGGATATAAATACTTGTTCTGGGTACAATTTCACTTTTCCTGCCCACAAGGTGTCAGCACCATCATTTTCCAAAGGCCTGTGCCATATTTTACTTTACCAGCATGGAATCTCACTTAGTATTTAACAGACCAGGGAACATTTAGAGAAGAGTTAAAACCCATCCTTCTCAAACTCTTCCAAAAAACTGCCAATGAAGGAATATTCCCAAACTCATTCTCTGAGGCTATCGTCAGCCTGATACCAAAACCAGACAAAGACACTAAAAAAAAAGAAAATTACAGACCAATGTCATTGATGAACATACATGTAAAACTCCTTAATAAAATACTAGCAAACAGAATCTAACAACATGTTAAAAGGATCATACACCATGATCAAGTGGGATTTATCTCAGGAATGCAAGGAATCTTCAATGTACACAAATCGATCAATGTGATACACCATATTAACAAATTGAAGACTAAAAACCATATGATCATCTCAATAGATGCCCAAAAAGCTTTTGACGAAATTCAGCACCGATTTATGATGAAAACTCTACAGAAAGTAGGCATAGAGGGAACTTACCTCAACTTAATAAAGGCCATATATGACAAAACCACAGCCAACATCATTCTCAATGGTGAAAAACTGAAAGTATTTCTTCTAAGATCAGGAACAAGACAAGGTTGCACACTCTCACCACTATTATTCAACATAATTTTGGAAGTTTTAGCCACAGCAATCAGAGAAGAGAAAGAAATAAAAGGAATCTAAATTGGAAAAGAAGTAAAGCTGTCACTGTTTGAAGATGGCATGATACTATACATAGAGATCCTAAAGATGGTACCAGAAAACTACTAGATCTAATCAATGAATTTGGTAGCGTAGCAGGATACAAAATTAATGCACAGAAATCTCTTGCATTCCTATACACTAATGATGAAAAATCTGAAAGAGAAACTAAGGAAACACTCCCATTTACCATTGCAACAAAAAGAATAAAATACATAGGAATAAACCTACCTAAGGAGGCAAAAGACCTGTATGCAGAAAACTGTGTGATGAAAGAAATTAAAGATGATACAAACAAATGGAGAGATATACCATGTTCTTGGATTGGAAGAATCAACATTGTGAAAATGATTATAATACCCAAAGCAATCTACAGATTCAATGAAATCCCTATCAAAGGAGCAAAGGCATTTTTCACAGAAATTCACAATTTGTATGGAAAGAAAAAAACACCCCAAATAGCCAAAACAATCGTGAGAAAGAAAAACGGAGCTGGAGGAATCAGGCTCCCTGACTTCAGACTATACTACAAAGCTACAGTAACCAAGACAGGATGGTACTGGCACAAAAACAGTAATATAGATCAATGGAACAGGACAGAAAGCCCAGAGATAAGTTCGAGAAAACCCAGGCAGCTATGGTCACCTTATTTTGATAAAGGAGGCAAGAATGTACAATGGAGAAAAGACAGGCTCTTCAGTAAGTGGTGCTGGGAAAACTTGACAGCTACATGTAAAAGAATGAAATTAGAACACTCCCTAACACCATACACAAAAATAAACTCAAAATGGATTAAAAACCTAAATGTAAGACCAGACTCTATAAAACTCAAAGAGGAAAACATAGGCAGAACACTCTATGACATAAATCACAGCAATGTCCTTTAGACCCACCTCCTAGAGAAATGGAAATAAAAACAAAAATAAACAAATGCAACCTACTGAAACTTAAAATCTTTTGCACAGCCAAGGAAAATATAAATAACACGAAAAGACAACCCTCAGGATGGGAGAAAATATTTGCAAATGAAGCAACTGACAAAGCATTAATCTCCAAAATTTACAAGCAGCTCATGCAGCTCAATATCTAAAAAACAGACAACACAATCCACAAAGGGACAGAAGATCTAAATAGACATTTCTCCAAAGAAGACATACAGATTGCCAACAAACACATGAAAGGATGCTCAACATCACTAATCATTAGCGAAATGCAAATCAAAACTACAATGAGGTATCACCTCACACCGGTCAGAATGGCCATCATCAAAAAATCTACAAACAACAAATGCTGGAGAGGGTGTGGAGAAAAGGGAACCCTCTTGCACTGTTAGTGGGAATGTAAATTGATACAGACACTATGGAGAACAGTATGGAGGTTCCTTAAAAAACTAAAACTAGAATTATCATATGACCCAGCAATCCCATTACTGGTTATATGCCCAGAGAAAAACATAATCCAAAAAGACACATGCACCCCAATGGTCATTGCAGCACTATTTACAATAGCCAGGTCATGGAAGCAACCTAAATGCCCATCAACAGATGAATGGATAAAGAAGATGTGGTACATATATACAATGTATTACTCAGCCATAAAAATGAATGAAACTGGGTCATTCATAGAGATATGGATAGACCTAGAGACTGTCATGCAGAGTGAAGTAAGTCAGAAAGAGAAAAACTAATATCATACATTAACGCATATATGTGGAATCTACAAGAATGGTAAAGATGAACCGGTTTGCAAGGCAGAAATAGAGACACAGATGTAGAGACCATATGTATGGACACCAAGGGGGAAAGCAGAGGGTGGTGGTGGTGGTGGTGTGATGAATTGGGAGTTGGGATTGACATATATACACTAATATGTATAAAATAGATAAATAATAAGAACCTGCTGTATAAAAAATAAATAAAATAAAACTCAAAATATAAAATAAAAATATAAAGGTGATTTAAAAGGATCTTATGCCTTTAATCCATGAAATTCAATGTTCTGTATCCTCATGTTGTCAAAATAAGCTCTGTGGGTTTTCTTCAATAGAATCTCCTGAGACACTTGAGAAAAATGTAGATTCCTGGGCCCCATAGTGGAACTGCTGCATGGGATTCCCCAGAGAGCTGGAGAGAAGGGTTTTATATTTCACAAACACATGAAGTGTTTGTTACACATTAAAGTGTGAAAACAACTGCCGAGCATTCTATATAATTGGTGTTTGTCCCTATTTGTCCAGCTAGCAGTCAACTTTACTCCACTCTGAACTGAAAGAAGATAGCCTTTCTTGTCTGAAGAACTGGAGATTATATAGTAAATAGAATGTTAAGATCTCTTCTTATTTTTATTTTTGCTTGAAGACTTCGTATTTACATCTAAGATGTTATTCCCAACTAAAATTGTTAGAAGTGACTAACTGACCAGGCAATAAAAACTAAATGTATTGAATCACTGATAAGTGCTAAGACTTTTATCATGCATGATTTCCCACAAGAACCTTATGGTATGTATAGTATTACTTCTCTTTTCACATATTAGAAAACTGGTGCTCATATAGTTTAAATGCATGCCTAATATCACACCATACATTTAATAACTGGAACAGTTATTCAAACTCAGTTCCAACATCTTATATATTCTCTACTTATATTATCTAGAGGGTCAGACTGTCCTCTGACATCAGAATCAGATTTTAAAAAATAGGAGAGGAGGAAGAGAGGGAGGGAGGCAGGGAAGGAAAAAAAGAAAGGAAAACCTCTAACAATTTTACAGAATCTCTGTGTATTAAGAACAAGAGTATAGGTCAATTCAGACTCTTCAGCCCCTGAATATTCTTCCCTTGATGCTCACTTCATTTCTGGAGCATGATTTTACTTACTTGTTATGGTCACAAACGTTCATTCTATATTTGGAAAGTTTTGTCAATTAGAATGAAGGCTTTCTGAGCCAATAAGTTAAGAAAAATATAAAGAGACTTTTAAACTGTGGACCAAAGGGTCCAAGAATTTCCTTAACAATTACCTTAATAATTGGTGTCTTGGGTTCAACCACTGAATATCAGTGTGACAGGTTAGATTTATTCCTTTTAGTTCGTGTGTTTTCATAAAGAAGAGGGAAAAAAATTGCCCAATATGCAGTATGTGGGAAAAGAAAAGTCTATTTTGGTAACAAAGCAGATTAACTTTAAAATACATGTTCTTTTCTGCAATCTGAAAAGTCCATACCTAGATCAATAGAGAAGACATACATCAATGGGGGCAAATTATATTTTAAGGTCAGGTCAAGTTCTATGGACCTGATTAGGATTATCAGATCAGCAGTTTGGTTTTTTTTTTTAATTGTAGTATAATCGCTTTACAATGTTGGGTTAGTTTCTGCTGTACAACGAAGTGAACCAGCTATATGTATACATATATCCCATCCCTCTTGGACCTCCCTCCCACCCCCCCCATCCCTTCCATCTAGGTCATCACAGAGAACCAAGTTGAGCTCCCTGTGCTTTACCACAGGTCCCCACTAGCTATCTATTTTACACACAGTAATGTATTTACCAGATCAGCAGTTTTGAATGTCATTTTTTATAAACTTGGTTTCCTCATATGTTGATGAAATTCATCATATATTGTTTTATTTAGCCCTGAAAGGAAATTATATGTTGGTCCTTCGTTTACATGCTAAATCCACACCAAACATTCACCCAGCAATCATTGCACCTATGAGCCATTTTTGCAGCTCCATGCCACAACCTCGTATCTTCAGGTATGACCCAGCCAGAATCTGCTGATATCAGTCAGTGCTTCCCATGTAGGAGACTACAGACTATAGCTCTATGAGACTGAATCTCCTTCCTAACCATTCTTTTATTAAGGATCAAAAGTGTACATGAGGTAAATGAATAAAATGATTGATTTTTCTTCAATCCCAAAACACTAGAATTTACATATCCACATTCAAGATACACAGCAGGGGAATAAGCAATATTCTCAATCCACCAAATTTTATGAGAAGCCTCTTTTGGAATTGGATTTAGAGCTATTTCTAAACCCCAAAAGAAAATTATCTTACTATTTTATAGCTACACTATTTGGACCCAAATTTATTTATCCAGCTAACACTACTTCTAAAATCACAAAGAATAAAAATGCACCACCACCGTGGCTACTCAAAAGAAAACCTGAGGGCAGTTCCAAAATCAGAGTTCCCCAAAATGCTGTGAGCAACTTGTTATAAACACACAGCAGGGAAATCTCAGTTCGGAAAGTAACAATGCTCATTTGGAAATAGTATGTCTCTTAACTCCTTTTTGCAAAAATAAAAACAAACATGAAGAACCTAGTTTGGCTTTAAAGACTAGTTACGTCTAGAGTCATTAGAACGGTGCCCAAATGAAATACAGAAAGAAGGCATTTTAGACAATGGACGGGGCAATGGGAATTGAAACTGATAATGGCTCTGGTGATGACAATGGCATAATAGATAACTGGTAATGACATTGGAATGAGTAAAAAGTCACCCTCCTGGTTTCTGGTGGTGTGTGGGGTGGCCGTGGCTGCCGCGGCTTGAAGCAGGATCTCAGTTCCCCGACCAGGGATTGAACCCAGGACGCAGGGCTGTCCTGGGTCTTTTTTCCCTTTGGAATGGAATTTCAACAAAGAGACGGAAAATAGTGAAGCAGGTAGAGTGTTTATTAAGAGAGGAATACGCGCAGATAGACACACAAGCAGGCTCAGTAAGAGAGAGAGAGAGAGAGCGACGTGGGCTTTTGGGGTGGATTAGATCACTTACACGGGGGCAGTTCTTCCAGATCTTTGTTTTCCTCTGGCCAATCATCTTGTTTTGTTCTTTGTTCACTCAGGGCCCTCCCCAGTAGGCAGACACACCCTTTAGCCAAAATGGATTTCAGTCCGAGGGTCCCCAGGAAGTGCAAAACTTATTATGATCTGGAGTCTCCTCTCTTTTTGACCTGGAGGAACCTTTTTTTGCGCATGTGCGGTCGAGGCCTCCCTGACCCCAAGGATGAGAAATATGTGACCTCTTTACCTTTCACCCAAGCAGGGCTTAGACCCTCTCTGCCCCTTCAAGTATTCATATTCAAAATATGAATTTCAAAGAATTATGAAGGATTATTAAAGGAAAAGGAATGATACTTGAAATATATCTCCAAGATTTTAATTGAGTCAGCATAGACAGGAAGACCAATAGATGGAGAGAAAGGAAACCCAAATGAGCTCAAGCCCTACCACTAAGTAGCTGAATGCTTTGGGGCAAATTTCTCTTGAGCTTAATTCTCTAACTCGAAAAATGAAGAGATGAACTAGTCAATCCCTTATATACCTTTTATTGCTGTCATTTTCTTATTTGGGGACTTCATGAGAGGAAGAAGGAAGAAGGGATGACAGTTGTATACAGCCTACAGATGGCCCAGAAGGAGCAAGGATGTTTCCTAAGAGAGAGAGTACGTTGATGTTCACGAGTGATTTTTTTCCTGAGCATTGCCTTTCACAGAGAGAATAACTCTGGGAGTCAGAGTCCCCACACAAGCCTGATTACAGTTTGAAATATTGACATTTGGTGACATCACCCCACTACAGCCAATCCAAGATTTTTGCTGTAAGACGCAGCCTCTTTCAAATATAAGCCAAACCCATATCTTTAGAGCCCATGATGTCTCTTCTTGTCTCAACTAGCAACCAGCAAATGGATGTTAAATGTACAATCCATCCAGCCTAGATTTGTTTACTCTGGTGTCTCATGTATTTTATGATCAGTATATCCATTAAGTGCTCTCCAACAACATCAACTCTCTCTCACCTTTTAGAAGCCTCTCATCCCCTTCCCTGCCTAAAACCATGTTCCAATCTGTTCCCTAGACTCCTCAATTGTATACAAATGTGTTTCATTTGTTTCTAACTGGAAGGCACACATTTTCCTGTGACTTACACCACCGTTTAATATCAGCTTATTTCTTTCCTTCATCTCCTTCCTCTTTCTATATGCACCTTCCTCCAGTTAAATTTCCCTCCCATGGCACTCACCGATAAGCTGATGAGGCTTCAGGTTGCACTGACTGTGTGTAGCTTATTTGTTCCACAACTGCCTGGCACAGAATTGCTCCCGATCGGAGCAGTTGTGCACTCAATGAGTCAGAGACAGTAGCAACTTCACAGGCAGTCAGTAGCTCATGCATGCTGTCAAATTAACGTGGCTGAACTAGCACAGGGGAGCCAAGTCTTTGCTCTCATGGTGGTGTTCTGGCAAGGAGATAACATGCTGCATCCTAGTCTTTTTATTTTTCCTGTAGGACATCTGAAGAGCTCCTGGGGGAATTTCTTAGCACTCCTGAAAGTTGTTCTCAGCCAACCTTCCTATCGTTTCTAAACTGTGTCCTCAAAAAAAACTCAACACCAGACCTTCCCTAGTGGTCCAGTGGTTAAGACTCCGCACTTCCACTGCAGGGGGCACAGGTTACTTCCCTGGTTGGGAAAATAAAATCCCGCATGCCACACGGTGCAGCCAAAACTCCAACCAAACAAACAAACAAAAAACAAAGAAACCTCAATGCCATTCTAAGATTTTCACAAAACAGAGCCTAGAGTTAGAAAATAGAGGAGCCAGAAGAGACCTAAGGTGTCTTGCAGCCCAGACAGCTCGTTTGTCAGAAGGAAATCAAGGCGGACAGAGGTGAGCTTACTTAGCCAAAGGCACCTCCTCAATCAATACCTTAATTTTTCCTAGTGGGCACAGGGAGAATTTAAGCTAAAAGAAATGTTTAATGGTTGATCTACCTCAGTAAAGTGTTGACAAAATAAGTTTCAAAATTATATGAAGCTGGCAGAGTTGCAGGCTACTAGTTCACCCATCAGAGCAACTCAGTATGCACCAGTGGAAACAGAAGAAGCATTTGCAGTGAGGTAAGGATGAGACATTCCCATGGGAAGTGCTGCTGGTATTGCAGCCACACCTAGGCTGGGTTCTGGGTAGAACCAGCCTGACAGCAGGGCTGTTAATAATGTAATGCAAATTGCTGGAGTATCCAAGAACCACATGGGTTAAAGGTTTCACTTTTGAGCTTAAATTTTTTCTTATCCAACATATTTTTATTGACATGAAATATGTTAATACACACATATTCCCATAGGCATTGTTTTCACACACTGGGAATAGGCAGTTGTCTTCTGCAACTCTGCTTCTTTCACTATGCAATATACAGAGGCTGTCTGTTCCTCCCAGGGTGCACATCTAGATCTACTGCATTCTTTTTGTTGGCTGCATAGTATTTCAGTATTTATATAACCATATTCATATATTTACTTCTTTAAACTAGTCTTTTTCTAATAATAGAAAAAGTACAAGACCTTATTAAATAAAAATAATTTGAATGAAGGAATAAAATAAAAGTGAAACAACTTTCCTTTCCCTCAATCTTGTTCCTACTCCCCAGATCTCTGCCGAGACTTTTTGTTTTCTGTTAACCTTCATGGCTTGAGATAAAACACTTTGCTATCTTTTTGGAATTTACCAACTTGAGACCGTGTCATCAAAAATGAGGAACTTGGTCTAGTTAATCTTCCTTTGTCACCCCTCTCATGATCCATGAATTCCTCATTCCAATGTTATTGTGTTTATACTTTCAATATAAACATTCTCAATGTTTAGCATATTACATTTTAAAATGAGACTATAATTTAGTCTTCTATACTTCGTATTTAAGGTGTTGCTAAAACTCAACGTCGGGACTTCCCTGGTAGTCCAGTGGTTAAGACTCCGGGCTTCTACTGCAGGGGACAGGGGTTCCATCCCTGGTTGGGGAACAAAATCCCGCGTCATGTAGCCAAAAGATAAAAATCAGTCAATCAACATTTTCTTTATTATGACTTTGTAATTCTGTACCAATAACAGTTTATTGGTAGAAGAAAAAATTTTATGTACCTTTATTCAGAAAGTATCATATTTTCTCTTTCATTTATTTGACCTCTTTTGCGATATAGTTAACTGCCACTGTTTCTGATATCTGATGTTTTCTTTTCCCAGGATTAAGTTTTCCTTTTCTTTTTTTTTCCCTAGAGAATGCCCTAAGGTATACTTTTTCATATAGAATGCCTAGGAGAAAAATTTTCTGCATTCTTACATGTCCAAAATGATTTTTATATTTTGCTCTTAAGTTTATTTGAGAACTTTCCTAGAAATAGAATTCTAGGTTCAACTTTTTTAAAATCAGATTTTAAAGGTATTGAAATATGCTCTGGTGTTGAATCTGTTATTGATCTGATTCTTAATGCTTTGTTATTAACATAAATTCCTCTTAATAACCTCCACTTACTAAATTATGAACAGTCAAAATTTGTATGATTGGTTTGTCATCATTAAATTCAGATTAAATTCATATTCTTTCTTTTCTTTTTTCAAAAATTGTAATGAGTAGGCAATTTGTGGACTTTAACATTATGGATGTATTCTGTTCTCCAACAGCATTTTACCTTTGACGACCTTTGCCTGAAGCAATTTTCACAGTGGTGAATTGCAAAGTAGCAATTTTCTAAATTGTTCATTCCTTCTATTAAAAAAAAAGAAGCCTTTAAAAAATATTTCCCTCTTTCTCTCTGCCTCTGTCTCTCTGTCTCTCTGTCTCTCTGTCTCTCTGTCTCTCTCTCACACACACACATATATACATATATACATATGTATATATGTATATCTTGACTATTAATAAGGACTCATAAAATGATCTTTATTCAATATTTACAATTCAAGTTCTGATTTTAGTAAAGTGGAAGTAACTTGTTTTGTATTAACCCTTCCAGAAATAACAACTATAAACAATGGGAAAATATAATAATAACTGTTTGAAATCCCTGAAGGCAGAATTTAGAAGGAATCTGAACATTGAAGGGCAAGAATCATACTGAGTGAGATCCAAGTTTATCCACCATTTCCCTAGAGAGCATCCCCCAAGCACAGGGTATTGCATAGCTAGAATTCAAAAAGAGAGCGCCAGTGTCATTGGTCTGAAGAATCAGAGGAGGAGTATGGGACTCTCAGAGTTACACAAAATTGAAGGAAAAATCCTAGAAAGGGGGAAAACTTAAGGAATCCGCAAATCTACATATAAACTCCTGTCAAATCCTTGGCCAACTCCTAAACTTACATCTTTGGAAGAGGCCAGAGAGACCAAGAAGAAAAGAACGGCTAAAAAGCTGAGACAGCTGAGTAGAGGTGTCAGCAGGTGGACATAGAATTCAGAGTTCTAGTTCTGCCATGATAGAGGGGCTTGGTAAATACCCCAAGTGTTCTGCTGAAATCTCACAAGGCTTACACATTAAAGATATAAAATAATTAAACAGATTTTCTTTAGGACTAAGGGAAAATCCAAAATAGACTCACACTAACAACGCATAACCCTAAAGATAAAGAAAAATATCTTAAAAGCTGCTTAAAAAATATGACACATGATTTACAAAGAAATGACAATAAGAATCATAGATGATTTCTCAACACAAACAATGGAAGCCAGAAGATCATGTTTTGACATTATTAACTTACTAAAAGAAAAAAAAAATCAACCTAGAATTTTGTATTCACAAAAGACAAAATAAAGATATTTTCATGTAAATGAAACTAATGAAATTGTTACTAGTAGACCATCATAAAAAGTATTAAAGGCCTCTATTCAGGTAGTAGGGTAATGACACCACATGGGAAATCAGATCTAGGGGAAGAAAGGAAGAACACCAGGAAATATATGTGTAAATATAAAAAAAAATTCCTTTTCTTTATTTTTTTTTTAGTTCTTCAAAGGTGACCTAACTCAAAACAAAAATAATAACACTGTATTGTGGAGTTACAATATATGCAGACATAAACTATATGACAACAATAGCATAAAGGATAAGAGAATATATACATGGGTTATTCTGGTGTAAATGATTCGTACTTTATATATAATATTATTTTATTAATATTTTATTTATTTTTTACTGTAATTCAAAATTAAAATTCAGTTGGTTTGTAGTTTTATTTTTTGTGTTACTTTATCAGGTTCCAGTAACAACATTGCACATCTTTTGTATAAATAATTTTCTATACTCTGGAAGTACCATTTAGCATTAGAATTATCTAGTCTTTGAAATTTTGGTACAATTACTGGTGAAACCATTTGGGACTGTAGCATTTTGGGAGGCTATTTTCAAGAAAACTTGCATTGCTCAAAAGGAACAAGAAATTTGAGAACAAGTGTTGAGGACTAAAAGTCAGGAGGAAATCCAGGAAAGAGAGCAGCACACAAGAATTTGACTTTTCTATTAATTCTAAATTGAAAAGAAATCTAAGAAAATGCAATAATAAAGGAAACAACTAGCCTACTCAGAAGACTGGCAAAAAGCCACAAAAACTAGAGGAGGATAGTCTAGTAGGAGCCATTCAGTCAATTACAGACACCAACATGGTGGAAGGAGGAAATAAAGCCTTGGCACAGGATGTCCTTAGGGAGAGGCAAGAGAGAACTTAATATTTATTATCGACGGTGTACCAGGTACTGTATTGGGACTTTCACATGCATTTTTTTCTTAATGCTGACAGCAATCTTTTGCAGTAAATAGTATTATACTATTTACTAGTATAATAATAATAGTATCATTACTTCCTTTTTCTAGATAAAGAAAAAGGAGTATCCAAAATTAATTAACCTTCCTAAAGTCACATAGCTAACAACTGTTGGCAAAGCTGAGACTTAAAGTCAGTCATGCTTGACAAAAACCCTTCCTTTCTGTTTGCCTTACATTTTTACTTTTTCTTACTTTTTTATTGCCTTTTGTTTCCACAAGACCAGTAAGATTAATAAAAGTAAGCATTAGAAATGAGAATGAATACTGTAACATATAGATATTCATGGACTAGAGAAGCACTGCTCTGCTTTAGAAGAAAGAGACCAGACAACACTTCATGAGTCATGAGCACATCCCTCATGTCAGAGCTAGAGCAGAGTCTTCCTTGGTTGTAGATTGATAGTGGCCTTCTTTCTCTGATAGATTAACATAATTTTTTCAACATTTTAGGTGCAATCCCATTGTTGTAAGGTAAATCTTACAAGGAAAATAGCAATCCAGCATAGAGCTTGAGCTTAGAGGTCCTGGAACTCAACTGCCCAGTTCCACCACTTACTAGTTATGCGACCTTGAGCAGGTTACTTATTCTTTCTCTGCCTTACTTTCTTCATCTGCAAACTTTGGACAACCATACTACCTAATTGTAAGGTTTTTTTTAAATTAAATTAAACTAATTGAGTTTATACCTGTAACGTAGAAAGAGCAGCCTCACACATAATAAGCATCCACTGGTTAAAGAAAGGTGAATATGCATAGAATCTTCAACAATGACAATGCCTGCATAGATTTTATAGAACCCCTTAAGATACCACAAAACACAATCATAAAGCATTGTTCTTAACCCTCTCATTTATAATTTTCTTGAAATGGCCCAACATAACACGGAAACAGGATAATAAAACCCTCTCTCCACCGTCATGCATCTAAACTGAGAGACAGATCTTCTTAAAATGTTTTGTAAAAAGGTCCAGAACACTAGGACAGGCAGTTTTACAGATAAATTTTTACCAAGTTATAAGAGAATAAAATAAACTCTCTCGAATTAAAAAAAAAAACTACTGCAGAAAGTATAAAAATAAAAGATTAATCAAAAATGAATTAAAGGATAGCAAAATAAGAAAAAAAAGTGTTAACTAATCTCATGTAAATATAATCATCACCAAAAATATATATAATCATCACTTATAATCTTAGCTTTCATTATATATATTCAGGTATTCTTCTATGTCCTTCAAAAAATATTTTGTATTTTCTGCATAGATGTCTTAAACAAAATTGTAAAACTTACTCTAAAGAACTATGTATTGTTGTTGCTATTTTAAAATAAAACTCTTGAAGATTAAAATCCTACAGTAAAACACTATTAAATATAATTCACCACAGTAAAATTAAAATTCATGTTTCAACATCAGAAAATCTATTAATACCACATTAAGAGAGTAAAGGGGAAGATCATATAATCTTCTCAATAGGTATAAGAAAAAAATTGATAGAATGCAGCAGATGTTCATGGTAAAACTCTAAGCAACCTAAGAATGGAAAAGAAATTCTTTAGCCTGACAAAAGATATCAGTATAAAGTTGATATATTATCAGCTTTAGTAGATAGTATACATAACAGTGAAAAGGAATGTCAAAACATTCCCATTAAATTTAGGAAAGAATTAAACATGCCCTCTATTCCCACTTAGAATCAGTATCACACCAGTGGTCCTGGCTAATGCTGTGAGTCAACAGAAAGGAAAAGGAAGGCATAAGAATTAAAAACAAAAAAAACAAAAATGTCAATATTTTCAAATTTATGATTATTGCTATAACAAATCCAAGAGAACCTATAGATAAACTATTGACATTAATAGCAGTTAGCAAGATTCCTGGATACACAAACCAATTATATCCATGTATACCACTCCCAATCAAATATAATCAATTATATATAACAGACAATATTACCAGATATCAAAAGCACAATACTAAATAAAACCTTAAGTTACAGAGTGGTATATACAATATTTTATTATTTAAAAAAACTTAAAAACGTGTACAATTTGGGAGTGTATACATAAGTAGATAAAAGCGTAAAAGCTTCATGCGTATGATAACCAACAAATCAGGCAAGGGTGGGCTACAGGAAAGGAGGAGGAAAAGAATGGGAGTAGGGAGGAGTATGCAGGGGTCAACTGTTTCTGTAAAATGGTCTTTGAAGAAAACTAAGCAAATAAGACAAAACGGTAAGTTTTGATAATTCTGGGGGTAAAACTGACTTCATTGTATTGATCTCCATACTTCTCATATATTTGTAATATTTCCAAGATGCTTTTACTACACCCCCACCCCCAAAAAATGAAAAGAAGTAGTGCAATAAGGGAAAATGTGTGCTAAAATTTTAAATAGCATTAACCTCTCTACACAGGTGGGCCTATTACAAGCTCCTGCCAGAAGGAGGGGTCTTCCTCTAGCTCTATCCAGGCAGTACCAATCTGCAGCTTTAGGAACTGACATAACATGACATTTGCAGCAACATGGATGAACGTAGAGATTGTCACACAGAGTGAAGTCAGGCAGAGAAAGAGAAATATCATATGATACTTCTTATATATGGAATCCAAAAAAAAAAGTGTACAAATGAACTTATCTACAAAACAGAAATAGAGTTACAGATGTAGAAAATAAACGTATGGTTACCAGGGGGCAAGGGGGGGGAAGGATTAATTGGAAGATTGGGATTGACATATACACACTACTATATATAAAATAGATAACTAATAAGGGCCTACTGTACAGCACAGGAAACTCTACTCAATACTCTGTAATGGCCTATATGGGAAAGAATCTAAAAAAGAGTGGACACAAGTATATGTATAACAGATTCACTTTGCTGTACACCTGAAACTAACACAACATTGTAAATCAACTATACTCCAATAAAAATTTTTTTTTAAAGTACAGAGGTTTTCCAACCTTTGCCAGTAACTCATATTCCAAGGCTACTGGAGAAACCAACAGTCCACCAGAGCTGCCAGAGCAAGTGAGATCTGCGGTGCCTCAGGGGCCTTTTCACCTCTGGCCATGGATTATTGCTTCTCCTTTTTCCCCAGAGGAAAACAAGAGATCAACAGATACATTGCTGGATGAAGACAAATGACTTCATTGCTTGGAAAATACACGACTTCCACTGCATGTTTTACGCTTTTCTCATTTTGTGTTGTTGTCATTCCTCCTGTCCCTAGAACTTGTCTGTGTCATTAAACCCTAGGAGTTTCTGAATATTTGGAGAATATGGAGTACAGTCCTTTATCTCCCATCGTTTAATAGAAATCCTTCAGACAAATCCATTTTGTCTTTGTGGTTATCTGTCATGGAGACACGAAGTTATCTTCCCACAGTCTTCCCTATGTGACCTCTTTTAGACACAAAGTGTCTCTACCCTTTGGGTATAAGAGAGCCCAAGCAAGGCCCTCTGATACAAACCAGGATGTAACTTGGCATTATCCTCAAGAGAGCTCAGAAAGCACCCACTGGATGAAACAAGTTAGACAAGCAGAATCAAAGGCACAGTCCTGAGGAGTTGCATGCTGAAATACAAAACTTCAAGTCCCTAAGGGTAAGGCTCACATCAGACTGATTACAAAATTTTTCAAATCAGTTCAACATTGAGAGCTCCCTAAGAGAAAATGCATTTCTATCATATTAGGTGCCCTCACCTCTTGGCTCATATAAATACCCAGGGGGCTTAGGTGAGATGGGGAGGAGTCTAGTTCCTAATCCTTGGCTCTTGGCATCATCATTACTCCTTCTGCCACTTGAGGATCCTACTCTCAGCATGTTGCACCACGTGTTGGGTCCTGATGTTCTCATCCGGCTCAGAGATGGCCTCACAGTGATCCTTCTGCTGACTTCAGACCAGGCCACCCAGAGGTCCATGCTTCTCTGTCACACATGTGCACCATGCAGTCACCCTATTTCTGCTCAGAAACCCTAAAACCCCAGCCCCAGGAAATGCTCTCTATCCATCCCATACTGAGCCACTCTAAAACTGGATTCTCTTTTCTTCCTCATCATTTAGGTCTCCACCTCTTAAAGTAGTGGAGTAAAAAGTGGATGTAAAAGGAGGATGGTAAGAAATGATGGGAAAAAGGGATGGTTATTATAAGTGCCTGGCAAATTCTATTGTTTGTCCTGAAACACATAGGCACATGAAAAGTTTAGAGGCACAATGCAAGTGTTGGGCATCTGATGTCTCAGGAGCTGCCTCAGTAAAATGGGAGGCTTTGATAAGTCAGTGGTTTATAAATTGTGATCCTTAGAACATTAGTGTTTCCTGAAGTGCCTTACACCTGCTTCAGAGGTCAAGCGTGGCCAAGTCGGTAGGGATCCAAGACCTCCCCTCTTACTTTCCACGTTCTCTCTTTAAACCAGAGAAGTTTTGTTTCACATACATAATTTATATAAATTTCACTTAACAAATGAGTACATGTCCTTTAGCTCTCATTGTTTAACAGATGGGACAGATTTGCAGACAAATCTAGATTAATTGATCTCCATGTGTCCTGGATGTCAAAAGGAGCTCTGTGTTGTTAAAATCTACCAGGCACTATAACATCTGTAAATCTGTGCAGAATATTGATTTTTATCCTTTAACATACCTCCAAGTTTCTGTACCAATCCCAACTGTACAGCATAATACTTTTAACTATAGTATTTTCTCTTTATAGACATGGCCAAGTTTATCTGAATAGAAATTAAGTGTCACAGAAGATTATCCAATGCATTTTTTTAAGTAGTGAATTAAGGTGAGAAAAAAAAGTATGAGTATAGCCCTTCTTTAACTTACAATGCAATCAGGAGCCAAACACTATTGGAAGAAAATGTAAAAACATAAGGAGTTGTGACATTGCATCTGACTCCATATATTCATCCCATTAAGTGAAGTCATAGAGCAATTGTTTGCTAAAGAGCCATTGTAGCCAGCCACAACCATCTTCATCTGTTAAATTTGATCTGCCTTTATCTGATTCTTCACTTGGTGCCTGTTTTCTAGGAAACCCTATGAAGAAGAAAAAATTCCCAGCAACAATGTCAGCCAAGTGTCTCTGGCTGACAGTTTGTATAGAACTTCTCCAGTTTCTATAGCCACACTCCATGAGAGAGAGAGAGAGTCTCCATTCTGAGAACTCTAATTCTATCATTTGTGATGGATGTTGGAAGCTAATTTTTATAGCTTTGCAATAAACAACAGTTTGTAGATTACCCCATGGTAAAGCCCTTTGGGATTTTCTAATAAAGGTAGTACAGCAAAAGTTTAGACCATGCCAGAACATCAGTCACTACATTGGTATCATCCATGTGCCCCCAGAGAAAGCCTGAGTAGATTAGAAAGAGAACTGGAAATGGAGGATGCTGCATATTACAGATCTGGACTTCAGAAAAGAATGTTCTTTTTCATATTGTGCTGATAATGTTATCTAGTTTATATGGATATCTGGTTTATACGCCTCTGGAAAGCAAGCAGGTCTCTGGTCTGTGGACCCAAAGCAGACACACCCTGTGTACTGGGTAATGAAGGAAAGCCAGTCAATTTGGAATTGCTCTAAATTGTTGCCTCAAGGCCATTTTTGTTTCCTGCACTTAAAAGACACAGCGACTTGATGGGACCTAACAAATACAAGAGTGGTTATGTTGGCATCTTAAGACCTGTTAAAATGAGGAGAAGGAAAACCATACTCGAACTCATTCCTTCTTCAAGGAAATCATACTCAAACTCTTTTAATGGCAACCAGTGGATATTTCAGAACATCATGAGAGAAATATTAGTTGAAAGGTATTGTGTATTGTTTCTTGTTTTGTTTTTCACTGTCCCATTATTTTCTGTAAATTACATTGCTAAACAGTATATAAATTTTCATTGTGTCTGGAAGAGGTATTTGTTTGAGTAACCAAAAAGTCCTTCTATCAGGATTATATGTACCTCTATGTAAGAGAAACCTTACATCACTGGCTTAAACAAATAAGGGTTTCTATTTCTGACATGAAAAGTAGTCGAGAAGTAAGCAATTTGCACAGGGGCAGTGGCTTTACCATGTTACCAGAAATTCGTGTTCTTCTATCTTTCTTTTCCACAGCCTTCATTTCAGTATGCCCCTCAACCTAAGTGACATGATGGCAGCCTGCATATGTGTTCCAGGAAAGAAGTAAGCACAAAAGGTGAAATGTGTGTGATAGCCAAATCATCCTTTTTCTCCCCTCAGGATAATAATAGATCTACTGAAATGTCCACTAAGTCTTAGATGCTAAAACTGGGGCACAAGGCTGTGCCTAGTTGCAAGGGAGTCTGAAGAGGTAAGTTTTTGGTTTTAAACTGGGGACTTTACCATCTGCAACAATATCAGGGCATTGTTGTTAATAAATACAGGTTCCAGTGTTGGGTAAGAAAGTAACAGTGTCTAACACAGTCTGGATTTGCTTTGGTTCTATCTAAAACTTAGTAAATTTCATGCTATCTGCGGCATAGCATTCTAAACTTTCTCTTTTTTAACCCCAAAAGATATCTTTTATCAACTAACTTGGGGACTCTGTTTATCTCCCTAGCCCTTGACTTAGCAAAAAATAGTTACCTTGAGGCAATCCAAAATAAGCTTCATTCGGAAACAACCCCTTTGCCTGTCATCTCACCTCTTAGCAGAAAGTACTTAATGGATGATGCCTGAGAAAGGCTAGAGGCCACAATGTAATCTGCTAAGGCTCACCACCTCATAGCAGTGCTTATGATGGTTTATGTTTGATGCACAGATGTAAATATTTCCAACATTGTAAGGCTTCATATTATAGGACTTTGGTCAATTTATACTGCAAGGCACAAGCAGAAAGCATCTCCATTAGCAAAGCTATATTTTCTTCATATCCACTTGAAGAATGGCTAGCTCTACCCTAATTTATTCCACTCTTGAAGAGTTTTGCTAAAATAGAAATAAGAAACCAGCATAAGCCAATTATCTGATTTTTTCCTTCAATATCCTTCAAGGCTATATCTTTGGTCAACATGTGGTCTATATCCCATTTACTACAGGTGACAACTTGACTGAAAGTTTTTCTGCTACATAACAAGGATCACCAGCTTGCAATATCTGGGTGCTCACCACTCATAGCCTACCTCCCTCACTCAGCCAATTTTACATTGTTCTACATTCTATAACTGTTGAACCCCTATCTAATCAAATTGTCTATTAGTTAAAATTGCATATAGCTGCCTATGACAGAACATTAACAACAATGTTTTAATCAAAATGTCTCTCATGAGACAAGAGAGCGATATAGCACACTCGTGATGCCATCAGGAATCAAGCTTCTTCTGTTGTTCTGCTCAGCCATCTTCAGCAAGTGACTCATCCTTCTGATCAAAATTTGGATGTTTTATAAAACTGTGTCATAAAGGATGTAGGGAAGTATTTTTTTTTAATTAATTAATTTATTTTTGCTGTGTTGGGTCTGAGTTTCTGTGCGAGGGCTTTCTCTAGTTGTGTCAAGCAGGGGCCACTCTTCATCGCTGTGTGCGGGCCTCTCACTGTCACGGCCTCTCTTGTTGCAGAGCACAGGCTCCAGACACGCAGGCTCAGTAGTTGTGGCTCACGGGCCTAGTTGCCCCGTGGAATGTGGGATCCTCCCAAACCAGGGCTTGAACCTGTGTCCCCTGCATTAGCAGGCAGATTCTCAACCACTGCGCCACCAGGGAAGCCCTAGGGAAGTATTTTTAACTTGGGACATTTTCATTTCCAAACAATGTTGGAGTTCTCTTTGTAAGAAAGAAGGGAGAGTGGATATTTATTAGACAGATAGCAGTGTTTGCCACAGGTTCTGAACCCCAAGCTGGCGTAACACACTTGGTAGGGTGGATAGAGAGAGTTTGTCTTGTGAACTACAGCCAAGTCCTGTGGGAGCATTTGATTTCAAGTGAAGTGTGATAGGCAGAGATCTTCTGATCCCCTTTACTACATACTCTGGTAGAAAAAATATGGAATCATGATGACATCTAGTTGATTATCTTAATATTTTGATTAATTCACCTGTTGCCAGAGTAATACTGTATAACACAACTCCATGGCACTAAACAACCATCATTTGTTTTCTTCCTATATCTGTGGATGGTTTGGGACTTGGATGATCTAGGTTGGGCTCAGCCAGTCTTGGCTCCAGGCCGTAAGGACAATGTCGATACAATATGCTTGCCATTCTCCTGGTATCAGTGGACTAGCTGATATCTGTTCTTCCCAGCAAAGAGCCAAAAGCACAAAAGGGCACACCCATCCATGCAAGCATTATTTCAAGCTTCTACCAGTATTATATCTGCTAACGTCCTATTGACTAAAACAAGTCACGTAACTAAGCGCAAACTCACTCTGCTTCCTTAAGTAGAAACTCCAAAGACACATAGCAAAATGCATAGATACACAGGAGGGTAAAGAATTGAGGCTAATAATCAAATCTACCATAAGCTGGTACATTCATAATATCTAACAAGGCACTCATTTCCAACTTAAAGCAAGTGGGACAATTTTTATATATTCTATTAAAGGAAAATGTATATAAAAACAAAAAAAATTTCTAGACAATAAGATTTGTTTGTAAGAATGTATGATAGGATTCTTCACTTTTTACAAGAGACAGTGATAGTAATAGTTGCTTAATTTTGTGTTCTTCCTACAAGAAAGGAAAATTCCTCCATAGTTTATGTCAGAGGACTTCAGACTCATAAAAAGATCAATCAAGGGACTCTAGTTATTTGCAAATACTTTTGGAAAGTTGTGGTTTATATTTTTAAGGATAAATTTAGAGATAATATATCTGTTTATGCCATGGAATGTTATTCCTGGAAGTATTCTGTGAAACTGTTTATTCCAAAATCCAACCAAGTATAGGAATTATTTTTCTACCTTCTTTATTGATGAACAATCAGTCCATACTATACTTCCAGTGGTGGGATGGTCACATTTTCAGAAGGCAGATCATTCCATTGTTCCATTAGCCCAGTTGGCAAAATTACAGAGTCTTCCTCCCCTTGCCCTTAATTCTTAAAACCTAGAAAATGTTTTTCCAATTTTATTTCAAAACAGTATTCATTACTAAGGCTGTCATAGTAAATTGCCACAAACTGAATATCTTAAAATAACAGAAATTTATTATCTCATAGTTCTGGAGAGTAGAGTCTAAAATCAAGGTATTGGTAGGACTATGTTTTCTCCAAAGAGATTCCCTCCAAAGAGGACTATGTCCTCTCTAGCAAAGAATCCTTTCTTGCTTCTGGTGGCTCCTAGCATTGGGTGGTTCCTGGCAATCCTTGGCATTCCTCGGCTTATGGTTAAATTACTCCATCTCTGCCTCTGTCCTTATAACACCTTCTTCCCTTGTGTCTTTGTGTATCCTCTTCTCTTCTTATAAGGACACTGTTCATTGGATTTAGAGCCCATCTTAACCAGTATGATCTCATCTTAATTTAATCGTATCTGGAAAGACTCTGTTTCTAAATAGAGTCACATCCTGAGGTTCCAGGTACACAGGAATATTGGGGGGGACATTATTCAACCACTAAGAAGACCATTTCAAATATTTAAAGAGATATTATGATCCCACTTTGGTCTTATCCTCTTTAGCCTAAAACCCTGAGTACCTTCAAGTGTCCTTAAATTATTTTGTCCCAGACCTTTAACATTTAGGCCAACTTCTTTCAATTATATTCAAAGGCAACCATAAATTGATGTTGTGAACTGTTAATAGGTAATTTTATTTATTTCAAGCATAACTACTTAAAAAACCTTCATGAAAAGTTATTTGTAACTTTTCATACCCAAGAAATAGTACATAATTTTGTCTAGTTAATAATTTAGCCTGGTGAGCAAAATACCTGCCTCTTGGATCCTGTACTTGGTGATCCAAGATGAGAAAGATATTACATCAGAAATCATCTGCTGATGCTGACTCTTATACTCCATCGAGTGGTTTTTTTAAATTGTATTTTACTACCTAAGTCAAAGACCAATACTGGTCAAGACTTACTACCCACGATTGAGCTGTAAAGAGAATGCTGAAAAGGACATCAGAGGCTACTGAAAATATAGATCATACTTTACTAGGGCAAAAATGCCCCTGGCCCAGGACTTTATTAGCATTAGAGTTTCATTACTGCCCTTTCAGCTCTGCTTCAGAGCCTCCCATTGAAACCCAGGGATTGCAAAAGGATGTGAATATTGAAAATATGCCTTATCCTACCCTAAAACACCACAGTAGGGACCACACCTCAATTAATTCAATCCAAAGTTTTTGTAACTGGGCAGAGGACCTTGTTCCAAACACTGTGGGAGAATTAAACGATCATAATAATTATTTAGCTTCTATCATATATTCAACAAGCTATTGCCCTGAGTTGGCAGTATAATGGTGGATGAAAAAAAAAAAAAGAAATGTGATCAGATAAATAAGAGGTAGAATAAATGCAACTTTGTAGATGAATGTTCAGCCTCTGGACAGATATGGGTTTGCATTCACAATCCTGGATCAGCTACTTATTAGACGTGACCTTGCTCAATTTACTAATCTCACTAAGCCTCAAATCTTCATTTGGAAAATGGGAATGATAATCATTTTATAGTATTTTATATGTATTTTATAGTGTTTTTTCAGGACTAAATGAACAAATGCATGCAATGTACTTAACAGAATGTCTGGCACTCAATATAACATTAGTTGCTTTCATTAAAATAGTGGGAAAGAAAAGAAAACAATTTCAAAAAGGAAGAACAAAGTTGGAAAACACACACTACTTGATTGAAACACTTACTATGATACCACATTAATCAAGACAGTGTGGCACTGGCAAGGGACAGCAATAATCTGATTTGAAAATAACAGGTAAAATATTTGAACATATACTTCACCAAAGAAGACATATGGATGGCAAATAAGCACATGTAAAGATAGCCAACATGCTTAGTCATTAGGGAAATAGATATTAAAGCTACAATGAGATGCCACTACCCACCTAATAGAATTTTTAAAATTCAAAAGATTGAAAACACAAAGTGTTGGCAAGAAGGTGAAGCAGCTCCAACACTCATACACTGCTAGTGGGAAGGTAAAGTGGTGCAGTCACTTTGGAAACAGTTTGACAGTTTCTTACAAAGCTAAACATACTCTTACCATATAACCCAGTATTGCCCTCCTAGGTATTTCCCAAGAAATATGTTTCTACACAAAGACCTGCACATGAATATTTATTGTTGCTTTATTTCTAATCACCAAAACCTGGAAACTACCCAAATGTCCATCAACTTATGAATAGATCAAGAATTGTGGTATATTCATATAATGGATTAATGTTCAGCAATAGAAAGAAACAAACTATCAATATGTACAACGACATGGATAAATCTCAAAAACACTGCTAAATAAAAGAAGCTAGACACAGAATATCACATACTATATGATTTCATTGTATAACGTTCTAGAAAAGGAAAATCTATAGAGACAGAATATAGATCAGTGGTTGCATGCCAATAGCTCAATGGGCTGCAGGAGTGGGGAAGGGATTGACTGTAAAGGGACATGAGGCATATTCTGGACATAATGTAAATGTTCTATATTCTGATTGTGATGTTGGTTACATAACTATGCACATCTGTCAAATCTCACCAAATTCCGTGCTTCAAAATAATAAACTTTATTTAGTGTAAAACATACTTCAATAAAAATAGTTTTTTACAGTAACATTTAAGACGTTATAAGGCAATGTTTGATTAATCATCAAAGGAGACAGAAAACTAGAGAATCATATAATCATCTGAATATTAATACATCTTGTCCAATAAACCCTTTTTTTTTTTTTTTTTTTTTTTTTTGCCTCTCGCTGCCGTGGCCTGTCCCGTTGTGGAGCACAGTCTCCAGACGCGCAGGCTCAGCAGCCATGGCTCACGGGCCCAGCCGCTCCGCGTCATGTGTGATCCTCCCAGACCGGGGCACAAACCTGTGTCCCCTGCATCGGCAGGCAGACTCACAAACACTGCGTCACCAGGGAAGCCCTAGGAAGGCTTTTAAATCGAATGCAGTTGCCATAGAAATGCATTGCTAAACCCCCATTAATTAAATAAAATCCACAGCCTTCCTTCCTATCACTCCTCAGTTTTAGGTAAGGGTTTTAGGTAAGTGACTGGTGTTGGGGAGGAAGAAATTTTCCTCTACCCTTCTAGGATCTTCTGCTGTTCTAAGAAATCAATTGAGATGAGACAGATGAACAGAAGAAAATCAAACAAAAGTTTAGTAACATGTACACATGGGAGAGACCCAGAAAAACTGAATAACTCATAAAAATGGCCAAAAATTTCACCTTAAATACCATTTTCAGCTAAAGACAAAAAAGGATGTTGGGGAGTAGGGGGTGGAGGCTTCAAATGGGAAGGCAATTGACATGAAGATTGAAAAGCAAATGTTTAGTAAATAAATGTCTGTTGGGCCCTGCAGAGACAATGGGACACAGAGTGGATTCGGATCTCTAAGAGTTTCTCCCAGCACAGCTAGCCCATATTTTTTTTTTAACATCTTTATTGGAGTATAATTGCTTTACAATGGTGTGTTAGGTTCTGCTTTATAACAAAGTGAATCAGCTATATGTATACATATATCTCCATATCCCCTCCCTCTTGCATCTCCCTCCCATCCTCCCTATCCCACCCCTCTAGGTGGTCACAAAGCACCGAGCTGATCTCCTTGTACCATGTGGCTGCTTCCTACTAGCTATCTATTTTACAGTTGGTAGTATATATAAGTATATGGCACTCTCTCACTTCGTCCCAGCTTACCCTTCCCCCTCTCCGTGTCCTCAAGTCCATTCTCTACTTCTGCGTCTTTATTCCTGTCCTACCCCAAGGTTCTTCATAATTTTGTTTTTTTAGATTCCATATATATGTGTTGGCATATGGTATTTGTTTTTCTCTTTCTGACATACTTCACTGTGTATGACAGACTCTAGGTCCATCCACCTCACTACAAAGAATTCAATTTCATTTCCCTTTAAGGCTGAGTAATATTCCATTGTATATATGTGCCATATCTTCTTTATCCATTCGTCTGTTGATGGACACTTAGGTTGCTTCCATGTCCTGGCTATTGTAAATAGAGCTGCCATGAACATTGTGGTACATGACTCTTTTTGAATTATGGTTTCCTCAGGGTATATGCCCAGTAGTGGGATTGCTGGGTCATATGCTAGTTCTATTTTCAGTTTTTTAAGGAACCTCCATACTGTTCTCCATAGTGGCTGTATCAATTTACATTCCCACCAACAATGCAAGAGGGTTCCCTTTCCTCCACACCCTCTCCAGCAGTTATTGTTGGTAGATTTGTTTGATGATGGCCATTCTGACCGGTGTGAGGTGATACCTCATTGTAGTTTTGATTTTCATTTCTCTAATGATTAGTGATGCTGAGCATCCTTTCATGTGTTTGTTCGCAATCTGTATATCTTCTTTGGAGAAATGTTTATTTAGGTCTTCTATTTGTGGATTGGGTTGCTTGTTTTTTGATATTGAGCTGCATGAGCTGCTTGTAAAGTTTGTAGGTTAATCCTTTGTCAGTTGTTTGTTTGCAAATATTTTCTCCCATTCTAAGGGTTGTCTTTTTGTCTTGTATGGTTTCCTTTGCTGTGCAAAAGCTTTTAAGTTTCATTAGGTCCCATTTGTTTATTTTTGTTTTTATTTCTGTTTCTCTAGGAGGTGGGTCAAAAAGGATCTTGCTGTGATTTATGTCATAGAGTTCTGCCTATGTTTTCCTCTAAGAGTTTGATAGTGTCTGGCCTTACATTTAGGTCTTTAACCCATTTTGAGTTTATTTTTTGTTCTAATTTCATTCTTTTACATGTAGCTGTCCAGTTTTCCCAGCATCACTTATTGAAGAGGCTGTCTTTTTTGCATTGTATATTCTTGCCTCCTTTATCAAAGATAAGGTGACCGTATATGCGTGGGTTTATCTCTGTAGCCCATATTTTTTACAGATATCTCTGGTGATATCTCAATTCTAAGAACAGACTTTCTATCTAAATTCTTTTAGGCAGTTAGGGGAAAGGTCAATGTTTCTTCCTGAGTCTTGGGCCTTGATTGTTTTCAGCTGAAAGTAATCTGCATGCAGGAGACATTTTGGGGTGGCAAATTTTTCTTCCCTATACTGGAAATGAAATGTAGAGGAGACATGTAGACAAGGAATTGGTAAGAGGAATTCGTACTTAGTCCTGGAAAACCTCCTTTACACAGTGATTTTAGGAGTCACTTTGCAAGGCAACAGCATGTTGACTTGGGAAGTCAATAATACAAACCTGGATGGCTGGGGGAAAACAGCAGAATGGATAGAATTTTTGAAAAATAAAGGCTCTTTGGAGTGGAGCAGGATGTGGGTAGGAAAACAGAGATGCTGTGACAGTAATGTGACTTTGAAGATCAAGGTGTGGACCTTGGTCCGGCTCTGAATCAATAGGGAGATATTTTGTCAGTTTAGTCTCCAGATTCTCTCAAGAGAGATCTGAAAACTCACTTGACTGGCCTAGGGAGTCATTTGATGGAGAGCTTTCTTGATTGGAAAAATGATATAAATTGTTTGAGACCTGAGAGTGTTTACTGAACCCCCTCTGAGTGGAAGGGCTGGGGAATAAAGTGGACCTCAAAGAACTAGTTTCTAGACCTGGCTCTCTGCCAGGTTAACCTGTGTGGACTTCTGGGCCTCATCTCAAATTCCTCAGTGGTTAAGAAGAAAGAAAAGAAAAGATAATTCTGGGGTAAGGGGGTGATGCTAGAGACATATATAATAACTGACTGGTTATTTGGGTGAGACAGTCTTATATAAATGGAATGATATGGGCTGTACCTCTCTATCTAAATACTTATACTCTATTCTTTGTAGGACTGCAGACAAAGCTGCAGCCTTTTTTTTTTTTTTTTTGTGGTACGCAGGCCTCTCACTGTTGTGGCCTCTCCTGTTGCAGAGCACAGGCTCCAGACACGCAGGCTCAGCGGCCATGGCTCACGGGCCCAGCTGCTCTGCGGCATGTGGGATCTTCCTGGACAGGGGCACGAACCCATGTCCCCTGAATCGGCAGGCGGACTCCCAACCACTTCACCACCAGGGAAGCCCTATACTCTATTCTTTTTGAGAAGAATAAGCAATATCCCAGGGAGTTCATATTTGAATTGATCTCTAACTTATTCAAACGAGGAACGATTCCAAGTAGGTTATCAAAAATTAATATGTGTGTGCAGGTAACTCTCCAATGAACACTGAGGTTAAAATGCAATGAATGTACAGAAGGAGGAAATAAGATCATGTAACTAAAGATCAACAGGAGACAGTGGCTTGATCTATAAATACAATGTCCAAGAGGGTAATCTCAAATTGAGCATATAAGCTTAAACACAACCAAATGTCACATTCCTAGTAGAAAGAGATCAAAGCAATCAGAAATAAGTGCTGTGGAGCCTTTGGCATAATGCTGATGTGCAGCATAGACAAAAACCGAACTGCTCACTTCCCAAATGGCATCTATCCTTCTGTCAAAGGAAAAAAGAAAATAGAGTGGGCATCCATGAGGACAATATAATTTCAGGGTGGTGAAGAAGAGTTCTTTTCATCTGGAAGGCACTACCCTTTAACAGTGTGGAAAGCATCATTCTCATCATTGCAGCTGAAGGAGAAAATAAAATCTAAGGTTAAAAGAAATGTGGCATGCAGGAAAATGGTGTCCCATTAATCCACTGGAGGGAGCCACATTAGTGGGAAGGTTTCTGCAGAGAACAACAGAAAAAGAGTCACCTCAAATTGTGTCTTATTTTTGTTAATACTTCACAGAGTGTAGCCAAATAGCATGGACTTCACACACAAATTTAAGAATGTATTTTCAGAGGAGACACTGAAAGACTCAGAGCGTGTTCCCAGAATTGAAGACTAGCTTGGTAATTATCTTTCTAATTTGAGTAATAATAATAGCAATTACAATAATTTACATTCAGTAAGGTGGGAAATTTCTCCATGGTAACTAATCTTATTATTTTTTTCTTTTTTAACATCTTTATTGGAGTATAATTGCTTTACAATGGTGTGTTATTTTCTGCTTTATCACAAAGTGAATCAGCTATACATATACATATGTCCCCATATCTCTTCCCTCTTGCATCTCCCTCCCACCCTCCCTTACCCCACCCCTCTAGGTGGTCACAAAGCACTGAGCTGATCTCCCTGTGCTATGCGGCTGCTTCCCACTAGCTATCTATTTTACATTTGGTCGAATATATAAGTCCATGCCTCTCTCTCTTCATCCCAGCTTACCCTTCCCCCTCCCCATGTCCTCAAGTCCATTCTCTAGTAGGTCTGCATCTTTATTCCTGTCCTGCCCCTAGGTTCTTCATAACCTTTTTTTTTTTTTTTTTAGATTCCATGTATATGTTAGCATACAGTGTTTATTTTTCTCTTTCTGACTTACTTCACTCTGTATGACAGTCTCTAGGTCCATCCACCTCACTACAAATAACTCAGTTTCGTTCCTTTTTGTAACTAATCTTATGAAATGACCATTAAACATGTACAGTTTTCCATAAAATCTACCAGGATAAAAGGGATTGGTGCTCACAGACGTGACAGTGAGGGAAACTGTCCTAGCCACTCTATCTTCTACAGCCCCAGAAAACAAGCCTTTTCGAGACTGACTGCACATTCAGTGATGGACAAAGGGCACAAAGAACATCACCTACAACCATCAAAGCCTTCACGAATTTCTAGACGTGGCCCTTCCAGTGGACCGATGGGGTTAGTGTTTATCACGTGGTTCAGCCACGTGTCCCAGATGTCTTACTTCTTTGTGGACTCCTGTTTTGTTCTATTCTGCGAATTTTCCTGTAGTATTGGGCAAGCAACAAACAGGCACATGACCTGAGCGTGCTGATGGCAAATGAAGCAAAGCAGGAACCGGCCTGCTGGGGAGGGAGTGGGCGGAGGGAGGGACTCACCAGGTTGACGGGGCTGCTGACCTTGCTGTTCATGAGTGCCACGAGGCCGTTCACCAGGTCGCTGGAAGAGAGGGGAGGCTGCTCAGGTGCCCGCTGAGGCTTGCAGGCGCCGAGCATCGGACACAAGCCAGCCACCTCCCGGAAGGAAACCAAAACCCCCGTGGGAGACTGGACATCAAAATAAAACCCTGCACATAAGAGGGTGCGGAGGATGCTCAAGTGTTTGCACATGAGATGATGTGGTGTCTGGGATCTGCCTTCTGCGGGAGGGTGCAAGCAGATGGCTGAAGAGGATGGAAGCTGAGTGATGGGGCTGGTTTCCCTACTTTGTATATTTTTGAAATCCTTCAGCAATTAAAAACTGAAAATAAAGTATGCACACACCCTCCAAAAAAACTCTTAAATTGTGTATAGCACAGAGACCCATATTCAATATCTTGTAATAAACCATAATGGAAAAGAATGTGAAAAAGAATATATATATGTATATATATTTACATATATATATATATATATATATATATATATATATATAACTGAATCACTATATATATATAATTGAATCACTTTGCTGTATAGCAGAAATTAACACAGCATTGTAAGTCAACTATACTGCAATAAAATAATTTTTTTAAAACAAGAAAAAATAAACGAATTGGAAGCAAGCACACACAAGCAAGGAGTAACGTGGAGCTCATCATGGATTCTAGAAGAAAGGGAATCAAGCAGTACAAATTTACCAGCACTCCCCAGGTGAGATTCTTCTAACAGGCCAAACAACAGAGCATCTTAGGTACAAAATATGACAATGGCTGTGGGAATACTGTGCAAATGTCAGATATGTTCTAATATAAAATACTCTTTTCCATGATTTTCCTGGCTTAATGACAGTCTGCTTGTCAATTATATTTCTCTATAGAAATGTATAGTGTTCTGATTGGTCAGTCAGTGTCTTGTGATTTTGATCAGTTTGGAATTTGGATCAGTTCTTTGACCTGTCATAACCTAAAGAACTAAAAAAAAAAGTTTTATTTTGTATACAATACTCTGGCAGACCCTGAAACTAGACAACTCAACAGGGTAAAAATGATGCATAAGCTTAGCATAAAATACCTGCCAGTTTTTTCTAATATTTCACTATGACACCCCAACTTTATTCATATCCCAAAGCTATTTATCATCTGCCTTAGACTCTTTTGGTTACAAATAGTAAAAACTGAGTTGGGCAAATAATTAAAGCAAACAAACAAAACAAGTGAAAAAAAGTGAGGTGTATATGATATTTTTATGAAATGGCTTTCTCTACTTCTAGGCACACATGGTAGAATACAGCGGCCCCTTAATGCCCAAGGTTGCATCACCTCAATTCAAACTCAGTCTATGATAAACTGAAATCTCTCATCCACATTTCAAAAAAACTTAGGGTTAGGGTTAGCATTTCTAAATACTGAAATCAGAGAATTTGTCCCACTTCTGATCCAGCATCCACCCCCAGGCCAAACAACTGTGGCTACAGAGGGGTTCACAAAGCATTGACAAGACAGTCATAAGAGGATGAGAGGGGCTATATAGACTGGGTGGATGGGTATAGTTCTCCAGAGAAAAAATCTTCATGTCTTCAGAAATGTAGCAAAATATCCTGTACATCAGTGCTTCACTAGTTATAATACATCTATGAATCACCCAGGAGGTCTTGTTGTACTGATTCTGATTCAGTAGTTTCTGTGGGTCCTGAAAGTTTGTATTTCTAGCAAATGAAGTTGATACTCTGATCTGTAGGTATACTTGTCATTCAACCAAAATTGCTGGTCTCCTGTTTACACTTCAATGATTATCATCCTGGGGCAGACAGCATGGTGAACTACTCAGATCCTGATTCAAAAAAGGAACCTGCCAGGAGGAGCACAGCTAGCTGAGAGCCTCCCTCTATCCTAGCCTTTAGGATCTGTCTAGGCTTTCAAACTGAGGCCAAATATTGTCTGGGCAGCTCCCCAACAATGAGTGAGCACAGTCATGCTACAAGGCCTTGTCATTTCTGTGTCAGGTAATGGAGCTTAGGTGATGACATTTATAAAGTTCAGGCTCCTGGGGCAAGGAGCAGGGCAGAGAGGCTAGAAAATGCACCTGAGAGTTGGAATGGAGGATTAGCAGCTCAGCAGGGTAAATGCTAAATTTAAGGCCTAAACAGAGCACTGCAGTATTGGGAAAAGTGGAAGAATGGTTGTGGAGAAAGGTGACCTTCCTTAAATCAAAGAAGAATCAAAACATGACCTTGATGTCTGTCTTTAGATATTTAAGAATTTTCTCACGGAAGATGGTTTTAAGTTTTCTGTGGTGCTTTAGAGAACAAGACAATGTTTCTAATAGAAAACATATTCCATTTCAATAGAAGGAAAATATTTTTTTTTTCAATGGAGCTACCCTACCATTGTATGACTTATGAGAGGGGGTGAGTTTTCCATTTCTGGAAGGATCCATGAAAGTATTGTTGGAACAGAAACTTGGTTGATGGTATGATCAGATTAATTGTAGTTAACTGGCACCAGAGACCAGATAGGCCTAAGGGAACATATAAGCTACTGGGGTGAAGGCCAAGGTCCTGGCATTAAGAGGCATTTGATCAGACATTATTTCTCCGGTCTAGTTATGCTGTATGCCAGACATCATAACAAGTGCTAGTGACCAAAACTCTCTCATTGACCAAACTTTGTCAGGTTCCTCTACATTTTCTTCTCAATTAGGATTCAATCTTTGGACTTCTGTGTCTATCTTTGTACCACACAATTTTAGCAAAAATTCTGCTAAGTCAGTTTAGCGACAATCCCCACCCTGGATATTTGATTACCCCTGATATCTCATCAAATTTCTCATCCCCACCATGCCCCAGGCCATAACTGATCACCTTGGCCTGTTTTCAGCAAGAATCCTATCAAGTCAGTTTAGCCAGAATTCTCCCTGACTCTTAATGTTTTCTCTCAGTAATTTTCCATCTCCTGACCTCCACCCTGCTCCTTCGCTACAAACCCCATTTTTCCAGACAGTATTCCAAATTGAACCCAGCTCTACACATACTGAGGTCTCTTTTTCCTATTGCAATAGTTCATGAGTAAAACCTCTTTTTACTGCTTTAACTACTGTCTGGCTCTGTCTTTTCTTTAACACTGAGGATAGCCTGGTTAGTAACATTCACCTGTTTTCAAGGATGATGTACGCTAGTAGAAGGAGACAAACATTGATGAAATAATTATAAAATAAATGTATACTTATAAATGAAGATGAAGACTATGAAGAAGAGATATTTTTAAATGATTTAGGCTATAAGAGATCAGAGACAATTTCCCTGTATATATGATACCTGAGCTAAGATCTCAAGAGTGAGAAGGTTGCCAAGGTGTGTGTGTGTGTGTGTGTGTGTGTGTGTGTGTGTGTGTAGTCAAGGGGGTGTATCCTACAAAGTCTTGGAAGGAAGGATATAGGATATTCAAAAAGGGCAATTGAAGAGTTTGCTGAGGAGAGTATTACAGAGGTGTGGGAAGCTGAACAATAAGGGCTGGGCAAGCACACAGCTATCAGCAGCAGTGGAAGCCTGCAGAACCAAGATAGAGGTTGTCCCTGTAAGCCAGGGAGACACAGATGTGGGAGGAGTCTAGCCTGATGAGGCTTTTGTCACAAGTAGGGGAACACAGCCACTCAAACCCTAAGAGAATCCAAGTGAAATAGTCTGCAGAGGCCAGCATCTCAGAGCACAGGACAGGGTTGAGACAGATGGAGAATATCTCTAGAGAGGCAAGTAAAGAATAAGCAGCACAAGGGAAAGAGTGGTACAGGATAAAGATGGAAGGTAGTCTGGTGCTTAGACCATGTTAAAGAATTTGGACTTTATAAAGAACAATGGAAATCAAAATGTCAGGGCCAATCAGCAGCTCGGGAAATGTTTGGGATTAGAAGGTCTCAGATGGTATCAGGAACCCTGCTGTGGAAACTGGATACTTGGTCAAGACTTTAGTCGTTGGATTCCTGTGGTGATGGGAGGTTAGACTATAATGAATTGTGAAAGAATTTTCACCTCTGGTTAATAGTGGCTGCCTGGAATGCTTTGTTGAAGAAGATGCTGAGGCACTCTCCAAGGCGGCAGGAAGAGTGCCACTATTGATTAGTGATGTGCAATCCCATTAATCCGTTTTAGCAGGAAGTGGGTAGGTCACATCCTTGGACACGTTCAAAGTGCAAGATCTTATTAGTGATCACAGATTTCAAGGGTTTTTTTTTTTTTTAGTATTAGTGGCTTAACGATTTTAGAATTAAATTGACTCTAGAAATTCTGAGGCTTCTAACAACTTGATAAAGCAGCTGTGCTGAAAACTCCATTGTTGAAGAACGCTCTTCAAAAATTGAAAATACTTAAGAGAGAAAAGTTAAAATCTTGGAAAGAAAATTTTCCCCTGTATTTAGTAATATTTAAAGATCATGTTTTGATATAAAATTCCTTCTGGTTTACATCTTTTAATCTTACTTATGGGAAAAGAAAAATGACTGTGTTTAATAAATTGTTAATCAGTTCTAAAACTTACAAAAAAAGTAAAAACTTGCTATGAGACTCACTTGCTCATTATACACAGGATGGGTGGGAGAGAATATGGCATCCTGAAGTTTTGTTTTACACAAAGGAGATCTGTGTGATTTGAGGAAAGGAAATAAGGTATTCATGGTTTTTCTTTGAGTATGAAAAATTAATGAATTAATGTCTGTTTTAATTTATCTATTATCCATAATAATATAATTATTTATTGAGCATTTACTAGATACTGGTCACTCTGCCATGCATTTATATGAATTATTTCATTAAAGCCTCATACCCAATGTTATGCTAGAAAACCAGCTCTTTAAAATTAAATTAAATTAACTTTTAAAATAGCCCTGATTTGTAATGTTTGCCAATTTTTTTGAACTACCATGAACAGTTTAGCAACCAGCTCAAAAAACTCCTGAATATTGAACAGCTGTCTCTCAAGAATTAGTACGAGCTTGGTCCAGTACAATACTACTTAAGAAACTGTATTTGTTAGAATACTGTGCCACAAACTACTGTTACAAAGAGAACTACAGTACAGTGGCCGAATAAGAGGAGTTTATTTCTCTCTCACATAACAGTCTGGAATGGGGTAGAGGTCTCTGCTTCTCAAAGTTATCCTCTAATACAGGTTGGAGAGTCAGTCTGCCATCCTCAGCTGCATAGCTTCAAACAGAGTTCTAGCAACAGCCTTTGCAGACAGCAGAAAGAAGAAGAAGGAGGAAAATCAGGGCAATCACTTTTAAGATTATCTGAGCTGCCCATATCCTTTCCACTCACATTCTTATTGTAGTCACTTAACCACACCTACCTGCAAAAGAGGCTGGAGAATACTGTGGTAGCCCCATGCCCAGCTAAAACATGAATGCGTTCTCTAGGAGTGGATGGGGCCCCCATGAGAGTCAATCATTTCTGCCACACACCCCTGCACGAAATGGCCATGAGGCAGGAGCGTCCTGAGGTCACCATTTAAATCCCAGCTCATTTTACCAGCTAACTGATTTTCAGATGAGTTGTCTCAGTTTCTTTGTCTGTAAAATAAAGACAATAATAGTACTTACTACACGGGGTTTTTTGGTAAGGAATAAACAAGTTAATAATATTGAGACCTTGGAATAGTTCATGGTACATTGTAAGCATTCAGTTTAAGGTAGCTAGTGATTTTCTCGTTTAGTAGACATGGGAAGAGGCATATGAACATCATACAACTGGCAAGCAACGATGAGAATTTGCGTTTTCTCCCTCCTACTTAATTCTAGACGTTTTTGACAAATCATGTTGCCTGCTTTGCTTCCCTATCACGCTTGTGTCCCAGGCTAAACAAAAGGACTTTCAAGAGAAGAATCAAAGTTGTATACAGCAGAGGCCAGGAGAGGTATAATCGTATTTGCAATCCTGAGTAGTTTTCAGGGTAAAATTTAAATGACAGCTGAATCCTGTGGAAATGAAATTCTTTGTTATGCGGTTTTGGTCAAATCCCACATCAAATAACCCAAGCACAAAAATGTATACCAACTTGCAGTGACAATCTTAACACTGTGGTTTGGTGGTGGGCAGGTTGACACAGCTTCATGAAAAGCTACTGAAATATGGTTTTGAATTACTCATTATTATCTGGATTTCTAGGATTTTGTTCCCTTCAATGAGTATGAATAACTCAAAGTTAGTTGAACATATATAGCAATAGTAATTTTAAAAATTAGTGGCCAATTTTTTTTTTTAAATTCAAAGAATGGCATACATCTTCTCCAGAGTGAATTCCCTACAGACTGGTATTTGAGATCATTTTCTTGTGACACCACTCATTTTCCTGATGTGGCAGGTACACTAACTTGCCACAATTCTGGAACTTTGTCAATCAAAATTCAGTTTCACTGACAAAAAAGCACTCATCTTTTCCTGGTGGATTCTATATTTTTTCCTTTAACTTAGTTGCTCTGTTTGACAGTGTTAATGATTCCATCAAATGTCCTCATGGAAATAAAGAAAAGAAATAGAGAGACATCTGGGGTTTCTCTGAAACATTGTCCCCAAACTCTCTCATCATGGGATTACGAACAGGGCTAGTAGGATTGTCTAGTGCCCTGAATAAATTCAGATCACTCTCTCTGCCTGAATGATTTTTGTTTGTCATATTGCAGTTATTTGAGGAGCCATGAGGTTGCCCTCAGAAATGAGGACAAGTAGGAAGGTGTTTTGCCCCAAGGTATTGTGAGGTAGCACAACACAAGGAGAACTTAAATTGGGAAAGAAGAGAGCCACAATGGGAGACAGCATGCCAAATCTTGTCTGGAAGGTTATATGGTCTGAAGATGAGAGATTGAGCATCACAATCAAAAACCAAAATGAAGCGTGGAAGAGAAATAGATCAGGACTATTTACTCTGCTGTCACCAGAGAGAGAGCTCAGATCCATTTTTATTTGGTGTCTGGATTGTGGTCCTTGGGTCCCAGTGGCTGCCGGGTTGAGAAAGAGAAATCTTGTTTCTAAAGACAAAGCCATTTCCTCAAATCTGGGTCTGAGAAAGGGGACCACTTTCCCATCCTGGATCAGAAGAAAATCAGTTTCACATTCTACCCACATTTGTGGCATCCTAGTGCCTTCACATTTCTGCCCAGCTATCTCTACCTTCCCTCTGCAGATGCTGTGGCACTACTCCCCTCCACTTTTTACAATATGTCCAACTTTACCTGTCCACTCTCCTATTCACTCAGCTCCTACAGTCTGTTTTTCAAGACTGTCATTTTGGGCCTCCCTGGTGGCGCAAGTGGTTGAGAGTCCGCCTGCCGATGCAGGGGATACGGGTTCGTGCCCCGGTCTGGGAGGATCCCATATGCCGCGGAGCGGCTGGGCCCGTGAGCCATGGCCGCTGAGCCTGCGCGTCCGGAGCCTGCGCGTCCGGAGCCTGTGCTCCGCAACGGGGGAGGCCACAACAGTGAGAGGCCCGCATACCGCAAAAAAAAAAAAAAAAAAAAAGACTGTCATTTTGAGTAAATGCTCAAGAAAACAATCAAATACAATGTTTGCCTGCAGTGCCTGTTTTTTTATTAGGCACAATTGCATTCTCAACAACATGGCCAGGACGTGGCTCTAAACATTAGGTCATGTGCCATTGGTGACTTCCATCTTTTTTGTTTGTATTTTTAAAACACAAAAGTCACACCACATCTGCAAATTGTATGTGGTTTTTGGATGAACATTATCTTTATAATTATAATTTTTTAACAGAAAACAGCACATGCACCACCTGTCCATCTTTCAGCTTCAAAAATGATCAACATTCTGCTGTTCTGTTACTAATGTTGAATGTTTATCTTGTTTTCCATACCTTGCAATTATAAGTATGTTGCAAAGAATGGTACTTAGGGTATATTCTGTATTTAGTTCATCTCCTTGGCACAGATACCCAGAGGCAGAATTTCTGAAAGTAGTCCATCCCATCTGTAAGTACTCCACATATCAGGGGGTTAAACAAGGGTCCACTGGTTCTGTTTATGCTCATGCATTGTCCATTAAAGACAAGCATTACTCTTTTTGGTTGCTTTGCAAATGAGGAATGACCCAAAGTGGACTCCAAGCTCAAGGTTAAGGTCTGCTTTACGCTGTGGGCAAGTCTTTGGGGATCACCTTATGAATGTCACAGAAGCTGTTGTGATTGTAGAGAAATTTGAGGAGCACGGATCAGAGTCACAGTCAAAGTTGCAAATAATTTCTTTGTGTATTTTAACCAAAGAACAGTTTGCATGCAGGTTTTTTTTTTCTCCCTCCCCAAGCCCTTCTTGACAACACAACAAATGATAATCTGAAATCAAACACGACACTCTACCTGCAGGACCTGATACTGACAGATGGAGCTGTGTTTAAGTAGCTTCATGTTGCCAGTTCCAATAAAGAAAAAATACACAAAAGCCCAAGTCCGATGGGGAAAGAGCAAGCTCTCTGAATTTGATAGGGAGTCAGGTAAGCATATTGGTGATGAGAATCATCCGACCTGTCAGTACACGGGGCAACGTTTCCTCTGATTGGCTGGAAGAGCCATAGCTGTGGCCTGCGGCCAACCCAACATGGGTGGTGGGGTGGTGGAAAGTTTGGGGATGCTAAGGGCTTTCATTTAGCTTAGATGGGGCATGAGGGAACCCTGCCAGATTTTTGATCCATGTTAGGCTCGTGGGTGTGCAACAGCTGCTTTTGTTATCTGAGGATGAGGCATCCTGGAGCTGTGGGACTGCTCTAGGCTTAATGATTCTGTGGTTTTGTTAAATAAAGGCACTCAGATGACATTCTAGTGAAGGATAAGGCCTCAGAAGGCTCCAGAAAGGAAAACAAGCTTTACCTTGAATTTTTGTGTTTGGTTCCTATGTGGTGGCTGTTTTGTATCAAGTTGAAAAACCTATGAAATACTTTGTGGGAAGAAAAAAAAAGTGTTTTGTCCTCAACCTGATTTGAATTTGTTCCAACACCATCTGGAGAGAATGTTAAATTTGGTCTCTTTGATCATATATGGCAAGGAACTTTGCTTCACTGTTTGTGGCCTTTTTTTTTTTTAATTGAAGTAGAGTTGATTCACAATATTGTGTTAGTTTCAGGGGTACAGCAAAGTGATTCAGTTATATACTCTTTTTCAGATTCTTTTCCTTTATAGATTATTACAAGATATTGAATATAGTTCCCTGTTCTATACGGTAGGCCCTTGTTGTTTATCTATTTTATATATAATGTTGTGTATAGGTTAATTTCAAGCTCCTAATTTACCTCTCTTCTCCCCACTCCCTGCTATCCCTTTGGTAACCATAAGTTTGTTTTCTATGTCTGTGAGTCTATTTCTGTTTTGTAAATAAATTCACTTGCATCATATCTTAGATTCCACATATAAGTGTTATATGTTATTTGTCTTTCTGTGTCTGACTTACTTCACTTAGTATGATCATCTCTAGGTCCATCCATGTTGCTGCAAATGGCATTATTGCATTCTTTTATATGGCCGAGTAATATTTTATGTTTGTGGACTTTTTAATCCTCACCTTTCAGGAACTAGCTTATATCCGTTCCATAGCACTCACAGCAATCTAGAGCAGTGGTCTACAACCTTTTTGGCACCAGGGACCAGTTTCGTGGAGTATAATTTTTCCACAGACTGGGGTTGGGGGTGGGGGAACGGTTTCAGGATGATTCAAGGGCATTACATTTATTGTGCACTTTATTTCTATTATTATTAATTGTAATATACAATGAAATAATTATACATCTCACCATAATGCATAATCAGTGGGAGCCCTAAGCTTGCTTTCACTTGCCGCTCACTGATAGGGTTTTGATATGAACCTGCAAGCAGTTGATTTATTATGGTCTCTGTGCAGTCAAACCTCTTTGCTAATGATAATCTGTATATGCAGCTGTTCCCCAGTGATAGCGTCACTGCCTCAGCTCCACCTCAGATCATCAGGCATTAGATTCTCATAAGGAGCGTGCAACCTGGATCACTTGCATGCGCAGTACACAGTAGGGTCCGCACTCCTATGAGAATCTAATGCCGCCTCTGATCTGAGAGGAGACGGAGCTCAGGTAGTAATGCGAGCAATGGGGAGTGGCTGTAAATACAGAGGAAGCTTCTCTCCTTCACCCACCACTCACCTCCTGCTCTGCGGCCTGGTTTCTAATAGGGCACAGACTGGTACTGCTCTGTGGCCTGGGGGTTGGGGACCCGTGATCTAGAGTTCTTGCCAGAGATATCCCGGCTGCTTCATTGATTTGGAATTGGCTTCATCCTGGTGTCCTTCAGTTGTACTGGAGAGTCATCCGGTAGCCCTGTCACCATGTTTAAAACCCACTGATACACGGAGTCCACTAGCTTTATTGGTGAATCTTTTTTCCAAGCTCTGTAGGAAATACTGGAGTTGCAAAGATAAATAAGACAGTCACTAAACTTAAAGAGTTCATAGGAGGGACAGGAGACAGACATTAAATACATCATTATAAAATAATGAGTAATAGGGCAAGTTTTATAACCACCAGAAAGGTTAAGGAGACAGTGACCCATTCTACCTGGGCTTGTTGGTAAGAGCTGCCCAGGAAGATCTGAGGAGAGTCACCAACTGCTCATTAAGAGAAAGGTAATCCACAAATAACTACTATTTATGGAGTACTCAGAATGTGCCAGGTTTTAAGCTAGGCAATTTAATTTAATTAAGTGAATATAACAACCCCATGCATTAGATATTATGAGTCTCAATGTACAGCTAAGAAAGCTGAGGGAGGTAATGAGCTGCAAGATAGCCAACAAGAAAGGGTCAAAACACAAAGATGAATTTAGTATTTTTCTGACTTCAAAGCCTGTGCTCCTTGCTCAATATAACAGTGCTTTTGAACAAAGAGAAGTGACAGAGGTGTGCACCCAAGCAGAGAGGTGGAGTTACTACCACCAACTTTTCCCATCTCTTCCTTTACCTCCTTCCAGCAGGAGAGACTCAGTATCCTGACATTTTTCTCTGCCTTCTCAGTCACCCTACTGTGACATACTAACTGCATTCCCTTCCTCACCCCTTCAAGATATGCATTCCTTGACAGACACCCCAAGACAAACCTCAAAAATGCATATTCCTGTAAGAACAAACCAAAAAAGAGAAAAACCCAACAAAATCTAACAAAATCTAATCTAATTTAACCCTCAAACCGGCTTAAGAAATAGGTACAGTTATTGCATTTATAGATGGGAAACTGAAGTTCAAATGGTTTCAGTAACTCACCCAGCCAGTCAGCACTTAAACAGCAGAGCCAAACTTGGACCCAATTTTACTGTGATTTATTCTGCCTTTTACTTCTGATTTCATTTTACTTTCTTACCCATAGTTCCCTTTTCTATTATTCTTAGTTACTTTAAATATATCTATAATGCATGGACTCTTTATGCTATCTAAAACACTTGGTTTTCTTATTTGTTAAACTTCTTTATTAAAGAAATAAGTCAAGTATGAAAAATTTGAACATAGAGCAAATCATAATTAAGGAAACACAAAAGCGCTTCTACTTCCAACCCTCAGAGATAATTCTTAAAATCCTGGTTACTCCCCTTCCTTGTATATGGTTTATGATTGCCTTTTTTCATTTAGTCATATAATTGAATCATCTACCCATACTAATGAACATACTTCCAAACTGTTATTCTTAATAAGACACTTGTTTAAATGAGCAGAGACTAATTTATTTGTTCTATCTCTTGTTTTTGTGTATTTACATTGTTTTATTTTTGTTTGTTTTAGGAATTTAAGTAATGTCACAGCCAATAACATCCTGTGTATTTGTATCTGTGCACATTTTTAACTGATTTTCTTCCAGTTACTAAAGTGACACAGAATGTTATTTTTGAACCATCTTTATCTAAAACAAGTAAAGAGAAACTCCCTTCGGTTCTGAATTCCACTTCTATCCCTAGAATCCTCTCAATTGGGGTGTTTCCTTCAGTACCTTTCTACTTTGATACACAGATGTACATAGTGAATGGTTCTAGGATTTGTTATATGAATGGGAGCAAACCATAGGCCTCCTGAAACCACGTTTCATAGGAAATATTTCTTTAAAAATATACATTGCTTGGTGTGTCGGAGCAGCCTTTCATTCCACCCTGCCATGACTGCCCCTTGTCTTCTGTTTATCTTTGTCAGGTTGGTAAGTTGTAATCAGTACTCAGTAGTACTTTTAAATTAATTTGAATTCTATAAATATACACAAATACATTTTTCTTAACACTTTTAAAACATTGCTTCTATCTTTAAAGTTCTCTTTGTCCATCCTCTCCCCACAGTCCTTGCCCCTTCCACCACCCTTCAGGAGTAATCACATTTAAGAATTTGTATGCATTATTTTAGACCTTTTCCCAAACTTATATATGCAAACAGACAAGTTTACACACACTAAGGATATATACTGCCCTATATGTGTGTGTGTCTTTTTTAAATAAGTGATATAATCTACAAGTTGCCTTGTGAAATGAACAATATTTCTTAGTGAACAATTCATACAAGTGTAGATCAGGGTCACTATTGTGATTTGAGGCCAGATAGTTCCTTGTAGTGAGAGGCTTCCTTGTGCATTGTAGGATGTTTAGCAGCATCCTTGACCTCTACCAGATAGCAGTAGTACTTCTTTCCATCCCCTTGCATTTGTGACAATCAAAACTACCTCCATACACTTCCAGATATTCCCTGGGGGGCAAAATTGCTCCTGCTTAAGAACCAATGATACAAATGTACCTCATTCCTTTTTCATACTGCATTACATTCCAAATCATTTAGCAGTGTTTTCCTGTTACAATGTTGCAATGGAAATCCTTTTACAAGAGAACAATTCTCTTGCGAGATAATATGGCATAATGGAAAGCACACATTTTCTGGAGCCAGACTACCCGACTTCAAATTCTAGGTTCTAAATTTGTAAAATGGGGATACCAATGGGAACTAATGAGGATTAAAGGCATTTAAGTATGCAAAGCACTTAAACCAGTGGAAGCAATTTATCAATAAATGATACCTATTATCACATGACTCCACAGGCACGTGTGCAAGTGTTTCTCCAGGATAGAAACTGAGCAATTACATAGCTGGATTGTATAAGAGGTGTATGTTTTTAATTTGAAGAGATGTTGCAAAATCTCCTCCCAGAGAAGTATAGCAATTTATACATCATCAATAATAAATTACAGTTAGTACCTCATGCACTCACCAGCATTTTTATATCATGTTCTAACACTTTTTCTAATCTTATGGAGGATAAGTAGTATGTTATTTTTATTGTAATTTGCATATTCCTAATTTCTAGAGTTTGAGCAATTTTTCATACATGTATTGGCTATTCATATTTCCTCTTCTGTGAAATGTCTGTTTACATTTTTTGCCATTTCTACATTTTTTGTTTCTCTTTTTCTTATTGATGTGTAGTACTTCAACTATTTTGCTTAATAACCTCTTGTTTCATATGTTACAGATATTTTTTCACAGAGTTGCACTTGATTTTTAACTTTGTATATGGCTATTATTGCAATGCAGAGATTTTAAATTTCAATGCAGTCAAATTTATTGATCTTTTCACTTGGATTTTTGCTTTAGGGGGTCCTGTTTGAAAGAAGGCAGGTTATGAACAAACTGTCAATTGATTGGGAATTATCTATTTTACTAGTCCAGAGAGAATTAGAAGAAGAAAATAAGATGATAGAAAAGGGAATAAAAGAAAACACAAATACCGTGAATGAAGTAAACTAATATTGATGAATCACCAATATGCACTAAGGCTTCCATATATATTAAATCAATTTCACTGACAGTTGATCATCTCACACTTCAGGAAGAGACAGAAAGAATAAATGAAGATGCCATCATAGTAAGCTCATAGTAATTGTGGACAGTCAGTGTAGGAGCCAAGTTTAGTAATAACTCCTGAACCATTATGGTACAGTTTAATCATTGGATTTGGCAATAAACCCTGACATATTTTGAACATTCTGTTTGAGTTTGGCATCTCTCCCTCTCAACAAAACTACATTACTAAAAAAAAAAAAAAAGCTGTGTGTAACCATCTAACTTTAGTCAGGTTAGAGGGTGAGAGGAAGAAGAAATAAGACATTGTGAGGGGGCCTCCCTGGTGGCACAGTGGTTGAGAGTCCGCCTGCCGATGCAGGGGATACGGGTTCGTGCCCCGGTCTGGGAGGATCCCATATGCCACGGAGCGGCTGGGCCCGTGAGCCATGGCCGCTGAGCCTGCGCATCCGGAGCCTGTGCTCCGCAACGGGAGAGGCCACAACAGTGAGAGGTCCGCACACCGCAAAAAAAAAAAAAAAAAAAAAAAAAAAGACATTGTGAGGAAGTTAGGAGATTAGAAGACCAAAAGGCCATGAGGAAAGGGAGAGAAATCATAGAGGAGGGCTCCTTTATGTCTCTCTGAGGTGGACTAAGTGTGGATTGACAGGAGACAGAAGGAGGGAAGTTAAGAACTGTTTCCATTCCCAGGATTTGGTGCACAACTCTTCTTGGGATGGACTTCTTGCCTAGCTTAGGTTGCAATATCTTGTAAAATACTTCCAGATACAGTGAAGTATTTGCAGAGACTAAGGGAGAAATAGTGGCTGGATACATAAGCAACTCTGTCCTTAGGAGTTTGATAGGAGGAAAAGCCTGCAGTAAGTGAAGGCAGCAGCCTTACCACACAGCAGGTACATTCCAGAAAAGTCCTTCATTTCGTCTGCATCTGGCTTGGTCTGTGGAGCTGACAGGTGGTTATGGATCCTGGGTGAGGGTGACCAGACTGATGGAGGGTAGCAAATCAACTATTTCCCTGAGCAGTGATAAAATTATGCATTAGAAACAACTCTGCAACTGAGGAAAGACTTGAACTTCAGTGAAATGACCCTTAATAAAAAGAAAAGGATGACATTCAAGGAAGACATGTTTTACTTTTATGCAGCTCCTGTATTCCTGTAAAGTTGGATGTAAATTAAATACATTTTCAAAGGATAAAAGTAATTTTGCACTTTTTTAAATGTAAACTTTTTATTGAAGTATACATGTATATTTCAGAAAAATATGCAAGTAATTAGTTTTCAGCTTGGTGAATCTCTCAAACAAAGTATGCCCATGTGACTGGAACCCAGGTCATGGCCAGCTCCCAGGAAGACCCCTCATGCCTCCTCCAGTCATTACCCACCTACCCCAAAGGAAACTCACCCTATCCCAACATCTAACAGCAGAGAGCAGTTTTCCTGGTCTTGATCCTGATAGTAACGTCTAATCTAAGGTCATAAAACATTTTCTTAAGTTTTATTAAAAATGGTATAATTTTATATTTTATATTTAGGTCTAAAATCCATTTTGAATTAATTTTCATATAAGATATAAATGATAGGCTGAGGTTCTCTTTTTTAATATATGAATGTCCAATTGTTTATTGTAAAAAAAAATTATCCTTTCTCCTTTGAATTTTCTTGGCACTATTATCAAAAATAATTGGCTGTGTTTCCACACGTCTGTTTCTAGCTTCTATTCTTTCCATTTATCTATCTGTAGATCCTTTCTCCAATACTAAACTGTCGTGATTATTATACCTTTATACCAAGTCTTAAAATCAGGTAATGTACTTTTATTCTTTTTCAAAGTTGTTCTGGCTATACAAATCTCTTTCCCTTTTCAAACAAATCTAAAAACTAGCTTTCGATAGCTACAAAAAATTCTAACAGGATTTTAATTACATTGAATCTGTAGATCAATTAGTGAAAATTGACATCTTAAATATCTGCTTCATCACATCCATGAACATAATATAACTCTCCATTTACTTATGTCTTCACTGATGACTTTCATCAGACTTTTGTAGTTTTCAGCTTGAAGACCTTGCACCGATTTTATTCGATTTATGACAAAGTATTTCATTTTCCTTGGTGGTATTTTAAATGGTAGTATTTTTTTTTAAATTTTGATTTCCAGTTGTTCACTATTAGTATATAGAATTGTAACAGATTTTTGTATATTGACTGTGTCCTTCAGCCTTGCTAAACTTATTTATTCATTACAGCAAGCGAATATAGAAAGGAGAGGGCAAAGGGACTAAAGTTAGGAAGGGTTCTTACTTGGAGTCAAGACAAACAGAGCAGAGCAACCTGGAGAGATACAGAAAAGGAACGGAGATGAAAGGAGGCATGGTCAGAGGCAGTATTATTTAATACTCCTCTAACTCAGGTCGTCTTTCATCAAACTCTTGAAAAGCCCAGAACCTGCTACACAATGCATTACTCAATTGTACATTTACTTCATTCCAATGTTGTTTAATATCTTCAAAATTTACTTCCTCTACTCACTGCTGCCCCTTCAAAATTCTTAGATGCCTTTTGAAGTCAAGGGACAGGGCTTAAACACTGACTCATGGAACAATCATATCTCATTCTCTGTCACCCTCCCAACCCTAACTCTTTTCCTATAATTTTTACAATGTTGAAACAAGCTTGGGTTCTTTTCTTTAACAAACATGTATTCATCATGTACTAGGTGCAAGCTACTGTACAGGAGACTGTGGGCTTGGAGATACAGAGCAGGAACAACTTTCCAAATAATTAACAACTTGTACAACATCTAACCTATTTGAAAGGACAAAGCCATAGCCTGGGCCAGGATCCTGCAGACTCTGCTGGGCCAGGTGTCAACCTTTTAGTTATTTGAATGAGGGGACATGGGGTGTCCTGAGGGAAGGGGTGAGTGACTCTTTACCAAAGGTTATAGTCACATTTCAATACTGTGATAACAGCTATCCACAGTGATCCCAAGAACTGGAGAGTTTATTGCTCTTGATAATCAGAAAGACAATATACAAATGAATGATGACAATATCATGAGGAATATAATGAGTTCCTCAAGAGTGCATGAGGAAAGTTTTATTGAAATTCAGGGAGGTAAATATCATTTCTTTTGGGGGGGAGAGTAAGGACATGTCAAATGGCAAAAATAAAACAATGTAGTTTGATATCCTTTATTCAAGGAGAACAGTCTATGGATTAGAGGAGTACAGTGCCTAACAAGTAGTGGAGCACTCTTCCTGAGGAGGGACCTTGGGCAAAAACAAGTTTTATAGAGTGTTAGTGGCAGCATCACAGAGGTAACATGATTGGCTGGGGTTGCATATGTTGAGACAGGCTGGGACCTGGCACCTGGGACCCTTTGCTACACGGCTTGCCCCTGGACACACATCTCCTCATCTCCTCAAGCAACTTAATGCAAAGAAACTATAAGGGGCCAAAAATAACTGTGTGCATGTGCAGTTGGGGCAAATTATGGACAAAGAGATAGAAAAAAGGCCAAAAAACAATCCAACTGCCACTTCTGAAGAGCCGGGAGCAGAAACAGGGTGCTGGGAGCAAAAGCAGGGTACTGCACATGCCCCCTGCACTCAACATCACTAAAGAGATGGACAAACCACGAAAGCACCCCCTCCGCCTGACCCCTGGACACACGCCTACCTTCACCCCATATAAGGAACCAGCTTACTGCTCACTTCAGGGAGTGAGAAAGCAAGCGAGAGAACCTGTTGTTTGTTCTCGCTCCCCACTGCTGCAGCAGGGGCCCCAATAAAGCCTTGTCTGAATTTCTTGTCTAGCCTCTTATCAATTTCTATTGATTGGGGAAAGCCAAGAACCCTGGTCAGTATCAATATGACCTTATTTAGAAACATCAAGGAACAAAAAAATAAGTGTAGAGCACAGAGTGGCTAGGCATTTGGGGATAGGGCTGCCTGGAGTGACTGCACTTCTGGTCAAGTGGAGTATTTATTAGAACATGAAAGTTCCATCTGCTGATGTGGCATTCCAGACAAGAGTAACTCCATCTTGGGCCTAGATGTTTACTTCAACAGACATTTGTGTTGAGTCTCAAAGACCTGTGTTGTTAAAACAGACCTAGTTGTTAAAGCAGAAGAAGTAAAGGTAAAGAAAGGTCACAGATTAAGCAAAAGCAGAGAGGTAAAAGTGCACTGGGTTTGCCTGTAACAAAGAGGCTCAAGAAAACAGTGAGAGATAAAAATGGCAACTAAAACAACAATAAAACAACAGTCGGGGGAAAATGAACAAATTGTGGGATTACAGATTGATTCTTTGGACATTACAATATATCATAGAATTTTGGGCCTGAAGAGGGACTCAGGGATCCTAAAGGCCAAACCCTTCAACCCTCTTGTTGCATAGGTGAGGAAACTGAGGCCTGTGGGCAGAAGGGAAGATTATACAGTTATTGACCTCAGAAGCACAGGCTTCTGAGTTCACAGCCTTCTCCCCCAGTCCTCATTGCCTTCCTCTTCTCAGGTTTTTTAAAATGCAAAATAAATAAATGCCTGTAAGCATTAGCTTCTGATGAAGAGCCTTTGATTTCTCCCCCAGAGGGCTGGCATCCTGCCTTACTTCCTGAGAATGCATTCAAACAGATTCCAGGTCTTCCCTGGTGGCGCAGTGGTTGAGAGTCCACCTGCCGATGCAGGGGAAAGAATCTGTTTATATCTTTCTTGCTCCTTTAGGTGAACACAGGTAAAGTCCCACAAGATAAGGTGATTTTTCATTCTCACCTTTTAGTTTCTAGATAAGAATATGAGCTTTGGAGGGAGAGTTGTATTTGGTTTTCCATAAATCAGAGATAATATTACTTGCTTTGTAGGACTGTTGTGAAGAATCAATGAAAAGATGGTTAAACACAATATGGAGTTTAGAACATAGTAAAAACTGATTAAACATAGCAATTATTACTTATCTTTCTGTCTTCTCTCCCTTCTCCCATGTTCTCCCCCACTCCCTCGCCAGTGCTGGGCTGGTATTCATCAGTTCTAGTTTTGGGAAGTTAGCACAGCTCAGGGTTTCTCAGCCTCAGCACTGTTGGCTTTTTGGGTCAACTAATTCTCTGTTGTGGATGAAGCTGGTGGTGAGGGGGTTGGTCTGTGCATTTTGGAATGTTTAGCAACATCTGTGGCCTCTACCCACTAGACCACAGTAATGACAGTAGTGACCACTCTTTTGTAACAACGAAATATGTCTTCAGACATGCCAAATTTCTCCTGGGGGAAAAATTTGCCCCCAGTTGAGAACTCCAGACCCAACCCATAATGAGCCTCTTTCTCTAGTCTCCATTCCAACACCTGGGGAGCCAGCTGTAGGCTCCCTGACCTCTGCATCATTGTCCACAGATTGGATCAGGAGGGAGAAACTGATCTAAGCCAAACCAATCAAAATTTACCTCTTGTGAGTATGAAATTAAAAGTGAAAGCTAGCCATTGTGCTTCATCAGGACTCTTACCCCAAGGGGATGAATACTCAAGGGAGACAGGACCCTATCTTAGACCAGCTTCTGCTCATGAAAAAGAAAGACCGTCTGCAGAAACAGAGCATGATGCTTAGAGAAGCAGAGAGGAGAGATGCAGGCAGAGCCCTGCAAGGGTTTTCTGGCCATTTCCACATTCAATTTTCAGGCCTTGGAGAGGCCTGATGATCCTTCTCTCTTGAGTTTGGTGAACTATTCCAGATTCTTTCTAATACATTCTTTACCTGCTTGCCTTTCTTCTACCTTGAATTCAATTGTGTATCTTGCAAAAAAGAGTCTTAACTAAGACATTACTGAGAAGGTTGTTGAGGTTTTAGAGGGACAGTAAATAGCACCCCTTTCCCTCCCTCTTGAATTTGGAACTGTGTCAGTTAGTGTCCAGGCAGGAAAAAAAAATGCTAGCAGTTTCAAAAAGAGAGAGTTTTACACAGCAAATAGCTTACAGAGGTTATGGGAGAAATGAAAAACCCATGGTATGATGAAAGAACCCAGAGATTAATACAGTTAAACCACCCTCCTACAGTTCATTCAGTGAGCGATCTCAATTTATTTCCTCCTTTTCTCCTTATCCTTTGGTTTGAGCTTGGCCGTTTGACTTGCTTTACCCAATGACATGTGGGTGAACATAAAATTTTACCAGTTTTGAGACTAGATCTTAAGAATTCCAGTTTCAGATCTGACGTGTAAAGAGCTTAGAAGTAATTACTCCCATTTTACAATAAGAAAAAGCTGGAAAAATGGAAAATCAGTTACTTTTCTTACACCAATCAGAAAACTGATGTTTCAGGGCAAACTGCCACCCCAAAATTTAGAGAGACAGGACTAGCCAGAGACCCACAGCTGAGGTCTGCTTACCTGGACCAGAAGCTACTGGAACCATAAACTGATAGGAGCATTTAAATGGTAATTTTGAGGAATTGCTGGAGGCTGACGTGGACTAGCTTGAGAGTGAGAAACTCCTGGGGGCCATGTTTTTAGGAGGTCCCCAGACTTTTGCAGGATTTACCTCCATAAACTCCACCAGGTTCTCACGGTGAACATCTGAGAAAGATCTCCTCATGGCTCCTTGGAGAATAGTCATTGTGAAATATGCCCAGAACATTCTCTGTAACAAGAGAAGAGCATTCTCCAAGAAAAAGACTTTGGCAGAACCTCATCCCAGTTGGAGGGATAGGAAGAAGTGGAAAAAGCTATATGACCAGAGAAACACTTGTGAAGGTCACAGCTCCAAAGACTGAAATTTAATAAGAATGCTATATAATGTTCTCTCTTTCTTACACCTTAACACAACACCAACAGGGTTCCAGTATAATAGAGTGAATTACAGCTGAAAGAGCTGAAAGGCACGAAGTATTCCTGAGGAGTACTTAATGAAGATCAAGGTCAAAATGAAAAACAAAATCCAGGAATCTAGAGGAATTTGAGGCCATTGGCATTTATAGCTATAGCAAATGTTAAACCCTGTACAAATCCTAACCATATTAACATAAATCCTCACACTAAAGATTTATTTACCTCAGTTCCTAATACCTGATATAACATGTCTGGCTGCCAAGAACAAATTACAAGGCATGCCAAAAGGCAAGGAAAAAGATACAGTCTGATGAGACAAAGCAATTATCATCAGAAATAGACATATATAACATAGACATTAGAATTATCAAACAGGAAATTTAAAATAGCTATGATTAATGTGATAAAGGCTCTAATGGAAAAAGATTCATGAATAGACAGGTAAGGTAAGCAAAGAGATGGAAACTAAGAAGGAATCATAAAGAAATATTAGAAGTTAAAAACACTATAGCAGAAATGCTTTCAATGGGTTCATCAACAACTCAACACATCCAAGGAAAGAATCAGTGAAGATGAAGACAGGTTAATGGAAAATTACCGAACTGAAATGCATAGAGGATAAAAGAACAAAGAAAAGCCAAACGGAAGATCCAAGAAATGTGAAACATTTCAAAGGATGGAATATATGGACATTCGGAATAAGAGAAGGGGATAAAAGAAAGAACAAAGCAGAATAAGTAGTTGAAGAAATAATGACCAAGAACTTTCCATTAATAAATACCAAAGCACAGATCTAGGAAGCTCAGAGAATACCAAGAGCAATTAATATTAAATTAAAAACAAAAATTTTGCTTTAATATTAAAAACAAAACAAAAAATGACAACATGAACAACACTTAGACATATTCAAACTGCAGAAAATCAAAGACAGAAAATCTTGAAAGAAGGAAAAAGAAAATAAATTTTTATTGAGGAATAATGGTAAAAATCACAACATACTTCTTTTTACATACTAAAAAAATATTTTTAATGGTGTGCTGACAAGTAGATTAGGTCTCCTTCAATTTCTTTATTTTTAATTTTTATTTTGTATTGGAGCATAGTTGATTAACAATGTTGTGTTAGTTTCAGGTGTACAGTAATGTGATTCAGTTACATACATACATGTATCTATTCTTTTCCCATTTAGGTTATTATAGAATATTGAGCAGAGTTCCCTGTGCTGTACAGTAAGTCCTTGTTGGTTATCTATTTTATATATAGCAGTGTGTATATGTCAATCCCAAACTCCCAATCTATCCTTACCCCTACCTTTCCCCCCTGGCAACCATAAATATGACAACAGACGTCTTAATCAGAAACCATGAAAGAAGAGAGTGGGGTGAGATAACTAAAAGATTGAAAGAAGAAAAATCTTATATCCAGCAAAATTATCCTTCAAACATGAAAGAGAAATAAAAAATTTATCAGGCCAAAAAAAAAAAAAAGAAAAGAAAAGAAAAGAAAGAAAGAATTCAACAGTAGCAATCCTACTGAGAAAAAAAAGTCAGGAAAATGCCTCAAAAAAAAAGAAAACTATATAAATCAGAAAATCAGATCTACATAAAAATGCTCAGAGAATTATAAAAAAAGGACTGAACAAAGAATAAATGTAATGAATAGTACAGTTATAAACATGGTAGATATTTACCCACAATCACTTTATATATAAATGGTATAAATATACCAATTGAAAGTCAGATACTATCACAGTGGATAAAACATAAATAAATAAAAAGACCCTCAGGTCCTTGCTTCCTCCTTTGCCATCTTAAAGTGATTCTTAGCACAGAAGCTGAGGGATCTCTTCACAATATCAATTAGCTCATGTCCCTTCTCTGCTCAGAACTCTGCAAGAATATTCCATTTTACTCAGAACAAAAGTTAAAAGCCTTACATTAGCTTTCCAACCTCGTTTTTTTTTATCTGACTTCCTCCCTCTCCTCTCTGGCCACTCTCATATCCTTGCTTCCCCAGCTTGTGAGGCAGGCAGTTACCTCCCAGATTTCTGTGTGGTTAACTCCCTCACCCCCTTCAAAGTTTTGCTCAATGCCACTTTCTTTAAAGTCTACCCTAATACACTATAAAGTTTACTTGTTTATGCCATTTGCTGTTCATTATCAGCTATTACCAATTCATTATAAACTCCATTAGGCAAGGATTTTTGTCTGCTTTGTTTGCTGATCTCCTAGGACAGTACCTGGCTCAATAAATATTTGTTGAATGACTGGAGTCCCTAACAATATCTACAGACACCTTCCAAAATTTAAGGCTTATATTCTGACACACACTGTGTTCCAAACATGTATCTTGTACCACAGACCAAGATTCAGCAAAATACAACTCTGGGGCCAAATCTGTCCTGCTGCTGTTTATGTAAATAAAGCCTTATTGGAGTATAGCCACACCCATTTGTATAGTTATTGTCTATGGCTGCTTTCAAGCTACAGAGGCAGAGTTGAATAATTTTTCCCAAAATTCTGTGGTCTTTGAAAAGTAAAATATTTACTATCTGTCACTATTCAGAAAAAATTTTCTGCTCCCAATATAGATATACATCTGGCCCACTGATTTCAAACATACAAACAAACAAGCAAAAAATTAGAGATTTCAAGTCTTTCTTTCATTTCTCTCTTTTCTTATCACAGAAAGAAATACCTTCACTAGTAAAGTCTTTCATTTCATTTTGTTTCTCTGATTGAGTTCATTATGTGGAAGGAGAGGATGCAGAGAACACAGGGAGGGAATATATAGGAGAGAGTAGGTGCATATTTTAATGGGCATTAGATGGAACAATTGATAACTTCTTCTGAAAGTTGAGCCCTTTCATATGCTTTTAGCCACAGAAATTTTCTTCACACAAAGCTCAAAGTGTTTTTTTTTTGTTTTTTTTTCCATTTTTTATTAGTTTCTGCTTTATAACAAAGTGAATCAGTCATACATATACATCTGTTCCCACATCCCCTCCCTCATGCATCTCCCTCCCTCCCACCCTCCCCATCCCTCCCCTCCAGGCAGTCACAAAGCACGGAGCAAAGTGTTTTAAAAAAATGCTGAAAGAATGCCTTCCATCTCAGCTGGTGAGCCTTATCTGGTTCTTGTGTGTGACCTGATGAAGAACAAGTAATTTAGAGAACTTCTAGCTGAGGTATGAGGGTGGGGGATGAATCTATTTTATCTGCAGAGAGGTCTGGGGTGTACTGGGTGCTCCTAAAGGATGCCCAGGCCCTGGGTAGGTGTTGAAGGACAAGTATCAGACAAAACAGCCAGATGAGAACAGTGGGACATAGAGCAGCAAACTCTTGAAAGAACTACAAATGGATGCAGCCCCAGAAACTCTCCTGGGAGCACCCCAGGTAACTTGTTCTGTCTCCACGTCAATGTTCTTTCTGTTTTGCCACAATTAATATACAGACAAGCAGAGGTATGGAGAGAGAAATTCAACCACAGGGAGGTATGTAAATAAAGACTACTCAAATGAGAACAGATTCTATTGATTCAAAACTTGCTCTAGCAAAGGAGTCAGAAAACATCTTGGTTTGGAAGAGGCTCAAAACTCAAAGTCGGGAAGAGGAGTGGGAAAACTTTACAGTGGAAAAAGGGGGATAAGGCCTCAGGTATACACTGATTGCAGCCTGTTGGTGTGAGGAAACTAGAAGTGATCAGACTAAAAGTGAAGCATCTCATGTGATTATTTGGGGAACACATTTGCCTTTTACTGGTTGGCCCTGAGTTGGAAACAAGGGCAAAGAACAGGGAAGTTGGTAGTCATTGATGAAGTCCTTACTGTTCTGGGAACTACTGCAGACATTGTGGTTGGCTTCCCAGACTGGCTGCTGTAGAGGTTATGGGTCAGAGATCTATTGTCATGTATGGTCTGGCCATTGTCTATTTGTATGTTCAGTCTCTCAGGGAAAAAGAAAACTATATTTATGGTTCTTTGAATAAATGCAGAGGGGAAAAAGAAAAAGTTCAAAGGAGGAGAGATGAAGAGAGGAGGATGATTCATAACAAAGAAAGGAATTGTTACATCTTTGATTAGATAATTGACATCACTTAGGTGGAGAACAGTGCAGAATGAAAATCTACAATATCCTTCCCACTCCTGGTCATATATCTGGAAAAGGTGAAAACTCTAATTCAAAAAGATTCATGCACCCCAATGTTCATTACAGCACTATTTACAATAGCCAAGACCCGGAAGCAACCTAAATGTCTGTAAACAGATGAATGGATAAAGAAGATGTGGAATATTACTCAGCCATAAAAAAAGAATGAAATTATGCCATTTGCAGCAACATGGATGGACCTAGAGATTATCATACTAAGTGAAGTAAGTTAGAGAGAGAAAGACAAATATCCTATGATATCACTTTTATGTGGAACCTAAAATATATAATACAAATGAACTTATTTACAAAACAGAAATAGACCCACAGACATAGAAAACAAATTTACGGTTACCAAGGGGGAAAGGGGGAAGAGATAAATTAAGAGTTGGGGATTAACATATACACAGTACTATATATAAAATAGATAAACAAGGATCTATTGTATAGCACAGCGAACTATATTATTTATGTATGTATATATATATATATATAATATATATAAACATTTTGCTTACACCTTAAAGTAACACATTGTAAATCAACTATATTTCCTATAATATCTAAATCACCCATCTACGTCCTTCATGTCCCTTTAATAAAGAAGCAACAGTCTGTGTTTTGTTTGTTTGTTCTTCATTTCCACAAACTGAAATGAGACTTTTATAAGTTGTTCCTAATTCTTAAGGCTGGCATTGTGATTTAAAAAAGATGTCAGGCTTCCTGGTGGCTCAGTGGTTAAGAATCTGCCTGCCAATGCAGGGGACACAGGTTTGAGCCCTGGTCCATGAAGATTCCACATGCCGCAGAGCAACTAAGCCCGTGCACCACACTACTGAGTCTGTGCTCTACAGCCCACTAACCACAGTTACTGAGCCCATGTGCCACGACTACTGAAGCCTGAGCGCCTAGAGCCTGTGCTCTGCAACAAGAGAAGTCACCCCAATGAAAAGCCCATGCACCACAACCAAGAGTATCCCCCGCTCGCCACAACTAGAAAAAGCCCGCATGCAGCAACGAAGACCCAATGCAGCCAAAAATGAAAAAATTAAATAAATAAATTTAAAAATAAAGATGTGTCTTCACACATCCTGTAAAATATTCAGGAGGCTGAGGGAACCTGTAACTAAATATAAAAGCACAATTAGATAGATTGATAAGACCCACCTCTTGGAAATGTGGGACATCACCTCGGGAGCACTCTGCTTCTAGAAGTCTTGTTGACATTTTATTATCCCCCATGTAAGGTAAGGTGATAACTCAGGTATTCTAATTCCCACCAACCACATTAGTACACAAAATATTTCAACTTAAGTGTACCACTCGGAAACCTTCAAGATGGCGGAAGAGTAAGAGGTGGAGATAAACTTCCATCCCCAAAATACATAAGAAATACATCTACATGTGGAACAACTCCTACAGAACACCTACTGAACACTGGCAGAAGACCTCAGACCTCCCAAAAGGCAAGAAAGTCCCCACGTACCTGGGTAGGGCAAAAGAAAAAAGAATAAACAGAGACAAAAGAATAGGGACGGGACCTGCACCAGTGGGAGGGAGCCGTGAAGGAGGAACGGTTTCCACACACTAGGAGCCCCTTCACTGGCAGAGATTGGGGGTGGGCAGGGGGGAAGCTTTGGAGCCATGGTGGAGAGCGCAGCAACAGGGGTGCGGAGGGCAAAGCGGAGAGATTCCCGCTCAGAGGATCGGTGCCGACCGGCACTCACCAGCCCGAGAGGCTTGTCTGCTCCCCCGCCGGGGCGGGCGGGGCTGGGAGCTGAGGCTTGGGCTTCGGTCGGAGCGCAGGGAGCGGACTGGGGTTGGCTGCGTGAACACAGCCCGAAGGGGTTAGTGTACCACGGCTAGCCGGGAGGGAGTCCAGAGAAAAGTCTGGACTTGCCGAAGAGGCAAGAGACTATGGTTTCGGGGTGCGTGAGGAGAAGGGATTCAGAGCACCATGTAAATGAGCTCCAGAGACGAGCGTGAGCCGTGGCTATCAGCGCAGACACCAGAGTATGAGACGCTAAGGCTGCTGCTGCAGCCACCAAGAAGCCTATGTGAAAGCACAGGTCACTATCCACACCTCCCCTCCCAGGAACCTGTGCAGCCCTCCACTGCCAGGGTCCGGTGATCCAGGGACAACTTCTCTGGAAGAACACATGGCGCTCCTCAGGCTGTTGCAACATCATGACGGTCTCTGCCGCCGCAGGTTTGCCCTGCATTCCGAACCCCTTCCTCCTCCAAGCATGAGTGAGCCAGAGCCCCCTAATCAGCTGCTTCTTTAACCCCATCCTGTCTAAGCCAAGAACACAGGCCCTCAGGGGACCTACATGCAGAGGCAGGGCCAAATCCAAAGCTGAACCCCAGGAGCTGTGCAAACAAAGAAGAGAAAGAGAAACTTCTCTGTGCAGCCTCAGGAGCAGCGAAATAAATCTCCACAACCAACTTGATGTATGCTGCATCTGTGGAACATTTGAATAGACAGTGAATCATACCAAAATTGAGGTGGTGAATTTTGGGAGCAACAATATTTTTTCTTTTCCTTTTTCTCTTTTTCTGTGTGGCTGACAGGATCTTGGTGCTCCGGCCGGGTGTCAGGCCTGTGCCTCTAAGGTGGGAGAGCTGAGTTCAGGACATTGGTCCACCAGAGACCTCCTGGCACCACATAACATCAAATGGTGAAAGCTTTCCCAGAGATCTCCATCTCAATGCTAAGACCCAGCTCCACTCAACAACCAGCAAGCTAAAGTGCTGGACACCCTATGACAAACAACAAGCAAGACAGGAACACAACCCCATCCATTAGCAGAGAGGCTGCCTAAAATCATAATAAGGTCACAGACACCCCAAAACATACCACCGGACACGGTCCTACCCACAAGAAAGACAAGATCCAGCCTCATCCACCAGAACACAGGCACAAGTCCCCCCCACCAGGAAGCCTACACAATCCACTGAAAAAAACTTACCCACTGGGGGCAGACACTAAAAACAATGGGAATGACGAACATTCTGCCTCCAAAAAGGAGACACCAAACACAGTAAGTTAAGCAAAATGAGAAGACAGAGAAACACACAGCAGATGAAGGAGCAAGGTAAAAACCCACCAGACCTAACAAATGAAGAGCAAATAGGCAGTGTACCTGAAAAAGAATTCAGAGTAATGATACTAAAGATGATCCAAAATCTTAGAAATAGAATAGAGAAAACACAAGAAATGTTTAACAAGGACCCAGAAGAACTAAAGGGCAAACAAACAAAGATGAACAACACAATAAATTAAATTAAAAATACACTAGAAGGAATCAGTAGCAGAATAACTGAGGGAAAAGAATGGATAAGTGACCCGGAAGATAAAACAGTGGAAATAATTAACACAGAGCAGAATAAAGAAAAAAGAATGAAAAGGGGCTTCCCTGGTGGCGCAGTGGTTGAGAGTCTGCCTGCCAATGCAAGGGACATGGGTTCGTGCCTGGTCCAGGAAGATCCCACATGCCATGGAGCGGCTAGGCCCGTGAGCCATGGCCGCTGAGCCTGTGTGTCCAGAGCCTGTGCTCTGCAACGGGAGAGGCCACAACAGTGAGAGGCCCACGTACCAAAAAAGAAAAAAGAAAAAAAAAATGAAAAGAATTGAAGACAGGCTCAGAGATATCTGGGACAACATTAAAAGCAGCAATATACGAATTATAGGGGTCCCAGAAGAAGAATACAATAAAAAGGGACTGAGAAAATATTTAAATAGATTATAGTTGAAAACTTCCCTTATATGGGAAAAGACTAACTTAATCAAGTACAAGAAGCACAGAGAGTCCCATACAGGATAAATCCAAGGAGAAACATGCCAAGAGACATATTAATCAAACTATCAAAAACTAAATACACAGAATAAATACTAAAAGGAGCAAGGGAAAAACAACAAATAACACACAAGGGAATCCCCATAAGGTTAACAGCTGATCTTTCAGCAGAAAGTCTGCAAGACAGAAGGGAATGGCAGGACATACTTAAAGTGATGAAAGGGAAAAACCTACAACCAGGATTACTCTACCCAAAAAGGATCTCATTCAGATTCGACAGAGAAATTAAAACCTTTACAGACAAGCAAAATCTAACAAAATTCAGCACCAACAAACCAGCTTTTACAACAAATGTTAAAGGAAGTTCTCTAGGCAGGAAACACAAGAGAAGGAAAAGACTTACAATAACAAACCCAAAACAATTAAGAAAATGGTAATAGGAACATACATATTGATAATTATCTTAAATGTAAATGGATTAAATGCTCCAACCAAAAGACATAGACTGGCTGAATAGATACAAAAACAAGAGCCGTATATATGCATTCTACAAGAGACCCATTTCAGAAATAGGGACACATACAGACTGAAAGTGAGGGAATAGAAAAAGTTATTCCATGCAAATGGAAATCAAAAGAAAGATGAAGTAGCAATAGTCATATCAGATAAAATAGACTTTAAAATAAAGACAATTACAAGAGACAAGGTGGACACTACATAATGATCAAGGGATCAATACAGGAAGAAGATATAACAATTGTAAATATTTATGCACCCAACATTGGAGCACCTCAATACATAAGGCAAATGCTAACAGCAATAAAAGGGGAAATCAACAGTAGCACAATCTTAGTAGGGAACTTTAACACCCCACATTCACCACTGGACAGATCATCCATAATGAAAATAAATAAGGAAACACAAGCTTTAAAAGATACATTAAACAAGATGGACTTAGTTGATATTTATAGGATATTCCATCCAAAAACAACAGAATACATTTTCTTCTCAATTGCACATGGAACATTTCTAGGATAGATCATATCTTGGGTCACATACCAAGCCTTGGTAAATTTAACAGAATTGAGATTGTATCAAGTATCTTTTTCTACCACAGCACTATGAGACTAGACATCAATTACAGGAAAAATATCTGTAAAAAATACAAACATGGAGGCTAAACAATGCACTATGTAATAACCCAGAGATCAGTGAAGAAATCAGAGATGAAATAAAAAAATACCTAGAAACAAATGATAATGAAAACACGATGACCCAAAACACATGGGATGCAGCAACAGCAGTTCCAAGAGGGAAGTTTATAGCAATATGATCCTACCTCAAGAAACAAGAAACATCTCAAGTAAACAACCTAAACTTACCTCTAAAGAAATTAGATAAAGGAGAAAAAGAGAACCCCAATGTTAGCAGAAGGAAAGAAATCAAAATGATCAGATCAGAAATAAATGAAAAAGAAATGAAGGAAACAATAGCAAAGACAAAAAAAACTAAAAGCTGGTTCTTTGAGAAGATAAACAAAATTGATAAACCATTAACCAGGCTAACCAAGAAAAACAAGGGAGAAGACTCAAATCAATAGAATTAGAAATGAAAAAGGAGAAGTAACAACTAACATTGCAGAAATACAAAGCATCATGAGAGATTACTACAAGCAACTATATTCCAATAAAATGGACAACCTGGAATAAATGGACAAGCTCTTAGAAAATCACAACCTTCTGGGACTGGACCACGAAGAAACAGAAAACATAAACAGATCAATCACAAGCACTGAAATTGAGACTGTGATTAAAAATCTTCCACCAAACCAAATCCCAGGACAGATGGCTCCACAGGCGAATTCTATCAAACTTTTAGAGAAGAGCTAACACCTCTCCTTCTCAAACTCTCCCAAAATATGTCAGAGGGAGGAAGACTTCCAAAATCATTCTATGAGGCCACCATCGTCCTGCTACCAAAAGCAAAGATGTCACAAAGAAAGAAAACTACAAGCCAATATTACTGATGAACATAGATGCAAAATCCTCAACAAAATACAAGCAAACAGAATCCAACAGCACATTAAAAGGATCATACACCATGATCAAGTGGGGTTTACCCCAGGAATGCAAGGATTCTTCAATATATACAAATCAATGAATGTGATACACCATATTAACAAATTGAAGAAGAAAAACTATATGAACCTCATAATAGATACAGAAAAACTTTCAACAAAATTCAACACCAATTTATAATAAAAACCCTCCAGAAAGTAGGCATAGACAGAACTTACCTCAACATAATAAAGGTCATATATGACAAACCCACAGCTACATCATTCTCAATGGGGAAAAAGTGAAAACATTTCCACTAAGATCAGGAACAAGACAAGGTTGCCCACTGTCACCACTATTATTCAACATAGTTTTGGAAGTTTTAGTCACAGCAATCAGAGAAGAAAAAGAAAAAAAAGGACCCAATTTGGAAAAGAAGAAGTAAAGCTGTCACTGTTTGCAGATGACATGATACTATACATAGAGAATGCTAAAGATGCCACAAAAATCTACTAGAGCTAATCAATGAATTTGGTAAAGTTGCAGGATACAAAATTAATGCACAGAAATCTCTTGCATTCCTATACACTAATGGTGAAAAATCTGAAAGAGAAATTAAGGAAACACTCCCATTTACCGTCACAACATAAAGAATAAAATACCTAGGAATAAACCTACCTAAGGAGACAAAATACCTGTATGCAGAAAACTATAAGACACTGGTGAAAGAAATTAAAGATGATACAAACAGATGGAGAGGTATACCATGCTCTTGGATTGGAAAAATCAACATTGTGAAAATGACTGTACTACCCAAAGCAATCTACAGATTCAATGCAATCTCTATAAAACTACCAATGGCATTTTGCACAGTACTAGAAAAAAAAATTTCACAATTTGTATGGAAACACAAAGGACCCAAATAGTCAAAGCAATCCTGAGAAAGCAAAACTGAGCTGGAGGAATCAGGCTCCCTGACTTCAGACTATACTACAAAGCTACAGTCATCAAGACAGTATGGTACTGGCACAAAAACAGAAATATAGATCAAAGGAACACGACAGAAAGCCCAGAGATAAAACCACACACATATGGTCACCTTATTTTGGTAAAGGAGTCAAGAATATATAAAGGAGAAAAGACAGCCCCTTCAGTAAGTGGTGCTGGGAAAACTGGACAGCTACATGTAAAAGAATGAAATTAGAACACTCTCTAACACCATACAGAAAAATAAACTCATAATGGACTAAATATCTAAATGTAAGGCCAGACACTATAAAACTCTTAGAGGAAAACATAGGCAGAATATTCTGTGGCATAAATCACAGCAAGATCCTTTTTTACACACCTCCTAGAGAAATGGAAATGAAAACAAAAATAAACAACTAGGACCTTATGAAACTTAAAAGCTTTTGCACAACAAAGGAAACCATAAACAAGACGAAAAGACAACCTTCAGAATGGGTGAAAATATTTGCAAATGAAGCAACTGACAAGAAATTAGTCTCCAAAATATACAAGCAGCTCATGCAGCTCAATATCAAAAAAAACAACCCAATCCAAAAATGGGCAGAAGACCTAAATGAACATTTCTCCAAAGAAGATATACAGATTGCTAACAAACACATGAAAAAATGCTCAACATCACTAATCATTAGAGAAAGGCAAATCAAAACTATAATGAGGTATCACCTCACACCAGTCAGAATGGCGATCATTAAAAAATCTACCAACCATAAATGCTGGAGAGGGTGTGGGGAAAAGGCAACTCTCTTGCACTATTGGTGGGAATGTTAATTGATATAGCCACTATTTAGAACAGTAGGGAGGTTCCTTAAAAAAACTAAAACTAGAACTACCTATGACACAGCAATCCCACTACTGGGCATATACCCTGAGAAAACCGTAATTCAAAAAGAGTCATGTACCACAATGTTCATTGCAGCTATATTTACAATAGCGAGGACATGGAAGCAACCTAAGTGTCCATCGACAGATGAATGGATAAAGAAGATGTGGCAAATGTATACAATGGAATATTACTCAGCCACAAAAAGAAATGAAACTGAGTTGTTTGTAGTGAGGTGGATGGACTTTGAGTCTCTCATACAGAGTGAAGTAAGTCAGAAGGAGAAAAACAAATATCGTATGCTAACACATATATATGAATTCTTAAAAAAAAAAAAGGTTATGAAGAACCTAGGGGCAGGACAGGAATAAAGACCCAGATGCAGAGAATGGACTTGAGGACATAGGGAGGGGGAAGGGTAAGCTGGGATGAAGTGAGAGAGTGGCACGGACATATATACACTACCAAATGTAAAATAGATAGCTAGTGGGAAGCAGCCACATAGCACAGGGAGATCCTCTCGGTGCTTTGTGATCACCTAGAGGGGAGAGATAGGGGGAGCGGGAGGGAGACGTAAGAGGGAGGAGATATGGGGATATATGTATATGTATAGCTGATTCACCTTGTTATAAAGCAGAAACTAACACACCATTGTAAAGCAATAATACTCCAATAAAGATGTTTAAAAAAAAGTGTACCACTCCTCCACTTTTTGAAAAAAGAATATAAATTGTCATTTTTGATTTTTAGATAGAATAGATTTTTCTTAGTCTGTACCATTTTTGCTGTCAACTCAACTGTCAATAATAAATAATGTATGTAAGACTCAACTATAGAAGTTTACACAAAGCCAGGTTTTAAAGTGGGCTAATTTTTATGGCTTCCTACCCATAAAATGGTCTAATTTTTAGCAATTTTCTGCTCATGAAAAGCTCTTTTTAAAAATCAACTTTTCTTTGAAACCGAACATGAACAATGGTTACTTTCACTTACAACAGCACTGAGCTTCTAAATGTTGATTGGTTTTTCATGAGAAATCTTTTTTTTTCCCCTCACCTGCTGATGAAAGCAAATCTATTGCAAATTACATAAGTGAAATTCTGTATTATCCTTTGTTATCTAAGTCCTAGAAATAAAGACTTTTCACATGAGCACTTTTCACATGTGCTCTTTATAGCACATGTGAAAAGAATGGATGCTATATAAATGGATGTTTGTTGAATAGTCATTGCCCATAAAGTTTGAACATTTATAAACATCCATCAGGGTTCAACCTGATTTTAAATCACTGTTGCTCGAGGTCTTCAGCTGGCATCAGCTCTTCCTTAACCTGATCTCCATAGGCAATAAAACAACAATAATATTTCCTCATTTGTTGACACAGGGCAAATGTAACCCTGGCCTCAGAGTCAGGAGGCCAGTGTTCTGGACTTGTCCCCCTCACTAATAGACATGTGGTTGGTGGCAATCCCTGAGCTTTCTGAACTGTAGTTTGCTCACCTGCTAAATGAGGGATCTGCATTAGATAACCTCTGAGGACATTTTAAAGGCAACATTCCACAACTGTAAAAAATGTGATTAACTGGCTAGCAGCTGACCTTCCCCATATTTTATGTTTTTTAAAGAGCTGAGGTGCCAAGCTGATGGTCTCTGTGGTCTCTGAACAAAAGTGCTGTGAAATATTGTTTAATTTTATAGTTTCATCAAAATGAAACATCTATATTTTCTGCAAAATATGTAAATGAACAAGTAAAATAAGTAAATGCTTGCATGATAACATACAGAAGGAAGAGAAAGAAAGGAGGAAAATAAGTGACGATGGACATTTATGTGTAGGATATCCCCATCTTTGGGAATATCCATAGAAAATGTCACAGTCACAACATGTTGGGATGAGAATGGGATCAAAGGCATTGTCAGCTTCTTTCCAAACAAGCCATTCATTTATTTGTCTACTCATTCATTTTATTCATCCAACAATTTTTTGGCAGACTATGTAACAGGCACTCTTCTAGACTCTTCTAGAGATAAATAACACAGACAAAGTTTCTGTGTGCATGGAACTTACATTATAGAGGAAATGACAATGAACAAGTGAACAAAGGTTAAATAATAAAATTTTTAGTGAGTGATAGTGTTATGAAGAAAATAAAACATGGAACATGAAGAAGAGTGGGAGGCGGGGAACAAGAGGCATGAGGTGGATGTAGATTAGATGGTGAGGGAAGGAGACAATCATTTGAAGACCACATGTACACCCTCAGGGGAATCCAGGTCCTCCTTTATTGCATCAGGATCTGATTATGAGAGGTGTACCCACTTTGCCTGGCATTAAACACATCTCTTCATTGTGGTGAGCCTTGGCACAAACACCCTTGGTGCTGGTATGTTATTGCTCATTATAGCAGAGCGTGAGTTAAAGCAGGATTGAGTTACTGAGAGAGGAAAAAGAAGCACCGAAGTTGAGAAGACAGTGAAGAGGTAAAGAGTAAAGGTTAATGGGGGTTATCAGAGGCCAGGTAACAAATCCGAGGATAGACTTACAGAGCAGCACAATCAAGAAAGAATCCAAGAATAGGTCAGCTCCCATGAACTTGGATGCCCATCATCCTAGAAGTCAGGGAGCAGGGTAAGGTTGTCAAAGAGGTAGGCAGCTGACCTAAAGAAAGAGAAATGTAACAGAAGCTAAGAGCATGAATAGACAACCCTAAGGTCAGGAAAAGTACACCTGCAAAAACAAGGTCAGCAAATAATTGACCAGCAATATCCCAATATTAGTTAGCAAACATTTATTTTGTGCTTGCTGAGAGCCACTTCTGAGTAAAAGTGGCAGGTGATAATTGGTAGGGTCAGAGTGTCAGGAAAGGACACACATCATTACTCTGTCAGAAGTTCCTTCATGATTCTGTGCACCACATGCACCCATCTGTAAGGACTTTGCCAGAATAGCTGGAGCAGGGCCTGGGTAAAACGCAAAATGGCATCATAGAAAGCTCTCTTCATATACTTTTCTATACTTACTATCCCATTCATTTTATTCCACTGAGGATGGCGATTTGATCAGGTCAAGCAGATCTAACTGTTAGCACCAAAATTCTTCTTCTAGGGCTGCCCATTTGATGATAGCTTTGCAATGTTATTAGTAGTAGTGGCAAATATAAATTTAATTTCCTTTCTTGTACCATTAATGTGATGTTCAACACTTTTCTTCACCAGGCCCCAAACTTCCCCTCCAGCTTCATTAGACATTATACTCAAGTCACTTTTCATTAGACATTATACTCAAGTCACTTTTCATTAGATGTTATACTCAAGTCACTTTTCAGACCTTTGTGTCCGCCTGTTTTCTCCTACTCTTCCAAGTGTTCTTGACCTGAGGTCCATAGATCTAGGCATCCAAGGATGGATTTCATGGAAACCATGAGTTCTTGGTAACTTCATGTAAATTATGCATGCAAGTTTACATGTGCATTTTGTCAGCTTCTTAAAGGGGTCTATGACTCCCAAAAAGTTAAAAATTATTATGCTATTCCCCCAGCCTCAAATAGTCATTTTCCTGTCAGCATCCTTAGGTGATACTATTTATTCTTATTCTTTAAGACCTTCATGATGTCATCTCCATTCTAAATTTCCCAGGTCAAAATCAAATCAATCTTTACTCTCAACTTCCATCATGGTTTGGATAAACTTCTAAAGAAAACATATTTCAATTTGCCTTATGGTAAGGTCAATAATTAAATGCCTGTCTATCCTAATGGACTGATAACTCCTTGGGGAGAGGAAAACTCATACTACATTTGTCTTTGTGTACAGTAGTTGCAGTAATACTTTATAAATAGTAAATACACAAAATAAAGTTTTCTGTGTTAAACTGAATAGGATGCTGTCCATTTTTATTGGATTTAACAGACTCTGGAGGTGTCTGCCTGGGTCTTTGTTACCCACTGTACTTCTCATTCCTTTCTGACTTTGAACTCTTGTTGACGTAAGTTCCATTGGCTTAAGTAGAGTAGCTTCTGCCATGCCTGAGCAGCCCTACTCCATACACATACTTCTAACCTCATTCTTATATGGCATTAACTCTACATTTAGCCCTAAGCACAGGTCTCTGCCCACTAGTTCCCTGCAGTTCTGTGTGAACTTCATTTTCAAGTGAGCTTGTCAACATTCATTCAACAAAGACTTCTGGAAGGGGTTTTTTATTATGTACCAGAGACTGAATTTAGTATGGAGAATCAAATGGTGAATAACAGACACTGACATGCAACCACCACCTATAATTTGTGGAAATCTTGAAGGGCAGTGTTGGTCTCTGATGTGATACCAGGCTCATATCACACTTTAATTCCTCAATGATTATGTTCACCTTTCTCTGCTGGGCACAAGAAGTAAGTGGTGAATGCTGACACTTGTCGGCCTCTAAAAGACCCTGGAAGGGTGTGTTGCTGTTTTAAGAATTTGATATCACATACATAACCAAAATTTGACAGCCACACTTTATTTTTCTAGTTTTACAATTCTGTTTTACTGCCATCCGTGGACTGCCTTGTGCTAAAGCATAAGGGTTATACATTAGGATGAAAGATGTTTCCTCCAAATATGGATTAGTTGCAAAGCAATCATAATAATGAAATGGATTGTGGGTGTAATGTGTCTATGTTTTCTCATTATAACATATTTTTCTGTGATGTTCCTGTAATAAATGTACCATTTGTACGTATTAAAAATGACATAAGTAACCATTATAGAAATATTATCTTTCTCCCATGACAATATTGAGGACTGTTTTTTTATTGAAAAGGGTACTATCATTTGCATGTTAAATTTTAAGTGGATTTCTTTATTTTAAATTGTAAGTAAGAGAAGGAAGTTTAATAGAACATTTGCTGCACTTTTCTTTTTCTGTTGTTTCTCATTTGTCCTGATGTCTTTGAGACTCCCAATTATACAAGGATCATTTCCACATTTAGATGGGTCTGATTAGCTAATGCTATGAAAAGCTTCTGAAAAGCTCAGACCTATCTAAGTGAAAGAAACCTTGATTTTGTCTTACATAGAGAATAAAAGAAATTTTTAAAAATAGTGACTCCTTCAATGTGAAATGTATCAGAGTATAACCAGGTCCCCTTTATCTCCATCCTTCCTCCTTAATCTCCTTTCCGTGAGCTGTAGAGGAAACAAGTCACCATGTGTGTATTTGTTATGACCATTGAGGTTTCTAGCTCTTTAATTTCCTGGAGTGTTGATAGCTCCAAAGGGTTTCGAGTGCTTGTTTACCTGGAAAAATTCTAAATGTTGTTTGTATTGATGACACAATAACCATGCCATCCATTGGTGCTGAAATTGCACTTTTTATACCACCTTCTCTTTTCCCTAGGCTTCTGTGCCAGCTTAGCTTTTCCTTCCTTGCTCAATGCATCTCACTAATTTGTCTTCTCTGAACTTCTTACTCTAGTCACTTTCAAGCAGTTTAGGTTTTAGTTGCAGTTGTCTCATGTGTATGTCATAGTTTATTAGATATATGACTTTGGGCAAGTCACATAATTGTTCTCAGCATCGTTTCCCTCTGTGAAAAGTGGGAGTAACATCATTTACTTTGATGGGTTCCAAAAGAAGACATCCCTCTCTTTTTTTGTGTCACATTCCTACCTTAGTCTCCAGAGAATGAAATTAAGCCTTTTTTTCCCCCTCTATCAACATGCTCTGGAAGTGTCTTCTGCATAACTCTCCATCTACTTGCTGTCATCACCAAGAGAGGCTCTGACTCTACAGATGAAAAATTCACCTTCATTAGGTCATGTTTCACCCTTACATAGAGTTATGATGTTCAAAGTTACTGTTCACTCATGTCATCTTCTTTTGGACCAGGGTCACTCAGGCGAGGTGGGTACTCTACCTCCACTTCCTACTGCCAAGCCACAAGCACACCTGGACAAGGTTATTGAGTGAAGAATGTTCCTGTTTTTTTTTTTTTTTTTTTTTTTTTTTTTTTTGGTGGTACGTGGGCCTCTCACTGTTGTGGCCTCTCCCATTGCGGAGCACAGGCTCCGGACGCACAGGCTCAGCAGCCATGGCTCATGGGCCCAGCCGCTCCATGGCATGTGGGATCTTCCCGGACCGGGGTACAAACCCATGTCTCCTGCATCAGCAGGCGGACTCTCAACCACTGCGCCACCCAATGTTGCTGTTTTTGCTCTGCACTTTCCTGAGAGTTTGGAAGGTATGCCTGCTCTACTTGCATCTGGGTGGGAAAATCAGAGTCTACTCTGTAGACCTAGCACTGCAGGTGGGCCCCCAAAATTAGGGTAAAGAAAAACAAGGAGACATTGTCACTTTGGCCTCATTTCCCCACCATGACCTCCCATCTAGCTATAGCAAGACCTTGTTCTTTAGGGATGGCTCAGCCCAACAATAAAACTAATACTTGGATTTCACTTGCTCTTCTTGTATCTATATTCCTATTGTTTATAACCCCAAAGAGTGGAAGTAAGCATGTTAAAATATAGTACACTCAGGACTTCCCTGGTGGTCCAGCAGTTAAGACTCTGCACTCCCAATGAAGGGGGCCTGGGTTCAATCCCTGGTCAGGGAACTAGATCCTGCATGCAACTAAGAGCCTGCATGCCACAGCTAAAGACCCCGTATGCTGCAACGAAGATCCTGCACACAGCCTGCAGCTAAGACCCCCCAGAACCAAATAAATAAACAAATAAATAAATATTTTAAAATATATATGTATAATACACTCATGCTTTCCCATACCCAGCCAAACCTCAACAAATTATATTGACAAATAAATGAGACAGCATATGTAAGAACATTTAGCATTCCTTATATTTTTGTTTATTCTTTCATTTTGGACAGGATACCCATTTCCTTTTATGATGTAGTTTATACGTGTAAAGTACACAGTGACATGTTAGACATTAAGTAGAGTGTTCCATAAAGTTTGTTTTATCTTGATTTCAAAATGGCTTTTAGGTATTCAAAAGACTCAAGGCACTTGTCTTCCACAGCAATATGAGGAGATGCTTTTTGTTCTGGCCATCATTTTATTTTCTTGCTTTGACTTTCACTTCATCTAATGGCATAATTTTACCTTTATAAATCCTCTAATTAAAAACTTACAAACTTGTTGCTTAAAGTTAATTCATTTCTGCCATTCAATTAATAGGTTTCATTTATGACCAATACTTCCTATATTATATACATACATTTTATACATGGTATATGAACTAATATATATAATTTACTTTCCTTTATCCAGCATTTAAAGCACTCATCATCATGTGAGTAGTTAAGGACCCTATACATTAACTCTGCTTTTAAAATTTTTAACATATTTCATCAGTAACTCATATCTTTTTCAACTCTTCTAAGTCTTCTTTGAGTAGAATTATTATTTATGTTTCCATTTCATTTGTTCCTATTTCTTCGTTGGTTGAATTTTCACTCTCTGCCATCATCCATAACTATAATATTTTTGGTTTTACTGTACTCACCTCCTCATTCTCTCCTCCAAGTAACTTTTGCCTCAAAATAAAAGAAATAGATTTCACAGATGAAGAAACAAATTCAGAGGTTAAATTACTGGCTTGAAGTCTTACTGGTAGTAAGTGGCAGGACAGCATTTAAACTAAAATTTTTATTTTAGATTTGAACTTCAGTGCTTTTTCCACCAGACTAAGTGATCTTATCAGTACAATTACTTCATTTCCTTGAGGCCCACCTGGATTTATTATCAGGTTTAGGATGTGTTATAATAGACATGCACAGCATATTTTTACAAATAATTTGTTGAATTTTGTTAATTGGCAAGTTTATACAGGTAGTGAATTCCAATTATGAATTTTGGATGAAAGATATCTTTCTCCAAGTAGATATATAGATAAAGGTATACATATACCTCTATTTTTCAGAAAAAGTCTTAAAACATTTGAATTTAACTTTGCCCTGTGTGCTTCTTTATAATAAATTTACGTTTCAAGAGTAGTGCGTTTTTTTTCCCTGAATCCAAGGTTCTATTGGTATTAATTACTAATATTTAGGTAGAACATTAAGTTTAATAACTGTTTTCCTGATTTCTCATGAGATTCTCCCCAACCATTTCTGCAGATAAAGAAATTGAGGCCCAGAAAAATTGATACTTGTCCAAAATCACAAAGTTAGTAGCTTAGCAGAAGCTTGGAACTAGCTTTGGTCTCCAAATTCCCTTTAATTTTTTTTAAACCCAGTTTTGTTTTTAGCCTAACTAGAATGAATTTGAAATTTGTGCCTAAGAGGCATTTTTTTTCCTTTCCAAAGAGTTTCAGTTTTTTCTTTGAACTATAGTTGATTTACAATATCATGTTAGTTTCAGGTGTACAGCAGAATGATTCAGTGCCTGAATATATGTGTGTGTGTGTGTGTGTGTGTGTGTGTGTGTGTGTTCTTTTTCAGATTCTCTTCCATTACAGGTTATTACAAACTATATTGAGTATAGTTCCCTGTGTTCAATTTTCCTTTTAAATCAGTAGTAAGGAAGTAAGGAAGTAAATATTAGTTTTGCTCTTAAGAAACACACATCTGTCGAATATATACATATGTTATATATATGTTCATATCTGTTTGTTGTATGTATGTGCTATGTATATGTATTTCTTCATCTTGATAATATGTCTCTTCAAAGAGATTACTTTTGTCTCTCTTTTTCTCAAAACTCAGTCTCTGAATACTCTACCCTAATCCAGCTAACAAGAATATTATGAACTGTGTGTAGCTTCACGATTATGACCATGATGTAGAACACTAAGAACTTAAAAGTGGGCAGACTTCTGGGTAAGATGGCGGAAGAGTAAGACGCGGAGATCACCTTCCTCCCCACGGATACACCAGAAATACAGCTACACGTGGAACAACTCCTACAGAACACCTACTGAACGCTGGCAGAAGACCCCAGACCTCCCAAAAGGCAAGAAACACCCCACATACCTGGGTAGGGCAAAGCGGAGAGATCCCCACACAGAGGATCAGTGCCGAGCGGCAATCACCAGCCTGAGAGGCTTGTCTGCTCGCCCGCCGGGGCACGCAGCGCTTGAAGCTGAGGCTCGGGCTGCGGTCAGAGCGCAGGGAGAGGACTGGGGCTGGCGGCGAGAACTCAGCCTGAAGGGAGCTAATGAGCCACAGCTAGCCAGGAGGGAGTCCGGGAAAACTCTGGAGCTGCCAAAGAGGCAAGAGACTTTTTCTTCCCTCTTGGTTTCCTGGTGCGTGAGGAGAGGGGATTAAGAGCGCTGCTTAAAGGGGCTCCACAGACAGGCGCGAGTCGCGACTGAAAGTGCGGAGCCCAGTGACGGGCGTGGGACGCTGGGGCTGCTGCTGCCGCCGCCAAGAAGCCTGTGTGCGAGCGCAAGTCACTGCCCACACCGCCCTTCCGGGAGCCTGTGCAGCCCGCCACTGCCGGGGTCCCGGGATCCAGGGGCGGCTTCCCTGGGAGAACACACGGCGCGCCTCGGGCTGGTGCAACGTCACGCCGACTTTTGCCGCTGCAGGCTCGCCCCGCACTCCGTGCCCCTCCCTCCCGCCCGGCCTGAGTGAGCCAGAGTCACCGAAGAGGCTGCTCCTTTAACCCTGTCCTGTCTGAGCGAAGAACAGACGCCCTCCGGCGACCTACATGCAGAGGCGGGGCCAAATCCAAAGCTGAGACCCAGGAGCTGTGAGAACAAAGAAGAGAAAGGGAAACCTCTCCCAGCAGCCTCAGAAGCAGCGGATTAAAGCTCCACAATCAACTTGATGTACCCTGCATCTGTGGAATACATGAATAGACAACACATCATCCCAAATTGAGGAGCCCGGAGTCAGTGCTGTGCCTCTGAGGTGGGAGAGCCAACTTCAGGACACTGGTCCACAAGAGACCTCCCAGCTCCACATAATATCAAACTGCAAAAATCGTCCAGAAATCTCCATCTCAACACCAGCACCCAGCTTCACTCAACGACCAGCAAGCTACAGTGCTGGACACCCTAAGCCAAACAACTAGCAAGACAGGAACACAACGCGACCCATTAGCAGAGAGGTGGCCTAAACTCATAAAAAGTCTGCAGACACCCCAAAACACACCACCAGACGTGGACCTGCCCACCAGAAAGACAAGATCCAGCCTCATCCACCAGAACACAGGCACTAGTCCCCTCCACCAGGAAGCCTACACAACCCACTAAACCAACCTTAGCCACTGGGGACAGACACCAAAAACAACGGGAACTAGGAACCTGCAGCCTGCAAAAAGGAGACCCCAAACACAGTAACATAAGCAAAATGAGAAGACAGAAAAACACACAGCAGGAGAAGGAGCAAGATAAAAACCCACCAGATCTAACAAATGAAGAGGTAATAGGCAATCTACCTGAAAAAGAATTCAGAATAATGATGGTAAAGATGATCCAAGATTCTATTTCCCAGATCCAAAATCTTGGAAATAGAATAGACAAAATGCAAGAAACAGTTAACAAGGACCTAGAAGAACTAAAGATGAATCAAGCATCGATTAAAAACACAATACATGAAATAAAAAATACTCTAGATGGGATCAGTAGCAGAATAACTGAGGCAGAAGAACGGATAAGTGAGGTGGAAGATAAAATAGTGGAAATAACTGCTGCAGAGCAAAATAAAGAAAAAAGAATGAAAAGAACAGAGGACAGTCTCAGAGACCTCTGGGACAACATTAAACACACCAACATTCGAATTATAGGGGTTCCAGAAGAAGAAGAGAAAAAGAAAGGGACTGAGAAAATATTTGAAGAGATTATAGTTGAAAACTTCCCTAATATGGGAAAGGAAATAGTTAATCAAGTCCAGGAGGCACAGAGAGTCCCATACAGAATAAATCCAAGGAGAAATACGCCAAGACACATATTAATCAAACTGTCAAAAATTAAACACAAAGAAATCATATTAAAAGCAGCAAGGCAAAAACAACAAATAACACACAAGGGAATCCCCATCAGGATAATAGCTGATCTCTCAGCAGAAACTCTACAAGCCAGTAGGGAGTGGCAGGACATAATTAAAGAGATGAAGGAGAAAAACCTGCAACCAAGATTACTCTACCCAGCAAGGATCTCATTCAGATTTGATGGAGAAATTAAAATGTTTACAGACAAGCAAAAGCTGAGAGAGTTCAGCACCACCAAACCAGCTTTACAACATATGCTAAAGGAACTTCTCTAAGCAAGAAACACAACAGAAGGAAAAGACCTACAATAACGAACCCAAAACAATTAAGAAAATGGGAACAGGAACATACATATCAATAATTACCTTAAATGTAAATGGACTAAATGCTCCCACCAAGAGACACAGATTGGCTGAATGGATAAAAAAACAAGACCCATATATATGCTGTCTACAAGAGACCCACTTCAGACCTAGAGACACATACAGACTGAAAGTAAGGGGATGGAAAAAGATATTCCATGCAAATGGAAATCAAAAGAAAGCTGGAGTAGCAATTCTCATATCAGACAAAATAGACTTTAAAATAAAGACTACTAGAAGAGACAAAGAAGGACACTACATAATGATCAAGGGATCGATCCAAGAAGAAGATATAACAATTGTAAATATTTATGCACCCAACATAGGAGCACCTCAATACATAAGGCAAATACTAACAGCCACAAAAGGAGAAATCGACAGTAACACACTCATAGTAGGGGATTTTAACACCCCACTTTCACCAATGGACAGATCATCCAAAATGAAAATAAATAAGGAAACACAAGCTTTAAATGATACATTAAACAAGATGGACTTAATTGATATTTATAGGACATTCCATCCAAAAACAACAGAATACACATTTTTCTCAAGTGCTCATGGAACATTCTCCAGGATAGATCATATCTTGGGTCACAAATCAAGCCTCGGTAAATTTAAGAAAATTGAAATTGTATCAAGTATCTTTTCCGACCACAATGCTATGAGACTAGATATCAATTACAGGAAAAGAGCTGTAAAACATACAAACACATGGAGGCTAAACAATACACTACTTACTAACGAAGTGATCACTGAAGAAATCAAAGAGGAAATTTAAAAATACCTAGAAACAAATGACAATGGAGACACGACGACCCAAAACCTATGGAATGCAGCAAAAGCAGTTCTAAGAGGGAAGTTTATAGCAATACAATCCCACCTTAAGAAACAGGAAACATCTTGAATAAACAACCTAACCTTGCACCTAAAGCAATTAGAAGAACAAAAACATCCCAAAGTTAGCAGAAGGAAAGAAATCATAAAAATCAGATCAGAAATAAATGAAAAAGAAATGAAGGAAACGATAGCAAAGATCAACCAAACTAAAAGCTGGTTCTTTGATAAGATAAACAAAATTGATAAACCATTAGCCAGACTCATCAAGAAAAAAAGGGAGAAGACTCAAATCAATAGAATTAGAAATGAAAAAGGAGAAGTAACAACTGACACTGCAGAAATACAAAAGATCATGAGAAATTACTACAAGCAACTCTATTCCAATAAAATGGACAAGCTGGAAGCAATGGACAAATTCTTCGAAATGCACAACCTGCCAAGACTGAATCAGGAAGAAATAGAACATATGAACAGACCAATCACAAGCACTGAAATTGAAACTGTGATTAAAAATCTTCCAACAAACAAAAGCCCAGGACCAGATGGCTTCACAGGCGAATTCTATCAAGCATTTAGAGAAGAGCTAACACCTATCCTTCTGAAACTCTTCCAAAATATAGCAGAGGGAGGAACACTCCCAATCTCATTCTACGAGGCCACCATCACCTTGATACCAAAACCAGAAAAGGATGTCACAAACAAAGAAAACTACAGGCCAATATCACTGATGAACATAGATGCAAAAATTCTCAACAAAATACTAGCAAACAGAATCCAACAGCACATTAAAAGGATCATACACCATGATCAAGTGGGGTTTATTCCAGGAATGAAAGGATTCTTCAATATACGCAAATCAATCAATGTGATACACCATATTAACAAGTTGAAGGAGAAAAACCATATGATCATCTCAATAGATGCAGAGAAAGCTTTCGACAAAATTCAACACCCATTTATGATAAAAACCCTACAGAAAGTAGGCATAGAGGGAACTTTCCTCAACATAATAAAGGCCATATATGACAAACCAACAGCCAGCATCGTCCTCAATGGTGAAAACCGAAACCATTTCCACTAAGATCAGGAACAAGACAAGGTTGCCCACTCTCACCACTCTTATTCAACATAGTTTTGGAAGTTTTAGCCACAGCAATCAGAGAAGAAAAGGAAATAAAAGGAATCCAAATGGGAAAAGAAGAAGTAAAGCTGTCACTGTTTGCAGATGACATGATACTATACATAAAGAATCCTAAAGATGCTACCAGAAAACTACTAGAGTTAATCAATGAATTTGGTAAAGTTGCAGGATACAAAATTAATGCACAGAAATCTCTGGCATTCCTATATACTAATGATGAAAAATCTGAAAGTGAAATCAAGGAAACACTCCCATTTACCATTGCAACAAAAAGAATAAAATATCTAGGAATAAACCTACCTAAGGAGACAAAAGACCTGTATGCAGAAAATTATAAGACACTGATGAAAGAAATTAAAGATGATACAAATAGATGGAGAGATGTACCATGTTCTTGGATTGGAAGAATCAACATTGTGAAAATGACTCTACTACCCAAAGCAATCTACAGATTCAATGCAATCCCTATCAAACTACCACTGGCATTTTTCACAGAACGAGAGCAAAAAATTTCACAATTTGTATGGAAACACAAAAGACCCCGTATAGCCAAAGCAATCTTGAGAACGAAAAATGGAGCTGGAGGAATCAGGGTCCCTGACTTCAGACTATACTACAAAGCTACAGTAATCAAGACAGTATGGTACTGGCACAAAAACAGAAAGATAGATCAGTGGAACAGGATAGAAAGCCCAGAGTTAAACCCACGGACATATGGTCACCTTATCTTTGATAAAGGAGGCAGGAATGTACAGTGGAGAAAGGACACTCTCTTCAATAAGTGGTGCTGGAAAAACTGGATAGGGACATGTCAAAGTATGAGATTAGATCACTCCCTAACACCATACACAAAAATAAGCTAAAATGGATTATATACCTAAATGTAAGGCCAGACACTATCAAACTCTTAGAGGAAAACATAGGCAGAACACTCTATGACATAAATCACAGCAAGATCCTTTTTGACCCACCTCCTAGAGAAATGGAAATAAAGACAAAAATAAACACATGGGACCTAATGAAACTTAAAAGCTTTTGCATAGCAAAGGAAACCAAAAACAAGACCAAAAGACCACCCTCAGAATGGGAGAAAATATTTGCAAATGAAGCAACTGACAAAGGATTAATCTCCAAAATTTATAAGCAGCTCATGCAGCTCTATAACAAAAAAACAAACAACCCAATCCAAAAATGGGCAGAAGACCTAAATAGACATTTCTCCACAGAAGATATACAGACTGCCAACAAACACATGAAAGGATGCTCAACATCTTTACTCATTAGAGGAATGCAAATCAAAACTACAATGAGATATCATCTCACACCAGTCAGAATGGCCATCATCAAAAAATCTAGAAACAATAAATGCTGGAGAGGGTGTGGAAAAAAGGGAACACTCTTGCACTGCTGGTGGGAATGTGAATTGGTACAGCCACTATGGAGAACAGTATGGAGGTTCCTTAAAAAACTACAAATAGAACTACCATATGACCCAGCAATCCCACTACTGGGCATATACCCTGAGAAAACCATAATTCAAAAAGAGACATGTACCAAAATGTTCATAGCAGCCCTATTTACAATAGCCTGGAGATGGAAACAACCTAAGTGTCCATCATCAGATGAATGGATGAAGAAGATGTGGCATATATATACAATGGAATATTACTCAGCCATAAAAAGAAATGAAATTGAGCTATTTGTAATGAGGTGGATAGACCTAGAGTCTGTCATACAGAGTGAAGTAAGTCAGAAAGAGAAAGACAAATACTGTATGCTAACACATATATATGGAATTTAAGAAAAAAAAATGTCATGAAGAACATAGGGGTAAGACAGGAATAAAGACACAGACCTACTAGAGAATGGACTTGAGGATATGGGGAGGGGGAAGGGTAAGCTGTGACAAAGTGAAAGAGCGGCATGGACATATATACACTTCCAAACGTAAGGTAGATAGCTTGTGGGAAGCAGCCGCATAGCACAGGGAGATCAGCTCGGTGCTTTGTGACCGCCTGGAGGGGTGGGATAAGGAGGGTGGGAGGGAGATGCAAAAGGGAGGGGATATGGAAACATATGTATATGTATAACTGATTAAATTTGTTATAAGGCAAAAATTTTTTTTTTTTTTTTTTTTTTTTTTTTTTTTTTTTTTTTTTTGCGGTATGCGGGCCTCTCACTGTTGTGGCCTCTCCCGTTGCGGAGCACAGGCTCCGGATGCGCAGTCCCAGCGGCCATGGCTCACGGGCCCAGCCGCTCCGCGGCATATGGGATCCTCCCAGACCGGGGCCCGAACCCGTATCCCCTGCATCGGCAGGCGGACTCTCAACCACTGCGCCACCAGGGAGGCCCAAAAAATTTTTAAAAAAATAAATAAAATATATATTAAAAAAATAATAAGTAATACAAATAAACTGCAAAAAAAATTTAAAAAAAGAACTTAAAAGTGAGACTGCAGAAACACCACAGAGCCAGAGAGCCTGTTCTAATTAGCTCCCCCACCCTTTCCCAGATACTTAAAAGTGATCCTAACTTGGATGGATGTATATGCATATGCTACAGGGGTCACTGCATCTCTTTAGCCCTTCTTGGAAGATTAAAGTAAGATTTCTGATGGATGATTGAGATAACCCAAGGCTTATTTTGTCCAGTATGTTGTAGAAGCTGAGTTAATTTGTTTAAGTGAACCACAGATTCACTTGAAAAACCACAGGTTTTTTGTACTTAGTTCCATCCAGTAGAGGGATTAGAGAGGTAATATTTAAGGTTTTAAGGTCCAGATACCTGCAATTATATGATGACTTATCAGAAAATTTTCAAGTCGTATAAGGTGAAAATGGACTTAGGAACCGAATTCATTTGAAATGATTGTCTTTACAAATACCAGCATGGAAGTGTTGATAAAAGTACAGGATTCTGTGAGTTGCTTTTGCCTCGTCTCTCTGTTTTTATATCACACTAATTGACATCCAGTTGCTGGCAACTGTAAATTAATAAATAGAAACATAACTTTGATTTTACAAGTCCTACTGAATAATATGTGCAATTTATGGGGATACTCTAAAGAGTTGTGTTTTTGTATCAGCTCTTTAGCAGTCAATTACACTGAGCTGGTCAATCTGCATATTTGTGTAGATATTTATACTCCCATAAGATGCCTATTGATTTTTTTACTTCTCCTGAAATCATGACTTCCTTAGGATGGTTGTAAGAATTCATTGGTCTTGACCTCAATTATTCATTTTCCTATTCTCTCTTCTCCTGGGGCTCATTAGGAGAATATATCTTGAAAAGTAAAATGCATGTTGCCTTTCCTTTTCACTGGGGTCATTTGCTTATTTATTCAACAAAGCGTATTTGGGCCACTGCCATGTGCCAGATGTTCTGCAAGGTCCTGGGGATTCAGGGGTGAGTGACCAATATACGATCCCTTCACATTCACGGAGCTTCCAGTTTAGCAAATAAGAACAAGCCAAAATAGTAAAGACCAGCAAAATGAGAACCAAAAAGGTAAAGTATAGAGTGCCATGGGGTTGGATAGTATATTAAGAAGCTGAGGACTACAGACAGAAAGAGTCAATTTCCACATTGTTTGGGAGAACGAAAGAGTGGAGGAGAGGTATAGGTGGTAGAAAATTAGGAACAAAGAGGTAGGCAGAGAGAGAATCAGAGAAGAAGGAGAGAAGACAGAATAGCATAGACATAAATAAATAAATAAACAAAAAAACCAGCAAACCAATTGAAAAAGAAGCTGAGTGACCAAGGAATAAACAAGGTCTAACAAAGATAAAGATGAAGTGACTTTGGAGACGGTGTGGTTGAACACTTGTTTTTGTCTCCTAAGATTCCTTCCTCTTCCTCTGGGTGGCAGCACTCTGCTTTGTATTCCGGAAACCAGTGTTCCTAGTGTCAGCCCACATGGGTTCAGAAGGATTGATCCCACACTCTGGCATTGTCAAGCTGGTGTTGGCGGTATGTTCTCAGCCTGTCAGACACACAGCTAGGATGTGAGCAACAATCCCAATCCAGGCCAGTGAGAATAGTCCCACAAATTTTTGCTGGAGTGATTAGATTCTAGTCTTTCCCTGGACAGTTAAGATGATGGAGTCTCTGCTTAGAGTTACTGGTGGCCACTCTTGGTATTATGTGTGAGAGCTTAGTGAAGAATAAATCCAGCCTAGAGGAAAACAGAGTTAATTTAAGAAAGAGATTACTGGAGAGAGTTTGAGTACCTGGATCCAGCCATACCTGATTTGTTTAAGAGTATCTCCTTTTAGCCAGCTGTGAATACATTTTTTCTGACATCTAGCACCAAGCATCCTGACTCTATGTGGTTTAGGGCATTTGTGGATTGAGGGTAGTAGGGAAGGGTGACAAGGAAGAAAGTCACATGCAACTAGAATTGTTTTGTCTGTCAAGATGGCATGTTTTGAGAGACGAATGCTCTCCCTGTGTCCTTTCCAAGGCTGGGTCAGTCAGGTCTGGCTCAATTTCGGGATTGTAGACAATGTTAAGCTACGTTAAAGAGCAAAGACCCACTCTGTGTAAGGGGTGTCTGTGGAAAAGAGCGACTTGATCTTAGGTCCAAACTTAGAGGGTCGAGCCTAAAACTGAGGTCTTCTAGCAACAATAGAGTTGGTGAAGCAGGCATTCTACCTCAGTTTATGGCCTTTCTGTGGATATGAGAAGTAGGAGCCAGAAGTAATGAATATTGGATGACACCAGAGTTCGCAAATAAGACAGGGTAGAGGACAGAGGTTTTCCAAGGACTTCACTAATGATTTACTTGTTTCTTACTATGTCAGGCTTTCTCAATGGTTTTATTGTTATTATCATTATTGTTGTTATTATTATATTATATTATATTATTATTATTATATTTAAAAATTTAATCTGAAAGTGTACATATAGCAAGTAACTTCTATAACACAACTTAACAAATTAAAATGTTATATTTTATCTTTTCCTTTTCTTATATTTGCACTACCTAATCCTTTTTTTAAAACAATCCAGTTCAATTGATACAGCCACTATGGAGAACAGTATGGAGGTTCCTTAAAAAACTAAAAATAGAACTACCATATGACCAGCAATCCCACTACTGGGCATATACCCTGAGAAAACATAATTCAAAAAGAGTCATGTGGGCCTCCCTGGTGGCGCAGTGGTTAAGAGTCCGCCTGCCGATGCAGGGGATACGGGTTCGTGCCCCGGTCTGGGAGGATCCCATATGCCGCGGAGCGGCTGGGCCCGTGAGCCATGGCCGCTGGGCCTGCGCGTCCGGAGCCTGTGCTCCGCAGCGGGAGAGGCCACAACAGTGAGAGGCCCGCATACCGCAAAAAGAAAAAAAAAAAAAAAAAAAAAAAAAAAAAAAAAAAAAAAAAAAAAAAAAAAAGAGTCATGTACCACAATGTTCATTGCAGCTCTATTTACAGTAGCCAGGACATGGAGGTAACCTAAGTGTCCATCAATAGATGAATGGATAAAGAAGATGTGGCACATATATACAATGGAATATTACTCAGCCATAAAAAGAAACAAAACTGAGTTACTTGTGAGGTGGATGGACCTAGAGTCTGTCATATAGAGTGAAGTCAGAAAGTGAAAAACAAATACCATATGCTGACACATATATATGGAATCTAAAAAAATAAAACAAACAAAGATGTTCTGAAGAACTTTGGGGCAGGACAGGAGTAAAGACGCAGACGTAGGGAATGGACTTGAGGACATGGGGAGGGGTAAGGGTAAGCTGGGAAGAGGTGAGAGAGTGGCATGGACTTATATATACTATCATGTTCCTTCTGGAAGTTCCAGAGAGAAATCCATTTCCTTGCCTTTTCAGCATCTAGAGGCTGTCAGTCTTCTTAGTAATGGCCCCCTTTCATCTTCAAACCCAGCAGCAAAGCGCCTTCAATCTCTCCTCTCTGACCTCTGCTTCCATTGTCATATCTTCTTCTCTCTGACTCTGACCCTCCTGTATTATTATTAGGACCTTTGTGATTAGATTGAACCATCCAGATAATCTCCCAATCTCAAGATCCTTAACGTAATCACATCAGTGCAGTCCCTTTTGCCATGTAAGTTTCTGAGAATTGGGATGTACATGTCATTGGGGGCCAATCTTCTGCCTATCACAATTATCAATGAGGAATAATTCAGATATTATTATATGGCTGGGCCAGGAGACTTGGCACTTGACTCAAGTCAAGAAACTATTATTAAGGTTTGATATGTCCAAACAAATGAGAGACTGTTGTGTTACTGATGGTGGAGCACCCCACCATCAAGGAGCTTACACGATAGACCAAAAAAGACAAAGTGAAGCACAGCAGAATGAGTGTGGCTGCTCTTGCTGTTCAGACATGAGAGACAAGCCTCTTGGCAACGATACGTCAAGGGAATTCAAGGTTCTGATGGGGCTAGATTAGGTGACATTTCAAGCTGATTTCAATCCTTATTATTTCCATGATTTCTGCTGCTGAGTAGATTCTTAGTAACAAATTGAATTTAAGATTTTTACTCTGTCAACTTCTTAAACGACTTGTGACAGTGCGTATACAAGAGCACAGTGCAAGATAAGACATTTAAGAATGTTTATATTTCTAAATTATTACTTTTCATGTTACATGTCCCATGTATTTTTTCTGGTACATATGTAGCAGTGCTTTCTCTTATTTGTCCTGAAAATTATTGTTTAATAAAATTTCAAGAGAACTCTTATAAAAAGAATGAGATAGAATGGAGCCCATTGGACAGAATTGGGTCTTTTAAGCTTCAGAACTGAGTATATTGAAACTCTTGGGCTGTAAAGGAGTTTTTAATCTTTTGATTATAATGTCAAAATATATATATACGTAAGCAAACATTTTGAAAGTGTTGGGGAAAGGACAGGGAATATTTAAGCAGGAATTTATTATTCAAATCCTTGAAAAAGGATTACCCAATGGCATAAGTGTTAATAACTTCACCTGTATCTTTATGAAGGACGTAGACATTTTCAGTAAAAATGATTGAAACCCAAACAATACTCTGGTAAAAACTCAGTGACTCATCTTATCCTTTTGATCCCTCTTTCTCAAAGAAGTTCCTTCCATAGAGTTTTTACTGCAGTTTAAAATGTTCCAGGGACTTCCCTGATGGTGCAGTGGTTAATAATCCACCTGCAAATGCAGGGGACATGGGTTTGATCCCTGTCCAGGAAGATCCCACATGCCACAGAGCAACTAAGCCTGTGCACCACAACTACTGAGCCTACGCTCTAGAGCCCATAAGCCACAACTACTGAACCCATGCACCGAAACTGCTGAAGGCAGTGCGCTCTGGGGCCCTCGTGCTGCAACTGTTGAGCTCGTGTGCTGCAACCGCTGAAGCCCACGCACCTAGAGCCCGTGCTCCACAACAAGAGAAGCCACCACAATGAGAAGCCCGCACACTGCAACAAAGTGTAACCCTGGCTCACCACAACTAGAGGAAGCCCACACGCAACAACCAAGACCTGGCGCAGCCAAAAATAAATAAGTAAATAAAAACGAAATGTTTCAGGTATTATTCTTTTTTAAAGAATTTCTTTGGGCTATTATTCATCCTTTGCACTAATCCCTTAGGATTTTTCAAGGTAAATTATTAAGACCTTGGGGAGAAAATCCAAGCTTTTCGTCATTTAAAAGACTCTGTTGACCACTACGATTTCCAAGTAATTGGAAGCATTGGCATATGTGGATATGATTAGCCACATCTGCTCAGAAGGAAGCCTGGATGGCTTGCTGGAAATAGGATGGCAAGAAATCATTCCTCGGTGCCTCCTGCGTCCATTCCTGAGAGAGATTAGTAAGCAAACAACCCACCAGGAGAGACTGACTTGATTTGCTGTGAATGCTCTCAGACTACAGAGAAGCTGCATGGCCGGGACAGGAGGGAGAAATGATTGCCCTCCTAGAAGAGTCAAAAGACACAGTAACTTTAGTGCTGTGTATCTTTTAGAATTACTGTATATTATGCTCTTTAACGTTAAGATGATAATTACAGAGAAAGTCTCCTACAGAACCATAAATTAGGCATGCTTTCTCTACCTGGGCTATGTGTGCTTTATTCACAACAAAAGTGTGCACATTTTTTGTGCACACTTAATCCCACTAGTTTAATGGGGAATGTAAAAGATGCCTTGCAAATTTGTCATTTATTATTCTTAAGCTTGCTGAAAATGAGAGCCAGCTAACCATTTAGATTCTTAAAAACAACAGCTTGCCCTTCAATAACTTAACTTTAATTTGGCCAAACTCAGGAGGTCCTGAAGGAATCCCTATGGATATGGTGTGTAAACAGGTCAGATTTCTTCAAGTATCAAGCAAAAGTAAACCAGGTTCAAGCTCACTTAACTCAGAAGAGAATACATTAGTTCAAGGAAGTAAAGAATCTAGGGGAATATCTTCAGGCATTGTATGTGGCATGAAGCTCCAAGAAGGTAGCATATGCATAGTTTCTGTTTGACATCTTAACTGCCCCCACTCCAGAATACTCATAGAACACTTTCCAGAGTTTGAAAAATGGGGCTCTGTTATAGGCTGAATTAAATCCCCTCAAAATTCAAATGTTGAAGCCCTAACCCCCAGGACCTCAGAACGTGAACCATATTTGGTAATAGTTTCTTTAAGTAGGCAGTTAAATTAAAATGAGGTCTTTAGGATGAGCCCTAATCCAATTTTACTGGTGTCCCTATGAGAAAAGGAAATTCAAACATAGATAGGTACAGAAAGAAGATTCTATGAGGACACAGGGAGAAGATGGCCGAAGATGGCCATCTACAAGTCAAGGAAATATGCCTCAGATCAACACTGCTGACACCTTGATCTTGGGCTCCAAACATGTGAAAATTAATTTCTGTTGTTTAAGCCACATAATCTGTGGTGCTTGTTATGGAAGCCCAAGTAGATTAATATAGGCTCTGAGATACTTGACTCTGAATTTTAGAATTCTCAGCATTTAGATGGTGACTATTGTTCAGAGAGCTTCTGCCTGAGCATCCAGAAAAAAAGATGTGAGGACAAATGTTCAGAGTGAGTCAAATGTCCTGACATAAGTGTAGATCTGAGTAAACTCAGCTTACTATTCTTGAGGATGAACCGAATTATAGATACATTATTTCGTAGGAAGTGATTCAATTTAGAGGGTGTCTGGAGGCTTGAGACTTAATCTGAATATTAATTGCAAAGATGATATTCTTGTACAAGTCTGCTTCATCGTTTTATTCTTAATTAAAGACCATTGTATATTTGATGTTTTCCCTCTGGTTATAGTCATTGTATTTGCATGTAGGGCATTTTATTTCCCTCACTTCTTAACTAATTTTTCTCTATCAGCCTCAGAAGAAACAGCAGTGTTTGTCTTCAAAAACCAGCAGAGAAAAATATTTGTAATTGTAAAACAGACCCCCAAGCCTACCAAGTTATGGCAGAGTACAGTGTCTTTAGAAGGCAAAACTGTCAGGCAAGCTGGGAGGTTAGAGTGAAGTCTCAACTGTGCAGCTGACCAGCTATGGAACCATAAATAAGTCAGTTCCCTCTTCATATTATAGTATAAGCATAAAGACATACTTGCCATATTAAGGGTTTAAACTATATACCTGAGCTCCTAATATTTTGAAATTTGAATTATCAAATTCAGAGCTCAAAGCCTGGCAGCCTATGAGTGTATAACTGTGGTCATTTGGACTTCATTGTTTCTTAAAAATAAAGATATTTCAAATGCAAACCTAAGTTCCAGCTTCACTGATAACACTTGCTTACTCATACAGGAACAAAAAATTGGAGCTGAGTAGCAGCTGCCCCATTTAGATGGGGTAGGTACTTCCCATGCCACAGTCCCTACCACTCCCTAATTATACATTGGCCTAATTTTATCCCCTAGTCACTGTATACATTGGAATTTGCATGAAGGATAGAGTGAATTTAACCTTGCTTAAACTTGCCCATATGAGGGATGTAGGAGGAAAGTGGATACTGAGACAGAACTGAGATACAAACTTGGTAGAGACAGGAGCTGCTAGGAGCTAAGCATGGAAACCAAGCTTGAGAGCAAGGATTGGGGTCTGTAGCTACATCAGTCTAGAACAAGGTGATAAATTGAGATAAGATTATTGTGGTATTTCCTAGACAATTTCACATAGTGCCTTTGCTATTCCCTTGATAGGTCAAGTATCCTAAACTCTTTCTTTCTCAAGTTCTTCATCTATAAAAAAAAGAGTGAATATATACCTCTCTTAGTGCTATTTTGAGAGTTAGTGAAATGGTTTGTGTAAAACACAAGACCTAGCACATAATAAGTGCTCAGTAAATGGTGGCACCTCTGTCCTCATCACAATTGATAAAAGTGATTTTTAGATATGTAGCAATGGGACTTGATTTGGGGAGAGTTGTGAGATAAAAGTGGGGGTTTGACTTTCATTACTGGCAAGTAGGGAGGACTCAAGGAAACTCCCAATGAGGAAAAGGAACGTAATTTTGCCAGCTTACACTTAAGCTTTTTCTTAACAATCATGAACAGGCGACCACCTGTATCACCTCCCTCCCTCCAAACAGCAAGTCAAATGTATACAATCACTCTTTTTCCTTTGTTTGGTGTCTTTCAGACTATATAACACTCTTCTGAGATCTTTTCTCTTTCAAAATTTTATTATATATTGCTTTCATTCATATTATAAAAATGAGGGGAAAAAGAGAATTCATATCAAAGAGAATGTTTAAAGGAACAGATATTGATTAAGCACCCATTATGTACCAGTCGCTGTGCTTGGTATATTCCTCCCAAGACTCCTGCAGATTTGATATCATGAGTTCCCTTTGATGGATAGTGGAACTGAGATTATGACATTTTTCTGTTTTATTTTCATCACAGCACTTATCCTTATATGAAATATATTTTTTTAGCCAATTGTTGGCTTGCTTTGTTGCCTATTTGCCCTAATCTAACTTCCACAGGAGATGAGATTTTGCTGTTTTCTTTAATATTTCATACCCACTGCTTGAATGGTACCTGGCCTATAACCTGGTGACATAAATATTTTGAATGCATGAATCAATTAATTAATTAGTGAGTGAGTGAATAAAAATCCCATGGAGCTAACTTTGATCCTGGCATATCCGTGCCTAAGTCCACACTCAATCTGCTTTGACTATGAAGGTAACTGCTCAGAGGCACTGGGCTTGGCAGCATGGCATGCACACGATGGGCCTTTGGTCTTCCCATCTACTTCCACTAATTATGAGAAAAAGTGCCTTGGGCACACCTAAATAGACATTTCTCCAAAGAAGATATACAGATGGCCGAGAGACACATGAAAAGATTCTCAACATCACTAATTATTAGAGAAATGCAAATCAAAACTACAATGAGGTATCACCTCACACCAGTTAGGATGCGCATCATCAGAATATCTACAAACAACCAATGTTGGAGAGGCTACGGAGAAAAGGGAACCCTCTTGTGCTGTTGGTGGGAAATGTAAATTGGTGCAGCCACGGTGGAAAACAGCATGGAGGTTCCTCTGAAAACTAAAAATAGAGCTACCATATGATCCAGCAATCCCACTCCAGGGCATATATCTGGAGAAAACCATACTTCAAAAAGATACATGCACCCCAATATTCACTGCAGCACTATTTACAATAGCCAGGACATGGAAGATATCTAAATGTCCAACAACAGATGAATGGATAAAGAAGTTGTGAGATATATCTATATCTATCTATCTATCTATCTATCTATATATATATGAATATTACTCAACCATAAAAAAAATGAAGTAATGTCATTGGTAGCAACATGGGTGGACTTGGAGATTATCATACTAAGTGAAGTAAGTCAGACAGAGAAAGACAAATATATGATATCACTTATATGTGGAATATAAAAAAGCATGCAAATGAACTTATTTACAAAAGAGAAATAGACTCACAGACATAGAAAACAAACTTATGGTTACCAGAGGGGAAACCTGCGGTGGAGGGAGAAATAAATTAGGAGTTTGGGAATAACAGATACACACTACTAAATATAAAATAGACAAACAACAAGGACCTACTGTATAGCACAGGGAACTACTTTCAATATCTTGTAATGACCTATAATGGAAAATAATTTGAAAAAGAACATATATATAAATATATATATGTGTGTGTGTGTGTGTGTGTGTGTGTGTGTGAATCATTCTGCTCTACATCTGAGACTAATAAAATATTGTAAATCAACTATACTTCAATTTTTTTAAAGGTGCCTAATTGCCTCCATTCTTCCAAAAATGCCTCTTCTTGAGGATTGAAAAAACAATATTAGGTGTGTCTACATTATTGTCTTTTTGCTGGAAGAACTTGCCATATGCCCTGCATGGAGAAGCAGGAAGAAGATGTCCCTAATGTAAAGGTATCTACTGTCTCAGCCCAGAAACTTCCAGCTCACATCATCTTAGGGCAGGGGACACACAGAGGCATAGTTATCCCGTTCTGGGCTTTGTCAGATTTGGAAGGCTGGCAACTCTGGTTGCTCTCCAGATCTCGCCATGCCTTATTCCAATAGCTTTTACTGTCTTCAATGGAATAAAAATACTATCAAAGGTGCCTTTACACCCATGGTGCCATGTTATCCTCAAAGAATGCCATGCACTAGAGCTGGTGCTATTAGTCCCACTTAACAGACCACAAAATAAAGGCTCAAAAGCCAAAATGACTTCTCTAAGGCCACAAAAAGTTATCAGCAGAGGTGGATGTCAGGGACTTGAACTAGGTTGGGGTATTTTTAATAGGCCATGCAACATCTTGGCCTCTTAACTTGTTCTACACAGCTGTAATGAAGGCTTAGTGTGTTCTGGGTTCTCAAGTAAGTACAAGGGCACAGAGGCAGGAAGCTTGATGTGATGGACACAGCGCAGACATTTAGTATCACAAAGACCTAAGACTTTATTCCTAGGCAGAAATCAAACCCAGACAGCCTGACCCATTGCACACCCTCTTACTATACTCGAGCAGGACCATATGGGGTTTTTCTGGAACAGACCTCCCCCATGTCATCCTCCTACCTCTTGTCTGTAATCTTCTAGGCCTTCCCTGAGAGTAAATTTAATCAGAGAAGTGAGAAAATGCAGGAAGAAGGGAAAAGAGTCAAACAAGACAAAGTAATAATAGTTTAGCCATTAAACAAAGTTAAGGACCTTTAGTTCTTCCTCAAGGGCTATAGATAATATTCTGAGCCATGCCCTTTGAGCTGTTTCGCAGATACTGAAATCCCACCAGGTGGAATAAGTTAACTGTATGCTGCCCACAAGCATGTAGATCCCAGACTGGTGAGAACCAGAAGATTGATGATGTCGACCCCCGGTTACATCACCACCAACCAATCAGAAGAATGCCCACGAGCTGATCACTCACCCCACAACCACCCTCCTTCTCCCTATCTTTAAAAACTTTTCCCTGAAAGCCTTCATGGAGTTCAGGCCTTTTAAGCACTAGCTACTTGGACTCCTTGCTTGGTGCCCTGCAATAAATGCTGCACTTTCCTTCACCACAACCTGGTGTTGGTAGATTGTCTTTACTGCATGAGGGCAAGAGGACCCAAGTTTTGTTTGGTAGCATCACCACTATCCTACAGGACTCCTGCCTAGAAGGGCTGGCAAATCTAAACCATGTTACCATGTTTCCTTTGGTTTCTGCTGAGCTTTGAACATAGAACTTTTGGCAGCTGTGGCTTCTGTCTGAATTCAGTACACTCTGCTATCTTCAGAGTTAGGCTCAACTTCATAATGAATGGCAATGACCCACTAGAGTGAAAATGACTCCCATGATCTAGCATGTCTCTTATCTACTATCTCCAGGAGTCAGTGTCAGCATTTCTTATGTTAAATTGCACCAGGGACTTTTCACCATTCCTTGACAGCAGGACAGATAGCCCCATGTGAGCTTAATTACTTCTGCAGTTATGTGGACACAGTTTTGCTGAAATCATCTTGGGCCAATAAACTAAGGTCTATCTTTGTGCCAAAGAATGATAAAATCTTCTAGAAGAGGAGCAGCTTCCTCCTTATAAATAGAATCAGGCTTCCATTTGTTGCAACAAGCCATTTGCTTTAGAAGAAAAAAAATGTGCAGTGAAGAATTATTAATAATTTTTAGAACGGGTACAGTTTAGGCAGCATATTTGTCTTAAAAAGACATTGGAAGCAAACATTTTCATCAGGAGGGTGAAGTGACAGATAACAGCAGAAATATATGGGAAGCCAGTTAAAAATATTTGGCTCTACCCTGGGTTTGTAAGGAAATGGTGAGTGAAAAGTTTGTAAAGGATCCATACCTCAAAAAACAATTCTGTGAGTTGTACACTTAAAGAGGGAAAAAGACTCTTAAGGAGAGTCATATTTTGATATTCCAGAAGTGCTTGATGGCACACAATCACTTACTTTCAGTAACATGCCTCTGGGAAGATGAAAGATTAAAAAACACAAAGAAGGATCACAGTACACCAGCTCCCTATCTCTGTTCCCAGGGACAGAGTATTTATGGCATCAGATGAGAGACAATGCTAGAACTGAAGTCTCTTTTCTTCATGGACTTGAAGAAAAAATAGTGGTTACCAGGGACATTTTCCTGGATATTATACCTTTTTATGTCATTATTTCACTTCTCTTTCATCGAAAATTGTGTTTTATCTTAACAGGATATTTGTGGTTTGGGAAACTGGTAAAACATTGGAGAGTGAAAATAGACTTAATGGCTCAGATTGAATGGCATAAATCACAAAATCTTATTTTTTTAATTTAAAAATAGTATTCAATCATTTGTTAATAGTGAGCCACAGGATACAGAATTGAAAGAAGCCCAGAAGTCATCTAACCTAACCTGGGGCTGCGTCCGACACAAAATCTCTTTCACTAGAGATTCTCCAGCTTGATCTGAGCCCTTGTGGGGTCAGAGAGCTCTCTCTAGTTTCACTAAAAGGTTTTCTTTAAATTGTACCTCATTGTTATATCCATCTCTTGATCCTAACTCTTTTTTCCAAGATGGTATTTAAAAATAAATTAAATGTATTTCTATTCTCTTCATCTTTACTTCCCTGAGGGTCATCCTAACTCCTTACCATCTGGTTACTTCCTATGGGTTCTGTGTGTTTTCTCAACTTTCATTTTAAAATGTCACATCAAGAACATGACACAGACTTAAATTTATCAACATCTGTACACTGGTCAAAACAATGTCTGGCACATGGCAAGGGCTGAACAGGCTGGGCCCCGCTTCTTCTCCAGGGATTTTCCAACCATGGCTGGAGAACACAGAGGGAGTATCCTCTTCTTTTGTCTGGAGAATGCTTTTCCATTAGTGTCCTAAAAATATGTGGTATTGTTACCTAATGTTAAGACTTTAGGTCATTGGACAACCAGAATTTGTGCCAAGCCATAACTCTCACCTCTTTCAATCTAAATGTAGCAATTTATTTATTTATTTATTAGCCTTGCCATGCACAGCTTGTGGGATCTTAGTTCCCCGACCAGGGATTGAACCTCCTCCCTCGGCAGTGAAAGCACAGAATCCTAACCACTGGACCTCCAGGGAATTCCCATAAATGTAGCATTTCACATTTAACCCCTAAAACTATCTTGGAATTCCTCTAATATTGCAGATAATCAAAATCTTCTGGCTGTTTTTATTTATATGAAAACTTTCTCCTTTGGGTGAAATATACAGACTTAATGACTTATCTTTTATGTTTTACACTGGTAATTGGTGAGCATTTTGAATAAGACGAGACTAAGAACAGAGTCCTGTTTTCTACAGGTAGAGATTCTCCTGCAGGTTGATGGCAATTTATTAATCAACAAGATTTGGGCGAAGTTGTTTTATCTCCTCATCTCTTTGTAATGGGCTTTCGAACATTCCCCTGTTTCCCCATTGTGTCTATGTGATCATTGTGAGAAGCGTCATTTCACGATTGGCTGAATGTAGATAGACACTGTAGAATTCTACTGATCCGACATCGTGTGTGTCATCAAAGAAGCAGCGAGTGTAGTAGGGCTTGACAAAGAACATGGGTTCTGGCTGCCCTGTAATCAATATTTTCTTCCCAAAATATTCAAATGCCACCCATTTATTAGTCTACTCAAGAATTTTGAAGAATTATGTCAAAAAGAAATGTCTGTCCACATTTCTTGAGTGTCACCCTTTGGTGGGTGCTAGTCTACAAGCTCAGCAACATTATTAAGTTAGTGCTCACATCAAGCAACAAAAGTTAACTGTTACCATGTCCATCTTTCAGCTCAGGAAATGGAGGCATGGAGGTAAGTCACTTGCCTAAGGCCAAGAGCTAGAGTGCTAGAAACAGTATGCAAATCTGGACACGCTGGAGCCAGAATGCATTGTCCTCAGCACTAACCACTGCCTTTCCTGCTCTCTTGGTGTGCTGCTGCCTCTGATACATTTCCTGCTCTCTGCCAGACCCCTCCCTCCTTGTCCTATCTCTCTTATATTTCATGATTTCTCAGCAGTAACTTAAAATACATGTGCAATCCTACATCCTCTCTACCCTGCGATTTCACTGATTCTAATCTGGAATCTTCATTATTTAATGCAGCTGGGCACTTTCTTACCTTCTTCCCAATGATATGTTGGGTGGCAGCTCAATCTTTAGTAGTTTAAAGCCCAGCCTCTTAAACAAAGAAGATAGAAATAAAATAAGAGTTGGACATATCTGCTTTTTGTCATTCTGACCATGACATTGTCCTCCGTAAGTAAGAGGTCAGTCCTTTCCTTGTACAAATCCTTTCTCTGTACAAAGCTTAAGCAAAGTCCTTTTTGCCAACTTTATCATTTTGCCTGAGCTTCTCTGTTCTGGTTCTTACTATTAGGAGATAATTGTGTTACACTATGCAGAGGTTATAAATGTATTAGAAGACAAAAAGCTAATGAAATTTTGAGATTATGATTTAGGGGAATTTAAAAGAAGTTTATAGGAAAAAACATCAGCAAATTAAATATTCTATCAAATGAATTATGCACAAGGAAATAACTGGCAGCCTTGTGGGGTACTTAGTTATGTTTTGAAAGAACAAATTTTGAATCACGATGGGTAGGGGAAGTGAACATCATTTGGTGGAAAATGATCAAGATGCCTTTCCTGATTGGGGGAATACCTGGTTGAGGGGTAGTAATGAAATTGCACTAGCTGAGTGGAATGATAAATATGAGAGAGGAGAGTGGTGAAAGAATGACTTAGAAAGGTGTGCCATGTTTTCCCGGGCCATTTAAGATCATTCAATATCACCTTTCATTGTGGAGATGCAGAGAGAACAAGTGACTTGCAGAAAATCACAGAGCTACTTAGGGACACATTGATAGGACCAGAATTCAGGTCTCCCACCTCCCAGATGAGTTTAAAATGGTCTGAAATTGAAGTCAAAGATAATTTGTTTTAAGCCTACACTAGAGCTAGATTTAAAGCTGTAAAGATCTCAAACACAGAAAAGATAGTGTAAAAAGAAAAGAAAAGAAAAGAAAAATCAATGTAAAACCATAAAATAAGGGCAAAGAAGTTCAATAAAATCCTGTTTTTTTTCTTTGATTTTTTTTTTTTTGGACCACAATGACTACTTTGATGCTTCTTTTGCACTATCAAAAACAAATTTTCACAGGTTGATTTTCACACTGTCTGTTCCCCTTCTACCATTTATTATAATACAAGACTGTTTATGGAACCTGATTTTGCCCAGCTTGAACTGTCATAGGAAGCAAGCACTATGGAGGAGAGGCAGCGCTACAGTGGAAGCTACCAAAGCAAATATTCTGGCTGGGGAGGCAAATGCCACATTCAATAACTACACTAGGTGCAATTTTCTCGGGAAATAATCCATGTGGTGCAGGTGATAATATAATAGATTTCTAAGGGTCGGGCAATAAATGAGTACTGAGGAAGCCAACAAAAATGTATTGGAGGAAATGGAGTTTAAGCAGAGTTAGGAAAAAGTGGAAAGGCATTGAAGGAAGAACTCTAAGGGAGAAAACTAGCTGTAAATTTTATGGAATAAAGAGGTGAAGTTGGGATGAACGAGAAATGTGGCAAATTGGAGAGGGTGGAGCCAGATTGTGGGAAATTTCTATGTCTCAAAAAATGTTAATTATGTATCTGATAGATGCCAGGCATTGTGGTGGATGCTGGGAAATCGTTGGAGCACAAGATCCATGGACTTGACAGTTCAGAAAGGAAGATGTTCTATTACAAAGGAATGACACAATAGAATAAAGGTGATGATCGAGCAAACACCAGAGCTGGTGTGAGCAAGTCATAGGCGCATCAAGCCCAACCCAAGAGGGTTGAGCTGCAAGCCCATATGAAAGATGTGATGTTTAAGCTGGACCTAAAGGGAAATTAGGGGTAAGGGAGGAGGAGAGGAATGTTCAGGGTAAAAGAAGGAATAGCGAGTGCAAATATACAGAAGCAAAAGTGAACCATCTAGGAGAAGGTTCGTGTAAGCTGACATAGAGGAAGAGGTGAGAAGTGATATAAAATGAGGCTGGAGAGGAGGGTGGCAGCAGGTCATGATGCCCCACTGGATCGTTACTACAGAGAGGAACCAGGGGTACCCTGAATGAATGCCTTACAGTTCCTGCCCGAAAGGTGTTTACAGTATAGCAGGGTGACAGGTAAGTCATTAAATAAAGGCATACCCTAATACCATGATAGAGATAGGCAAAAGATCTACTAAGAAATAAATCCATGGAATTTTGTCCACAAGTTATCTTCATTCATGCAGCAAATATTTATTGACTACCCTCTATTATGTTAGACAGGATATAAAAGCTCATGAAAATTATTTCCCATTCTTAAGGAACTCATAATCTCCTGGGTGTGACAAACAAGAAAGTTAACATTTACACCCAAGTGTGATAAGAGTCATGGCAAAGATACTCACAGGTCACAAAGGGAGAACAGAGAAAGATATTGTATCGAGCCTGGGAGCCAGAGAAGACTATAGGTAGAGACAAAGTTTGTTTATTAAAGGCTGGGTAGGAGATAGCTCCACTGGCAGGAGCAACTTCTCTAGGTGTATGATCTGGTACATATGAATCTGCCTATGTGATCCCTCATGTACACGGTGATGCAATCCATATGGAAATACTCTGTGACAGGGTTCATGGCACAACAACCCTACATTATGGCCCACCATAACTTCATTTTAGTAGAACCCAAATCAATCCTCTCTTGAGCCTGGACCATATATTCAGATGGTCTCCCTGGGCATGATTTTATTACTTGTCTTCATGTTTTAATCACACACTCTAATAAAACATGAGCCATTTAAAGGCAGTCAGTCACTCAGGGACCGAAGTCACCTGGTAGGGTTTGGTTGTCTGCCAACTTAAAGCTTGGTCCTGTATTGCTAGGCAAAGAAAGATTGCCCCTAACATAAATATTTGGAGTTCAGAAAACATGGCCTGACTGCAATATTTTTATGTTATGGAAGATCACATTTGGAGCTTCAATTCTCAGATATATCTATCGTCTTAATTTATTTGGTTAAATTAAAAAATACACAGGAAAACAGTGAGGCTTAAAAATACAATATTAGATAAACAAAGATAAAAACAAAGATAAACAAATGGGACCTAATGAAACTTCAAAGCTTTTGCACAGCAAAGGAAACCATAAACAAGACCAAAAGACAACCCTCAGAATGGGAGAAAATATTTGCAAATGAAGCAACTGACAAAGGATTAATCTCCAAAATTTATAAGCAGCTCATGCAGCTCAATAGCAAAAAAACAAACAACCCAATCCAAAAATTGGCAGAAGACTTAAATAGACATTTCTCCAAAGAAGATATACAGACTGCCAACAAACACATGAAAGAATGCTCAACATCATTAATCATTAGAGAAATGCAAATCAAAACTACAATGAGATATCATCTCACACCAGTCAGAATGGCCATCATCAAGAAATCTAGAAACAATAAATGCTGGAGAGGGTGTGGAGAAAAGGGAACACTCTTTCATTGCTGTTGAATTGGTACAGCCTCTATGGAGAACAGTATGGAGGTTCCTTAAAAAACTAAAAAAAACTAAAACTAAAAAAAAAAAAATAGAACTACCATATGACCCAGCAATCCCACTACTAGGCATACACCCTGAGAAAACCATAATTCAAAAAGAGACATGTACCAAAATGTTCATTGCAGCTCTATTCACAATAGCCTGGAGATGGAAACAACCCAAGTGTCCATCATCGGATGAATGGATAAAGAAGATGTGGCACATATATACAATGGAATATTACTCAGCCATAAAAAGAAACGAAACTGAGCTATTTGTAATGAGGTGGATAGACCTAGAGTCTGTCATACAGAGTGAAGTAAGTCAGAAAGAGAAAGACAAATACCATATGCTAACACATATATATGGAATTTAAGAAAAAAATATGTCATGAAGAACTTAGGGGTAAAACAGGAATAGAGACACAGACCTACTGGGGGTGGGCTTGGGGATATGGGGGGGTGGGCTGTGATGGGGCAGGGGAGAGGCATGGACATGTATACACTGCCGGGCGTGGGGTGGATGGATGATGGGGAGCGGCCGCGTGGCGCGGGGGGATCGGCTCGGTGCTTTGTGGCCGCCTGGAGGGATGGGATGGGGAGGGTGGGAGGGAGGGAGACGCAGGAGGGAGGGGATGTGGGAACAGATGTATATGTATGACTGATTCACTTTGTTGTTAAGCAGAGACTAATAAAAAATACAATATTAGTAGGAAAACCTCAAGATAAACTTTTGCTGAACAAATATTAAGTCAGCAAAAAGAAAAATGTAAATTTATAGTCAGAACTTTTGTTCTAAATTGTAGTGTCCTAGTAAAGACATTAGGCTTACAGAAGGAAGAAAAAAGTGGTTTTGGCATATTTTTTCTTGCTTCTAATCTTGGATCAAGAAGAAGGGTAAGCTCCATGTTTGCCAGAAATTTCCTGTGGTAGTAGGAAGACCACTGGTTTAGGATTCAGTAATTCAGAAATCTCAGCCGAGCATCTCAACTCTCTCTGAGCCTGGATCCATCATCTTTTAAAGGGAGACTAATAATAGGAGTACTAGTGGAAAGATCAACTTTCTGAGCCTCAGTTTCTCCATCTGTAATGTGAGATAGTTGTATTGATAAAGGGAAGGCTGGTAGGCACCTTGAGGGTCAAATAGAAATAATTGCTAGTGGCTGCTAAGAGCATGTCCTAAGAAGGATGATACAGTGATATCCTGGCCTAGAGGGACAGCTCTGTGATTAATTAAAGTCAGGCCATGGGCCAGCATGTATTTCTTCTCATCATAATATTCATGGCCTTAACAGAGGCACAAACTATTAAGGAAGAGAGAAAGGTAAATGAGGATTTAGGATATTATATCTGAAGTGCATTCAAATCCGAAGAGCATAACCAGACTGTGATCAAATGTCCTGGAGCTCAAAGGATCTTTGTGGGTCTAGTGAAAAATGTTGCATATCCTCATAACTCTTAGCCTAATCAGTTAACATTTAAACCTGTATTATTCAAAAATCATCTAAATTATCACTTCACACCCATTAAGATAGCTATTATTAAATTTTTAAAATAACAAGCATTGATGAGGATGTGAAGAAATTCTAATCCTTATACATTGCTGGTAAGAATGTAAAATGATGCAGCAGCTGTGGAAAAGAGTTGACATTTCCTCATAAACTTAAACATAGAATCAGCATATGATCTAGAAATTCCACTTTAGGGTATATACCCAAAATATTTGAAAACAGGGACTCAAACAGATATTTGTACCACATGTTAATAGCAGCATTATTCACAATAGCTAAAAGGTGGATAAAACCCAAATGCCCATCGATAGATGAATGGATAAACAAAATGTGGCATACATATACAATGCAATAATATTTGATCTTCAGCCCTGACTAGCAGTTATTAAACAAATTTGTTATTAAACAAATTTCTTCTTCAGAAAAGTACATTTTTGTTTTTTGAAATAGACAATATATACCCTTCACAACTCAGATGGGATGTAAAGTCACTATTGGACATTCAGAGTACACATTTAGAAGTGGTGATTTATTTGATATTGTTTTTGAAGCATCAGCAAAAAAAATTGAATGAATTCATTTGTTGTTTTATTTATCAGATATAACTGAAACAGATATTGCCAAAGCCATTAGAAGAGAAACCTCAAATTCAAGTGGTTAATTAATTAATATTTGCCAATATTATCAAAAAGCAAAAGCTTTTACTTGTATTGACCAAATGAAGGAGGAATCACATGCAGACTATCTATCATTCTTAAATAACAAAAATATAATGAAATGATAATGTTTTAAAAAATCAACTTACGTTTATATAGCATTTTCCCATAAATACATTCATGTATGCTGGCATATATACTTTTTTATACAAAAATATCATAATATTCTGTATGTAAAATAATATCTATTAATTATCACTGTAATGACAAATGGGAAATTTTTAAAACTGTATTGGCTACTTCAATGAAGGCAGTACAGGATATTTGAAATGTTGAATTATGCTTCCAACTCAGGGTTTTCCTTGTTATTTTATAGACTGGAAAAGAAGGCAAGGCTTCCTTTGCATTTTTAACCTTCAGGTTTTCAAATTAAAGTACATTGGGCCAAAGGGGGAAAAATTCCAGTCCATACCTGGAGAAAAAAGCATACTGTGAAAGTTAGATCCTCTTCATGAATCCAGGAAAGGAATGAAATTTGGGTGATTACTGTAATTCACCAGAAACTTTATGTCTACTTCTCAGTTGACTCCACAGCAGGGCAATGAGATGGGTACTACCCTATCAGTTGTACAGACAGGTAAACTGAGCCTCCAAAGGGCCAAATACATGTACATGACCTCACAGCCAGTAAATTACAGAGCCTGTGCTCTTTCCACACTGTAAGTGCATATCCTGAGAGGCATTAGGGAGGTAATACAGGCTATGCAAGATTTATAAACATTTTTTAAGATCAGTATGTGCTTGGTAGCAAATAATTTTTATTAGAAGTCCTATATTATAATACTAAACTATATATATATAATATTATGGAGTTATTATAACTATATAGAGTTGACCTTGAACAACATATTTGAACTGTGTGAGTCCACTTATAAGAGGATTTTTTTTCAACAGTAAATTCTACAGTCCTCAGTTGGTTGAATCTACAGATTCAGCATGACAAATAAGGAGGAACCTCCTTTATGAAAGACTGACTATAAGTTACATGCAGGGTTTTGACTGCACAGAGGGTCGGCTCCCCTAACCCCCTATCCTCGTTGTTCAAGGGTCAACTGTATATATGTTATATGTGTATATACAGATATACACATATAGCATAATAATATATGTCTATATTACTATACTATTATGGATTTTTAATTTGAATTAAGTTTAAATATGCTAATTTAATTTAAATCTGTTAATTTTATTTAAATATGCTAAATCCAATCTATTAATTGAATAAGTTTCTGGATACATACAAAAATATATGTAGACATAATCCTTCAAAGGATTGACAATTTAATGTGGAAGATAGAAAATTGATTCTAATGTAGGCAAATTGGGTTAAGTGTTATGATAGAGATATAAACAGTCATTAGTATGTAATAGAAAAAATTCATATAGATATGTTATTCAGCAAAACATTTAGAAAAAATAATTTTTAAAAACTGATAAATGAAAATTATGATTTTATATATGGAATGGCCTTGATGGCTATGGATTGAGAATATAACTTGGACTCTAAAGAAATTCTGAGGAGAATTAGTCTTCACATCTATGAAAGTCAGTAGCAAGTTTATCTGAACTGAGGATGGGGTAAGTACAAACTTGTTTTAACTATAATGAGGAATTTTTGACAGGGAGGGAAAAGGGCTTTCTGAGATAATATATATATGGGTGTGTGTGTGACTCTGCAATGTGAGGAGTCATTATTCAAGAATAATAATAACCCGGTGCTTTTTATTTGGTAATATTCTCTCATGTATATTATTTCCTCACTAGTTTTGCTGTCAAGTAGGTATGGCTGGTATTTTATCTTCTTTTCTTTTTTTTTCTTTCTTTTTTTTTTTTTTTGCGGTATGCGGGCCTCTCACTGTTGTGGCCTCTCCCATTGTGGAGCACAGGCTCCGGACGTGCAGGCTCAGCGGCCATGGCTCACGGGCCCAGCCGCTCCGCGGCATGTGGGATCTTCCCGTATCGGGGCACGAACCCGTGTCCCCTGCATCGGCAGGCGGACTCTCAACCACTGCGCCACCAGGGAAGCCCTTCTTTTTTTTTTTATTTGACCAATTAATCAAGGCTAACCTACTCATCAAGGTTTATATAGCTGGCAAATAATGAACTCAAGCCTTAAATCTAGGATTCCTTAGTCTAAAGTTCATAGATTTCCTATTATAGAGTCCAAATTCAATTTAAATGTAGTTCTGCTCAGAGGGAGGGAAATGGGTGAGAAATGCAGAATTTTACTGATGGAAAATTTAGAAATTGTCTTCAGGAGTTGCAAATGTAATGCCTTGCAAGGCCAGACAGGTAGTGTAAATAGTGAAGCAACTGGTTATAAGTTGGAGGGAGTGCATGTTCTGTGAAGCAGTCAGCACAGTCTGGGTTAAACCTCAGTAACAAAGAATTCCCAAATCTAAATGACTTAGCATGTGATACCCATTATATTGGACAGAGAAGAGAAAATTTGGCAAGTCACACACTGGCTTGCTAAAGTAGCTAAAGGCTACTCTGGAGTGACACATGCACTTCCACTTGATGCATGGTCATGCCTAATTCCAAGTAAGAGTTGAGGGGAAGAGAACAGATTAAGTGTTGTCCTACCATGTATCAGAAAGTGATGACAGAAAGATTTAGTGAGGAGATGCAGGCTCCCCTCGTGTCACCAAATATTCAGTTCATTCTCCTTTTTACACAAAAAAGTTACATTCTCATCACTAAGGGAGACAGCCCTAGAATCCCATTTTGTCAAAGTATCAAGCTAAAAGTCCATACTCTCTGGGTGACCTGTGAAGTCTCTACCTCAGTCCTAGACGTCTTCTTGCAATCTGGAGATCTTTGAACTAAAAAGTTAAACCTGCCCCCTCCGCCTATCAACACACATTGGGGGCTGGGGCAGAAAAACAGCAATGAACACTCCTGCAATAAAAAATTGCAGGAGTTGGACAGCAAACACTGGTTTATAGATATGCTGAAATCCCATGGTGCAGATATTTGCAAGGACTACCTTCATTGAAGATGGGGATATTCTTTGGTTAAACACTGATTCTACTCCTTGGAAGAAACTCTCAAGGCCCTTGCTCTCTGCAGCCCTTGGTTCTGCTTTCTGAAAGGTGGTTCTTCACCTATTATCTTTATCCACATGCATAGTAGGCATTGGGGAATACACTCTCTTTGGGGCTGAGTAGCTTTCTCAGACCACTTCCTGAACACAGAAAGTTTCAGGGCCAAAATATTAGGTTAATATTTATATGATCACAGATTGTTTAGTACATGCTGGAAGTTTCTTTGGCTGTAAGTCTCACAAGAACTAACTAGGTGTATTAGTCATGGTTCTCCAGAGAAACAGAACCAATAAGACGTATATGTAAAGAGAATGAGGATTTATTACAAGGAATTGGCTCACACAATTATGGAGGCTGAAAAATTCCACAATCTGCACACAGAAAGCTGGAGGACCAGGAGGGCCAGTGATGTAGTTACAGTCTGAATCCGAAGTCCTGAGAACCAGGAGGACCAATGGTGTAAATTCCAGCCCAAAAGCCAGCAAGCTCAAGACCCAGAATGAACCATTGTTTCAGTTCAAGTCTGAAGGCAGAAAAAAAAAGATACCCCAGCTCAAGGCAGTCAGACAGAGGAAGTTCCCTCTTATTAGAGGGATGATTTGCCTTTTTGTTTTATTCAGGCCTTCAACTAATTGGATGAGGCCCACTCACATTAGGGAGGGCAATCTGCTTTACTCAGTCTACAGATTCAAATGCTAATCTTATCCAAAAACACTCTCACAGATACACCTGGAATAATGTTTGACCAAATATCTGGGCACTCTCTGGGGCATTCAAGTGGACACATAAAATTAACCATCACAATAGTACTACCTGCATTTTTTTCCTAGTTATAATTCCTAGATTATGTTTTCATGTATGTGTGTGGTTTGTGTGTGTTTGCTTTCTCAACCCCATGATTCTCACTTTTGCTTTCTTGATTTATTTGTGGGTACCTTAAGTACAACAGGCTTCAGTGAAAAGCCATTGTCACCTCTTCTCTGAGTGATTTTGTTTAATTGAGGGATTTATTGGATACCACAACAGATGTCTGAGACATCTTAGTCCAATCATACTCTTGATTTGATCCTTGTAATAAGACTGAGTTCTAACCAATATTTGTTTTTCAAAGGCCTTTTTGGTTTTATGTTTTAGTTGTTGGGGTTAAGAAGCAGTTGTCATTTCCAAACCTACAAATACATGGATTTCATTACTCTTTCTATTCTCTTTTATTTCTTTTTGAAAACTGGCCAATTGTCAGAGCTCATTTCTTTCATGTGATAGCTCAGTATTACCATTCTGTTTTCCTCTTTCTTCCTCCAGTTACTGCAGATAATATTTTTACCAAATGTTTGCCATTGAATAAGATAGAAAACCATCCTTCCAGCTTTTGATATCAGTTTCCTTACCACCTGCCAAATGACCACTAAGAAAATGCAACATATGTTCAGTTATGGTCGTTGTCATTATTTTTGGTGGTGTTGTAATGTAGAATGCACTACTGGGCACTAATTTCTATAGCATTCAGCACAGGTGAGGTTAGCCTGTTATAACAAACAACCACCACCATTTTAGAAATTTGTAACAATATAAGACTATTTTCTGCTAAGACTACATGTTTGCTGTGGGGTGGCTGTGGGCTCTGTTCCACATTCTTCATTCCTGGACCCAGACTGACAATGCAGCCACCATCCCAAACACTGTCACTTGCCATGACAGAGGAAAAACAAGAATGAGTCTAATTGTGCAATGGCTCTCAAACATTTGCTGTGTGTTTAACTGGCCAAAGCAACTCACACAGATACAAATAAATCCTAAGGAGTGAATAAGGGCAATTTAATTGTGTGTCAGAGGAAGATAAGTGGAAATATTGGCTTAATAGTAATATTGATTACCACACACTTCCTAACTGAATACATAACCTGACTTTTCCAAGAAAATTAAGTCCTTCATTTGGATGTGAGTTTTCAGTTTCTAATCCTCTGTCTAGATACACATTCACATTTTTAGAGATAGGATAACTGAAACTTTGAGGATTCATACAAAGAAACTCAGCAAGTGAGTTTCAGGACCTAATCCTCACTAAATTGCACAGAACAGTGTGTTGTTTTAGAAAAAACCCAGGCTTTGGTTTCAGTATGAACTGGGTTCAAGTCTCAACTACACAACTATGTTTCTGAGTTTATATAGCTAAGTTAGTTTACCTCTCTGAACTTCGTGTTCTACATTTGCCAAATAGAAAGATATTAGAGCTTGCTATCCTTCATGAGCTGTTGTAAAGATAAATCTTAAAAAATTATTGAAGGTGCTTCAACAATTCTACTGTTAAATTAACATTTGCTGCTGGAGTGTGTCAGTTCGGTGTAGACAAGTCAGGTCTTGCTAGTTGAGCTTACACTTTCAAGGACCCCTAAGCAAAATGTGATTGCTCTTGGCATGTGTGTGTTCTTGAAGTCTTAGTTTATAGGAAGTAACAGATTGTCTCATGAGAAGAGAGACTCAATTAGGCAACTAAGAAACAAAGAGGATTTTTTGTGCTCAATAGTAAAGGCTCAGTGTGACTTCAAATGTTTGCTTGAGGGGCTTCCCCGGTGGCGCAGTTGTTGAGAGTCCGCCTGCCGATGCAGGGGACACGGGTTCGTGCCCCGGTCCGGGAAGATCCCACATGCCATGGAGCGGCTGGGCCCGTGAGCCATGGCCGCTGAGCCTGTGCGTCCGGAGCCTGTGCTCCGCAACGGGAGAGGCCACAACAGTGAGAGGCCCGCGTACCACAAAAAAAACAAGACAAAACAAAACAAAACAAAATGTTTGCTTGAGGAAAGAGATCAGAGAATAAAATGCCACTTGGAGCCAGAGTCCTTTATTGTCTCCAAGCTCAAGGATCTCTGAAAACTGATTCTCCAAGGACTACCCTTCAGTTTGACTGAAGAGTGTGCTGACTATGCTACTTCCCAGAGGAACTTACTCATGAAATTTGAAGGGTGGGAGTCAAAATGAAATGATGCTGGGCTTTCTGATCTCTCTTGAAAAATCCATCTAAACTTTTTAAGAGTTAGGAATGAGGTACTTTCTTCTGAATTAACTGAATATTTCAGTCTGAAAGCAGTGGTTCTCATACCACTCCATAATTTTCCATAAGAATTAGTTGAGTGTATTAGAACACTGTGATTCAAAGATTCAGCCACCAAATTCCAAGAATTTGACTTGATGGTTTGGGGATCTGGCCTGGAAAGCTGTATGCATGAAGATCATGATTTGAGAAATTCTGGACCTACATCTCCCGATTTTGGCTGCAAATTAGAATCACCTGCCCAGTTCTTAAAATTGAACTGTGCCTGGGCTCCATCCCAAATATTTGAGAATTTCTGAGAGTGGGAGCCCAGGCACAGGAATTTTTTTAAAGCACCCAAGTGATTCTAATGTGTAGCCAGGGTTGAGAACCTCTGTATCTAGTCTAAAGAGATCTATGTCAGGTTAAAGGATGCCATGCCAGTGTACTGAAAGATATTTGATACAATAGGTTTCTCTTTACTTTTAGTATCACAGAAAATTAGAGTAGAAGGTATCTAATAGGACTAAGGTTTTTCAACTTAGAATGTCTGCATTGTTCTAACAGGGACAAAAAAAGGGTCAAGAAAGGAAATTTCCAGACCAGACTCTGGAGAAAAATGGTGCAAAGCTAACACCACTTCCCAATCATATCCATGCAGATCCTACCAATCTTTCAGCACTAACAAATCCCAAAACCCTCCTTCCACTCTTCATTTCTGTCCTCCTGGTTCTCCAAACTTGCCTCTCTGTGTTCAAATTCCTGCCCTCAACAGGGGTCTGAAAGCTCTTTTTTTTAAGTTGAAATGCATTTCTTTTTAATTTATGCATATACCTTTTTAAAATAGATCTTTATTGGAATACAATTGCTTCACAATACTGTGTTAGCTTCTGCTGTACAACAAAGTGAATCACCCGTATGCATACATATATCCCCATATCCCTTTCCTCTTGAGCCTCCCTCTCACCCTCCCTATCCCACCCCTCTAGGTTGTTGCAAAGCACAGAGCTGATCTCCCTGTGCTATGCAGCAGCAGCTTCCCACTAGCTATTTTAAATCTGGTAGTGTATATATGTCGCTGCTACTCTCATTCCATAGACCATTTTTCTCTCAACCAACTCTTATACCAGGTCTCTGCAAAGCCTTTTAAGTTATAAATTGAACTCCTAAAAGCTCATTCCTTTCTACAGATGTACTGCTGCCATCTCATCCTAGCTGCAATTTGGATTTTTCCTAGCCACACAATTCCCTAAAAAGCATCTCCAAAGGAGACCACTACTCCTATTCTTACCCTTTGAGTTACAATTCACATACTTATTGCACTGCACTGAAGCTTTCAGATAATTATTACAGGGCTCTCATCTCTCAGTGAGTGAAATTTTCTGATTTAAATTGCACACCTATCATCTCAACATTGTGTTCAACTGATCACTTCCCTAAAACTTTGTGTTTAACTCAATATATACTGAGCATCTTTAAAAAGCTAGGTACCAGGATAGGCACTGTAAATAAGCATAATAGGATTTAAATTCTTTTTCTTTGAATTTAATTTTATTTTAATACATCAGGTTCTTATTAGTTATTTATTTTATAAATATTACTATATATATATATGTCAATCCCAATCTCCCAATTCATCCCACCATGACCACACCACCACTTTCATCCTTTGGTGTCCATATGTTTATTCTCTACATCTGTGTCTCTATTTCTGCCTTGCAAACCAGTTCATCCGTACCATTATTCTAGATTCCACATATATGTTAATATTTGTTTTTCTCTTTCTGACTTACTTCACTCTGTATGACAGTCTCAAGGACCATCCACATCTCTACAAAAGACCCAATTTTGTTCCTTTTTATGGCTGAGTAATATTCCATTCTATATATGTACACAACTTCTTTATCCATTCATCTATCGATGGGCATTCATCTGTTGATGTCCTGGCTATTGTAAATAGAGTTGCAATGAACATTTTGATACATGACTCTTTTTGAATTATGGTCTTCTCAGGGTATATGCCCAGTACTGGGATTGCTGGGTCATATCGTACTTCTGCTTTAGTTTTTAAGGAACCTCCATACTGTCCTGCATAGCAGCTGTATCATTGTATATTCCCACCAACAGTGCAAGAGGGTTCTCTTTTCTCCACATCCTCTCCAGCATTTATTGTTTGTAGATTTTTTTTGCTTTATAACAAATTTAATCAGTTATACATATACATATGTTCCCATATCCCCTCCCTTTTGTGTCTCCCTCCCACCCTCCCTATCCCACCCCTCCAGGCGGTCACAAAGCACTGAGCTGATCTCCCTGTGCTATGCGGCTGCTTCCCACTAGCTATCTACCTTACGTTTGGTAGTGTATATATGTCCATGCCGCTCTTTCACTTTGTCACAGCTTACCCTTCCCCCTCCCCATATCCTCATGTCCATTCTCTAGTAGGTCTGTGTCTTTATTCCTGTCTTACCCCTATGTTCTTCATGACATTTTTTTTCTTAAATTCCATATATATGTGTCAGCATACAGTATTTGTCTTTCTCTTTCTGACTTACTTCACTCTGTATGACAGACTCTAGGTCCATCCACCTCATTACAAATAGCTCAATTTCATTTATTTTATGGCTGAGTAAGATTCCATTGTATATATGTGCCACATTTTCTTTACCCATTCATCCGATGATGGACACTTAGGTTGTTTCCAGCTCCGGGCTATTGTAAATAGGGCTGCTATGAACATTTTGGTACATGTCTCTTTTTGAATTATGGTTTTCTCAGGGTATATGCCCAGTAGTGGGATTGCTGGGTCATATGGTAGTTCTATTTGTAGTTTTTTAAGGAACCTCTATACCGTTCTCCATAGTGGCTGTACCAATTCACATTCCCAGCAGCAGTACAAGAGTGTTCCTTTTTCTCCACACCCTCTCCAGCATTTATTGTTTCTAGATTTTTTGATGATGGCCATTCTGACTGGTGTGAGATGATATCTCATTGTAGTTTTGATTTGCATTTCTCTAATGAGTAAAGATGTTGAGCATCCTTTCATGTGTTTGTTGGAAGTCTGTATATCTTCTGTGGAGAAATGTCTATTTAGGTCTTCTGCCCATTTTTCGATTGGGTTGTTTGTTTTTTTGTTATTGAGCTGCATGAGCTGCTTATAAATTTTGGAGATTAATCCTTTGTCAGTTGTTTCATTTACAAATATTTTCTCCCATTCTGAGGGTTGTCTTTTGGTCTTGTTTATGGTTTCCTTTGCTGTGCAAAAGCTTTGAAGTTTCATTAGGTCCCATGTGTTTATTTTTGTCTTTATGTCCATTTCTCTAGGAGGTGGGTCAAAAAGGATCTTGCTGTGATTTATGTCATAGAGTGTTCTGCCTATGTTTTCCTCTAAGAGTTTGATAGTGTCTGGCCTTACATTTAGGTCTTTAATCCATTTTGAGCTTATTTTTGTGTATGGTGTTAGGGAGTGATCTAATCTCATACTTTTACATGTTCCTATCCAGTTTTCCCACTGTACATTCCTGCCTCCTTTATCAAAGATAAGGTGACCATATGTCCGTGGGTTTATCTCTGGGCTTTCTATCCTGTTCCATTGATCTATCTTTCTGTTTTTGTGCCAGTACCATACTGTCTTGATTACTGTAGCTTTGTAGTATAGTCTGAAGTCAGGGAGCCTGATTGCTCCAGCTCCATTTTTCGTTCTCAAGATTGCTTTGGCTATTCGGGGTCTTTTGTGTTTCCATACAAATTGTGAAATTTTTTGTTCTAGTTCTGTGAAAAATGCCAGTGGTAGTTTGATAGGGATTGCATTGAATCTGTAGATTGCTTTGGGTAGTAGAGTCATTTTCACAATGTTGATTCTTCCAATCCAAGAACATGGTACATCTCTCCATCTATTTGTATCATCTTTAATTTCTTTCATCAGTGTCTTATAATTTTCTGCATACAGGTCTTTTGTCTCCTTAGGTAGGTTTATTCCTAGATATTTTATTCTTTTTGTTGCAGTGGTAAATGGGAGTGTTTTCTTGATTTCACTTTCAGATTTTTCATCATTAGTATATAGGAATGCCAGAGATTTCTGTGCATTAATTTTGTATCCTGCAACTTTACCAAATTCATTGATTAGCTCTAGTAGTTTTCTGGTAGCATCTTTAGGATTCTCTATGTATAGTATCATGTCATCTGCAAACAGTGACAGCTTTACTTCTTCTTTTCCAATTTGGATTCCTTTTATTTCCTTTTCTTCTCTGATTGCTGTGGCTAAAACTTCCAAAACTAGGTTGAATAAGAGTGGTGAGAGTGGGCAACCTTGTCTTGTTCCTGATCTTAGTGGAAATGGTTTCAGTTTTTCACCATTGAGGACGATGCTGGCTGTGGGTTTGTCATATATGGCCTTTATTATGTTGAGGAAAGTTCCCTCTATGCCTACTTTCTGCAGGGTTTTTATCATAAATGGGTGTTGAATTTTGTCGAAAGCTTTCTCTGCATCTATTGAGATGATCATATGGTTTTTCTCCTTCAACTTGTTAATATGGTGTATCACGTTGATTGATTTGCATATATTGAAGAATCCTTGCATTCCTGGAATAAACCCCACTTGATCATGGTGTAGGATCCTTTTAATGTGCTGTTGGATTCTGTTTGCTAGTATTTTGTGGAGGATTTTTGCATCTATGTTCATCAGTGATATTGGCCTGTAGTTTTCTTTCTTTGTGACATCCTTGCCTGGTTTTGGTATCAAGGTGATGGTGGCCTCGTAGAATGAGTTTGGGAGTGTTCCTCCCTCTGCTATATTTTGGAAGAGTTTGAGAAGGATAGGTGTTAGCTCTTCTCTAAATGCTTGATAGAATTCACCTGTGAAGCCATCTGGTCCTGGGCTTTTGTTTGTTGGAAGAATTTTTATCACAGTTTCAATTTCAGTGCTTGTGATTGGTCTGTTCATATGTTCTATTTCTTCCTGATTCAGTCTTGGCAGGTTGTGCATATCTAAGAATTTGTCCATTTCTTCCAGGTTGTCCATTTTATTGGCATGGAGTTGCTTGTAGTAATCTCTCATGATCTTTTGTATTTCTGCAGTGTCAGTTGTTACTTCTCCTTTTTCATTTCTAATTCTATTGATTTGAGTCTTCTCCCTTTTTTTCTTGATGAGTCTGGCTAATGGTTTATCAATTTTGTTTATCTTCTCAAAGAACCAGCTTTTAGTTTTATTGATCTTTGCTATCGTTTCCTTCATTCCTTTTTCATTTATTTCTGATCTGATTTTTATGATTTCTTTCCTTCTGCTAACTTTGGGATGTTTTTGTTCTTCTTTCTCTAATTGCTTTAGGTGCAAGGTTAGGTTGTTTATTCGAGAAGTTTCCTGTTTCTTAAGGTGGGATTGTATTGCTATAAACTTCCCTCTTAGAACTGCTTTTGCTGCATCCCATAGGTTTTGTGTCGTCGTGTCTCCATTGTCATTTGTTTCTTGGTATTTTTTAATTTCCCCTTTGATTTCTTCAGTGATCACTTTGTTATTAAGTAGTGTACTGTTTAGCCTCCATGTGTCTGTATTTTTTACAGCTCTTTTCCTGTAATTGATGTCTAGTCTCATAGCATTGTGGTCGGAAAAGATACTTGATACAATTTCAATTTTCTTAAATTTACCAAGGCTTGATTTGTGACCCAAGATATGATCTATCCTGGAGAATGTTCCATGAGCACTTGAAAAAAATGTGTATTCTATTGTTTTTGGATGGAATGTCCTATAAATATCAATTAAGTCCATCTCTTTTAATGTATCATTTAAAGCTTCTGTTTCCTTATTTATTTTCATTTTGGATGATCTGTCCATTGGTGAAAGTGGGGTGTTAAAGTCCCCTACTATGATTGTGTTACTGTCGATTTCTCCTTTTATGGCTGTTAGTATTTGCCTTATGTATTGAGGTGCTCCTATGTTGGGTGCATAAATATTTACAATTGTTATATCTTCTTCTTGGATCGATCCCTTGGTCATTATGTAGTGTCCTTCTTTGTCTCTTCTAGTAGTCTTTATTTTAAAGTCTATTTTGTCTGATATGAGAATTGCTACTCCAGCTTTCTTTTGGTTTCCATTTGCATGGAATATCTTTTTCCATCCCCTTACTTTCAATCTGTATGTGTCTCTAGGTCTGAAGTGGGTCTCTTGTAGACAGCATATATATGGGTCTTGTTTTTGTATCCATTCAGCCACTCTGTGTCTTTTGGTGGGAGCATTCAGTCCATTTACATTTAAGGTAATTATTGATATGTATGTTCCTATTCCCATTTCCTTAATTCCTTTGGGTTCGTTACTGTAGGTATATTCCTTCTGTTGTGTTTCTTGCCTAGAGAAGTTCCTTTAGCATTTGTTGTAAAGCTGGTTTGGTGGTGCTGAACTCTCTCAGCTTTTGCTTGTCTGTAAACGTTTTAATTTCTCCATCAAATCTGAATGAGATCCTTGCTGGGTAGAGTAATCTTGGTTGCAGATTTTTCTCCTTCATCACTTTAATTATGTCCTGCCAGTCCCTTCTGGCTTGTAGAGTTTCTGCTGAGAGATCAGCTGTTATCCTGATGGGGATTCCCTTGTGTGTTATTTGTTGTTTTTGCCTTGCTGCTTTTAATATGATTTCTTTGTGTTTAGTTTTTGACAGTTTGATTAATATGTGTCTTGGCGTATTTCTCCTTGGATTTATTCTGTATGGGACTCTCTGTGCCTCCTGGACTTGATTAACTATTTCCTTTCCCATATTAGGGAAGTTTTCAACTATAATCTCTTCAAATATTTTCTCAGTCCCTTTTTTTTTCTCTTCTTCTTCTGGAACCCCTATAATTCGAATGTTGGTGTGTTTAATGTTGTCCCAGAGGTCTCTGAGACTGTCCTCTGTTCTTTTCATTCTTTTTTCTTTATTTTGCTCTGCAGCAGTTATTGCCACTCTTTTATCTTCCACCTCACTTATCCGTTCTTCTGCCTCAGTTATTCTGCTATTGATCCCATCTAGAGTATTTTTTATTTCATTTATTGTGTTTTTAATCGATGCTTGATTCATCTTTAGTTCTTCTCGGTCCTTGTTAACTGTTCCTTGCATTTTGTCTATTCTATTTCCAAGATTTTGGATCTGGGAAATAGAATCTTGGATCATCTTTACCATCATTATTCTGAATTCTTTTTCAGGTAGACTGCCTATTACCTCTTCATTTGTTAGGTCTGGTGGGTTTTTATCTTGCTCCTTCTCCTGCTGTGTGTTTTTCTGTCTTCTCATTTTGCTTATGTTACTGTGTTTGGGGTCTCCTTTTTGCAGGCTGCAGGTTCCTAGTTCCCGTTGTTTTTGGTGTCTGTCCCCAGTGGCTAAGGTTGGTTTAGTGGGTTGTGTAGGGTTCCTGGTGGAGGGGACTAGTGCCATTGTTCTGGTGGGTGAGGCTGGATCTTGTCTTTCTGGTGGGCAGGTCCACGTCTGGTGGTGCGTTTTGGGGTGTCTGCAGACTTTTTGTGATTTTAGGCCACCTCTCTGCTAATGGGTGGCGTGTGTTCCTGTCTTGCTAGTTGTTTGGCATAGGGTGTCCAGCACTGTAGCTTGCTGGTCGTTGAGTGAAGCTGGGTGCTGGTGTTGAGATGGAGATCTCTGGAAGATTTTCGCCGTTTGATATTATGTGGAGCTGGGAGGTCTCTTATGGACCAGTGTCCTAAAGTTGGCTCTCCCACCTCAGAGGCACAGCACTGACTCCTGGCTCCTCAATTTGGTATGATTTGTTGTCCATTCATGTATTCCACAGATGCAGGGTACATCAAGTTGATTGTGGAGCTTTAATCCGCTGCTTCTGAGGCTGCTGGGAGAGGTTTCCCTTTCTCTTCTTTGTTCTCACAGCTCCTGGGTCTCAGCTTTGGATTTGGCCCCGCCTCTGCATGTAGGTCGCCGGAGGGCGTCTGTTCTTCGCTCAGACAGGACAGGGTTAAAGGAGCAGCCTCTTCGGTGACTCTGGCTCACTCAGACCGGGCGGGAGGGAGGGGCACGGAGTGCGGGGCGAGCCTGCAGTGGCAAAGGTCGGCGTGACGTTGCACCAGTCCGAAGCGCGCCGTGCGTTCTCCCAGGGAAGCCGCCCCTGGATCCCGGGACCCCTGCAGTGGCGGGCTGCACAGGCTTCCGGAAGGGCGGTGTAGACAGTGACCTGCACTCGCACACAGGCTTCTTGGCGGCGGCAGCAGCAGCCCCAGCGTCCCACGCCCGTCACTGGGCTCCGCGCTTTCAGTCGTGACTCGCGCCCGTCTGTGGAGCCCCTTTAAGCAGCGCTCTTAATCCCCTCTCCTCGCGCACCAGGAAACCAAGAGGGAAGAAAAAGTCTCTTGCCTCTTCCGCAGCTCCAGAGTTTTCCCGGACTCCCTGCCGGCTAGCTGTGGCACATTAGCCCCCTTCCGGCTGAGTTCTCGCCGCCAGCCCCAGTCCTCTCCTTGCGCTCTGACCAAAGCCCGAGCCTCAGCTTCCAGCGCCTCCCGCCCCGGCGGGCGAGCAGACAAGCCTCTCGGGCTGGTGAGTGTCGCTCGGCACCGATCCTCTGTGCGGGAATCTCTCCACTTTGCCCTACCCAGGTATGTGGGGAGTTTCTTGCTTTCTGGGAGGTCTGGGGTCTTCTGTCAGCGTTCAGTAGGTGTTCTGTAGGAGTTGTTCCACGTGTAGCTGTATTTCTGGTGTATCCGTGGGGAGGACGGTAATCTCCGCGTCTTACTCTTCCGCCATCTTACCCGTAAGTGGTTCCCACTCTCTCAAATCTTGACGGACTATTTCACACATCTCTCTCCTCAAGCTCCAAAGCCCCCTCCCCCTCTAATTTCACTGAGAAAATAGAAGCAGCCTTCAGAAAACTCCAGCACGCCCTACCACCACAGTAACTAACCTTCCTCTGTAGATTTTTTAAACATCTTTATTGGAATATAATTGCTTTACAATGGTGTGTTAGTTTCTGCTTTATAGCAAAGTGAATCAGTAATACATATACATATGTTCCCATATCTCTTCCCTCTTGTGTCTCCCTCCCTCCCACCCTCCTGATCCCACCCCTCTAGGTTGTCACAGACCACCAAGCTGATCTCCCTGTGCTATGCGTCTGCTTCCCACTAGCTATCTATTTTATGTTTGGTAGTGTATATATGTCCATGCCACTCTCTCACTTTGTCACAGCTTGCCCTTCCCCCTCCCCCTATCCTCAAGTCCATTCTCTAGTAGGTCTGTGTCTTTATTCCCGTCTTACCCCTAGGTTCTTCATGACCTTTTTTTATTTTTATTTTTATTTTTTGATTCCATATATATGTGTTAGCATACGGTATTTGTTTTTCTCCTTCTGACTTACTTCACTCTGTATGACAGACTCTAGGTCCATCCACCTCACTACAAATAACTCCGTTTCATTTCTTTTTATGGCTGAGTAATATTACATTCTATATATGTGCCAAATCTTCTTTATCATCTGTTCATGGACACTTAGGTTGCTTCCATGTCCTGGGTATTGTGAATAGAGCTGCAATGAACATTTTGGTACATGACTCTTTTTGAATTATGGTTTTCTCCGGGTACTTGCCCAGTAGTGGGATTGCTGGGTCATATGGTAGTTCTATTTTTAGATTTTTAAGGAACTTACATACTATTCTGCATAGTGGCTGTATCATTTTACATTCCCACCAACAGTGCAAGAGAGTTCCCTTTTCTCCACACCCTCTCCAGCATTTATTGTTTGTAGATTTTTTGATGATGGCCATTCTGACTGGTATGAGTTGATACCTCATTGTAGCTTTGATTTTCATTTCTCTAATGATTAGTGATGTTGAGCATCCTTTCATGTGATTGTTGGCAATCTGTATATCTTCTTTGGAGAAATGTCTGTTTAGGTTTTCTGCCCACTTTTTGACTGGTTTTTTTGTTTGTTTTTTTTTGTTTTTTGTTTTTGCGGTACATGGGCCTTTCACTGTTGTGGCCTCTCCCATTGCGGAGCACAGGCTCTGGACGCGCAGGCTCAGCAGCCATGGCTCTTGGGTCTAGCAGCTCCACAGCATGTGGGGTCTTCCCAGACCAGGGCACGAACCTGTGTCCCCTGCATTTGTAGGCGGACTCTCAACCACTCTGCCACCAGGGAAGCCCTGTTTGTTTTTTTAATACTGAGCTGCATGAGTTGTTTATATAATTTGGAGATTAATTCTTTGTCCACTCATTCATTTGCAAATATTATCTCCCATTCTGCGGGCTGTCTTTTCAACTTGTTTATACTTTCCTTTGCTGTGCAAAAGCTTGGAAGTTTCATTTGGTCCCTTTTGTTCATTTTTTTTTTTATTTCCATTACTCTGGAAGGCGGGTCAAAAAAGATCTTGCTGTGATTTATGTCAAACAGTGTTCTTCCTATGTTTTCTTCTAAGAGTTTTAGACTGTCTGATCTTACATTTAGGTCTTTAATCCATTTTGAGTTTATTTTTGTGTATGGTGTTAGGGAGTGTTCTAATTTCTTTTTTTTTTTTTTTTACATGTAGCTTCCAGTTTTCCCTGCACCACTTACTGAAGAGACTCTCTCTTCTCCATTGTATATCCTTGACTCCTTTGTCATAGATTAGTTGACCATAGATGTGTGCGTTTATCTCTGGGCTTTCTATCCTGTTCCATTGATCTTTATTTGTTTTAGTACCAGTACCATACTGTCTTGATTACTGTAGCTTTGTAGTATAGTCTGAAGTCAATGAGTCTGATTCCACCAGCTCTGTTTTCTTTCCCCTCAAGATTGTTTTGGCTATTCGGGGTCTTTTGTGTCTCCATACAAATTTTAAGATTTTTTTGCTTTGGTTCTGTAAAAAGTGTCACTGGTAACTTGATAGGGATTGCGTTGAATCTGTAGATTGCTTTGGGTAGTATAGTCATTTTCACAATATTGATTCTTCCAATCCAAGAACATGGTATATCTCTCCATCTCTTTGTGTCATCTTTAATTTCTTTCATCAGTGTCTTATAGTTTTCTGAGTAGAGCTCTTTGACCTCCTTAGGTAGGTTTATTCCTAGGTATTTTATTCTTTTTGTTGTACTGCTGAATGGGATTGTTTCCTTAATTTCTCTTTCTGATCTTTCATTGCTAGTGTATAGGAATGCAAGTGATTACTGTGCTTTAATTTTGCATCCTGCAATTTTACCAAATTCATTGATTAGCTCTAGTACTTTTCTGGTGGCATCTTTAGGATTATCTACATATATTATCATGTCATCTGTGAAGAGTGAGAGTTTTACAACTTCTTTTCCAATTTGGATTCTTTTTATTTCTTTTTCTTCTCTGATTTCTCAGACTAGGACTTCCAAAACTATGTTGAATAATAGTGGAGAGCATAGACATCCTTTTCTTGTTCCTGATTTTAGAGGAAATGCTTTCAGTGTTTCACCATTGAGAATGAAGTTTTTTGTGGGTTTGTAGTATATTGCCTTTATTATGTTGAGGTAAGTTCATCTCTTTGCCCAAATTCTGGAGAGTTTTTATCATGAATCAGTGTTGAATTTTGTCAAAAGCTTTTTCTGCATCTATTGAAATGATCATATGGTTTTCATTCTTCAATTTGTTAATATGGTGTATCCCATTGATTGATTTGCATATATTGAAGAATCCTTGCATACCTGGGATAAATCCCACTTGATCATGGTGTATGATCCCTTTAATGTGTTGTTGGATTCTGTTTGCTAGTATTTTGTTGAGCATTTTTGCATCCATATTCATCAGTGATATTGGTTTGTAATTTTCTTTTCTTTTTTTTTTTTTTTTGTAGTATCTTTGCCTGGTTTTGGTATCAGGGTGATGGTGGCCTCGTAGAATGAGTTTAGGAGTGTTCCTTCCTTGGCAATTTTTTGGAAGAGTTTGAGAAGGATGGGTGTTAGCTCTTCTCTAAATGTTTGATAAAATTCAACTGTGTAGCCATCTGGTCCTATACTTTTGTTTGTTGGAAGATTTTTAATCACAGTTTCAATTTCATTACTTGTGATTGGTCTGCTCAAATTTTCTATTTCTTCCTGGTTCAGTCTTGAAAGGTTATAACTTTCTAAGAATTTGTCCATTTCTTGCAGGTTGTCCATTTATTCGCATAGAGTTGCTTGTAGTAGTCTCTTAATGTGCTTTGTATTTCTGAGGTGTCCATTGTAACTTCTCCTTTTTCATTTCTAATTTTATTGATTTGAGTCCTCTCTCTCTTTTCCTTGATGAGTCTGGCTAAAGGTTTATTAATTTCAATTTTCTTCTCAAAGAACCAGCTTTTAGTTTTATTGATCTTTGCTAGGGTTTTCTTTGTTTCTATTTCATTTATTTCCACTCTGATCTTTATGATTTCTTTCCTTCTACTAATTTAGGATTTTGTTTGTTCTTCTTTCTCTAGCTTCTTTAGGTATAAGGTTCAATTGTTTATTTGAGATTTTTCTTATTTCTTGAGGTAGGATTGCATTGCTATAAACTTCCCTCTTAGAACTCGTTTTGCTGCATCCCAAAGGTTTTGGATTCTTGTGTTTTAATTTTCCTTTGTCTCTAGTTACTTTTGATTTCCTCTTTGATTTCTTCAGTGATCTCTTGGTTATTTAGTAATGTATTGTTTAGCCTCCATGTGTTTGTGATTTTTACGTTTTTTTCCCCCTTTATTTCTAATCTCGTAGCACTGTGGTTGGAAATGATGCTTGATACCATTTCAATTTTCTTAAATTTATGGAGGCTTGATTTGTGACCCAAGATGTGATCTATCCTGGAGAATTTTCCGTGTGCACTTGAGAAGAAAGTGTAATCTGCTATTTTCAGATGGAATGTTCTAGAAATATCAATTAAATCTATCTGGTCTATTGTGTCATTTAAAGCTTGTGCTTCTTTATTAATTTTCTGTTTGGATGATCTGTCCATTGGTGTATGTGAGGTGTTATAGTCCACCACTATTATTGTGTTACTGTTGATTTCCTCATTTATAGCTATTAGCATTTGCCTTACGTATTGAGGTGCTCCTATGTTGGGTGCATAAATATTTATAATTGTTATATGTTCCTCTTGGTTTGATCCCTTGATCATTATGTATGGTCCTTCCTTGTCTCTTGTAACATTCTTTATTTTAAAGTCTATTTTATCTGATATGAGTATTGCTACTCCAGCTTTCTTTTGATTTCCATTTGCATGGAATGTCTTTTTCCATCCCCTCACTTTCAGTCTGCATGTGTCCCTAGGTCTGAATTGTGTCTCTTGTAGACAGCATATATACATGTCTTGTTTTTGTATCCATTCAGCGAGGCTGTGACTTTTGGTTGGAGCATTTAATCCATCTACATTTAAGGTGATTATAGATATATATGTTCTTGTTACTATTTTCTTAACTGTTTTGGGTTTGTTTCTGTAGGTCCTTTTCTTCTCTTGTGTTTCCCACTTAGAGAAGTTCCTTTAGCATTTGTTGTTGAGCTGGTTGGTGGTGCTGAATTATCTTAACTTTTGTTTGTCTGTAAAGCTTTTGCTTTCTCCATCAAATCTGAATGAGATCCTTACTGGGTAGAGTAATCTTGTTTGTACCTTCTTTCCTTTCATCAGTTTAAAGATATTGTGCCACTCCCTTCTGGCTTGTAGAATTTCTGCTGAGAAATCAGCTGTTAACCTTATGGTAGTTCCCTTGTATGTTATTTGTCAGTTTTCCCTTGTTGCTTTTAATAATTTTTCTTTGTCTTTAATTTTTGTCAGTTTGGTTCTATGTATCTCGGCATGTTTTTCCTTGGGTTTATACTGCATGGGACTCTCTGCACTTTCTGAACTACTTCCTTTCCCACCTTAGGGAATTTTCGACTATAATCTCTTTAAATATTTTCTCAGGTCCGTTCTCTCTCTCTTCTCCTTCTAGGACCCCTATAACGTGAATGCTTGTGTGTTTAATGTTGTCCCAGAGGTCTTTTACGCTGACTTCATTTCTTTGCATTCTTTTTCTTTATTCTGTTCCACGACAGTGAATTACACCATTCTGTCTTCCAGGTCACTCATCTTTTCTTCAGCCTCAGTTATTCTGCTATTGGGTTCTTCTAGTGTATTTTTCATTTCAGTTATTGTATTGTTCATCTTTGTTTGTTTGTTCTTTAATTCTAGGTCTTTGTCAAACATTTCTTGCATCTTCTCCATCTTTGCCTCCATTATTTTTCCAAGGTCCTGTATCATCTACCATTATTCTAAATTCTTTCTCTGGAAGTTCGCCTATCTCCACTTCATTTAGTTTTTTTGTTTTGTTTTGTTTTGTTTTTTGGTTTTATCTTGTTCCATCATTGGGTACATAGTCCTCTGCTTTTTCATTTTTTCTATCTTTCTGTGAATGTGGTTTTCTTTCCACAGGCTGTAGGATTAGTTTAAGGAGTGTCCAGAGGAAGAGAACCAGATACAGTTTTCTTGACATAAGAGAAACTTAGGCCTAAGGCACTTTGTGATACAAGCCTGGCCACAATGCCCACCATACAGAAGAACAAGTCTCAGTAGTTAATGATTTTAAGGGAACAAAAGAATGTAAGAACAAACAGCTATTACCAAGCCAGGAAAATAATGTAATAATATCAGAGACAATAAATCAGTTACAAGGACTCCCAGTTCTTTTTCAAAATTAAAGGTTAGCCTGAAGCACATTCTTGAGCTGTTTTGAAGGGTTTAGACCCCCTTGGGTATTCAACCACCAGAGTAACTGGAGCCAGAATTGATAATCCTGATCTTTGCTGGTCTTCGAGACTTCAATCAACTAGAGCCTGGACTATGTCAATCTAGAATGACCTTGGCCTCAGTTCTATGCTGACATCTCCTCTTCACCATGTAAGCACAGGTAGGGCTTACTCTACCTGAATGACTATACCCAGCCCTCAAGAATATGCATGCACTCTTAGCTTAAAACTTCCTAATTTTGCTGTTTGGAGAGACATGGCTTTAGAAAATATCCCCAGTGTTCTCCTTACTTGTTGCAAGTAATAAAATACTTCCTTTTCCCATTCTTTGACTTGGTTGTGCATTTGACTTGACACCCACCAAGAGGTAAATCCAGTTTTCAGGTAACAGTATAACATGTAATAGAATGAACATCTGAGTACTGGCCACTTTGCTTAAGAAATACAATATTAAAAATACGGTTGAAAGCCCTATAGATACCAGTCTAATTGCATTTGCATCACTCATCTTCCTTCCCCAAAGCTGACAACAGATAGAGCTGGGGTTGGAATGGCTCTTCAGAGTTGTCTCCAATTGAGATAAGAGGCCAGGCTTTTGTACCCCTGCAATTTTTCAAGTTCTCATGAAATATGTATGCAATTTAACTTTATATGAGGCCTTAAAGTGACTTATATTGTGGATCTATTTCATCATGTACTAGTCATTAGTGACGAGGGGGACTTTTTCTGGAAAGACCTGAGGCAGCATGGTTTGACAGAGTGTTAATTTCTTTGGGATTTTCCAGAACACAATAAGAGTATAAATTTTCGTTTTAAACCTGTGTGGGGCTAGATCTTGGAATTTTAATGTTCTTACATGTTCTTCAGCTGATGCTTATAAAAAATTATGGAACGATTTGAAAACCACTGCTATAATAGTGAAGCATCCAATTAATTCAGAAGAAAGTACCTCACTCCTAACCCTTATAAAGTTTGATGAATTTCCTAGGAGGGATAAAAATGAAGCATAACATCACTTCATTTGACTCCCACCCATAAAATTCCATGAGTTCAATGTGCTCCTTTGAGATTTAGTATAGTCAGCATGCTTTTCAGTCTAATCTAAGAGTGGTCCTTGAAGAACTTGTTTTCATGCCTGAGGTCACTGAGATAGATGTCCTTCCACATCCCTTCATTGTCATGGATCAAAGAATCCCATTAATAAGGATCTAGCCTACCATTTGAGTACAGATATATATCTCTGTTGGAATAAATGTGCTTGACGGAGGACAGACAATGAAACTCCCAAGGAAAATCGTTCCGAGACAAGAAGTTTGAGTGTCTGGACTAAGTGGTAAGAACAGAATATAAAGTAGCTGGTAGTTCCAGCTGTGGTATGAGGTGGGCCTGGCTGTCTGACTCTCTCTTGATCTAGTCCCCTCTCCACCCCCCTGCCCCAGAGCACCTGTGTGCCATGAGAAGCAGAGATCACCAGCTGAAAAGAACCATGTCCCAGGTGCCCATCAGCTTTGCTGTGGTTGACCCCTCTGAAAGAGCTGGCAATGATAACAGAAGCATGGTGGAGAGGGAGGGGGTCCTGAAGATAAGTGGTCTGGATGGGGCAGCAATGAAGCCATCAGCCTGCCATCCTCATTCATGTGGGAGCACACCCTCATGCCTCACCCCTGTCCTCATCTCAGACTTTCATGACCCTTCCCTGGTGCTTTTGGAAGAAGTAACTGGTGTGGATATTCCAGGAAAAGAGTGAACATCATGCTATTTGGGCTTGTGTCATTCAGATTTTTACTCACTAGTGAATTAAACCTGGAACATACTAGCTAACATTTAATCCAAGATTATTCTGAATTCTTTTGAAGTCCCCACATATATCAAATTTGAAATCACTACTCCTAGGAAATATTAAGGCTAGTGGAAATAAAGCCATCTATCGTGCTCTTTCCCAACCTACAGCTTCTCTCCATCTTCAGGCATTGTCATCTGTTCTTCTATTAGATGAGACTTGTTTTTCTTCTCCTTTTCAGGAGGATAGTCCCTCTTGTCATGCCTTCCCATTTGCCTCCTTTAGGATCTTTTTCTACTAATAATTCCCTTTCTCTTGCACATTAAATTTTTCTGTTCTTTTCTGGCAATTTTCCTCTGCTAATACATATGTTTAAGCCTATAGATCCTAAAAGCAAACAAAAGACCAAAATGAAAGTTTTCATCCACTCATAGAGTAGGAGTTCCTTGGATACTGGTGAAACCAAGCAGGACCCTGTGGGCCTCCTGGGCATGGAAGCCTTTCAAACAGTTGCTAATCAGGGAAGTGAGGTGATGAAAAGACATGGGAGGAGCAGCCAAGAAATAATAGTGCAGCCTTGGGGTAGGGTCCTGGTTCTGCTTCAAGGGATACACATAACAATATCTTTGGGCTCTTTACAGAACTAAAATCCCCAACAAATGGAAGGTGTTAGCATTTTTCATTCCACAGAAGATCATAGTTTGATAACCTCCAGAAGTTCATCAAGAGACCACCCGAGGCCAGGTTAAAGGAACCAGAGAAGCTCATTAGGACGAGACCACCTGAGGCCAGATTAAGGTAGTGCAGGCCGAGCTTCTGCCTGTCGCCCCAAGATGGCGGACACAATGAACCGGTGCCACGCCAGTTGGCCCTGAGGCGACCGTAAGGAGGACTGGTCTGCGAGACCCCATAGTCCCGGCAGAAGAGTGTTGCCCAAGCAGGAAGAGGAAGAGGAGGAGGCGGCCCGACTGTCGGCCACTCTCCAGCCCGCCGCCGGCGAGCGCCGCGCCTGCCCCGCCCGGGTCAGCCCCTCGGCAGCCCGCCCGTTCACCGGGCTCCGCCCCGGCTCTGCGCCGCCGCCGCCTCCAGCAGCCACCACCATGAAGCTGACCGACAGCGTGCTGCAGAGCTTCCGCGTCGCCAAGGTGTTCCGCAAGAACTCGGACAAGATTAACTGCTTCGACTTCAGCCCCAACGGCGAGACGGTCATCTCGAGCAGCGACGACGACTCCATCATGCTCTATGACTGCCAGGAGGGCAAACCAAAGAGAACCCTGTACAGTAAGAAATATGGCGTGGACCTCATCAGATACACTCATGCAGCAAACACAGTCGTTTACAGCTCTAACAAAATAGACGATACTATCCGTTACCTGTCCTTGCATGACAACAAATACATCAGATACTTTCCTGAACATAGCAAAAGGGTGGTGGCCTTGTCCATGTCACCTGTGGATGACACTTTCATTTCTGGGTCTCTTGATAAGACCATTCGGCTCTGGGATCTCCGGTCTCCTAACTGCCAGGGTCTCATGCATTTACAGGGCAAGCCAGTTTGTTCTTTTGATCCAGAAGGATTAATTTTTGCTGCAGGTGTCAATTCTGAAATGGTCAAACTTTATGATCTTCGCTCTTTTGATAAGGGGCCATTTGCAACATTTAAGATGCAGTATGATCGGACTTGTGAGTGGACAGGACTTAAGTTCAGCAATGATGGCAAACTCATCCTCATCTCCACCAATGGCAGCTTCATCCGTCTGATCGATGCATTCAAGGGAGTGGTGATGCATACGTTTGGGGGTCATGCCAACAGCAAAGCCGTCACACTGGAGGCCTCGTTTACTCCAGACTCGCAGTTTATTATGATTGGTTCAGAGGATGGCAAGATCCATGTCTGGAATGGAGAGAGTGGTATAAAAGTAGCTGTGTTGGATGGCAAACACACAGGCCCCATTACCTGTTTGCAGTTCAACCCCAAGTTCATGACCTTTGCCAGTGCTTGTTCCAACATGGCCTTCTGGTTGCCCACCATTGATGACTGACCTGCATAGTGCTTGGCTGTTTTCTGTACAGCGAGGGTGGCCAGTAGGAAAAAACTCAGAGGGAACTAAGATAATAGTGAGATTGGATCATTTGACTGGGCTCGAGAGCATCCTTCCACATGGCCTTCCCAAGGATGTGCTGTACATTTGCTCAAAAGAAAAAAATTGCTTTGCCAAGCTTCTTCAAAAGGACTCTTGGTGCAGCAGATTCAATCGGGACTCAGATTTTCCAGCTGTCACTGCACCGAGCTCCTCCAGAGGAGTGACCAGACTCGTGACTAGGGTATAGTGGGGCCCTCAAGACACCTTCAGTTTTGAATGTATTTGCTGCTGAGGAGTCGGTGAAGTTGTTAATTCTGCACATCCCTTTGCCCACCCCCATAAATGCGTGGGAAGCCACAGTTCTGGTTTTGAGATGCTAGGGCAGCTCAGTGCCCCTTGCCCTCACCCTGCATGTCTTGTTACTGGTTCTCCCTGTGTCATTGTGGCATTATCCACAACCATCATGTTACTTAGGTGCCAAATATTTACAGAAATAAGTCTCCATATATCTTAGGGTCAGAAAGGGACAGATACAGAAGGACCTTGCTTGCCAGGAAGCCTTGCAAGTTAGTCATGTGAGGGTGGATGATCTGGGTGTGCCTCAGGCTCTGAGTGAGGGAGGAGGGGTAGCAGATGAGTTCCTAGGGCTGGGAGGTTTAGCAGCAGCTTGGTGTGGTGCCCTGTCATCAAAACTAACTCACAGTCCTTCTGGGTGCCTGCCAAGTTTGGTTGTATACAGAAGCAAGGTGGGCGTCTATTTTTGTACATGAGATACATCACGCTTTTCTGGGGGCCAGTATTGTGGAGTGAGTCTGAGTTGTTTACACTGATGCCTTCCCTGCCCACCACAAGTTGTGCACATAGTCTCCAGATGATACCACCCCTTCCCCAGCTCCCAACCAGGAGCTGGCTCTAGGCTTGTGTTATATTTAGCCTTTTTATATATGACTTGGGATTTCTGTTGTTTGTATTTTAGCACAGTGTGTGTACACCTTCATTTAAATATATCATGTCTGTGCATACATATATGTATGTATGCATGTGTGTGTGTGTGTGTGTGTGTGTGTGTGTGTGTGTGTGAGAAGGAGATAGAGTCCTTGGCCCCAGGAGAAAGACTGCATTCTTGCTAATAGTGTTTGTCACAAGTGTTAGTCTTCCCTATTACCTTTTTCCCTTTGGGAGACTGAACAAAAGCAAAGCTTCTGAGTGTTTGCTGTCCCCGTGGCAGCTAAGTGAGGGTCTTGGAATGACTCCCCTGTGTTCCTCAAGCTGCACTTTGGGGCCTTCTCTGCAGTATTAGCCCCCTTTTTGCCCAGTGATGCTCTGTCTGCGCCTGTATGTATGTGACAGTCACTTTTGCATGCCTTTTGTGTCTGGCGCCCAGCATTTGGGGACAGGATGCTGGAACCAGAGCATTTTCAGCTTGTCTGAGGCTTCTTTGCCAGTTATAGGTCACTCCTGTTTACCTGCTATGTCTGCTTTCTTCACGTCTCTTCCTTGCCTTCTCCTGGGAGAGGGAGGATTCCTAATCGGGGTTGAGGTGAGCTGCAGGTAGCCCATTGCCTTTTCCCCTGCATGGCCTTCTTAGAGCAGGACAAGTGGCATAGTATTTTACTAAGTTCCCAAACATCTAAGCAAGGAACACATTCCCTGCAGATCCAGAAACAGGCTCAACAAGGTTATGTTTGACTTGCCCAAGAGCTGCTAGTGGGGAAAGCAAGCCATTACTGCCTCTGTTCAGCAGCAGGAATAGGCTGTGAATTGCTAGCAATTACTGTTTTGCTTTGCTTTTTTAGCAGTTACTTTTTGGCTTGTTCCTTAACCTTAAAAGCAAGGGGCATACGTCTTTGCCAGACATGGGCTGGAATCTGCAGCTTCTGAGGTGCCACACACCGTATAGCTCTGCATTCTCAGAGTGGAGGGACTTTTAGAAACCAAGTGATCTGAGCTGTTACTGCCCACCCCTGGCTTTCCAGGGTAGAAAATTCATGGTAGGACTAACTGTTCAGAGAAAGTACTTGGAACTACAGGTTAATAAGAAAGCCTGCATAATTAACATATCTGTACCCAGAGCAGCCACCACGCATGACTTGTCTATCAGCAGGAAAATGATTTGTATTGAGTTCCTGTGTGTCCAAAGCTGAGGCACCATGTCCTTTGAAAATATGCACTGCACTGCTTCTATTTATGGGGACCTGTGGCTGCAGAGCTGGCTCCTGAGTTGGGAAGGAGAGGGAAAGATGCAGCTGGAAGTGACCGAAGATGATGTGGTAGTGGGAAAAGGCAGAATTAAGGGAGAAAAGAGTCTGTGGGTCAGAGAGGCTGCGGAGCATCAGGGCTGCAAGGACACCCTCAGTAGGAGCCAGAGGTGCTTAAGCTCTCCTGGGGGTGGGGGGCGCACCACGCTCTCAAGAATCAGGGCCAAAGCCTCTGATTTATATGCGACAGTGACACTGCACTGCTCAACCACCAGCCAGTGGGGTATTTTTTTTTTTTAAGAAAACCGTTGTGATCATAATTAATGCTTATTAAGAAAAATCTGGGAATTTTAAAAAGAATCAGTTTGCCACCCAAATGTTACCACTGCTAATCTTTTGGTGTTTAGTGTTCCTCTAGACATTTCTGTGCATAGATTTCTGGTGTCTTTACATAGTTGTTATTCTACTATATATACAATTTTATGTCCTTTTTGTACTTAACATATAAACGTTTTTTCCATGTTATCTGTCTTAAACAGAAAAAAATAAAAATAAAAATAAAATAGGGCCTCCCTGGTGGCGCAAGTGGTTGAGAGTCCGCCTGCCGATGCAGGGGACACGGGTTCGTGCCCCGGTCTGGGAGGATCCCATATGCCGCGGAGCGGCTGGGCCCGTGAGCCATGGCCGCTGAGCCTGCGCGTCCGGAGCCTGCGCATCCGGAGCCTGTGCTCCGCAACGGGGGAGGCCACAACAGTGAGAGGCCCACATACCGCAAAAAAAAAAAATAAAAAATAAAAAAAAATAAAAATAAAATAAAAGTAGTGCAGGCCCTGCACACACCCTAATCCTTAGCAACCCCACCCTTGAACCATTGCTATAGAACTCTTCACCAAATCCTCCCAAGTTGGGACACACAGTTTTTGAGGGGCACGAGCCCCCTGTATCTCCCTTTGCCTGGCAAAGCAATAAAGCTTTTCTACTTCACCCAAAAGTCTGTCTCCCAGATTCAATTCGGCACCAGTGCACAGAGGCCGAGTTTTCGGCATCACTGGTAATCACTTCGTTATTCATTCTCCCTATGGTTTCCCTTCTTAAAAAGACTAGGGAGGGACTCCATCCCAGTCATATGCCACAGGGCAGAGTGAAGGATCCAAAGTGTACATGCCTTTTATTCACAGTTGTGGTAAAACACAGAGTCACCAAAGCCAAGGGTTGGTCCAGGAATTAATTGGAATGCATAGCAGGAAGAAATCCAATAGCCAGTTTCCCAAATTTGAAAGATGCCATTCTAAAGTAGAGGTAAGTTCAAACGAGTACCAGCCAGAAAGCCCAGGTGGTCCTGAGAGTGAAGTTCAGGAGAATAGCAGTAATTCTGGAGCCAGCATGGAGCTACTACTGCACGTGATTTGTCCCTGGTGTCCAGGCTTTCAGGTGCCCATCCAAAATCATTAAAGGCAAAACAAGAAGTAGAAAAGAAAGGGAATATTGGAACTTGATCTTTGGGCTTTTGTTGCTATTTCTATTTTTCTGCTAAGAAAGACTCAAGTCCAAGACTCAGGTGGTCCAAATTCGCATGTGCATGTATCAGCTGATTCATTGACAGGCATGTGGATTGCAAGCAAAAGGGTTGGCTTAAGGTTAATCCTGACTATTAATGAGTCCTACATTTTAATTTTTTTCTTAATCTTTTTATCTAGATCTCCTCTCTAGAATCAAGATGAATTTCCCTTTAACCTGCTCAGTGCCCTAATGGTTACATTTTGTAAAATTCCTCCCTTTATTGCCCAGAAGATATGAATGAAAAGGATTCACAAGTGCTAACATCATTGAAAATGTGAATTCTGAGAAGAGGAGGGATACCGGAGGCCTGATCCTCTCAATGAAAACTATTATAAATATCCCTAAAAAGAAAAACATTCAGATTTAAACAAGCAAACACATACAAGGCAATAGCATCCAAATTCTACTTGGGGTAAGATCTTATGTAGGAATAATTTTAGTTCTCAAGGCTGCTTTAGTCTAGGAAAAACAACTGAATCTACATACTGTCTCTCTTTTTATTTCAAGGAGATAATCTCTATATTTCCCTCGTCAAAACTTTCAACAAGCCACTGTTCTTCTAAACATACTACCTGTCAGCAGTGAGCTTTGATTCCTGTGGTGTTGATATTCAGCTCAGACACGAACTTATTTTTGAAAAACAAAAGTACATGTTAGTGCATCTTAGCTGCCAGAATTACTGCTCATTTTCTCTGAAAGCACAGATTCCTCACCTCCGAGCGTCAGTCTCACTCTCAGCAGGCCTTATTATTCAAAATGCATAATCTCCTCTTCCATTATCAGAAAACTGCTTGGAGAAAACCAGACATTTTTAATTTGCCAGTTCCTTCTCAGCCCCACTCAGCTTTCTCTGCTGGTGGCGACTGAAAAACTCCTTGGTGAGACCAAGGTCGGAGTCTGTTAATGTCGCTGATGGGGGGCTCTTCTGAGCACCTGTTACCAGGTGTACTCCCTGCCACTGTGCCTTTGTAGGGGGGCCTGATGACAAGGGCATCTCAAAACTTCTTTTTCTTATAACAAGATATTGCATATGGTTCCCTGTGCAACACAGTAGGACCTTGTTTTTTATCTACTTTATATGCAGTAGTGTGTATATGTTAATCCCAAATTCCTACTATCCCTCCTCCCCCGTTTCCCCTTTCATAACCACAAGTTTGTTGTCTATGTCTGTAAGTCTGTTTCTGTTTTGTAAATAAGTTCACTCATATCATTTTTAGACTCCACAAATAAGTGATATAAAAAGATATTTGTCTTTGTCTGACTTACTATCTTAGTATGAATCTCTAAGTCCATCCATGTTGCTGCAAGTGGCATTATTTCATTCTCTTTATGGCTAATATTCCATATTCTTCTTTTAGTGAGGGTTCAAGAGAACCTCAGAGATTCGCGTTGCCTGACAAAATGTAGCAGTATGAGACTAGATGGGCTGAAAAGCTGAGGGCTTTTAAAACGGAAATTGTAGGAGTGTGGGAAGGTATGGAAAAGATCTGGAAAAAATGTTAAAAATCTCTCTCCTCCTCTCTCTGTCTCTGTGTCTCTCTTGTTTTCCACCTCCTCCCACCCCACCCTACATTATTCATTTTTCTAAAATCTATATATTGTATGGAGATGCCAAGAATGCATCAGAATCCAATTTAAAATTTTGAGTTCCCTTCTCACAGGAAGAGATAAGTTATTTAAAATCTTTCCTTGGATCTGCCCTCCGTCCCTTCTGGACCTCTGGACCCAACATTTGTACAAATTACTTTCCGTCTCTTACTCATTTTAGCTACCTAATTTTTCTGATTCTTATCATCAGCAAGCTTCTTTCCCCATGACCAAATCAAATGATAACCTCTGCTGACCCCAACTTCACGTAAGGCTGTGAGTGTATGTGTGTTTGTGGACTCAAAGGATATAAAACAGTATAGGAAAATCTCTATTCCCACATTATTTCTGAGTTTAGTGAGGGGTGGTTACATGAACTAATCCTTACATGAGCACCAGGAGGGAAGCACCATTATCATGGTACTTGATACAGGAAGTACATGAGGAAATGGGGGCTCACACAGTTTAAGGGATGTATCGCTATTCATGCTTAGAGCCATATTTTGAATTTGTTTGCTGATTGCAAAACATTTGCTTTTCCCCATTCACCATACTGTTCTAAGGGATACATACACAAAGTTAAACACAGGAGGGCAAGCTGAAAATCACAGTTCAAGGAAACAGTCGCTCTCATAATGCTTCTTGTACACACTTAAATGCCAGAGGACTGGTACAGGCAACAGTCCCTACAGTTCATGTGTTTAATCCCCACGTTGGCATCAGCTACAGCAGTGAAGATGGGAAGGAGGAAAGAAATGTGAAAACCTATTCAGAGGGAGTGATCCAAGACTAAAGGATCCGTAGAAAGCTTTTCTCAAACAAAAGTTAACCAAGAAGTTATGGGTTTTGTTTTGTTTTATTTTGTTTTTCTGTGTCATGCTCAGACGTTAAATTGCACAGAGAATGAGACAGAAGACAGCAAAGAAAATTTACATTAAAGAAAAATAAATTTGTTTTTTTCATCAAAACACATGTTATTGTTTCTAGTAGCCATTCGATATAAGAAATAAAGTTATAGAAATATCCTTGATGGAATCCCTGCTTCAACGACTGTAAACTCAAGAGACTGAGAACATTTTCCAACTGTCGTAATTTTTCTGATAAACAGAATTGAACCATCTACTGGTCTAGGCTCAGAGCACACTAGGAGGTAAACCAACATCAGGCATCAGTAGAGGGAGAAGATAGGAGGTGCTTTATGGTATCTGGGATTAAACCAGTTGGCTTTCCTAAAATAATTTTCAAGTAAATTACATCAAATCATTTATTATTCAATTATTTAATGCCTACATGAGCTAGATCTGGTGATAAAACAGTCAAAGAGACAGATATGTAGTATATTAACTAATGATCTTTCGAAGATGTCTATGATCTAATCCCTTGTGAATATGTTATATTATGTGGAAAAGGTACTTTACAGATGTGATTAAGGCTAATGGCCTAGAAATGTAAATAGTCTGTTTGGGCTGCATTAACAAGACACCAGAGGCCTTGTGACTTAAACATCAGAAATTCATTTTCTCACAGTTCTAAAGGCTGGAAGTCCAAGATCAAGGTTCCATCAGGTTGGTTTCTGGTGAGGCCTCTCTTCATGGTTTGTAGAAAGCTGCTGTCTCACGTTGTCCTCACATGGCCTCTTCTCTGTGTGTGCTCAAAGAGAGAGAAAGAGATCTCTGATGTCTCTTCTTCTCTTCTTCTTCTTGTAAGGACCCCAGGCCTATCAAGTGAGGGCTCCAGGTTTATGGCAGTATTTAACTTCCTTGAAACCCCTATCTCCAAATACAGTCACATTGGAGGTTTGGGATTGAACATACGAGTTTTGGGGAAGCACAAATCAGTCCATAACAAATAATATCCTGAGTTATCCAGGTGGGTCCAGTCTAATCACATGAGCCCTTAAAAGCAGAGACTCTTCCTTGGCTGAAGTCAGAAAGATGGAGTGGAAAAGGAAGGGAGGAATGATTTGAAGCATCAGAGGAATTCAACCTGCTGTAGTTGGCTTTGAAGATGGAAGGGGCCATGAGCCATAGAATGTAGGTGGCTTTTAGAAGATAAGAATGACCCTTGTGACAGGAACTCAGTCCTATAACCACAAGGAACTGAATTCTGTCAACAACCTGAATGAGCCTGGAAGCATATTATCTCCCTGAGCCTCCAGAAAGGAGTACATACAGCTCTGCTGATACCTTAATTTCAGCTTTGAGACTCAGAGCAGGGAAACCAGCTGAACCCACTGGATTTCTGACATACAGAACTGTGAGACAATAAATTTGTGTTGTTATAGCCTGCAAAGTTTGTAGCAACATGTTATAGCAGCAATGGAAAACTAATATAGATATGATCCCTTCTGTCCTAGAGCTTATATTCTAGTGGGCAAGATAACAATAGAGTAAGTTGACAAAATAATTGCAAAATGTAAAATAATTGCTCTGTGAAAAGTAAGCAAACAGATGAAACAGAGAATGTCCTAGGGGACCTATGTTTTAAGATCTGTTGGTAAAAGTGATATTTAAGCTGACCAAAAAGGAAGAGGAGGAGCTAGCTGCTCAAAGAACCAGAACAAGAGCATCCCATGCAGAGGGAACAGACATGCAAAGGCCTTGAGGTGTGAGACAGCTCAGGGTATTCAAAAAAATGAAAGCTGTTCAGAAGGTTGAGCACAACAAAGGACAGGATTTAGAAAAATGAAGTTGCAAAGATAGGCTGAGCGGAAAGAATGTGGTGCTTTTTAAAACATGATTAGAAGTTTGGATTTTATTCTAAGTACTGTAGGAAATCCTTGTAAGCTTTTAAAAGGAGAAGAGTGCTATGAGGATGGGATTCTAAAACAGAAAAAGGACATAAGTAGAAAAACTGGAGAAATTCCAGAAATGTCCTTAGTTTAGTTAATAGTGTTAATTTCTTGGTTTTGATAATTGTATCATAGTTATGTAAGGTGTTGACATTAGAAGAAGCTTGGTGAACTCTTTATGGGAACTCTCTGTACAATAAGAGTTGTATATGTTTGCAACACTTCTGCAAGTCTAGAAGTATTTCAAAGTAAAAGGTTAGAAGGAAAAAGAATGTCATGACTCACTTTTAATTTAGGAAGATCATTCTCACTTCTCAGTTGGAGGAAAGGTTGTAAATGCCAAAAAGTGAGTGTGAATGTGTGAAAACCAGTTAAGAAACTAACTCAGTAATCCAAGTAAGAGACAATGAAGCAGAGAACTTGGTAAGAGGCAAGTTCAAAATCTGTTTTTGAAGTAGAATCCCCAGGTTTGATGAAGAATGACATGTATGTGTGTGTCACATGCAAGCGCGTACATGTGTGTATCCGTGTGTCCGTTGTTGGGATAAGCAGTGAAGGAGGAATGGGAGAAATCAAGTTATAGGTTTCTAGCTTGAGAAATTAGGTAATGGCCTCATTTACTAATGAGAAGTTTGCAAAGTGTGGGGAGAAAGAAATACGAATTTTTAAGGTTAATGGGCCTCAAAATGAGGATATCAAGGGTGCTGAAACTCTAAGGTGAGGTCTGGACTGGAGATGTGTGTCAGGTGGCTACAAGCAGCAACATGATATTTATATGCTGCTCTCTTGTGGTAGGAGGTAAGAGGCATCTGCTTCTTATAAACGACCAGGAGACATAACGGACAGGAAAGAACCTCTTAAGTTCGGACCAGCGGACTCATGCTAGAGGGTCGAAGATTGTCCACTAGAAATAGAATGCTTTTAACTTTTCACTGTGCCTGCCTTTTTGCTTTCTCGGTAAAGTTACTATCAGAAATGCCGTGATATCACAGCTCTGCTAGGCAGCATCAAGAAAAATAAATTATTTGTTAATGCTTGAGTCAGAGTAAAACTGGGAGAGTAATGGCAGGTGAATCAAGACTATGGACCATCTATGGAAAGGACTCTGGGAACAGAAATTTTGTCAGCATTTTGAACTAGGGGCTTCTCTTTTCAGTGACCACTTCTAATACATGCATACATACATACATAAAATGGATAGATAGATAGATAGAGAGAGAGAGATTTATAAAATATATATGTGTGTGTACACTTATGTTTTTATTGACCTAAAACAAGTCAGCTATTTCTTCATACCAGACATTCTGGCACAGAGGTTGTGGCATCTGAAAATCATTGCTGAGTGTCTTAATCAGAAAATCCATAAAGGAATTTCCAGGCAACATATTTGATTGTAAAGTGTAAGAAATTTTATATTAGTCCCCCAAATCAAGGCACTGAGATCGGATTCTTCTTAGTGAAGCATTAGTGAAGCATTGATGAGGTCTCAACTAGGTTGATAGCCATGTGAGAGGATGGGGAAATGTGCACACTTACAGACAAATAGTGTATCGAAGCCAATGGTGAAGGAGAATTCCCCTCATTTCCCTCTTTTCTTAGAATTATTGCATAAAACATTTATTGATCTCTAGTCCAGACTTACAGAGTTCAATTCCTGTCTCCCTCCTTCAGCACAACGTGTGAGCTTAAGTTTTAATAAGGGACTATCCAGAGGCCAGAGACAAAACCTGGACCACATTTCCACATACCTTGGATTGTGTTGCAAAATGGATAGTCTGAACTTCTTGGTTAGTTTGTCCAGTTGATACATAAGAAACACATATTCCTTTTAATTAATTTTTTTTAAAAACGGATTTTAGATATTTTGCATAATATAATATGTTACAAATACCCTTTTTGATATAACAAATACATATCTATTATTAAAGAAAGTATAATTAATTTCATTGGCATGAAGTTAATTTTGTTTTCCAAATGAAAATATATTCCAAATAAATTTATATTTTTCAGTTTGATTTAGAAACTTGAAGACAGAATATCCTTTACTGCACAAGTTTCTTAGTTTCCGTTTAAATCTATTGAGAAAAATAGGGGCAGGGAATGTTAGATTACAACCCTAACCCATGACTCTACGAGGTTGCACCTGACTTTTCTAGTACTCCCTTGCTATGGAGCAGAAGGCTCCATTGTGCGAAAGCTAGAGATGCTTGTACGAACCAGTTCTCTACAGTTGCTACTGCAGTTGCTTTCCGCTATAGACGCCTAATTTACCCTGAGAGTGGTCCAGCTTTTGGCTGTTGGGCAGTGTGTCCAACTCCAGCGATCTACTACTCCCAGCATCAATTTCTTTGCTGTTGACCCCAACTGCACGGGTACATGATAGTGCCCTGACATAGACTTCCTTTCACAAGGCAGTTAACTTCAGTATCACAGTCCAGTGGGGGAAAAAAAGGAAGCAGACAGATCTCTTTAAAAAGCTAGGGAGTTGTTGGCACTACCTGCTGAGTCTATTGAGAGGAACTCCCAGACCAAGTTGACCCTTCAAGGAAAGAGCGGAGATATCCCATGAAGCAATTGTACAAGCCTCTTAGTGGAACTTCACTCTTTAAGCGGATCACCTGGTGGTTGACATCACTTCCTTGCTTAAAAAAGCATTACCGTTTTCTGTGTTTTAACTTGGTTATCTTTTTGCAGGCAGAACCCCCTGCTGAAATCTTCAGACATATGCTACTCACCCCAGTATACCCTCTCTGGCAGTGGGTAAATGGCAAATAAAAAGGTTCTCTCCATCAAGTCGATTGACGAGGGCAGGTGGCAGGGTACCCAATGATGCTTTTGCTCTCCAAGCTGCTTAATGTCTCCCAGATCAAACACAAAGATCATGGGAGGAACGGGTGATCAGCGGGCGACAATAGATGACTGTACTCGGTTCTGGATGAGTTGTGTGACTCAGACAAAATGGACGGCCCCATTTAAAATAACCAGAATTATCAAAGGAGGTCTCTGTAGTTACCGAATGTGCCTTCAGACTCGAATATTATTTTCCAGCCCTGCTGGCGCTACTATTGCAGGGTGAGAAAGAAATGTAAAAAGGGATTTCTCATCATTCAGCCTTCTTCTTCATATGCTTTTTCCAAAGACGAATACAAATTTTATACGAGGGTTTGGGAATGAGCCTGGGACAGTATAACCCCATCCACAGAAATGTTTGTGGGATACAAGAAAATAGGCACGCTGTGTGGCCCACAGGTTTTCACCAAGAAAAAAGTATATTATTTTGCTATTGCTCATTAGGGACATTGTGTCCTGCCCCCACTAGAGAAAAGGTAATCATAAGAAAAGTTACATATTTTAGTTGTTATATTTACTGACCAAGTTTAATTTCCCAGACTGAAATTTTTTGTCAACTTCTTTTATTCTGTAATAGAAATACAAACTGCCCTCTACATATACATCAAACTTTTATAATGGTCAAAATGAAACCAAAATTTCTTGCAAATTTTTATATATATTGGTTTTGTTTTTTTAAGTATTGATGTTTTTAACTAATATCATAAAAACTTAAACAGTACCAAGGGGTATCACATGAAAAGTCTGTCTCCTTCCCACTTGAAATCCCCAGTTTCCTCATTCTCTGTCTCTCAGAAATAACCACTATTCCTTATTTCAATGTATAGTTCCAGAGATCTGCATATTTACAAATATATACATATATATATATACACACACACACATTTTTTTCATTCTTTTTTCATGTTTTACACAATTGAGAACCTACCATCCTTGCTGTTCTATACCTTGCTTTTTTCCATTTAACTATACCTAAGAAATATTTACATAAAGGTACATATATGTTTACCTAATTTTCAATGGCTACATATCATTCCATAATATACGCACTTCAAAATTTACTTTTCCTATCCCCTATGGATTGACATTTAAGATGGTTTTCACTTTTTGCTATTATAATCCATGCAGCAACTAATTCTTACACAGATTTTTTTGCATGTATGTTCAAATGTATCTGTAAGATAAATTTTCCAAATGAAAATTTGAAGGAAAAACACTGCATTTTTGACAGATATTACTGAATTGCCTTCCCAATAGTTGGTACCAATCTAAATAACCACCAATAATATATATTCCCTATTTCCCCATATACTTGACAGCACGATGTATATTTGCACCTAATTTATTTTACCCATTTGAGAATGTTATTTTTAAACATGCTTTAAATTAATTATAAATGAAGCCGAGGTGGTTTCCATGCATTTAAACACCTTTTTCGTGAATTGCCATCTTTTTCTCATTGATTTGAAATGCCACATACATATTAGGTTGAGCCATATGAACTTGCCATTTAAATAGGTCAGAAAGGACTCACAATCAGCAATTTCATATAGTGCAACCAGATAGACAAACAGACAGATAGATGGATGAATGCTACTTACCTCTATCAAAATTTAATTAATATGACTTAAAAATACATAACAAGGTACTTCTTTATTCTCCTTTTTCAGAAATGTCTTCTGTTTGTCTACCTTATTTTTTATATGAACATATAAAGATGTCATCTTTTTCCAAACAAATTAATATTGCCATTCAAAAAATTTGTACTAAATTATATTTTTAATTCAATTTAGAGATATCTTTACACTATTGAATTTTTCTATCCTCTTCTTCTGGGATACAAAAATGCAATCTTGTAAAAATAGCAAATCCTTTATATCTCTCAGGCAGTAGACATTTAATATTTTTCTTTCATATAGGTCTTATTTTTTAATTAATTTTATTTCTAGGTATTTTATAAATATCATGATCATTACAATGAGATTTTTTTTTCTTCTATTATATTTTCTAGTTTTGGGTCTTTAGAGAAAAATGCTACTTTTGAATACTAACTTTATAATCTAATATACAATTTTTTTCTGTTAACAATTTTACTTAATTTCATGAATTCTCAAATATATAATCATACCATTTGCATGTAATCATAATCTCTTACATTTTTATATTTCTTTTTCCTTCTTACATGTAACTGTATCAACTAGTACTTAGAAAATAATATTTTGTTCTTAAGCAAGATTCTAGTTTCTGGTTTGAAATTATATATATATATGTGTATATATATATATATATATATATATGGAAGAATCACTTTATTTCTGTGAACATTTGACTAAGAGTTTTTATGCAATATGTCTGTTAAATTAATCAAATACTATTTTGGAATACCTTTGACAGACAGTGAAAGGATTATATGACTTTTCTCCTGTTATCTCTATTAACAGCAAATTTTATTAATAGATTCACTAAAACTGAACCATCCTTGCATTCCTGATGTAATTGCACTCATTTTTCTTTCATGTGTTGCTGAATTCCATTTACTAATGTAGTATTTTATTTCAGAATTTCATATTAATATTCATAAGTGAGATTTGTTTGTAGCTTTATGTTGTAATATTATCAGTGCAATAATGGCCTTAGAGAAAGTAAATTGAAAATTTTCCACCTCTCTCAATTCTCTGAATAATTTGGCAATATTTGAGCCATTTGATCTCTGAATATTAGCAAAATTTCCCTGTGATTTTTTCTGTATCTGGTGTTTTAGGGAAGAATAGTTCTTTGGCAAAATTTTTGGTTTCTTCTGAAATATTTAATATGTTTTATTTCCTCTCAAATATTTTATGTTAATCATTCCTTCTATATAATTTTAGTGTATTTTATATTTTTCTCAGTTTTTTAATGAAGTAGGCTATTGACAATATAATAGAATGACACAGTGAACATATTTTGAAGGACTTTTAAGGAAGAATTTAAGTCAATGATCAAATTATCCATGAAATCTTCATGTTTATCTTTGTGACCTCTCTAGTTCCTAAATATTAATGACCAACAGAATCAGGAGACAGAGAAAGTAGTTTTATGTGTTTATGTCTTATATGTGTAATGTGGGTCTAAGGGGGCTTCTGACAACATTTCTACCAATAATGAGTTTCAATTCACTATTACATATACTTGCATGAAATCTTAAAATCAGAATATACATACAAAATTATTAAAATTAGTAATTTGCCCAAGTTTTTAAAGCTAATAAAAGGTTGAGCTAGGACAAGAGAGCATGCCTGAGAATTCTAAGACTATTTCCACTCTACTATATTCCTTTCTTTCCTCAAGAAGCATGAAGAATTGTAAGATGACTAATTTTAGCAATGCAACTTGTAGTTTAAGTGTATATAAGGGTTTTAAACAGTTAGTAATGATTCTTTAAATGAGAAAATACTGTCAGTAAGCCAGGAGATTTTTTTAAATTTCTCTTCAACATATCTATCAGCATAGGTAACTACATTTAAAAAATAATTTATGTAAACTATAGTTAAGATAAGATTTGTCATGCATTTTTCAGGTCTCTCTAATATGCAAAGAAATGCTTATTAACAACCAAAGGAGTAATATTTGAAACTACAAAAATTATTAAAAGACAATGTCATTTTGAGCTCTGCTGTTCACTTAAGGGAAATATTTGTGAGCATTGTGAATGGTTCTGGTAGATTCATGGGAAAGGTAAGAACTGTCCTTAAACACAATAGACATTGGTGAAAATAGATATTTGGAATTTGGAGACAATTTTTTCAGTTTCAAAGCCACATAGGTGTGTGCATAGATGCCAAAATGACATTTAAATGGTATAGTGATAAAAAGAGAATTTTTCTCTTAAATCCTTTAGAATTTTCATTTGTCTGATTATGTTCAACTAAATGGGATATGAGACTGTGTATCTGAACAGAAGTAGAGTCGTTGTATGCATTCTGACAACTAGAACCATTTCCTTTTTTAGCCATTATCACTAATATGAATGGTTGGAATCAGGTTAGGTACATTAAGACACATATGCTTGGGACTTTACAGGCACAGAAAGCCCAGAATTCCATGAGAGTTGGGCAGTGAGCCACCCGAGACTGACGTAACCTGATATATTCATAAAAAATATTTTATAAGCCAACTTTCATCAACAACTTCCCTGGTAACTACCTACATCTTATGGTGGCTAGGAAGTTGGGGAGGGGAGAAGAGATGGAAAAAATTAACTCAAGGAGATATTGATTCTATCTTTTCCAAACCTTCAGTCCTTTCAATATTCTAAATATACCATAGCTAGATGTTGCAATGTCCCATACCAAACATCAGAAATCAGAATGGGGTGCGCACAGCTCTTCGCGCGGCAGGGTGGGCGCCCCACTGTCGCGGTCGCCGTCGCCGCCGGTCCTCCTGCCGAGCCCCGGCGCGGGGCATGAGGAGCTCCGGGGCGCCGCCCGGAGACTACCCGGCTGCGCGCACACCTCGAGAGCGGCGGACCAGGACATGAGCCGCGCGCGCGGGGTCCGGCGCCCGGAGGCCAGCCCCAGCTGGCGGCGGCCAGCGGATCGGCGCTGCCCGGGAGAATGAGGCAGGAGCCGGCGGCAGCCTTCTCTTTCTCCTCCTCTTCGCCTTCCTCCGGCTCAGGCACCCCGGGCCCGGGCCAGGCTGTGGCTCTGCTGCGTGCCCCGCGCGCCCCCCGCCCGCCTCCGGATGCGCTGCTCGGTTAGCCTGGGGAGGAAGATAAAGACATTTGCAACCAAGATGGTAATCACGAGTGGAAATGATGAAGACAGAGGAGGCCAAGAAAAAGAGAGCAAAGAAGAGAGTGTCTTGGCGATGCTGGGGATTATCGGGACCATTCTGAACCTAGCCGTCATCATATTTGTATACATATACACCACTCTGTGAATGGCCCAGAGGGGCCTCAGGCCTTGGGATGGCTCAAAGACGGGAATCCCGTGCGCCGGCAGACCAGTGACGGGACACCGCGCAAACAAGCAGCTTTGACCTACACACACCGTTCAATCAAATGTACCTTCGAACTTGATAAAGGGTCACCAAAATAAACCAATCCTGCTGCGAGGATCAGACACTAAAGCACAATGAATCCAATGAAACTCATTCACACAGCAAGGAACTCAACGTCGTTGGCAGGGGACCCGAAAAAACGCTTGGAAGACGCGCCTTTGACGCCGTCTGGGAGCGGATGGGTGCGGAGATTCATTATCCCAAGTCGCTGACGGCTGTCAAAAAGAGGAACAAGGCGGACGCAGCTCACAGCGGAAGCAGCTCATGGTGTGTCTCCCAGGACACGCAATTCCTCCGAACTCGAGCTGTTTGGTACAAAAAACTACAGGGATAATCCTTTGACAAGCATCCCATTCATCGAAAATGTCTATTTGTTACCGGGGAGAGAACTCATTTTTCTTTTTTCATTGGCTTGATGTGTGTATCTGTTCATATCAAGGTTTATAAATATATATTTTTAATAAATGTGCTCTATTTTTTAGCATGAACCAAATATTCGGAGAGGCGCTCCTGGATCCATAGAGCTTTCTTTGGTTTTACCTGCTTAAACCCCTAGACTGCAGATGTTCTGTTGTGTAATCACTCTAGTCCTAATTCTCTCATCTTGTATTGTTTACCTTCTCTCTCCCTCTAGCTCTTCTCGGTCTGGAGGACGTTCTTCCATAATACCAGCCGTGATCTTGGTTGGTGCATGTTTTAAGATTGTCTGTTGAGCGGCTTTTTATTGTTATATCGGAGATATAAAACGATCGTGGGCATGTGGACCTTGGATGCACCATGTCCTTACTGAGAATTATGCATGAACAAGGGCTGAGTGATAGATCAGCTTTAAAAATTTTTTTACAAGGACTACTGTGGAGGAAGAGTGCGGGTACATCTGCAGACCGACTATAGGATGGGGTATTCAGCTTCTTATTGGCAGCATTATTATTTCATTCTTGTGACCATTTGTTGAGTACATTTGATTTTAATGGCCACATACTATGAAAGATGGGAAGGACAAGGGGGAAAGCTCAGCTTTAGGTGCATAATTCCTTCCTTAATGAGCCGCCTGGGATCCTTTTCAAAGTAGATGGGGTGTAAATGGCACGTGGACTCCCCCCTGTAGGAGCTTAACTGGGTGTTTCAGGCTGTGAGGACACCCCTGAGACAGGTGACTTTTTCAAGGGCACTAGAAGGGGATGCAACGATCACCCTAAAAGATTGCTGCATTTCCTAAAGTTCCTGGTTTACACCCACATGAAGCTACTTCCTCCCTGGCAGGAACAGTTGAATAAATGTGAATTTGCCCTGTTCTGCTCCCTGAAATGGGCCTTTCACTGGCTGCAGTGGCACGGCCTTAAAAAAGTAGGGTTAGAATTCCTTCTGCTAGTGTCAGTCTTGCCCATGGGCAAAAGAAGCAGCAGTCTACCTAGTTGGATTCGAATGATGCCCAGGAGATCTCCACCGCCAGATCTCTCCATCCCTCTGTTGTGGTGTCTGAAATTCTACCGTTAGAGAGTCATTTCTTGGACTCTGCTAGGGACCGGGCCCTTTTATAAAGCAAATGCCCTGAGCACCCGGCTCTCATCAGGTGTCTTCTCTTCCCCACCAGAAGAAACAAACTTGATGTTCATTCAGGGAATACATGTGCCAGGCGCTGTGCCAGACACTATATTCCTTTAAGTCACTGAATCTTCCCAGTAAGTGAGCTAGGGAGTCTTTATCCCACATTGTAGAAGAAGAAAGTCTCAGAGAGATTGGGAAACTTCCCTGAGGTCAGCTGGCTTCTAGTGGTGAGTCAGGATGCAAACCCCTGATCTGTCTGATTCCCTAGCCCAGTGAGGGTTGGTCAAATGCTGGGAAAAGAGGGAATGGAGAGGTGGGGAGGGTCCAGGAAAGGGCCCTCGGGGGTCAGATGCAAACCGATGGCTTTGCTGAGGGCAGCTCTGCACCCCTCCATCCCTCCCTCATAAAAATAAACCACCCCTGGGAACTCCTTGCACCCTGGCAGAATGTCCTACATGTAAGGACGAGGGCCAAGACGCTGGTTAGAAATATAATGGACTATCAGGGGAGGGGGCCGTCTCACAGGTTCTGTGTGGTTCTAGAAAGACTGTGTAAAAATTTTTAACAGTGAACAGAGTAAACAATAAAGGTGCAATGGAAAAACAAAAAAGAAATCAGAATGATCAGAATGAGCCTCATAGGAGAAATAAATCTTCACTTTCTTCCTTTCGCCTATATTTATCTAGAATTGAAGCAGAAGAACATTACCAAGGACATTCTTATTTTGTTAGCTATGAATGAAGAATATAAAGGACTGGCAATTATAAAATTTTTGCTTTAAGAAACTTCAGTCAATAGAGGAAGACATACTTGAAATCTTTGTCTGCCGGTCTGTGTTATTAACAACTTTTTAATTAATATAAATTCCAGTCTGAATATTACTATTCCTCAAGAGTATGAATTTGACTGTGTCAAACTTGGTTACTATATAACAAACAATAAAATTAATCTTACCATGATTTTGCACTAAATCTTGGTGGAAGAAAAAGGTCATAAAACATGAGTGACTACAAAAGTCACTGCATCCTTCCAGGCCTCAGTCTCCTCACCTGTGAAAAGAAAGAGGTGGCCAGATTAACTTGAAGATCCAAAACTTCCAGTTGTTAAACTGCTCCAGTTGCTAAGCAACTCTGGAGTTTGCTTTTTTTTTTTTTAACATCTTTATTGGAGTATAATTGCTTTAGAATGGTGTGTTAGTTTCTGCTTTATAACAAAGTGAATCAGCTATACATATACATATATCCTCATATCTCCTCCCTCTTGTGTCTCCCTCCCACCCGCCCTATCCCACCCCTCTAGGTGGACCCAAAGCACCGAGCTGATCTCCCTGTGTTATGCAGCTGCTTCCCACTATGGAGGTCGCTTCTTTAATTATATCTCTTCTAAAGTTGGGAATCTTTCCATGAATTGTAAGTTTCAGTTAGGAAGAAGGAAAGGAAGAGCAGTCTTTCAAGATAAATAAATCAGTCTTAAATGATCAGTGAATATAGAGGCATCCAGCACTACACAATGAAGCAAGAAATCCATTATTTTGAGCACAGTCCCATATATTCACCAACAGTTTCAGAGCCTTATTCCCTGATAATAGAAAGTCATCTCCTTCCATTGCATTTACCTCTTTTATTATGAGGCAGAGACTGAGCCTACAAGCATCAGTTTAGAGATTTCTCTTTACTTTCTCTCTAGATGTCCAGATGTAAATGTGTGTGGTAGGAAAAAAACTATCTTTACCTTGCTAGCTTCCATTTCTAAATATTAAACATCCTCCCCATGACAAAATTTAAAATCAAACATTAATTATAGATTGACTCTAATGACAGATTATTAACTAGAAGAGTCCACTCACAGGGTAAAAGAGCATAATTCTATATTATAATATTTAGAATTGTGAATGCACTCAGTATTTGTGGCATTAACTGTTATCCATGAACCAGTTAGACAGTGAATGCTAATTGTAAGAAATGCAAAAAAGAGGTCAATGTTCACGATGCTGAGGGAGCTATAAATATAAAATATGATTTCTGTACTCCCCACTGGGAGCTATAAGTAAAGGTTAGTACAAGGGAGAGATATCTTGTGTGGGAACATCAGCACTGCAGCAGGTTATGTGGGAAGGCAAAGTCACAGGATTTTATGGTTATTAATTGTTCCAGCCCTCAATTATATTTATCTGTAAGTTGGCCATGAATGATGAGAGCCAAAGTTTTATTGGGAGCACTGAAAGGCACCTTGCCTACCACCTGGGCCATGATGCACTGGAAATCGCTAGGACACTATGGCAGGAAGGCAAATGCTGCTGGTGGCCCCAGAACTATTGCCGATTGCTGAGCTAAAAGTGTTGTTTGAATCACGTTTCTATGACTTCATCTAGCAAGGTGGAAAACAGCTCATGTTTTGATAACTGTCGGATGTTCATGCATCCGACAGTTATGAGGAAATTCTGAGGCAAATTTTGCTACGGAAACTGTCAGGAAAATGTAGCTAAGTGGCATCAAACTGCAGAAAGTACTTTACAGTAATTAGAAGTGTTTATGAACTAGGTACTTGGTGAGGGTCATGTACACAAAAACAAGGAGTATAAATATTCTCAGATTAAATTTCCATGGCAGGAGAGACAAGAGACTATGGCAGAGACTGTTTTGGAAGAGGAGGTCTTATACATGCTTAAAGTGCTACATGTCAATTATATCTCAAAACTGCAAGAAAAAATAAAATAAAATAAAAATGCTCTATGGTACCATAAAGTGTATATATTTTTTAAATGGTAAGACTACTTCCACTTTCTTTTTTCCTAATGGGAATTGTAAACATATTTTTGTCTAGAAAACCATATTTAAAGGCCATAGAGGAGTGAAGAGTGTGTTTTTAATGCAAAATAGCATTCTAGAACATTTGGCCTATATGGTGACCTGGAGCTGCTCATTGAAATACAGTCCATATTTATGCCTTGCACAGAGTGGCAAATGTGGTAACTGGATTAGGACTTTGGAGACAGGAATCTGGGTTTGCCACCATGAACTGAGTGATCCTGGGCAGTTTATTAAATCTTGAGACATAGTTCTTATTACCTAAAGAATGAGCACAGTCAGTTCTGCACCACTCACTCCACAGGTCAGTGGGGACAATAATGGAAGATAATTGCTATCACAGTGTTTTGATTAAAATATGACAATAAGTAGAATTCTAATACTTTGCTCATTTATTCAACAAATGTTTTACTAAGCACCTAAGGCATGGTGGGCACTATTTTAGGTGCAAGAAATTCACTGGTTAATCAAATACTTCTTGCCCTTATGATCTTACATCTTGATGGAGGAGTCAAATGTAAATAAACTTAGAATATCAGGTGGTGATAAATGCTAAGAAAACTAATGAAGCAGGGGAAGAAAATAGACAGTGATTGTATTTGAGTGCAGAAACACTTCTGAACAAGTTACCAGTGAAGACTTTTCTGATGAAGTGATATTTGAGTAGAGATCTTAATTACTTGAGAGGTGAGCCATGTGAAAATCTGGGGCATGAGCATTAATGATTAAAGGAGCAGGTACAAAGAACTGAGGAATGAATGTATTTGGAGTGTTTGAGCAACAACAAGAAGACCAGTGAAGCGAGAGCAGAGAGAGAAGAAGAGTAATGGACAATGGAAAGGCAACCAGGGCAAATCATATATGATTAATCATAATGATTTAGAATGTTATTTCAAGTACGATGGAAAACTATTGGAATGTTGTGAGCAATAGAGGCTATGCACTGATATCTGCTTTCAAAGGATTATTTTGGCTGCCAGGTAAGAATAAAAATGGAGGCTTTTGCAGTAGTCTGGTTCACAGATGATGGTGGCTTGGACTAATGTAGGTGCAGTAAAGGTAATAGACTCATAATGTGTTTTAAAGGTAGACCCTAATGAGTTGTGAAAGAAATCCTTTATTTTAATGGAGTAGAACTTTGAGCACTGCTGTGACTGCTCCCTGGATAAAGGATATTGAGCCTTTATATTTCTGGGCTCCTCTAACCTAGTATATCTATGAATACATGGATTCACAATCCATGAAGGTTGTTTTAAACTAAACTTACAGTACCTCTGAAAGGAACTGGGGAGGTAATGGACAGCTACAGCTACTCATTTGTCTACCCTTTACATGATTCGTTTGCTGGTTGGTAATAAACCAAAATGAAAGCAGTTTCCAATGCAATAGAAAATATATTTTCTTGGTGGAAAAAAAAAAGCAAGAAAATTAGATGAGAGTAAGGTGCTGGAGAGCTGGTTTTGAATATTTAAAGTGAGGGGAGGTGTAAAAGAGTTATATTGAAGAGAGGGAAAGTAAATTGACTAAGGAAATGTACTGAGACTAATAAACATGATAATGACCCACTTTAAATTAGTGGCGATTATTTAACATTAGACCAGTTAGCATGGCAGTGTATTTTTCATATCCATGTACGGCTGCTCGTAATCAGGAGCACAGAGGTTAGAGAGCTGGATGTAACCACCTTCAGATTCTGCCAGGAAGTATGATGCAGGAGAAAGGGAGCTGAAGAGACATGGAATATAAGTTGGGTAAGAGACATGAGAGGATGGACACTGTAAATGTGGTTAGGTCAATAGATGGAAGGACTATTAAAGTACACATATCGAAGAGAATATTCTAGAAAGATAGAAGGTGTTCAGAGATGGAATCTTTGAAATTGGTAGTGTCATTATCAGTCATTGACCAGGTTTGGGGTATGGCCCTGGGCATGAGTGGCTACATAGACTCAGTAGCTTAAATAGGAAAGACATTCAAGTATTTTTGGCTGATGATTGAGTCTAATAGGGGCTTCTAAATCAACTTTGAGACTCTGAATTCTTTGTAGAGCATTTTTATTTGTATCTTTGGTCCTCTTATCAACCTTGTGTTAAGTTTGAAGTGTTTAGGATATTTTCTTTGAGAAGATAGGATAACAGGGAAAATTATTTTCCTGTAAAGCTCATAGATAATATAGATTATTTGGGATCTTTCTGAGACGTAAACCCTCAAGTGTGAAAGCACTGTTTATTAAAGATCAAAATTCCATGCTCTAAGATGAAGTATTACTTGAAGACTTTGATTTATTTCTTCATCCTCTTTTCCCTCCTCCTCTTTTTTCTTTTTCTCTTGCCCTCTCTCCTTCTTTGCTTCCAGACAGACAGAGAGATAGATAGATATGTCAATAAATTGGAAGGTAGATGAATAGGTAAATAAAATATCTTTTTTTTTAATTTATTTTATTTATTTATTTGGCTGTGTTGGGTCTTCGTTTCTGTGCGAGGGCTTTCCCTAGTTGTGGCGAGCGGGGGCCACTCTTCATCGCGCTGCACAGGCCTCTCGCTGTCGAGTGGCACAGGCTCAGTAGTTGTAGCTCACAGGCCCAGTCGCTCCACAGCATGTGGGATCTTCCCAGACCAGGGCTCGAACCCGTGTCCCCTGCATTGGCAGGCAGATTCTCAACCACTGCGCCACCAGGGAAGCCCTAAATAAAATATCTTTGCAATAGATCTTAATTTACCCTTTTGCATTCAAATTTACCTGAAATATACTGAGAATCAAATTATATCACTGCTGGATAGCAGCAGCTTTTTAGCATCAGAAGGGATAATACAGCCATGAAACAAATATTATACATTTCAAAGACTTATGAAACATCAGGCTATGTGTCCATAACTCCCAGAAAATTAAGAAATACACACGGAAAACAGAATCTAAAATAATAAGCCACCCTGTGTTACAGATAAAGACAAATTAACATAGAAATTATGACTATATAGTAAATGATTTAATATTTTTTAACCAAACACATCAGAATTTATATATCAACTTTGAGAGTTTCCCCCTTCAAAGTAGCCACCTGAGTAGGTTATATATTATATATTTATTCCAAGAATGAGTTTAGCAAAGATATAGACTGGTTTAGTTGTAAGTATTATAGACCAACTCTGAGAGCAGTTCTCAAAGAAAGATGACTAATGTTTTGAGCTATGGCCCCACCATTGTACTAAATTCCTGACCCTCAAAGTGACCATTTTGCAGTAGAGAACTCTCCTTTGGGGCTTTTGCCCCAAAAAGTAGGGATGCTTGATAGTAAGCATTCAGTTTCCCTAGTTCACAGTCCCACAGTCCATTGAGTTACAGTTGAAAAACATTTTATTCTTCAACAAAATTAAAATAGTTAATACCAGAATGAGGCCATGGTTGGATTCCTGGGGAAGAACCTGCAGTCTGCCTTGTGAAATGCCAAGAGGAGCAGAGAGAGGCCAATGCCCTGGCAGCATCAGCAGAGGTCCTTTCTCCCATAGAATGAATTCATTGCAAGAATATCTCCCCCAGATCATAGCTGGTTCAATCCACACTGTCTGTTCTTGAAAAAACAGGGGCTCAAATGACAGTCACCTTAGTCACCTGGCTGACTGAGGATTCATTAGTGATAAAAACTTGTGCTGTGGGAATCCTGATGTTATTTTTAACATCCCAAGCTCCTTTACCTGTGATTATCAGTAAAAGCATTATCCAGAATGCTGTTAGAAGTTGATTTGATTAAAATTTGGCCTCTGGAACATCAGGTGTTCCTGCTTTTTGCTCTCCTGTGGGTCAAGAACAAATCCTCTCTCACAACTCCTCTCATGTCCAATTTCTATCTGGTGGGTAAGGCTATTTTCCTCCTCAGCTTCTCTGCTCCTATCATGCTGCTCTTTGAAAGAAATAAAATTCCAATGTATCTTGCCTACCTAAAGGGTAACAATCCTGTTGTTAATATAAAATGATATACATTCTGGTAAAGAGACTTTTTTTTTCAAAGTTCTATCTACTACATTATTTTACTTCCATCTCCCTGAAAACATAAGAATCAATTTTTATATAATTGGGAATAGTTTAATGTTCTTGGGGAAGCTTATTTTCCTAGTTACGATGTCTGTTCATTTTTATGTAGGTAATAGGGGGATTTCAATGACATTGGCATTGATGACAACCTTGTCAGGAATAAGAAGGAAGGCCCTGGGTTTGTCATATATGACCTTTATTATGTTGAGCTATGTTCCCTCTATGCTCACTTTCTGGAGAGTTTTTATCATAAATGGGTGTTGAATTTTATCAAAACATTTTTCTGCATCTATTGTGATGATCATATGGTTTTTATTCTTCAATTTGTTAATGTAGTGTGTTACACTGATTGATTTGCAGATATTGAAAAATCCCTGCATCTTTGGGATAAATTCCATCTGAACATGGTGTATGATCCTTTTAATGTATTATTGGATTTGGTTTGCTAGTATTTTGCTGAGGATTTTTGCATCTATGTTCATCAGTGATATTGACCTGTAAATTTCTTTTTTTGTGGTATCTTTGTCTGATTTTGGTATCAGGGTGATGGTGGCCTTGTAGAATGAGTTCAGAAGTGTTCCTTAGTCTGCAATTTTTTGGAATAGTTTTAGAAGGAATATTCTCTAAACTTTTGATAGAATTCACCTGTGAAGCCATCTGGTCCTGGACTTTTGTTTGCTGGAAATTTTGTAATCATAGATTCAATTTCAGTACTTGTGATTTGTCTGTTCATATTTTCTATTTCTTCCTGGTTGAGTCTTGGGAGATTGTACCTTTCTAAGAATTCATCCATTTCTTCCAGGTTGTCCATTTTATTGGCATACAGTTGCTTGTAGTAGTTTCTTATGATCCTTTGTATTTCTGTGGTGTCAGTTGTAACATGTCCTTTTTCATTTCTAATTTTATTGATTGAGCACTCTTCCTTTTTTTCTTGATGAGTCTGGCTAAAGGTTTATCAATTTTGTTTATCATTTCAAAGAACCAGCTTTTAGTTTCATTAATCTTTTCTGTTTTCTTCAATTCTATTTATTACTGTGCTGCTCCTTATGATTTCTTTCCTTCAACTCACTTTGGGTTTTCTTTGTTCTTCTTTCTCTAGTTGCTCTAAGTATAAATTTAGGTTGTTTATTTGAGAGTTTCCTTGTTTCCTGAGGTAAACTTGTATTGCTGTAAGCTTCCATCTTAAAACTGCTTTTGCTGGGCTTCCCTGGTGGCGCAGTGGTTGAGAGTCCGCCTGCCGATGCAGGGGACACGGGTTTGTGCCCCAGTCCGGGAAGATCCCACATGCCACGGAGCGGCTGGGCCCGTGAGCCATGGCCGCTGAGCCTGCGCGTCCGGAGCCTGTGCTCCGCAATGAGAGAGGCCACAACAGTGAAAGGCCCGCTTACCGCAAAAACAAACAAACAAACAAAAAAAAAACTGCTTTTGCTGTGTCCAGTAGGTTTTGGATTATCATATTTTTATTTTCATTTGTCTCTATGTATTTTTTTTATTTCCTCTTTGATTTCTTCAGTGATCCATTGGTTGTTTAATAGCATATTGATTAGCCTCCACATGTTTTTTTTTTCTGGAGGTTTTTTTTGTAGTTGATTTTTTATAGCATTGTGGTTGGAAAAGATGCTTGATATGGGGCTTCCCTGGTGGTGCAGTGGTTGAGAGTCCGCCTGCCGATGCAGGGGACGCGGGTTCGTGCCCCGGTCTGGGAAGATCCCACGTGCCGCGGAGCAGCTGGGCCCGTGAGCCATGGCTCCTGGACCTATGCGTCCGGAGCCTGTGCTCCCAAATGGAAGAGACGGAAGAGGCCACAACAGTGAGAGGCCCACGTACCACAAAAAAAAAAAAAAAGATGCTTGATATGATTCAATTATCTTAAATATACCAAGGCTTGCTCTATGGCTCAGCATGTCATCTATCCTGGAGAATTTTCTTTGTGCACTTGAAAAGAATGTATTCTGCTGCTTATGGATAGAATGCTCTATAAATATCAGTTAAGTCCATCTGGTCTAATGTGTCATTTAGAGCCTGTGTTTCCTTATTGATTTTCTGCCTGGATGATATGTTCATTGATGTAAGGGGGGTGTTAAAGTCCCCAACTATTATTGTGTTACTGCTGATTTCTCATTTTATGTCTGTCAACATTTGCTTTACATATTGAGGTGCTTCTATGTTGGGTGCATATATATTTACAATTGTTATATCTTTTTCTTTGATTGGTCCTTTGATCATTATGTAATGTCCTTGTTTGTCTCTTATAAGAGTCTTTATTTTAAAGTCTATTCTGTCTGATATGAGTATTGCTACTCCAGCTTTTTTGGATTTCCATTTGCATGGAACAACTTCTTCCATCCCCTCACTTTCAGTCTGTATGTGTCTCTAGACCAGAGGTGGGACTCTTGTAGACAGCATATATACAGGTCTTCTTTTTGTATCCATTTAGCCAGTCTATGTCTTTTGGTTGGAGCATTTAAAGAAGGAAAAATATACCATGTTCTTGTATTGGAAGAATCCATATTATTAAAATGACTAGACTATCCATGGCAATCTACAGGTTCAATGTAATCCTTTGAAAATTACCAATGGTGTTTTGCACAGAACTAGACCAAATAAATCTAAAATTTGTATGGAAACACGAAAGACCCTAAACAGCCAAACCAATCTTCAGAAAGAAAAACGAAGCTGGAGGAATCAGGTTCCCTGACTTCAGACTATACTACAAAGCTACCGTAACCAGAACAGTATGGTAGTGGCACAAAAACAGATATATAGATCAATGGAACAGGATAGAAAGCCCAGAAATAAACCCACACACCTATGGTCAATTAAACTATGACAAAGGAGGCAAGACTATACAATGACAAAGACAGTTTCTTCAATAAGTGGTGCTGGGAAAACTGTACAGCTACATGTAAAAGAATGAAATTAAAATATTCTCTAACATGATATACAAAATCAAACTCAAAATGTATTAAAGAGGGCCTCCCTGGTGGCGCAAGTGGTTAAGAGTCCACCTGCCGATGCAGGGGATACGGGTTCGTGCCCCGGTCTGGGAGGATCCCATATGCCGCGGAGCGGCTGGGCCCGTGAGCCATGGCCGCTGGGCCTGCGCATCTGGAGCCTGTGCTCCGCAACGGGAGAGGCCACAACAGTGAGAGGCCCACATACCGCAAAAAGAAAAAAAAATGTATTAAAGATACAAATGTAAGACCAGATCCTATAAAACTCCTAGAGGAAAACATAGGCAGAACACTCTTTGACATAAATCACAGCAATATCTTTTTAGATCCATCTCCTATAATAATGGAAGTAAAAACAAAAATAAACAAATAGGACCTAATTAAAAGCCTTTGCACAGAAAAGGAAGCCATAAAGAAAAAAACACAAAAAGACAACTTACAGAGTGGGAGAAAATATTTGCAAAGAATGCAATCAATAAGGGATTAATCTCCAAAATATAAAAACAGCTCATACAGCTCAATATCAAAAAAAAACAAACAACCCAATCAAACTGGGTAGAAGACCTAAATAGACATTTCTCCAAAGAAGACACATACAGATGGCCAAAAAGCACATGACAAGGTACTCAACAATGCTAATTATTAGAGAAATGCAGATCAAAACTATAGTGAAGTATCACCACACTCCGGTCAGAATAGCCATCATCAAAAATTCTACAGGCAATAAATGCTAGAGAAGGTGTGGAGAAAAAGGAACTCTCCTACACTTTTGGTGGGAATGTAAATTGGTGCAGCCACTATGGAGAACAGTATGGAGGTTCCTTAAAAAACTAAAAATAGAGCTACCATATGATCCAGCAAACCCACTCCTGGACATATATCTGAAAAAAAACATACTTCAAAAAGATACATTCAGAGACCTTCAAGATGGCGGAGGAGTAAGACATGGAGATCACCATCCTCCCCACAAACACATCGGAAATACATCTACATGTGGAACAACTCCTACAGAACATCTACTGAATGCTGGCAGAGGACCTCAGACTTCCCCAAAGGCAAGAAACTCCCCATGTACATGGGTAGGGCAAAAGAAAAAAGAAAAAATAGAGACAAAAGAATAGGGACAGGACATGAACCTCTGGGAGGGAGCTGTAAAGGAGGAAATGTTTCCACACACTTGGAAGCCCCTTCACTGGTAGAGATGGTGGGTGATAGAGGGGAAGCTTTGGAGCCACAGAGGAGAGCGCAGCAACAGGGGTGCAGAGGGAAAAGTGGAGAGATTCCTGCATGGAGGATTGGTGTCAACCAGAACTCATCAGCCTGAGTCTTGACTGATCACCTGCTGAGGATGGTGGGGGTTGGGAGCTGAGGCTCAGGCTTTGGAGGTCAGATCCCAGGGAGAGGACTGCAGTTGGCTGTGTGAACACAGCCTGAAGGGGGTTACTGCACCACAGCTAGCTGGGAGGGAGTCCGCAAAAAGTCTGAAACTGCCTAAGAGGCAAGAGACCATTGTTTGGGGGAGTGCAAGAGGAGGGGATTCAGAACACCACCTAACCTAGCTCCAGAGATGGGTGTGAGCCGTGGCTATCGGTGTGGACACCAGAGATGGGCATGAAACACTAAGGCTGCCGCTGCAGCCACCAAGAAGCCTACGTGCAAGCACAGGTCACTATCCAAACCTCCCCTCCCTGAAGACTGTACAGCCCACCACTGCCAAGGTCCCATGATCCAGGGACAACTTCTCCAGGGAGAACACATGATGTGCCTCAGGCTGCTGCAATATCACACTGGCTTCTGCCACTACAGGCTCATCCTGCATTCTGTACCCCTCCCTCCCTCTGGCCTGAGTGAGCCAGAGCCCCCTAATCAGCTGCCTCTTTAACCGTGTCCTGTCTGAGTGAAGAAAAGATGCCCTCAGGTGACCTACATGCAGAGGCAGGACCAAATTCAAAGCTGAAACACAGGAGCTGGGTGAACAAAGAAGAGAAAGGGAAATTTCCCTGTGAAGCCTCAGGAAAAGCAGATTAAATCTCCGCAATCAACGTGATGTACCCTGCTTGTGTGGAATACCTAAACAGATAATGAATCAACCCAAAATTGAGGTGGTGGACTTTGGGAACAACAGTAGACTTGGGGTTTACTTTCTGCATCTAATTTGTTTCTGGTTTTATGTTTATCCTAGTTTAGTATTTAGAGCTCATTATCATTGGTAGATTTGTTTATTCATTTGATTGCTCTTTCTTTTTTTTAAATATAGATATACATATTTGTTCCTTTTTCTCTTTTTTATTGGTGAGATTTATTTTATTTATTTATTTATTTATGGCTGCATTGGGTCTTTGTTGCTATGTTAGTTGCAGTGAGTGGGGGCTACTCTTCATTGTGCTGCACAGGCCTCTCATTGCAGTGGCTTCTCGTTGCGGAGCATGGGCTCTAGGTGTGCAGGCTTCAGTAGTTGTAGCATGTGGGCTCAGTAGTTATGGCTCGCGGGCTCTACAGCACAGGCTCAGTTGTTGTGGTGCACTGGCTTAGTTGCTCTGCTGCATGTGAGATCTTCCAGACCAGGGCTCAAACCCATGTCCCCTGCATTGGCAGGTGGATTCTTAACCACTGTGCCACTAGGGAAGTCCCCCTTTTTCTCTTTTTGTGATTGTGTATGTGTATGTTTCTTTGTGTGATTTTGTCCATATAGCTTTGCTCTTACCATTTGTTGTAGGGTTCTGTCTGTCCATTTTTGGGGTTTTTTTCTTACTATAATTTTTAGGGCTTGCTATCATTAGTGGATTTGTTTTTTGGTGTGGTTGCTCTCTTCTTTCTTTCTTTTCTTTCTTTCTTCCTTCCTTCCTTCCTTTCTCTCTCTTTCTTTCTTTCTTTCTCCCTTTTATTCAGAGCCATGTGGCTGACAAGGTCTTGGTGCTCCGACTGGGTATCAGGACTGTGCCTCTGAGGTAGGAGGTCGTGTTCAGGACATTGGTCCACCAGAGACCTCCCAGCTCCATGTAATATCAAATGGCGAAAGCTCTCCCAGAGATTTCCATCTCAACACTAAGACCCAGCTCTGCTCAAAGATTAGCAAGCTACAGTACTGGACACCCGATGCCAAACAACTAGAAAGACAGGAACACAACCCCACCCAGTAGCAGAGAGGCTTCCTAAAATCATAATCAGGTGACAGACACCCCAAAACACACCACCAGATGTGGGCCTACCCAACAGAAAGACAAGATCCAACTTCATCCACAAGAACACAGGCACGAGTCCCCTCCAGCAAGAAGCCAACACAAGCCACTGAACCAACCTTAGCTACTGGGGACAGACACAAAAAACAATGGGAACTACAAACCTGCACACTGCAAAAAGGAGACCCCAAACACAGTAAGATAAGCAAGATGAGAAGACAGAGAAACACACAGCAGATGAAGGAGCAAGGTAAAAACCCAGCAGAACAAACAAATGAAGAGGAAATAGGCAGTCTACCTGAAAAACAATTCAGAGTAATGATAGTAAAGATGATCCAAAATCTTGGAAATAGAATGGAGAAAATACAAGAAACGTTTAACAAGGACCCAGAAGAACTAAAGAGCAAACAAAGAATAATGAACAACACAATAAATGAAATAAAAAATTCTCTAGAAGGAATCAATAGCAGAATAACTGAGGCAGAAGAATGGATAAGTAACCTGGAAGATAAAACAGTGGAAATAATTACCACAGAGCAGAATAAAGAAAAAAGAATGAAAAGAATGGAGGACAGTCTCAGAAACCACTGGGACAACATTAAACACAGCAACATTCTAATTATAGGGGTCCCAGAAGAAGAAGAGAAAAAGAAAGGGACTGAGAAAGTATTTGAAGACTTTATAGTTGAAAACTTCCCTAATATGGGAAAGGAAATCGTCAATCAAGTCCAGGAAGCACAGAGAGTCCCAAACAGGATAAATCCAAGGAGAAACATGCAAAGACACATATTAATCAAACTACCAACAATTAAATACAAAGAAAAAATATTAAAAGCAGCAAGGGAAAAACAACAAATAACATACAAGGGAATCCTCATAAAGTTAACAGCAGGACTTTCAGCAGAAACTCAGCAAGCCAGAAGGGAGTGGCAGGATATATTTAAAGAGATGAAAGGAAAAAACCTACAACCAAGATTACTCTACCCAGCAAGGATCTCATTCAGATTCAGTGGAGAAATTAAAACCTTTACAGACAAGCAAAAGCTAACAGAATTCAGCACCACCAAACCAGCTTTACAACAAATGTTAAAGGAACTTCTCTAGGCAGGAAACACAAAAGAAGGAAAAGACCTACAATAACAAACCCAAAACAATTAAGAAAATGGTAATAGGAACATACATATCAATAACTACCTTAAATGTAAATGGATTAAATGTTCCAACCAGGGTTTCCACTGTGGTGCAGTGGTTAAGAATCTGCCTGCCATTGCAGGGGACATGGGTTCGAGCCCTGGTCCGGGAAGATCCCACATGCCTCAGAGCAAGTAAGCCTGGGTGCCACAACTACTGAGCCTCTACTCTAGAGCCCACAAACCATAACTACTGATCCCACATGCCTAGAGCCTGTGCTCTGCAATAAGAGAAGCCACCGCAATGAGAAGCCTGCACGCAACAATGAAACGTAGTCCCCACTCGCCACAACTAGAGAAAGCCTTGCACAGCAACAAAGAACCAAAGTAGCCAAAAGTACATAAATAAAATAACTTTTTAAATGCTCCAACCAAAAGACATAGACTGGTCAAATGGATACAAAAACAAGACCCATATATATGCTGTTGACAAGAGACCCACTTCAAACCTAGGGACACATACAGACTGAAAGTGAGGGGATGGAAAAAGATATTCCATGCAAATGGAAATCAAGAGAAAGCAGGAGTAACAATTTTCATATCAGACAAAACTGACTTTAAAATAAAGACTATTACAAGAGACAAAGAAGGACATTATATAATGATCAAGGGATCAATCCAAAAAGAGGATATAACAGTTGTAAATATTTATGCTCCCAACATAGGAGCACTTAAATACATAAGGCAAATGTTAACAGCCATAAAACAAGAAACTGACAGTAACACAATCATAATAGGGGAATTTAACACCCCACTCTCACCAATGGACAGATCAACCAAAATGAAAATAAATAGGGAAACAAAAGCATTAAACGATATGTTAAACAAGATGGACTTAATTGGTATTTATAGGACATTCCATCCAAAAACAACAGAATACACTTTCTTCTCAAGTGCTCATGGAACATTCTCCAGGATAGATCATATCTTGGGTCACAAGTCAAGCCTTGGTAAAGTTAAGAAAATTGAAATCATATCAAGCATCTTTTCCAACCACAATGCTATGAGACTAGATATCAATTACAGGAAAAAATCTGTAAAAAATAAAAACACATGGAGGCTAAACAATACACTACTAAATAACCAAGAGATCACTGAAGAAATCAAAGATGAAATCAAAAAATACCTAGAAGCAAATGACAGTGAAAACACGATGACCCAAAACCTATGGGTGCAGAAAAAGCAGTTCTAAGAGGGTAGTTTATAGCAATAGAATCCTACCTCAAGAAACAAGAAACATCTTAAATAAACAACCTAACCTTATACCTAAAGCAATTAGAGAAAGAAGAACAAGAAAACCCCAAAGTTAGCAGAAGGAAAGAAATCACAAAGTTCAGATCACAAATAAATGAAAAAGAAATGAAGGAAACGATAACAAAGATGAATAAAACTAAAAGCTGGTTCTTTGAGAAGATAAGCAAAATTGGTAAACCATTAGCCAGACTCATCAAGAAAAAGAGGGAGAAGACTCAAATCAACAGAATTAGAAATGAAAAAGGAGAAGTAACAACTGACACTGCAGAAATACAAAGGATCCTGGGAGATTACTATAAGCAATTATATGACAATAAACTGGACAGCCTTGAAGAATTGGACAAATTCTTAGAAAAGCACAACCTTCTGAGACTGAACCAGGAAGAAATAGAAAATATAAACAGAAAAATCACAAGCACTGAAATTGAGACAGTGGTTAAATATATTCCCACAAACAAAAGCTGAAGACCAGATGGCTTCACAGGAGAATTCTATCAAACATTTAGAGAAGAGCTAACACCTATCCTTGTCAAACTCTTTCCAAATATAGCAGAGGGAGGAACACTCCCAAACACATTCTACAAGGCCACCATCACACGGATACCAAAACCAGACCAAGATGTCACAAAGAAAGAAAACTACAGGCCAATATCACTGATGAACATAGATGCAAAAATCCTGAACAAAATACTAGCAAAAAGAATCCAACAACACATTAAAAGGATCATACACCATGATCAAGTGTGGTTTACTGCAGGAATGCAAGAATTATTCTATAAATGAAAGTTAACCAATGTGATAAACCATATTAACAAGTTGAAGGAGAAAAAACATATGATCATCTCAATAGATGCAGAAAAAACTTTCAACAAAATTCAACAGTCATTTATGACAAAAAAAACCCTCCAGAAAGTAAGTATAGAGGGAACTTACCTCAACATAATAAAGGTCATATATGACAAACCCACAGCCAACATCAATCTCAATGCTGAAAAACTGAAAACATTTCTTCGAAGATCAGGAACAAGACAAAGTTGTCCACCACTATTATTCAACATAGTTTTGGAAATTTTAGCCACAGCAATCAGAGAAGAGAAAGAAATAAAAGGAATCCAAATCGGAAAAGAAGTAAAGCTGTCACTATTTGCAGATGACATGATACACTACATAGAGAATCCTAAAGATGCTACCAGAAAACTACTAGAGCTAATCAATGAATTTGGTAATGTAGCAGGATACAAAATTAATGCACAGAAATCTCTTGCATTCCTATACACTAATGATGAAGAATCTGAAAGAGAAATTAAGGAAATACTCCCATTTACCACTGCAACAGAAAGAATAAAACACCTACTAATAAACCTACCTCAGCAGACAAAAGACCTGTATGCAGAAAACTATAAGACAGTGATGAAAGAAATTAAAGATGATACAAACAGATAGAGAGATATACCATGTTCTTGGATTTGAAGGATCAACATTGTGAAAATGATTATAGTATCCAAAGCAATCTACAGATTCAATGCAATCCCTATCAAACTGCCATGGGCATTTTTCACATAACTACAACAAAAAATTTCACAATTTATATGGAAACACAAAAGACCCCGAGTAGCCAAGGCAATCTTGAGGGAAAAAAACAGAGGTGGAGGAATTAGACTCACTGATATCAGACTATACTATAAAGGTACAGTAATCAAGACAGTATGGTACTGGCACAAAAATAGAAATATAGATCAATGGAACAGGATAGAAAGCCCAGAGATAAACACACACACCCATGGTCACCTTATTTTTGATAAAGGAGGCAAGAATGTATAATGGAGAAAAGACACCCTCTTCAATAAGTGGTGCTAGGAAAACTGTATAGCTACATGTAAAAGAATGTAATTAGAACATTCTCTAACACTGTACACAAAAATAAACTCAAAATGGATTAAAGACCTAAATGTAAGGCCAGACACTATAAAACTCTTAGAGGAAAACATACGCAGAACACTCTATGATATAATCACAGCAAGATCCTTTTTGACACACCTCCTAGAGAAATGGAAATAAAAACAAAAATAAACAAATGGGACCTAATGAAATTTAAAAGCTTTTGCATAGCAAAGGAGACCATAAACAAGACAAAAAGACAACTCTCAGGATGGGAGAAAATATTTGCAAATGAAGCAACTGACAAGGGATTAATCTCCAAAAATTTACAAGCAGCTCATGTAGCTCAATATTAAAAAGACAAACAACCCAATCCAAAAATGGGCAGAAGACCTAAATAGAAATTTATCCAAAGAAGATATACAGATTGCCAACAAACACATGAAAGGATGCTCAACATCACTAATCATTAGAGAATTGCAAATCAAAACCACAATGAGGTATCACCTCACACCAGTCAGAATGGCTGTTTCAAAAAATCTATAAACAATAAATGCTGGATAGGATGTGGAGAAAAGGGAACCCTCTTGCACTGTTGGTGGGAATGTAAATTGATACAGCCACTATGGAGAACAGTATGGAGTTTCCTTTAAAAACCAGAAGTAGAACTACCATACAACCCAGCAATCCCACTACTGGGCAAATACCCAGAGAAAACTATAATTCAAAAAGAGTCATGTACCACAATGTTCATTGCAGTTCTATTTACAATAGCCAGGACATGGAAGCAACTTAAGTTTCCATCGACAGATGAATGGATAAAGAAGCTGTGACACATATATACAATGGAATATTACTCAGCCATAAAAAGAAACGAAATTAAGTTATTTTTTAGTGTTGTGCATGGACCTAGAGTCTGCCATACAGAGTGAAGTAAGTCAGAAAGAGAAAAACAAATACCGCATGCTATATGGAATCTAAAAAAAAAAAAATGGTTCTGAAGAACCTAGGGGCGGGACAGGAATAAAGATGCAGACATAGAGAATGGAGTTGAGGACACAGGGTGGGGGAAGGGTAAGCTGGGATGAAGTGAGAGAGTGGCATGGACATATATACACTACCAAATATAAAATAGATAGTTAGTGGGAAGCCACCTCAGCTCATGGAGGTCAGCTCGGTGCTTTGTGACCACCTAGAGGGGTGGGATAGGGAGGGTGGGAGGGAGATGCAAGAGGGAGAAGATATGTGGATATATGTTTATGTATAGCTGATTCACTTTGATATAAATCAGAAACTATAGCTGGTTCATTTTGTTATAAATCAGAAACACACTATTGTAAAGCAATTACTCTCCAATAAAGCTGTTATAATAAAAAAATACATGTACCCCAATTTCATTGCAACACTATATACTATAGCCAAGACATGGAAGCAACCTACTGACAAACACACACACACACACACACACACACACACACACACACACATATATATAATGGAATATTAGCCATAAAAAGAATTAAATAATCCCAGTTGCAGCAACATGGATGAATCTAGAGATTATCATACTAAGTGAAGTAAGTCAGACAGAGAAAGACAAATATCATATAATATCACTTATATGTGGAATCTAAAAACACAAAAATGATACAAATGAACTTATTTACAAAACAGAAACAGACTCACCAGACTTAGAAAACAAACTCATGCTTACCAAAGGAGAGAGGTGGGGAGGAGGGATAAATTAGGAGGTTGGGGTTAACATATACATACTATTATACCTAAAATAGATAATCAATAAGGACCTACTATATAGCACAAGGAACTCTACTCAATACTCTGTAGTAACCTATATGGGAAAAGAATCTGAAAAAGAATAGATATATGTTTTTGTATTACTAAATCACTTTCCTGTACACCTTAAACTAACACAATATTGTAAATTGACTATACTCTAATATAATTTTGTGTGTGTGTGTGGTACGTGGGCCTCTCCCATTGCGGAGCACAGGCTCCGGACACGCAGGCTCAGCGGCCATGGCTCACGGGCCCAGCCACTCTGCAGCACGTGGGATCCTCCCAGACAGGGGCACGAACCCGTGTCCCCTGCATCAGCAGGCAGACTCCCAACCACTGTGCCACCAGGGAAGTCCCTAATATAAAATTTAAAAAATAAAAAAATAAATTTAAAAAAGATACTAATGAACATACTTCCCAAACAGAAAGAGACTTACAAACTTATGGTACCAAAGGGGACACGGGGGCGGGATGAATTAGGGGTTTGTGATTAATGTATACACTCTACTATATATAAAATAGATGAATAACAAGGACCTACTTTATAGCACAGGGAACTATACTCAATGTTTTATAATAACCTATAAAGGAAAAGAATCTGAAAAAGAATATATATAATACATATATGTGTACATATATATGTATAACTGAATCACATATACCTATATATGTACACCTGAAACTAACATGACACTGTAAATCAACTATACTTGAAAAGAAAAGGAAAAAGAAAAGAAGAAAAGAAAAGAAAAGAAAAGAAGGCCCTGGAGAGGAAGGAGCTGGATTAATAAAAAATGTTTCTAATGACTAGGGACTTATTGTGCTTGTCGGGGCTGGGAGGTGGGGGACATGGGAATATACTGGTCAAAGGTTACAAATTTCCAGTTTTAAGATGAATAAGTTCTGGGAATTCAATGCACAGCATTGGGACTATAGTTAATAGAACTGTATTATATACTTGAAAGTTGCAAAGAGAGTAGATTTTAACGTTTCCACCACACACACACAAATGATAATTATGTGAGGTGATGGAGGTATTAACTAACTCTATTGTGGCAATCATTTCATTTGATTTCACAATAAATTCATGTATCAAATCATAACACTGTACACCTTAAACTTAAGCAATGTTATTTGTCAAATGTATTTCAATAAAACTGAGAAGAAAAAAGAAATGCAAATTCTCATTTCTCACTTCATATCTATTGAAAACCCCAGAGGTAGAGCTTGGAAATAAGTGTTTTATCAAGCCCACAAGGTCATTCTAAAGATGTTCAAGTTCAAGGACTATTGCCCTAGAGAAATCTTCCCTATGACCAGGCCTAATATGCCTTTTCCTCCTGTCACCTCTTGAGCTTAGACCAGACGGACCTAACTTCCATTAACTTACTATTTCTGAATCCCTGCTTCTCTGTTCATTTGTGATCACTTGAATTCCAGATTGCTAACTTTCCATTGATAAAAGTGTCTTCTTGGTCAGACCCAGCTTGCCTGCCACAGTATGTCTGAGTCCTATTAAAACTGGATGATGCCAGTGTTAACAGTTTACGAGTTACATTCTAATAAGTAACAACACTGCTGCAATGCCTCCTACTATATCGTGACTAATATCTGGGTAGAACCATCTCTCAACGCAAAGCTGACCTCACACGGCAATTTGTGTCTTGCCATGCCTCTGAGCAAAGGCATCCAATAGGATGGATATTTAAGAAGTACTGGGTAGCAAAGACCTTTGCTTATTGAAACTTTAATCATCCCTATTCCCCCCTCAAAGAATCCTCAGCAATTGAGAACCAACTTCAGAAATAAATCAGAGCATTTTCCTGGTAAAATCAATACTGAGACTTTTGAACCTAGTGTCCTGTTGAATATAAACTACCTCATCATACTGGTGGTAGATGCTTAGTTGAAGCCAGTGAGAGGTATATAAAATGTAATAGCACCCCAGATATAAACAGATGATATAACTACAGTCATTTTGCATTTATGATCCTGGATTTGAAAGGCCAAGGGGAATTGTGTTTCAGGGCCTGAAGGAAGTGTTTTCTGCTAACACAGGGCAAGTGCTAACCTCTATCGATCATATATGAGGTTAACTCCAGACGCTGGGAAAATGTTATTGTAAAGACAAATTTAACAGTTAGTTTTAAATAGGAACAATACATCAGGGATCAATGTGTATTTCTGTATGTTTGTTTTTCTCCAGGTTTTTTCCAAGCAGCTTCATTTCCCTCTAGTGAATTCTTTTCCCAAAGAGCCAAGCAGAATTTATTAGTCCGGAGTTTGATAAAACATAAGTTTGAGAAGTGATTGGGAGGGTGTTGTTAGTTACTGGCTGCCTCTTAGTCCTGAAAATGCTCTATGGATGAGGCTGACTTGAGAATGTGTTTGGAGGCCCTTGCCTATGGTACCGTTGGATCTGGGTACTTTCATGGTTTTTGCACAGCTAGGACAAGGAAGGTCTTGTGTCTGTAAAATGTACAGGTACAGCAGTATAGAGAATGAGGTCATGTTTCTAACTAGGTAGAGCCTGGTGAGAAGAAATTCATCCAAGGGTTCCTGAAGGCAAACACTGAATCTTCAGTCCTGCATTGCTTCCCACCAGAACATGCCTAATCTTGAGGGCATGTTCTGCAAATACCTGTATCTGAGCATATTTGATGGACTAGTGGGCAAGGTGCCAGGAGCCAACTTGCACAGGGATTTTAGGGTTTTTGGATTTTTGGGTTTGGCCCAGAGAATTCTGGAAAATGATTGGAATCAGAAGGCCAGATAGTGTTTACCTAAGATACTGGATCCCAGCCTGGTCTAGTCATCTATATGAGCCCTAGTGAGAGAAGCAGAAAGTCCTGATTTCATAAGTCACTCAGTAAGGAGATGGAGTCCAGGTGAGAAGAACTTTTGGTGTGTGGAGGAGGTGGCCTCATACCCACTTCTATGAGTGGCTTTGACATGGCAAGGACAACAGTGCCAGCATCACTCAACAGGGCACTGGGGACAACACCTAAATCAGAGGCATCCTGATCATGTTATGCTGGCCCTGTTAACAATGGAGGTCATGAGGTGTTGCCCTTTCATAGCCACTGATCACCAAGGGTAAAAGTCCAGAAGACTAAGAAAGACTGCAGAGCGATGAGGTTCTAGGGAAAGTCCCAGTAGATTTTGGGTATCCATCTCATGTGACCCATGTTTATTCAAATACTGGTAAAGCTTGAGTTACACAAGAAAACTCAGGTCTATGAAGTCCATTAACAAGTCAGTCCTGCTTCTCTTTCCTCATGCCATCTCTTTGCTCTAAACCTTCCAGAAACTCCACTCCTACAGGATAAATTCCAAATACGTTATCTTGGAATTCCAGATCGCTAAGTCTGTCCCCACCTAACTCAATTATCTTCTCACTCACTCTCCTCACAGCTCTTTGGCCACACATTGGTCTCTATAGTGTCCTTTGGTGCTTGTCTTATTTCTGCCTCTTGGCATATTCCTTGCCTGTCAAGGCCCCAGGTCAAGCTCTGCCATTTTTTCAAGCTTTCTGTAATCATCTCAGCCCACAGAAATCTTTCACATTCAAATTCTTTCTTAGTCCCATATTTCCTTCCTTTATTATTTACTTAGCTTTTAGCATTCATCACCTTATTAGTTAGTCATATTTTCATGTAATATTTTGTTCATCTCCTTGAATCTCAAGCCCATTTGCTTCTCAGCCTCTTCCTGGGCCTAGACCACTGCTGAGCATGTGAAGTTGGTAAGGATTGTTGCATGACTGAGTTGCTGATTATCTGAAATTTGTGTCTTGGTGTGATTGTCTCATGCTTCATTTTTGTTGAGATATGGAAGCAGAGCAGAAAATGCCAGTAAATGGCCTGTCAGAAATGAGTATATTCATCAGGACTCTGGCTCTCATGGACTCTTGCCCTTCTGGTGTCCATCTCTGCTGACTGGGTTTCCAGACCATTCCACAGAGTGGGTGGTTTGAGCCCTTTGCTGACTTTCCGAGTGGGAGCGTTGTGCCCTGGGGCAAGGATGAAATCTTTGGGCTCATTTTCATTTTTGAACATAAGCTCCCTGGAGCCTAGAGTCATTTTCTTGGAATAAAGTTATTTAATCATAGAGTGTCAGAGGAGAGAAGAAATGTGTATATCGTATTATTGTCTTTATTAATGAGCCACATGAACTTGGGTTTGAATCATGGTCTTACATTTATGACTGTGGGACCATGACTTAGGTCAGTAACTTTCCTAAGACTCTGTTTCCTCACCTGCAAATTGAAGATAACATTTCTTACTTAAAAAGTTTCTGGTGGAGATTAAATGAGTTAATATATGTGATGCGTCAGCAGTCACAACTGACATATAACAGGTGTTTACTAGATGATAACTGTAATATCAGTTATAATTATCAACCAAGAAATTAGTTTGAGCATATTTCTTATAATAGGTACCAGAGATATAAATGAGTTATCATGCATTGTCTTCTTCCCAAATGCTCTTAAATTCAGTTAGATAAATTGAACATAAGTGTAAAAATTTGACCAAAAGTATTGAATCCTTCTTTTGTGTCAGGTACTAAGACATATCCAAGCTACACAAAAATGACATATTGCTACCTACTCTCAAGGAGGTATCAATGTAGCCAGGGAGCTGTATGTAATTTGCAGTAACAAAATAGGAAAATTAGGTGCATACATGGAATATAGATATCAGAGCCCTTTTATCTGAAAGTAATAACTTTGAAAAAGTTCAAACTGTCTTAAGTATTAAAGGTGATATATTGTTTTTAATATCAGTAAGTCAGACTAAGGACCTCAGAGCCACCAGTCACATCTTAGTCTATGTAAATTCAGTTGTAAAATGCATAAACTGAATGGTGCTATGAAGTGGACCTGCATTGGGTAGGATTCAGGGCTAGTGAATTAGTAGTTCAACATTATCAAGACCCAGATTTTTTTTTTCTGTCTTTCCACTCTGCTATCTACAGTGCTGACTTCAAACTTAGGATTGTAGTTTGATTCATGATGGTCACTAAAGCTTCAAATTTCCTGTCCAGGAAGATAGATAGATGACATGATTGATAGATGATAGATAGATAGATAGATAGATAGATAGATAGATAGATAGATAGAAAGTGTGTAAAGGAGACAGAGAATCAAAAGTCTTTTAGTCTGACTGGGCCAACATATTCACTTAGACAAGTATAATATCATGTTACTGGCTTAAGTTTGGATTCCTAAACCATTGGTGATGGTGGTTGCCCCAGACTAATTAGGGTACATCTTTGGAATTAGGGTCCACATGGCTGCTGCACAAATGGGAGAGGATGGAAAATAACTGGAAGTCAAGCAAAATGTCCAGAACTGGGTCTATGTAAAATATGAGACAAGCTGACCTTGTGTCTTTATTTATACATTGATTCCTTTTATCAATATTCTTCATCATATTCCAGTGTCATGATTTTTTTATTGGGCTAGTTATTTCATAATGCTAAAATATACTGTCTCTCATTACAATTACAATGCCTAAATTGTACAAATCCCCCAGAAGGAAAGTGGGCAATTATCAAATACAGAAATGATGGATTCGGTTTGGTCCTACTGGCCTACTAGCTAAAGGAAGTTTTGTTATTTTTCCTCACTGTTTTTCTAAACATCTCAGTGTTTCATTTCTGTATTCTTGTTCAGAATACATGTAAGCCATCCATCTAGTCATCAATAGTGAGAAATTAATTCTGGCGAGTATTAATGGGTCTTAAAGGATAAATAGGATTTTACCAGACAAAATAGGTGACAAGAAGAACTTCCAAGGCAGAGGGAATATCATAAGCACAGATAAAGAAGCATGAAATTATGTGATATATTTGTGAAAAGGTAAATGTTCCAGGACTGTCAAAGCATTAGGTTTGTAGGGAGGAAAATTGAGGAGAATTGAATGTGGAAATGGAGTTTGAGGCCCATACAAGTTGTTTTCTTGGTTGTAAGCAAGAGATACTCTGACTGGCTGATTGATGCCCTAAAAGGAGATGTAGATTTAAACAGATTTCGAATAGGGTACAGAATCTCCTAAAGACCTGGAAAAATCAGGCACAGAAAATAGGCAAGAAAAAGAGAAGCTAATTGGCCCCCAAATTATCCCAAAAGTCTCCCCCAAATTAGTGCTGGGATGACACCACTGTCCTCACAGCTTCTCCCACAGACACTACAAATGCTGGACCCTGGGCGCTGGGCCCCATTAGGTGCTCTGTCATTGCGGCTCCTGAAAACTGTTATTGCAGCTGCTGACCCACAGCCAGCATCAATCCTTCACTGCTGCTGAGAGTCACTCACTCCCGGGTCAGAGTCAGGGGTGGACATATCTGAGAGACAACATAAGTCAAGGGCCTGACACAAGAGAGGCTGGGACATTTGGGATCATCTTCCATCAAGACTCATGTGGTGGATAATTACCCAAACTTATAAAACATTTATAATTAATTCTTTAAGCAATAGTGGATGTTACTGCTGATGGCAAAAATGATGGGGAGAATAATAATAACAGTGACCATCACCATTTAATTAATGCCTATATTATGCTTACCCTTACAACTTGATGAAGGGCATTATTATTCTCATTTTACAGATAAGATAACAGTCTTAGAGAAGTCAACCATGTAAGGTACTCAAAGGGGGAGTGACACAATAAATATGCTCTGGAAAGATCCCTTTCACAGCTGTGCAGAGGAGGATTAGGAGTGTAGAGATGGTAGTTAGAGACATCCATCAGAGGATGAGAGCTTCAACAAAGGAGGAGAGGAAGGATTAGAGCAGTTGTTCTGGAACTTCAGTGCCATGCACATCAGCATCACTTGGAGGGCTTGTGAAACCACAGGTTGCTGGGCTCTAACTCCAGAGTTTCTTGACTCAGCAGGTCTGGATGGGACCCAAGAATTTGAAATTCTAACAAGCTCCAAGTTGATGCTGCTGCTACTTATTGAGGGGTCACATTTTAAATCGAATGGACTAAGTGGATTTAAATTAAATGGATTAAAGAACTATTTCCCAAACCTCAGTGATATATGGACCACTTTTAGTGAAATACATTATTGAGACCACAAATACCTCCCCTCCATTTTTATTATAGTAGTACTTAAAAATATACAGATATAAAATTAGGTATAAACTTCTTTTGCATATAGCTCATATACAGCAATAAAACCTAAACCATATTTAAATTAAATACAAAGTATGAAATTAATAAAATTTAAATTAACATGAATTTTAATGTAACATATTACAGTGTTCTGCTGAAATCAAAGGACCAGTGTTGTATTCAAGAAAAAATATATTTAACCTTAAAACCAATTTTGTTTTTAATCTCTTTTTGTAATACTTGTGTAAGGAATGGCTATTTGCATAAGTATATTCTACAAAATGGTATTAATAACTTCCAGGCTCTGTTTCCAACCTTATACTTAATCAAAACTCTGCCAGTGAGCACTACCATAGTGGCAGTTTTAATAAGATGTTTCTTAGTAGCTCTGAGAAGCTAGTTTCTTGTGCATTCTAAGTGAATTGTGGCATTATTGAAATCTGGATTAAATAGTTACCAAGTGCAGTTATCACTGAACTTAGGAACATAAAAATTTCTCATTACATATTTACTGCTGCTAGTGATCTGTTTCAAGTTGAAATGTGCCATGGCCTGATCCATAAAAGCCTTTAATTCACACACAGATATGACCCTACCATATGCTATATGATGATTTGATTCTACTTTTGCAATTCTCTTCTCAAATTAATGCAAAACTTCTATCATATATTATATAGCATCTGACTTCATTTGGATTCTCCAGAAGCAATCCCTAAGACAAGGATCCTAATGAATGGAAGTTATTAGGAAGTACTCTCAGGAAAGACTAGTAGGGGAATGAAGAAATGACAGCAGCATAGAAGGAAGCCAAGTGAGGGCCTGATGTCCTTGCAGAGGATAACGTTGACTTAATCCTGAAGGAGAAGTCTGGAAACACGGTAGGTCACACCCAGAGTTCTCCTGACTAGGGACAGGGGAGCCTAAATATTTATGCTCATTCACTCATTACACCCATCAGTCATTGGATAAAGGAGGTCCCAGGAGAGACATAAATTACCAGGTACTTCAGGAAAGCAGGCTCTGGCAACCTGAGTGCAACCCTCTGACAGATAGGTGCTGACTGCTGGGTGTAAAAGCAGACCATGAATCAGTGCATGAAAATGAGGAAAGGATTGAATGGATGGAGCCCTCAGAGACTAATCCCGAAACCTGGAATAGGCATGGCTTGCTCATTCATTTTCTTCAGATCCCTGCTCAAATATCAATTCCCCAGGGAGCACTTCCCCATCAACTCTATTAAAATAACATCTCCCCCATAATTCGCTGTCCCCTTACATTTATATGTTTTGAATTTTCCCACTCACCAGTATAAATACATACTGTTTATACATTTATGTGTTTTGTGTATGTACAGTCTCACTAAAATATAAGCTCCATTAAAACAAGGACTTTTTGTTTATTGCTACATGCCCAGCAGTAAGAATAGTTTCCTGACACATAGTAGACATTCAGTATATATTTATTGAATAAGTACATGAATGAATTAATTGATTAAGCTGGAGAGTTAGGCAAAGACCAGATCAGAGAAGGCCTTGTGGTCCAAGGTAAAGAGCATTCTAAAAGCAAATCAGTTTTAAGCAGGCAGGCTGACATAATCAGACTCATCTGTTAAAAGCTCATTCTGATTGGAGGAGGAAATATGAGATACAGAGCAATAAGCTAAAAGATGATGGCGATAATCATGGGAAGGATGATACTGGCTTGGACTTGGATCATGACAGTGGAGATAGAGATGTGAACATACTTGAGAGGTACTTAAGAGGTGAACTCAATTGTGAAATATTAAATATTGATGGAAGAGGGAAAGGAGGATGTCAGATATGACCACAGAACAGGATAGATAGGAAACACTGGAACTAATCATATTTTATATGAATCATGAGATCATTCCAGACACACAGAGTTTTAAATTGAGACATCAAGGCAGCAGATGGACATTAATGTCTGGAGCTCAGAGGAGAAATCTGAGCTGGTGATATAAGTTTATAAGTTTATCTACCTATAGATTGTTATTAAAACCTTGGGTACAGATGAAATTGCTTAGGGAGAGAATAGAGGATAAAGAAAAATGTTGTCTGGTAGTGAGCCTTAATGAATGAAAATAGTATAGCTAGGCAAAGGACTGGAATCTCCTCCAAGGAGACAGAGGAGGGCCCATTACATAAGTAGGGTAAAACTAAGAGATTATTGTATCAAGAAAATCAAGGGTAAGAGATTGTTTCAAGAATGAAAATACCAAATTCTACTGAAAGACTGAATAAAATCCAGTTGTACTTTTTGCAAAAGTACAAAAGCAATTTAATGGAGATAGTATGGCCTTTTCAACAAATGGGAGTGTAGAAAGTGGGCATCCATATTCAATAAAATGATTCTTGACCTACACTTCACATGCCATAAAAATATTAACCCAAATGAATTATAGACATGAATGAAAAAGGTAAAACTATAAAACTTCTAGAAGAAAACATGGGAGAAATTTGTCATAATTTGATTTAGGCAAAAAGTTCTTAGATATGACACTAAAATTACAATCAATATAATTGAAAAATTGGACCTTATCAAAATTAATAACTTTTGATCTGTAAAGCACACTGTTAAGAGAATAAAAAAAAGGTCACAAAATTGGAGAAAATATGTGCAAATCACATATCAGACAAAGGACTTGTGTCAAGAATATTTAAAGAACTCTCAAAACTCAAAAATGAAACAAACGATTCATTTTTTTAATGGGCAAAAGATTTGAAGAGACACTTCACCAAAAAATATGCAGATGTCAGGCTTCCCTCATGGCTCAGTGGTTGAGAGTCCGCCTGCTGATGCAGGGGACGTGGGTTCATGCCCCGGTCCGGGAAGATCCCACATACCGCTTAGCAGCTGGGCCCGTGAGCCATGGCCGCTAAGCCTGTGTGTCCAGAGCCTATGCTCCGCAACGGGAGAGGCCACAACAGTGAGAGGCCTGCGTACCACAAAAAAAAAAAAAAAAAAAATGCAGATGGCAAATAAGCACGTTAAAAGATGTTTAACACCATTAGTCATTACGGGAGTTCAAATTAGATCCACGATGAAATACCATTACCTATCTACTAGAAGACTAAAATTTAAAAATACTGACAATATCAAATGATGGCAAGAACGTAGATCAACAGGAATTCTCATACTTTGCTGGAGGGAATGTGAAATCTTTCAACCAACCTAGAAAACAATTTGGCTATTTCTTATAAAGTTAAATATACACTTTATATGACCCAGTAACCCCACTTCTAGATATTCATTCTTGAGAAACAAAGCTTACGTTCACTTAAAAAACTAAACACAAAATGTTTATATCAGAATTATTCAGAAATTCCCAAAACAGGAAACAATCCAAATGTCTTCAACTGGTAAATGGATAAACCAATATAAATACAATGGAATGCAGTTCAGCTACCTTTGCATTGATTAAAATAGTTGTCCTGATTACTTCTTGGTTAGCAGGGACTCTTAGTACCTGCCAAAATGCAGTTTTCCTGATACTGTCCACTCATCCCCCAAAATAACCTTCTACCATTCCTTAGGGGAGGAAATGCCTTTAAAGCTTTGGAGGATCTTTTGCTTTTTTTTTTTTTTTTTGGTTGTTGTTGTTCTCCATTTGAGTTCAGGAAAATCAGGTGACTACAGACAACTCAATTATCTCAAAATATGTTCATTGGGGTCAGTTAACACATGTAAAGTGTTGAGAAAGGCCAAAACAAGTTTAATCAGAATATAAAATAAGACTGGTATGTGTAAAGCTAGTATATATAACTAGTGAAACCAGTCTAACTAATTGAACAGCCCCCATGGACCTGTATCTGGATATATCTATTGGTCTCTTCTGACATTGCAATTCCTCTTTGTTCTTCTCTGCTCCTGTCACACCCTACCATTTTTCTCTCATCTCTTGGATCTGTTGCATGATGCTTCTTCATAGATGTTCAGTTTTCTCTGGTCTTTCAGGCTACTTTGCTTCTATAAACTGCAAACACCTTCTCTGGCCCTGCCCTGAATTTGGCACCGGCTCAGCTCTTTGTAACTTGACGAACACTGCCTGTTGGCCCTGAACTCTGTAAAAGGGAATCAAACCAGACCCACCTGGAGAAAGTGACCTTGGCATATGACTAAGAAGGAAAGACTGGATTTGCCGAACAAAAGAATAAAGTCATTCTAAGAAATTTAGAGAGCGTATGATAACTCCATGATAAAAGAGAGAGGCAAGGGGAAAACCTGTGTAGCCTAAATGCTAAAGCACAGCATCAGTGTTTGGGGGCCTGCTACACCACAAAGAAAACTGAATGTTCAGACCTGCATACTCCAGCCATGGCTTCAGTCAGCATATCTAATAGGTCAAAGTTCAGTCTTCCTGTGCAGAGACATCAGTTAAATAATGAACTTTCAATAACAGCACAGAATGTCATCAGGCTAACAGACACTTCTGCCATTTTCTCCTGCATGTGCTAAATAAATCCAGCTGTTGTTGATCTCCACAGCTAAGTTTCAGCCTTACTGTGATTCTTACCAACAAAACAGAGTAAACAGTTCCTGGAAGAACCTAAACATGCTATCTTTTACTCATCAGATGAGGCCTCTGTAGATTACTAGACAACCTGATCCAGGTTGTAACTTTTGGGTGTCTCATTACAAAATTACCAGCTTGGAGGCTTACCATGTCCAGCTGGAGCTGAGCTACAGGGACTGAATAACAATGACAGTATAAGAAACTAAGAGAAAATAAAAGGTTCATAGAATACAGTCTAAGTTCTGGCAGATTTCTGATTCATCATCACCGTTGCTACACAAAGATAACAAGAAGGAATATTGCTCACCCCAGGGTTCTGGCATTTAACCCTGGTAGTCTGGCTGGATGACATTTCATGTGGCAGTGTCCCCATATGGACACATTGTGGCCAACCCAATGGCTGGAGTTAAGGTATGGAGATCAGTTCCATGTACTATAACCAGAAGTTTCACCTGTCTCTGGGTCATTTCACACACTGTCTCCTGCACCAGGAACACTCCTAGATTCTATACCCCACTCCCTTAGCCATGAGAAAGAAGTGTCCTCTTCTGGCCCCATGCTTAGAGCAATAGTTCTCAAATGGTTCCCAGACTAGCAGCATCAACATCACCTAGGGACTTGTTAGAAATGCAAATTCTTGGACCACAACCCAGACCTACTGAATCAGAAACTCAGTAAGTTATAGCCCAGATATATGTGTTTTCATAAACCATACAGATGATTCTGATTAACCTTAAAGTTTGAGAACCACTGCTTTCAGGGCCCTAGTCTGGTCCTCTCCTAGCAGTGTCCCTCTCCACAGAACGGGAATCATAGAGGTCATGCCTTCTCCTTCCAGACCTCATTCCGGGGACCTGGGATCCCAGAATTCCTGTCTCAGGGGCCTCAAGCTTGCTTCCAGTGACTGTCTTCTCTGAATCTATCCTGAGGGTTGTTGGCCTGGCCACAGGCCTGTGCATCCCCAGGTCTGGGAGTTGGTCAAGAGGGAGCTGGGCAGGGAGCGATCATGTGAATGGAGCTGTCCTTCCATGCATGTGCACACAAGGCTCCACATGGGACTGAGGGATCTGGGGATGGGAAGCAAAGGGAGCTTGCCTGTGACCAGAGAGGGGTCAGGGATCAGCTGTCCCTGTGCTGCCCCATTTCAACACAAAACTCAGAGCATCTGAGAATTCTGATTTTGAACCCGGCCTTCCAGATTGTTATGAAGGTATATTTTTCAATGATGGAAAGATAAAACTTAGTTGATTACTTAGTTTGATTTAAACTTTCAAATATTCAGACCTATGATACATAAGCTTCTATTTGGATATTTTTCCCAGTCCCCGCAAAAGTTAAGGGAGGCTTGTCTGCTCTATTTCTCTGCTTATTTTCTGCTTAACTTTGGGGCCTTAGCCCCAAAGTATTTTTTCTTGCAGAAGCCTTCCCTGATCCCTTAATTCATGCTCTTAGTAGAGGCTGCTGTTTTGTGCTTTCATGTTTCTCTGTAATTCCTTGCCTTATAACTCATGAACTGTATTATCAACCCTTGTTTAGTTATATGCCTGTTTCCCCTAATACACTATGAGATCCAAGATGGTTTGTGTATATAAACCAGCATATAACATAACATAGTGTCTGGTATATAATATGCCCAATAAATAAATAATGAAGGAATTAATTATAACAATAACAAGGATAGCAAACATAGAGATAGCCCTCACTATGTGACAGGCAGTATTCTAAGCAACTTTCATGTATTAATTCATTGAATCTTCACAATAACACTATGAGACAGATATTACCATTACTGCCATTTTAAAAATAAAGTAATAAGTCCAGAGAGATTAAGAAACTCCCATAGTCACACAGCAGCAAGATCAAGAGGCACATCTATGTAAACTGGATTTTCTAGACTCTACATGAGTGAATGAATGAGTAAGTGAATGAATGGAAGAGAAGCCAAGAATTACTACAAGCCATATTCTTAGGAATGTTGAGTTTAAAAAACAGACAAGCCAAATTTATCATCAAAAACAAGAAACAAGCTCAAAATGTTAAAGAGCTGGAAATAGTGTGAGCCAGGGAAGAGTGAAGAGAGAGAAGGCCATAGATAAAACAGGGTCTTGAAGCCTGGTGGTCGTTTTCATTGACTTCCAGTCACATGGTGAAAGGTCAGCCTGGTTTAGAAACAGAATCAGGGCAAGCTATTTAAATATTCCAAGTTGCCTGTGGGCCCACATCTAAATTTTTAATGGAGTTCTAGGACCTCCTAGTGCTGAGAAGTGTCAACCTTAATTTCATATTCATACTTTAGGGATGGAGGCTATTTGGTAACAAAATGATCTCCAGTTAATATAATGTCATGACCAAAGCACCAATAGACACCAGTATAAGATACGAAGTAGAAAAGTGCCCAGCACTGCAGAAAGCAGAGCACAGCTCTACTGTATAGCACAGGGAACTCTACTCAATATTCTGTATTAACCTATATTGGAAAGGAATCTGAAAAAAGAATAGATAACATGTATATGTATAACTAAATCACTTTGCTGTACCCCTGAAACTAACACAATATTGTAAATCAACTATACTCCAATATGAAATAAAAGTTAAAAAAAAAACAGTACAGCTTTCCCCTTGCGCACAGTGGTACAGTCCAATCTGACTTTTAACTCTATGCAAGGCCATTTCTTAAGCTCCCAGAAGGTACAGATTTTCCTAGAGACCCAAAGCATCTGGGGGACCATACCTCATAGTGATTGACTGGCTGACAGTGGGGTCTGATTTCTTAGATTAGAATCCTGACTCAAACTTTTAACAGCACATGACTTAATGCTCCTGAGCTTCAGTTTGCACGTTTTATTACAGTGTGGATAACATCTACCTCTTGGGTGGGGTTGTTATGAAGATAAAATTGGAACATTCATGTATTCAGCAAATACTGAATGATGGTCAACTACATTCTCAGTACTCTTTTAATCTGTGGATAGCAGCTCACAAAGAAAGTATGCCCTATTTCTGCTGGGTCTGGTTCACCGAAAGTATCCACTAACTCTTAAACCAAAAGAGACCTCCTCGAGAGATTTATCCCTCTCTTCTCTGACTATCCCACATCACATTATAAGGTACCTCCAGAGAGCAGTATGGAATAGAGGGGTGTGGGGAGTCCACATGTGGCTGGGTAAGAGCAAGAAGGGGTCCTCCAGAGCAGCCCAAGGCAGTGTAACCTCAAAGAAGAGCCAAAATCACTATTAAAGGAGAGCCAAAGCCTCAGTCATACAACAGGCCTGCATCAGGTCCAAGGGGACGGTGAGAGTGGGAATGAGGGCATTGGGCTGCACCCTGCAGGCCTACAGCCCTGTGCTTTCCCAGCTTCAAGACCGAAGAGCTCAGAGTCAGCAACATAGACATCAGTGGCTTAGTGGATGGGGGAGCTTACACATCTGAAGCAAGGTCCTAGAGTGACATCCCACAGTGTGCCATAGAAGGTGGGCAGGACATGGCATCAGTCTTGCTCCTGGGGTGGGGAAGGGGAGATTGGCAGTCACTGGGGGAATTACATCAGGTTGGCTTATTCGTTAGCAGGGAAACTAGGAGAGGGACATACCCCTCACTGCCCCTTTGATAAGAACAATCACTTGCTGGAGTCTGGGGCAAGTATGAAGGAAGGTCAGTTGTGTGAACAGGATGTAGGTGAAGCAGTCCCTGGTCCAGCAGGTGATGTAGAGAGAGCAAGAGAACAGCCATCTTGATTGGCCTGACCATACAGCTGGTAAGTAGGCTGGTAACTGGTAAAGCAAAGCAAGGCTGATGATTGGGAACCAAGGCTACTGACACTTTTTAGATTATATTCAGCAGTGATGATGGTAGGTTAAAGGAAAACCATACAATAATTTAAACACCTTACAATCAGGGACTTTGTTTTATTTACTTTTGTGATGCTACCAAGTACAAAAAGGCTCATTAAAATAATAACAGTACACTTCCAGGGAAGATGGCGGAAGAGTAAGATGTGGAGATCACCTTCCTCCCCACAGATATACCAGAAATACATCTACACATGGAACAACTCCTACAGAACACCTACTGAACGCTGGCAGAAGACCTCAGACCTCCCCAAAGGCAAGAAACTCCCCACGTACCTGGGTAGGGCAAAGCGGAGAGATTCCCGCACAGAGGATCGGTGCCGACCAGCACTCACCACCCCGAGAGGCTTGTCTGCTCACCCGTCGCGGCGGGCAGGGCTGGGAGCTGAGGCTCGGGCTTTGGTCGGAGCGCAGGGAGCAGACTGGGGTTGGCGGCGTGAACACAGCCTGCAGGGGGTTAGTGCACCACGGCTGGCCGGGAGGGAGTCCGGGGAAAAGTCTGGACCTGCCGAAGAGGCAAGAGACTTTTTCTTCCTTCTTTGTTTCCTGGTGCGTGAGGGGAGGGGATTAAGAGGGCTGCTTAAAGGAGCTCCAGAGACGGGCGCGAGCTGCGGCTAAAACCGCGGACCCCAGAGACGGGCGTGGGACGCTGAGGCTGCTGCTGCTGCCGCCAAGAGGCCTGTGTGCGAGCGCAGGTCACTGTCCACGCCCCCCTTCCGGGGAGCCTGTGCAGCCCGCCACTGCCACGGTCCGGGGATCCAGGGACGGCTTCCCCGGGAGAACGCACGGCACGCCTTGGGCTGGTGCAACGTCACGCTGGCCTCTGCCGCCGCAGGCTTGCCCCGCCTCCATACCCCTCCCTCTCCCCAGCCTGAGTGAGCCAGAGCCCCCGAAGCAGCTGCTCCTTTAACCCCGTCCTGTCAGAGTGAAGAACAGACGCCCTCCAGTGACCTACGCGCAGAGGCGGGGCCAGATCCAAGGCTGAGACCCGGGAGCTGTAAGAGCAGAGAAGAGACAGGGAAATCTCTCCCAGCAGCCTCAGAAGCAGTGGATTAAAGCTCCACAATCAACTTGATGTGCCCTGCATCTGTGGAATACATGAATAGACAACGAATCATCCCAGATTGAGGAGGTGGACTTGGAGAGCAAGATTATGATTTTTTCCCCTTTTCCTCTTTTTGTGTGTGTGTATGTGTATGCTTCTGTGTGAGATTTTGTCTGTACAGCTTTGCTTCCACCATTTGTCCTAAGGTTCTATCTGTCCGGTTTTTTTTCCTTCATAATTATTTTTTATTTTAATAACTTTATTTTATTTTATCTTACTTTATTTTATTTTACTTTATCTTATTTCTTTCCTTCCTTCCTTCCTTCCTTCCTTCCTTCATTTAAACAACAAATCATCCCAAATTGAGGAGGTGGACTTTGAGAGCAAGATTTATGATTTTTTCCCCTTTTCCTCTTTTTGTGAGTGTGTATGTGTATGCTTCTGTGTGAGATTTTGTCTGTATAGTTTGCTTCCACCATTTGTCCCAGGGTTCTATCCATCCATTTTTTAAGTTTGATTGTTTGTTTTTCCTTAATGATTATTATTATTTTAATAACTTTATTATATTTTATCATACTTTATTTGATTTTACTTTATCTTCTTTCTTTTTGTCCTTCCTTACCTCTTTCCTTCCCTCCTTCCTCCCTCTCTCCCTCTTTTCTTTTTTTCTTTCTACTTCTACTAATTCTTTCTTTCTACTTTTTCTCCCTCTTATTCTGAGCTGTGTGGATGAAAGGCTCTTGGAGCTGCACCCAGGAGTCAGTGCTGTGCCTCTGAGGTGGGAGAGCCAACTTCAGGACACTGGTCCACAAGAGACCTCGCAGCTCCACATAATATCAAATGGCGAAAATCTCCAAGAGATCTCCATCTCAACACCAGCACCCAGCTTCACTCAACGACCAGCAAGCTACAGTGCTGGACACCCTATGCCAAACAACTAGCAAGACAGGAACACAACCCCACCAATTAGCAGATAGGCTGACTAAAATAATAATAAGTACACAGACACCCCAAAACACACCACCAGACGTGGACCTGCCCACCAGGAAGACAAGATCCAGCCTCATCCACCAGAACACAGGCACTAGTCCCCTCCACCAAGAAGCCTACACAACCCACTGAACCAACCTTAGCCACTGGGGACAGACACCAAAAACAACGGGAACTATGAACCTGCAGCCTGCTAAAAGGAGACCTGAAACACAGTAAGATAAGCAAAATGAGATGACAGAAAAGCACGCAGCAGGTGAAGGAGAAAGATACAAACCCACCAGACCTAACAAATGAAGAGGAAATAGGCAGTCTACCTGAAAAAGAATTCAGAATAATGATAGTAAAGATGTTCCAAAATCTTGGAAATAGAATAGACAAAATGCAAGAAACAGTTAACAAGGACCTAGAAGAACTAAAGATGAAACAAGCAATGATGAACAACACAATAAATGAAATGAAAAATACTCTAGATGGGATCAATAGCAGAATAACTGAGGCAGAGGAATGGATAAGTGACGTAGAAGATAAAATAGTGGAAATAACTACTGCAGAGCAGAATAAAGAAAAAAGAATGAAAAGAACAGAGGACAGTCTCAGAGACTTCTGGGACAACATTAAATGCACCAACATTCGAATTATAGGGGTTCCAGAAGAAGAAGAGAAAAAGAAAGGGACTGAGAAAATATTTGAAGAGATTATAGTTGAAAATTTCCCTAATACGGGAAAGGAAATAGTTAATTAAGTCCCGGAGGCACAGAGTGTCCCATATACAATAAATCCAAGGAGAAATACTCCAAGACACATATTAATCAAACTGTCAAAAATTAAACACAAAGAAATCATATTAAAAGCAGCAAGGGAAAAACAACAAATAACACACAAGGGAATCCCCATAGGTTAACAGCTGATATTTCCGCAGAAACTTCAAGCCAGAAGGGACTGGCAGGACATATTTAAAGTGATGAAGGAGAAAAAACCACAACCAAGATTACTCTACCCAGCAAGGATCTCATTCAGATTTGATGGAGAAATTAAAACGTTTACAGACAAGCAAAAGCTGAGAGAGTTCAGCACCACCAAACCAGCTTTACAACAAATGAAAAAGGAACTTCTCTAGGCAAGAAACACAACAGAAGGAAAATACCTACAATAACGAACCCAAAACAATTAAGGAAATGAGAATAGGAACATACATATTGATAATTACCTTAAATATAAATGGACTAAATGCTCCCACCAAAAGACACAGATTGGCTGAATGGATACAAAAACAAGACCCATATATATGCTGTCTACAAGAGACCCACTTCAGACCTAGAGACACATACAGATTGAAAGTAAGGGGATGGAAAAAGATATTCCATGCAAATGGAAACCAAAAGAAAGCTGGAGTAGCAATTCTCATATCAGACAAAATAGACTTTAAAATAAAGACTACTAGAAGAGACAAAGAAGGACAGTACATAATGATCAAGAGATCGATCCAAGAAGAAGATATAACAATTGTAAATATTTATGCACCCAACATAGGAGCACCTCAATACATAAGGCAAATACTAACAGCCATAAAAGGAGAAATCGACAGTAACACAATCATAGTAGGGGACTTTAACACCCCACTTTCACCAATGGACAGATCATCCAAAATGAAAATAAATAAGGAAACACAAGCTTTAAATGATACATTAAACAAGATGGACTTAATTGATATTTATAGGACATTCCATCCAAAAACAACAGGATAAACATTTTTCTCAAGTGCTCATGGAACATTCTCCAGGATAGATCATATCTTGGGTCACAAATCAAGCCTTGGTAAATTTAAGAAAATTGAAATTGTATCAAGTATCTTTTCCGACCACAATGCTATGAGACTAGACATCAATTACAGGAAAAGATCTGTAAAAAATACAAACACATAGAGGCTAAACAATACACTATTTAATAACGAAGTGATCACTGAAGAAATCAAAGAGGGAATCAAAAAATACCTAGAAACAAACGACAATGGAGACATGACGAGCCAAAACCTATGGGATGCAGCAAAAGCAGTTCTAAGAGGGAAGTTTATAGCAATACAATCTCACCTTAAGAAACAGGAAACATCTGAATAAACAACCTGAACTTGCACCTAAAGCAATTAGAGAAAGAAGAACAAAAATAACCCAAAGTTAGCAGAAGGAAAGAAATCATAAAGATCAGATCAGAAATAAATGAAAAAGAAATGAAGGAAACGATAGCAAAGATCAATAAAACTAAAAGCTGGTTCTTTGAGAAGATAAACAAAATTGATAAACCATTAGCCAGACTCATCAAGAAAAAAAGGGAGAAGACTCAAATCAATAGAATTAGAAATGAAAAAGGAGAAGTAACAACTGACACTGCAGAAATACAAAAGATCATGAGAGATTACTACAAGCAACTCTATGCCAATAAAATGGACAACCTGGAAGAAATGGACAAATTCTTAGAAATGCACAACCTGCCAAGATTGACTGAGGAAGAAATAGAAAATATGAATAGACCAATCACAAGCACTGAAATGGAAACTGTGATTAAAAATCTTCCAAAAAACAAAAGCCCAGGAACAGATGGCTTCACAGGCGAACTCTATCAAACATTTAGAGAAGAGCTAACAGCTATCTTTCTCAAACTCTTCCAAAATATAGCAGAAGGAGGTACACTCCCAAACTCATTCTACGAGGCCACCATCACCTTGATACCAAAACCAGGCAAGGATGTTACAAAGAAAGAAAACTACAGGCCAATATCACTGGTGAACATAGATGCAAAAATCCTCAACAAAATACTAGCAAACAGAATCCAACAGCTCATTAAAAGGATCATACAATATGATCAAGTGGGGTTTATTCCAGGAATGCAAGGATTCTTCAATATATGCAAATCAATCAATGTGATACACCATATTAACAAATTGAAGAAGAAAAACCATATGATCATCTCAATAGATACAGAGAAAGCTTTCGACAAAATTCAACACCCATTTATGATAAAAACCCTGCAGAAAGTAGGCATAGAGGGAACTTTCCTCAACATAATAAAGGACATATATGACAAACCCACAGCCAACATCATCCTCAGTGGTGAAAAGCTGAAACCATTTCCACTAAGATCAGGAACAAGACAAGGTTGCCCACTCTCACCACTCTTATTCAACCTAGTTTTGGAAGTTTTAGCCACAGCAATCAGAGAAGAAAAAGAAATAAAAGCAATCCAAATCAGAAAAGAAGAAGTAGAGCTGTCACTGTTTGTAGATTACATGATACTATACATAGAGAATCCTAAAGATGCTACCTGAAAACTACTAAAGCTAATCAATGAATTTGGTTAAGCAGCAGGATACAAAATTAATGCACAGAAATCTCTGGCATTCCTATATACTAATGATGAAAAATCTGAAAGTGAAATCAGGAAAACACTCCCATTTACCATTGCAACCCAAAGAATAAAATATCTAGGAATAAACCTACCTAAGGAGACAAAAGACCTGTATGCAGAAAATTATGACAGTGATGAAAGAAATTAATGCTGATACCAACAGATGGAGATATATACCATGTTCTTGGATTTGAAGAATCAACATTGTGAAAATGACTCTACTACCCAAAGCAATCTACAGATTCAATGCAATCCCTGTCAAACTACCACTGGCATTTTTCACAGAACTAGAACAAAAAATTTCACAGTTTGGATGGAAACACAAAAGACCCTGAATAGCCAAAGCAATCTTGAGAATGAAAAACGGAGCTGGAGTAATCAGGCTCCCTGACTTCAGACTATACTACAAAGATACAGTAATAAAGAGAGTATGGTACTGGCACAGAAACAGGAAGCTAGATCAATGGAACAGGATAGAAAGCACAGAGATAAACCCATGCACATATCTTATCTTTGATAAAGGAGGCAGGGATGTACAGTGGAGAAAGGAGAGCCTCTTCAATAAGTGGTGCTGGGAAAACTGGATAGGTACATGTAAAAGTATGAGATTAGATCACTCCCTAACACCATACCCAAAAATAAGCTCAAAATGGATTAAAGACCTAAATGTAAGGTCAGACACTATCAAACTCTTAGAGGAAACCATAGGCAGAACACTCTATGACATAAATCACAGCAAGATCCTTTTTGACCCACCTCCTAGAGAAATGGAAATAAAAACAAAAATAAACACATGGGACCTAATGAAACTTAAAAGCTTTTGCACAGCAAAGGAAACAAAACCAAAAGACAACCCTCAGAATGGGAGAAAATATTTGCAAATGAAGCAACTGACAAAGGATTAATCTCCAAAATTTATAAGCAGCACATGCAGCTCAATAACAAAAAAACAAACAACCCAATCCAAAAATGGGCAGAAGACTTAAATAGGCATTTCTCTGAAGAAGATATACAGACTGCCAACAAACACATGAAAGAATGCTCAACATCATTAATCATTAGAGAAATGCAAATCAAAACTACAATGAGATATCATCTCACACCAGTCAGAATGGCCATCATCAAAAAATCTAGAAACAATAAATGCTGGAGAGAGTGTGGAGAAAAAGGAACACTCTTCCACTGTTTTTGGGAATGTGAATTGGTACAGCCACTATGGAGAACAGTATGGAGGTTCCTTAGAAAACTGCAAATAGAACTACCATATGACCCAGAAATCCCACTACTGAGCATATACCCTGAGAAAACCATAATTCAAAAAGAGTCATGTACCAAAATTTTCATTGCAGCTCTATTTAGAATAGCCAGGACATGGAAACAACCTACGTGTCCATCATCGGATGAATGGATAAAGAAGATGTGGCACATATATACAATGGAATATTATTCAGCCATAAAAGGAAGTGAAATTGAATTATTTGTAGTGAGGTGGATGAACCTAGAGTGTGTCATACAGAGTGAAGTAAGTCAGAAAGAGAAAAACAAATACTGTATGCTAACACATATATATGGAATCTAAGGGGAAAAAAAGGTCATGAAGAACCTAGGGGTAAGACGGGAATAAATACACAGACCTACTAGAGAATGGACTTGATGATATGGGGAGGGGGAAGGGTAAGCTGTGACAAAGTGAGAGAGTGGCATGGACATATATACCCTACCAAACGTAAAATTAGATAGCTAGTGGGAAGCAACTGCGTAGCACAGGGAGATCAGCTCGGTGGTTTGTGACCACCTAGACGGGCGGGATAGGGAGGGTGGGAGGCAGGGAGACACAAGAGGGAAGAGATATAGGAACATATGTATATGTATTACTGATTCACTTTGTTATAAAGTAGAAACTAACACACCATTGTAAAGCAATTATACTCCAATAAATATGTTAAAAAAAAAAATCTGGCTTACCTGGTGGCGCAGTGGTTGAGAGTCCGCCTGCTGATGCAGGGGACATGGGTTCGTGCCCCAGTCCAGGAAGATCCCACATGCCATGGAGCTGCTAGGCCCGTGAGCCATGGCCGCTGAGCCTCCGCATCTGGAGCCTGTGCTCCGCAATGGGAGAAGCCACAACAGTGAGAGGACCGCGTACCACAAAAAATAAAAATAAAAATAAATTAAAAAAAAGTTAAAAAAATAAAAAAAATTATAAAAATAAATTTTAAGAAACGTTATTCAATTCTTCTTTGGGATTTCCATTATTTTGTATATATATTCAAAATATCTCAGTTGTTTAGCAGTTACCGGGGCTGCATTTTTTCCAACCATGTTGTATCTTGGCCAGTCATGCTGCTGATTTCCAGGCTCTGTTGAAAGGTTTCTCCCATTCCTTTTTCCTGTGCTGTCAGATTCCAGGACTTGACTTCCTTCAGAGAATGGCTCTTAATCACCATTTTTTTTATTATATGGTTCACATTTGTGTTTGTTATCCCAAATCTCTTGTACTTATACACAAGGGCAAGATAGGGAATGTTTGCATGTATGGTCAGAATTTAAGAGTCAGAGAAGGAAGAGAGTCTAGATTCCTCTTCTTGAACTAGATGACTACCACTGAGAGGGCCATTAATACTATATGTTCTCAGTAAAAGCTTTTTGAAAGCATGGATGAATAAACTCCTAAGTACTTAATCTTTCAAACATTAGAGTCAGATGTGACCATGATAGTAAAAATTGGGAAATTGCTGGCACTTTATTCTTACCCAGATTAAGATCCATCTCTATTAGCTCAGATAATCGACAGTTTGCTAACTACATGTGCTAGTACATGCTTCTTCCCAGAAAATAATTATTTTTACCCAAAAGGTTACTGATACAGACAGTGCCCATTACTTTTAGCTTGCCCAGGACAGTCCTGGTTTTCTCCTATTGCCTCACTTTCCTACCTCTTCTGGATTTTCCATTTATTTATGAGATATCATTATTAATGATTGTATTAAAATAAGGCCAGCTGGAACTTGTAGACCTCCACCCTGTATTCCAGCTTCTGACACAGTCTCATCTGGTGGGATGTGAACAGATTTCCAACTTGGACACATGGTAAAATCTGAGATGACTAATCATAATCCATGTTTCTTTCCCTGACCCTTTCCAAGCACAATATAACTAATACCTCACTTTTAAGCACATTGTTCAGGATGCTCAGTGATTTAAACAAAGAGTGCTCAGACAGTAGCAACTGGGGACAGCTAAGGTATTGGTAAAAGAAATATTCAAAATTGCTGTCCCTGCCATCAATTGGTACACCAGCCAGTTATGTCATGGCCTGGACCACAGCCTACAAAATGCCTCCAGACAGCTGGGTCATTGAGACACATGGGAAATTATAAAATGATGAGTCGTAAGATATAAAATATGTACAGGAAATAGAAGCTGAACATCCCTGTCATAAATACATAGAGAGGAGCTGGCACAATTCTGTACAATGGTTTTGCCATTTGTTATATGGTGTAATTCTACAATGTTTACTTATTTTATATTTTTGGGTTTTTTCCTTTTCTTTTGCAATAAACGTTGGGAGCAATGAACTAAAAATGCACGTTTTTAATTCCTAAACTGAATTCAGGTCTTTGGCCTATTTCACAACCTGTTTCATAAATTGATGATGAACATAACTTGCACATAAAATTTTTTGACATATATCCACAGTAGGGGGAGGGGCAGGCAGTGATACCATTGACCACAAGAAAACAAGGAACACAAATCTGTGCAAAACTATAGCATCTATCTCAAAAGCTTGTAGTTACTTTAAGACTGTACCCAAGGGCAACTATTTAGCATATGCAGAAGCAGACATGCATTTGCATATCACTCTGTGAAGCAAGACTTTTCATTTAGATCAAATAATTGCTATTCTAAATTAATTTTACTCACTTTCATTTTCAATTTCAATTGTACTCATTACTCAATTTTAATTTCAAATTTTCATGTGCATATATAAATAAATTGAAAAAATATTCAAATAGTTCAGTGATACCTATATTATATGCATGTCATCAGCTACTATAATTAGACAGTTAATTCTGATAATGGTCTTGTTTTTTATTCAATTTTTGAGAACAGAGTAAAGTTGTTGAAAGTTCATTCTATTGAAGGAGTAACATATGACATTATTGAAAATGCTATTGTAATCTGAATTTAAATGTTCAAACTTGAAAATAAAATTATTCATCTTGGGATGTAATAATAAGAATAGAAATTTTGGTGGAACACCCTCTTGTGGTAAAAAGTACATTCTTAACAATTTAAGGAACCTATGAAACAAACAAAAAAATGTACTTGCAATTTGTTGTGGTATATGTCATCCAAACTATAATATTCTCTTAAGTTTTGCATTTACCCTGTTAGAATAACTGAACTGAAAAATGTTTCTGGTGGAATTAAAGTTGAAATCTAAAATATTTCAGTACACACTTTCTCTTTTTGCCATCTAACATCAACCAGATTTTAGAAATGTTTGAGCCTTTGAAGAACTACTTTGTAAATGAGCCTAAGTATCTACAATGGTATTGATTATTTGTTAACAAGGTCTCTAAATTTTGGTTGTTTTTTATTGATAATCAATTGGAAAACTTTAATCAAATTATTCAGCAAATGGAATACCAAAATTTTTCATTTTTCAAAGCTTCTTGTGAATTGAAGTTATTAAAAAATAAAAGTTGCATCAGGAAGACATTGAGATTTATCCCAACTGATATAAGAAAGGGATTCAACAAATCAAATGATGAAAGTTCAAATGATGAACAAGATTTAATCTTAACACTATGTAGTTGAACTTGGGAGTATCTCCATGTGTAAGAAGGATTTTCGATGCAGCTTCTATTTTTAGTTCAAAGGAATGAAATTTTTCAACATTAAAATAATTGTGATAGGTTAATTGAAGGATTTGGTCTTATAAAAATGCTTGTCAAAGAAAGTCTAGATGTAAAAAGCAGTATCTGTGACTATAATTGATCTAAAATATTTACACATTTCAAAATCAAAAAGAAAAATAGAATTGAGAATATTTCCCAATTAGCAGAATTTGTTCTAAACTTACTAATTACATTAACACTATAGAAAAAGTTATTTTCTAAATTAAAAATATTATAGTCTGGCAAAAAGTCAGTAGAATATGTCATCAGTCAAGTTTACTAACCATAAAATATAAGTCTGAATAACACTACAGGAAAATTTATTTAGAAAATTAAAAATAATAAAAATATGTTAAAAATATTCTTTAGAAAATATCATTGATGCATATTAGAAACAATATAGCTAAGAAACTGATTAAATTATGAGATTATGCTCCAAGAATAATTATTAGAGTATGCCTAAGGACTTTCAATATCCCACCTTTGTATCCCTTCTAAGACTCCAGTAAAGTAATTTCCTTTAAGAAGTGTTCTTGATATCCCTAGAAGATTTCCCTAAATAAGCAACACATATGTGCTCCATCATGTATAAATTCTGCTCATTTTTTGTTGTTGTTGCTGTTAGCTCATGGCACACTACCATCTTTAGGTCATGAAAAACATTTTTTTATTTTACTCTTAAATAAATGTTTTCCTTTATTTTGGATCCAACATCTAACCCCCTTATATGTTCCAACCTGACTTATAGGCATACATGTCATTGGATAAGATGTTTCCTTAAGAAATGCAAAATGCTGTTTTATGTGCAATGGATCTCATTCAGTTTCTTATTTTTGTTGCATAGTACTGCTTTTAAATGTATTTATGTTGTTATCTATGCATCTAGTTTACAACATACTCTTGCAAAAATAATCCATCATTTGTATTCATCATATTTTACCAAACCATACCCCTAGTAATGGATACCTGGGTTGCCTCCAACCGCCTGCTTCCAACAAGAGTACTGTAATGAACGCCTTCAAACACATCCCTCTGGGGACCTGTGTGAAGTGGGATTTCTGGATCATAAACTATTATCTACTTACATCCGCTCATTGCTGTCACTTTGGCTCCACAATTACTATATCATTATATCCTCTCCCTACCTCTGTGTGAGGAGTCCTGCTATGTCCCCACATTCTCACAGCATTTGAAATTAGCCACATTCCTGATTTTTAGCAATTTGACAAAGGTGAAGTGGTATTTTGTTTTGATTTGCATTGCTTTAATTACTAATGCGGCATCTGTTTGTTTTCATGATATCATTCCAGATTTCTCCCTCATTCACTCACTGACTCATAACCTATACTTATGTTTTCTAGTGGGTTTCTTGTCTTTTTCTTGTTAATTTTTGGCCATTCTTTGTATTTGCTAGGTTTAATTCGGTATTATTTTCAGATCACGCAAATGTCTTCTCCCAGCCTGCTATCCTTCTGTTAACAGTGTTGGGGGTGCCTTTTATTAAATAGAAATCCTTATGATTGATATGGACAAATCTATAAATCTTTCACTTTATGGCTTGTGTGCTTTGAGGGTCATTCCAATATCATGGGGAAAACGTCTTACTTTTAAAAAATTTTTATAGTTTTATTTTCCACATGTGGGCTCTGTATAGATCATCTTGGTATACGGAGTGAGTATTTTTCTATATAGCAGGAGCCCATTTTTTCCAACCTGACTCTTTTGTTATTCTGATCATCAATTTCAACTTGTGGAGGAGGGAATTCCCCACACCAACAAGCAATTATTTATACACTAGCAAGGCACCCATGAACTCAACTCAATTCTGACTCTATCTGCCTGAAGATAGTATCAGATTCCACAGGTTAAGGGTTCAGTCCTACAGAACTGTCCCTCATCAACTTCAGATGCCAGTCACAAGTGCAGGTTGTTAACCTGTGCTTCTGACCAACTGACTACAGATTGGAGTTTACCGCAACCTCCTCCTTGCAGTTTAAACACTAGTCACAAATCCAGGTTGGTACCTGGACTTCTGGATATAAATTAGAACCTCCTCCTCTGGTTGGAGTAATTTGCTAGAGTGGCTCACAGAATTTAGAGAAATATTTTACTTGCAAGGTCATCGGTTTATTAAAAAAGGATATAACTCAGATGGAAGAGATGCTGGGGGCAGGTATGAGGAAAGGGAATGGAGCTTCCATGCTCTCTCTGAGCACACCACTGTGCCCAAACCTCCACATGTCCACCAACCCAGAAGCTCTCCAAATCCAGTCCTTTTGGGTTTTTATGGAGGCTTCATTACATATGCAATGTTGATTAAATCATTGGCCATTAGCAACTGATGCAACCTCCAACTCTTCTTCCCTTCCCAGAGGTCAGGGGGTGGGACTGAAAATTCCAACTCTCTAACCACTGGGTTGGTTCTTCTGGCAACCAGCCCCCAGGCTCAAGTACTTTCTGAAAGTCACATCATTAACATAACAAAAGACACTTTTTATCACTCTCAACACTTAGGAAATTCCAAGGGTTTGGGGAGCTGTGAGCCAGGAACCATAGATGAAGACCACATATATATGAGACATACATAAATCACAATATCACACCAACCTACTCCTGATTTTTGATGCCACATTTATCATACATGAAGCTCCCCTGTACCTGGGAGTCTTTTGTTATCTCTGTTTTTCCCATCAATGAGTTTTTCGGCCTCTGCACTTGTACCACACTGTTTTTATCATAATAACTTAGAGTCTGCCTTCATATCTAGCATAGCAAGACCATACTTTGTTATTCTCTTCAAAAAACTGACCTGTTTGTAAATACTTATTCTCACATAGAAGTGTAACCGAGCAGGACCTTATGGGGCCTTCCTGGGACAGACCCCTCCCCCAAATCCTCTGCTTTAGCTCTTCTCTGAAGTACCTAGATAATATTAATAGTATCTGATGCACATTTCCCGAGTGGTTTTACCGATGCTAAAACCCCAACAAATTGAAGACATTAACTACTTGATGACCATGAGCACAAAGCTCCCAGACCTACTGGAGCCTAAGGATTATGTTAACCCTTGTGACACCACCCTGTCACCTCACCATCACCCAATCAGAGAACCGTGCACAAGATGATCTCACACCCTGCAACTAACCCCCCCCCCCCGCCTTTAAAAATGCTTTCCTGAAACACATCGAAGTTGGGACTTTTGAGCATTAGCTGTCCCAGACTCCTTGTATGGTACCTCACAATAAACACTACACTTTCCTTCACCACAACTCAGTGTCAGTAGATTGGCTTTACTGTGTGCAGGCGAATGGACCCAAGTTTGATTTGGTAACAGAAGTAAGTTTTGAAAGTTGCTGCTCAAAAATTTCTCTTGGAATTTTTACTGGTATTACATTGAATTTAAAAATTAATTCTGAGAGACATCTTTACAGGATTAGAACTTTCCCTCATAAACCCAGTATATATTTATTCAAGTCTTACTAAACACTCATTTTTTCTCTGCAAAGAAAAATGATGAATCCATAAGTTATTGCTGATTTGTTCTCTATTGAGAATGTTATATCGTGAATGTTATTTTGTGAAGATGATTTCGGGGCTGAAGGAATGCCAATGATTATTCTTAATACATCTTGGATCTAGTAAACTTCCAGAATTTTCTGTTTTGTTCTCTGTTTTGTCTATGTAATCCACTGAGCTATCAATGTACATAAACATATCATCTTTAAGGAATACATTTTGTCTCTTCCCTTCCAATTACTTACCTTTCTTTTTTTTCACCTCTCATTTATTTATCCAGGACTTTTACTGCTATGGTAAATAATTATGGTGATAACAGACATTCTTGTCTTATTTTTGACCCGGTTTTAAAAGCAAAATATCATGTAAGACATGTTATGTAAGATGTTTCTATATGAACTTTGTCAAATTAAGGAAATTGTCTTCTAATCAGAGTTTTCTAAATGTTTTTAATCACAAATAAGTGTGGAACTTTATCAAATGCTCTTTTATTTTGCATCTCTTGAGATAATGATACCTTTTTATCTTTAGTCCATTAATGTAAGGAGTTATATTGATAGACTCTCCTAGGCTAAAGCTTTTGTATATTCCTGAAATCAATCTGATGTATTTTTTACTATGCTGTTGAGTTTGGTTAGCTAATATTTCATTTTGGCTTCATATAGTTTATAAAATAGTATTTTACAATGTACTGAAGGCAAAAAGTAAATACTAAGCTGGGACAAAGTGAGAGAGTGGCATGGACATATATACACTACCAAACGTAAAATAGATAGCTAGTGGGAAGCAGCCGCATAGGACAGGGAGATCAGCTAGGTGTTTTGTGACCATCTAGAGGGGTAGGATAGGGAGAGTGGGAGGGAGGGAGACGCAAGAGGGAAGAGATAAGGGGACATGTGTATATGTATAACTGATTCACTTTGTTATAAAGCAGAAACTAACACATCATTGTAAAGCAATTATACTCCAATAAAGATCTTTAAAAAAAAAAAAAGTAAATACAAAATTCATGTGAGCCTCTACACTTTAGAAGTCAACCAGTTATGGTCATGACAGAGAAACTTGAGAACACAACTAGTTTTCTTTTTCCTTTTTTTTTTTTTTTACATCTTTATTGGAGTATAATTGTTTTAAAATGGTGTGTTAGTTTCTGCTGTATAACAAAGTGAATCAGCTATACGTAAACATATATCCCCATATACCCTCCCTCTTGTGTCTCCCTCCCACCCTCCCTATCCCACTCCTCTAGGTGGACACAAAGCACCAAGCTGATCTCCCTGTGCTATGTGGCAGCTTCCCGCTAGCTACCTATTTTATATTTGGTAGTGTATATATGTCCATGCCACTCTCTCACTTTGTACCAGCTTACCCTTCCCACTCCCTGTGTCCTCAGTTCCATTCTCTACATCTGTGTCTTTATTCCAGTCCTGCCCTTAGGTTCTTCAGAAGATTTTTTTTTTTTTTTAGATTCCATATATATGTGTTAGCATACAGTATTCGTTTTTCTCTTTCTGACTTACTTCACTCTGTGACAGTCTCTAGATCCATCTACCTCACTAAAAATAACTCAATTTCATTTCTTTCTATGGCTGATAATATTCAATTGTATATATGTGCCACATCTTCTTTATCCATTCATCTATTGATGGACACTTAGGTTGCTTCCATGTCCTAGTTATTGTAAATAGAGCTGCAATGAACATTGTGGTATATGACTCTTTTTTTTACAACTTTATTGGAGTATAATTGCTTCACAATGGTGTATTAGTTTCTGCTTTACAACAAAGTGAATCAGCTATACATATACATCTGTTCCCATATCCCTTCCCTCTTGCGTCTCCCTCCCTCCCACCCTCCCTATCCCACCCCTCCAGGCAGTCACAAAGCACCGAGCTGATCTCCCTGTGCTATGCAGTTGCCCCCCACTAACTATCTACATTACGTTTGGTAGTGTATATATGTCCATGCCTCTCTCTCGCTTTGTCACAGCTTACCCTTCCCCCTCCCTATATCCTCAAGTCCATTCTCAAGTAGGTCTGTGTCTTTATTCCTGTTTTACCCCTAGGTTCTTCATGACATTTTTTTTCTTAAATTCCATATATATGTGTTAGCATACGGTATGTGTCTTTCTCTTTCTGACTTACTTCACTCTGTATGACAGACTCTAGGTCTATCCGCCTCATTACAAATAGCTCAATTTTGTTTCTTTTTATGGCTGAGTAATATTCCATTGTATATATGTGCCACATCTTCTTTATCCATTCATCCGATGATGGACACTTAGGTTGTTTCCATCTCCGGGCTATTGTAAATAGAGCTGCAATGAACATTTTGGTACATGACTCTTTTTGAATTATGGTTTTCTCAGGGTATATGCCCAGTAGTGGGATTGCTGGGTCATATGGTAGTTCTATTTTTAGTTTTTTAAGGAACCTCCATACTGTTCTCCATAGTGTCTGTATCAATTTACATTCCCATCAACAGTGCAAGAGGGTTCTCTTTTCTCCACACCCTCTCCAGAATTTATTGTTTATAGATTTTTTGATGATGGCCATGCTGACTGGTGTGAGGTATGTCCTCATTGTAGTTTTGACTTGCATTTCTCTAATGATTAGTGATGTTGAGCATCCTTTCATGTGTTTGTTGGCAATCTGTATATCTTCTTTGGAGAAATGTCTATTTAGGTCTTCTGCCCATTTTTGGATTGGGTTGTTTGTTTTTTTGATACTGAGCTTGATGAGCTGCTTCTATATTTTGAGATTAAGCCTTTGTCAGTTGCTTTGTTTGCAAAAATATTCTCACATTCTGAAGGTTGTCTTTTCATATTATTTATGGTTTCCTTAGCTGTGCAAAAGCTTTTCAGTTTCATTTGGTCCTATTTGTTTATTTTTGTTTTTACTTCCATTTCTCTAGGAGATGGGTCAAAAAGGATCTTGCTGTGATTTACGTCATAGAGTGTTCTGCCTGTGTATTCCTCTAAGAGTTTTATAGTGTCTGCACTTACATTTAGGTCTCTAATCCAATTTGAGTTTATTTTTGTGTATGCTGTTAGGCAGAGTTCTAATTTCATTCTTTTACATGTAGCTATACAGTTTTCCCAGCGCCATTAATTGAAGAGGCTGTCTTTTATCCATTGGATATTCTTGCCTCCTTCATCAGAGGTAAGGTAACCATATTTGCACGGGTTTACCTCTGGGCTTTCTATCCTGTTCCACTGATCTATATTTCTGTTTTTGTGCCAGTACCATGCTGTCTTGATTACTGTTGTTTTGTAGTATAGTCTGAAGTCAGGGAGCTTGATTCCTCTCCATCCATTTTTCTTTCTGAAGCTTGCTTTTGTTTTATAGGGTCTTTTGTGTTTTCATACACATTTTGAAATTTTTTGTTCCAGTTCTGTGAAAAATGCCATTGGTAGTTTGAAAGGGATTGCATTGAATGTATAGATTGTTTTGGGTAGTATAGTCATTTTCACAATGTGGATTCTTCCAATCAAACAACATAGTATACCTCTCTATCTGTTTGTATCATCTTTAATTTCTTTCAACAGTGTCTTACAGTTTTCTGCATACAGGTCTTTTGTCTCCTTACGTAGGTTTATTCCTAGATATCTTATTCTTTTAGTTGTGATGGTAAATGAGAAAGTTTCCTTAATTTCTCTTTCAGATTTTTCTTCATTAGTGTATAGGGATGCAAGAGATATTTGTACATAAATTTTGCATTCTGCTATTTTACCAAATTCACTGATGAGCTTTAGTAGTTTTCTGGTAGAGTCTTTTGGATTCTCTGTGTATAGTATCATGTCATCTGCAAACACTGACAGACTTACTTCCTCTTTTCCAACTTGGGTTCATTTTATTTCTCTTTCTTCTCTGATTGCCATCGCTCAAACTTCCAAAACTATGTTGAATAATAGTGGTGAGAGTGGGCAACCTTGTCTTCTTCCTGATCTTAGGGGAAATGGTTTCGGTTTTTCACCATTGAGATGATGTTGGCTGTGGGTTTGTCATATATGGTCTTTATTATGTTTAGGTAATTTCCCTCTATGCCTATTTTCTGGAGGGTTTTTTTTCATAAATGAGTGCTGAATTTTGTTGAAAGCTTTTTCTGCATCTCTTGAGATTATCATATGGTTTTTATCCTTCAGTTTTTTAATATGGTTTATCACATTGACTGATTCACATATATTAAAGTGCCCTTGCATTCCTGGGGTGAACCCCACTTGATCATGGTGTATGATCCTTTTAATGTGCTGTTGGATTCTGTTGCTATTATTTTGTTGAGGATTTTTGCATCTGTGTTCATCAGTGATATTGGCCTGTAGTTTTCTTTCTTTGTGACATCCTTGTCTGGCTTTGGTATCAAGGTGATGGTGGCCTCGTAGGATGAGTTTGGGAGTGTTCCTCCCTCTGCTATATTTTGGAAGAGTTTGAGAAGGATAGGTGTTAGCTCTTCTCTAAATGTTTGATAGAATTCACCTTTGAAGCCATCTGGTCCTGGGCTTTGGTTTGTTGAAAGATTTTTCATCACAGTTTCAATTTTCAGTGCTTGTGATTGGTCTGTTTATATTTTCTATTTCTTCCTGGTTCAGTCTTGGAAGGTTGTGCTTTTCTAAGGATTTGTCCATTTTTTCCAGGTTGTCCATTTTATTGGCATATAGTTGCTTGCAGTAATCTCCAATGATCCTTCGTATTTCTGCAGTGTCAGTTGTTACTTCTCCTTTTGCATTTCTAATTCTGTTGATTTGAGTCTTCTCCCTTTTTTTCTTGATGAATCTGGCTAATGGTTTTTCAATTTTGTTTATCTTCTCAAACCACTACCTTTTAGTTTTATTGATCTTTGCTATTGTTTCCTTCATTTCTTTTTCATTTATTTCTGGTCTTATATTTAAGATTTCTTTCTTTGTGCTAACTTTCATGGGTTTTTTATCTTTTTACTCTAATTGCTTTAGGCATAAAGTTAGGCTGTTTATTTGAGATTTTTCGTTTCTTGAGGTAGGACTTTATTGCTATAAACTTCCCTCTTAAAACAGCTTTTGCTGCATGTCATAGGATTTCTTCAGTGATCTGTTGGTTATATAGTAGTGTACTATTTAGCCTCCATGTGTTCCTTTTTTACAGTTCTTTTTCCTGTAATTGATATCTAGTCTCATAATGTTATTGTTGGAAAAGATGCTTGATAAGATTTCAATTTTCTTAAATTAACCACAGCTTGATTTGTGACCGAAGAGATGATCTATCCTGGAGAATGTTACATGGGCACTTGGGAAGAAAGTGTATTCTGTTGTTTTTGGATTGAATGTCCTATAAATATCAATTAAGTCCATCTTGTTTAATGTATCATTTAACACTCGTGATTCCTTATTTATTTTCATTTTGGGTGATCTATCCTTTGGTGAAAGTGGGGTGTTGAAATCCCCTTCTATGATTGTGTTACTGTCAATTTCCCCTTTTAAGGCTGTTAGCATTTGCCTTATGTATTGAGGTGCTCTTATGTTTGGTGCATAAATATTTACAATTGTTATATCTTCTTCTTGGATCAATCCCTTGATCATTATGTAGTGTCCTTCTTTGTCTCTTCTAGTAGTCTTTATTTTAAAGTCTATTTTGTCTGATATGAGAATTGCTACTCCAGCTTTCTTTTGATTTCCATTTGCATGGAATATCTTTTTCCATCACCTCACTTTCAGTCTGTATGTGTCCCTAGGTCTGAAGTGGGTCTCTTGTAGACAGCATATATATGGATCTTGTTTTTGTATCCATTCAGCCAGTCTATGTCTTTTGGTTGGAACATTAAATCCATTTGCATTAAGTAGTTATCTATATGTATGTTCCCATTACCATATTCTTAATTGTTTTGGGTTCATTATTGTAGGTCTTTTCCTTCTCTTGTGTTTCCTGCCAATAGAAGTTCCTTTAGCATTTGTTATAAAGCTGGTTTGGTGTTGCTGAATTGTCTTAGCTTTTGCTTGTCTGTAAATGTTTTAATTTCTCCATTGAATCTGAGTGAGATCCTTGCTGGGTAGAGTAATCTTGGTTGTAGGTGTTTCCCTTTCATCACTTCAGATATGTCCTGCCACACCCTTCTGGTTTCAGAGTTTCTGCGGAATGATCAGCTATTAAGCTTATGTGGATTCCCTTGTATATTATTTGTGGCTTTTCCCTTACTGCTTTTAATATGTTTCCTTTGTATTTAATTTTTGATAGTTTGATTAATATGTGTATTTGCATGTTTCTCCTTGGATTTATACTGTTTGGGACTCTGTGTGCTTCCTGGACTTGATTGACTATTTCCTATCCCATATTAGGGAAGTTTTCAAATAATCTTTTCAAATATTTTCTCAGTCCCTTTTTTTTTCTCTTCTTCTTCTGCAACCCCTATAATTCGAATGTTGGTGTGTTTAATGTTGTCCCAGAGGGCTCTGAGACTGTCCTCAATTCTTTTATTCTTTTTTCTTTATTCTGCTCTGCAGTAGTTATTTCCACTATTTTACCTTCCAGGTCACTTATCTGTTCTTCTGCCTCAGTTATTCTGCTATTGATTCCTTCTAGAGAATTTTTTATTTCATTTATTGTGTTGTTCATTATTGTTTGTTTGCTCTTTAGTTATTCTAGGTCCTAGTTAAACATTTCTTGTATTTTCTCCATTCTACTTCCAAGATTTTAGACATCTTTACTATCATTATACCGAACTCTTTTTCAGGTAGACAGCCTATTTCCTCTTCATTTGTTTGTTCTGCTGGGTTTTTACCTTGCTCCTTCATCTGCTGTGTATTTCTCTGTCTTCTCATTTTTTTTAAATTACTGTGTTTGGGTTCTCCTTTTTGCAGGCTGCATGTTCGTAGTTTCCATTATTTTTGATATCTGCTCCCAGTGGGTCAGGTTGCTTCAGTGAGTTGTATAGGCTTCCTGGTGGAGAGGACTGGTGCCTGTGTTCTGGTGGATGACGCTGGATCTTGTCTTTCTGGTGGGCAGGACCTCATCTGGTGGTGTGTTTTGGAATGTCTGTTAACTTATTATGATTTCAGGCAGCCCCTTTGCTAATAGATGGGGTTGTGTTCCTGTCTTGCTAATTGTTTGGCATGGGGTGTCCAGTACTGTAGCTTTCTGGTCATTTAGTGGAGCTGGGTCTTAGCATTGAGATGGAGATCTCTGGGTGAGCTCTTGCCGACTGGTATTACCTGGGGCCAGGAGGTCTCTGGTGGTCCAGTGTCCTTAACTCGGCTCTCTCACTTCAGAGGCTCAGGCCTGACATCCAGCCAGAGCACCAAGATCCTGTCAGCCACACGGCTCAGAAGAAAAGCAAGAAAAAAAAAAGAAAGAAAGAAAGAAAAAAGAAAGAAAATAAATAAAATAAATGCTTAAAATAAAAATTTTTTTCATTATTGAAACAAAAAAATAAAAATTAATTTAAAAAAGAAAGAAAAGAGCAACCAAACCAATAAACAAATCCACCAATGGTAACAAGCGCTAAAACTACACTAAAAGAAAATCAAATGGACAGACAGAACCCTAGAACAAATGGCAAAAGCATACCTATACAGACAAAATCACACAAAGAAGCATACACATGCACATTCACAAAAAAAGAAAAAGGAAAAAAAATTATATATATATATATATGGAAGAAAGCAAACAAATCTACCAATGATAATAAGCTCTAAATACTAAATCAAGATAAACATAAAACCAGAAACAAATTAGATGCAGAAAGCAAACCCCAAGTCTACAGTTGCTTCCGAAGTCTACCATCTCAATTTTGGGATGATTTGTTATCTATTCAGGTATTCCACACATGCAGGGTACATCAATTTGATTGTGGAGATTTAATCTGCTGCTCCTGAGGCTGCTGGGAGAGAGTTCCCTTTCTCTTCTTTGTTCACACAGCTCCCAGGGTTCAGCTTTGGATTTGGCCCCACCTCTACATGTAGGTTGCCCTCTGGCATCTGTACTTCACCCAGACATGAGAGGGTTAAAGCAGCAGCTGATTAGGGGGCTCTGGCTCACTCAGACTGGGGAGAGGGAGGTGTACAGAATGGGGGGAGAGCCTCTGGCGGCAGAGGCCGGCATGAAACTGCAACAGCCTGAGGTGCTTTTGTGTGTTCTCCTGGGGAAGTTGTCTCTGGATCCTGGGACCCTGGCAGTGGAGGGCTGCACAGGCTCCAGGGAGGGGAAGTGTGGATAGTGACCTGTGCTTGCACACAGGCTTCTTGGTGGCTGCAGCACCAGCCTTAGCTTCTCATGCCCATTTCTGGTGTCCGTGCTGAGAGCCACAGCTCATGCCCATCTCTGGAGCTCATTTAGGCGGTGCTCTGAATCCCCTCTCCTCATGCACCCCAGAACAATGGTCTGTTGCCTCTTAGGCAGGTCCAAACTTTTTCCTGGACTCCCTCCTGGCTAGCTGTGACACACCAACCCCCCTCAGGCTGTTTGCACACACCCAACCCCAGTCACCTCCCAGTATCTGACCTCCAAAGCCCAAGCCTCAGCTCTCAGACCCCGTTCACACCGGCAGGTGAGCAGAGAAGCCTCTCGGTCTGGTGAGTGCTGGTTGGCACCCATCCTCTGTGGTGGAATCTCTCTGCTTTGTCCTCCACACCCCTATTGCTGTGCTCTCCTCCATGGCTCTAATGCTTCCCCCCGGCCCACCCCCCATCTCTACCAGTGAAGGGGCTTCCCAGTGTGTGGAAACCTTTCCTCCTTCACAGCTCCCTCCCTGAGGTGCAGGTCCCATCTCTATTATTTTGTTTCTGGTTTTTCTTTTTTCTTTTGCCCTCCCCAGGTACGTGGGGACTTTCTTGCCTTTTGGGAAGTCTGAGGTCTCTGCCATCATTCAGTACATGTTCTGTAGGAGTTGTTCCACATGTAGATGTATTTTTGATGTATTTGTGGGGAGGAAGGTGATCTTTATGTCTTAGTCCTCCACCATCTTGAATGTCCCCATGTTCTTAACGTTTGAACACAACTAGTTTTCTTTGTTTCCTTTCTTCCATGTGGTAGGTTCTGCCACCTACTCTGCACCCAGGGAAGCCTGCTCTTAAGTATTTAAGTAGAGATTGTTGAAAAGAGGATCATATTAGCACTTGTGAGAGAAAAAATAAATAATTCTAAACATTGATTCCCCACTCCAGAAATTAGGGGGAATAAAATCTCAAACTACAAGCACATTTGAATTAATGCTGTGATGTTTGCAGGCAATCCTGTAATGAATCTTGTAGTTGGACTGCTTCTATTCCTAATGATTTATTAGCTGCAGGATTTGGAGTGTAGGGATACCCAGTACACAAAAGAATTAGAAAAGGAGTCTGTTAGGAATGTTTTCAGCCCTGCACATACCACCACCCTCCTCTACAAGAGATTTGAATTGTTTCTGCTAAAGTCTGCCTTTGCAAATAAAAGCAGTATCACTGGTCACTGGGGAACAAAACTAAACACATGCACATTGAGTGGGTGCTGTGCATAGGACACCAGCACACAGGGGTTCATATACCATAAAAAGATACTTGAAGAGGAACTTCAACATGGGCTGCTGTTGAAATTATGGGTGGTGTTTGCCCAGAAAGCAGGGATCCAGGACCTTAGCCCTGAATCCTCACTTCCTTTGAGCCAGCTTTTTGTAATATGCTGAGACAGAGATTATTGCAAAAGGGAAACTCTAAGCAAGAATTAATGACTGGTTTCATCAACTCACCCATATTTATTGAGCTCCTGCTAAGTGCTGATCACTGAGACTATAAAGATGATGACCCACAGTTTCTAAGTCCTTACTCTTAATAATGCAGAGCGAGAGAGACCACAGTAAACAATTAATAACAATAATGAGGATGTTAATGCAACGTGATAATGCTAAGAATACACAGGCCAGGTGTTATTGGAGCAGAAAAGTTTTGCTGCTTAGACAAGGAGGAAGTCAACTAAGCTTCCCATAGGAAAAGACACTTCAGCTAACTAAAAGTTAGCTAGGTGAAAAGAGTACATGTGTGTATAAGTGTATGTGTTTACACAGGCATGTTGGTGTACAAATAGTGATGGGAAGCAGAGAGCTCCAGATAGGAGGAAAAACATATGAGAAGTCCCAGAGGAAAGAGCTTACATGTGTTTGGGCAACTGCTAATAAATTACTTTATGAGATTCAAGAATTAAAGAGGTCCCTCTATATCAGGCCAACATAACTGGTCTTTTACTAAAAGTTAAGGGAAGCAACTGAAGAAGGTTAAGCCTAAGAATGACATTAGCCATGAGAAATTGCTCACCATAGCAGTCGGTGTCTCATAAGGACCATCTCCCTAGAAAGTTCCCCACCTACTCCCTCTTGTTCTGAGAAATAACAGGTCACAGAACATCCTCCGCTTATACTAGTGAACAGTCCTTCCTCTTTTGAAATGTCCCCAAACTGCTTGCTTGTCCCCTTGCAGCCAAAGACTGCCAAATGTAACAAAGAGCAATTGGAAAATCTTATCCAAACTCTCAACTTAGAAGAATGCTTGCCAATCAGAGATTATCTTGGTGTTTCCTTTTATTACTCTAGAAAACTGACTCTCCTTTCTACACCTTTGAAACTCTGCTGAAACAAAAGTGACAGCTGGCGGATCCCTCTCCAAAAGTTTATGATACACAGCCTGTGTTAATTTTGTCTTGGACTTACTTTTGTCTTTGACATCAGAAATGCCATAGAATAGAAAGTAGACTGAGGATGAGGGAGTGGTTAGACTAAAGGCAAGAAAACAAAAGAGGATGCTGATGCTGTAATCCTGGTGAGGAAAAGAGGGAGGAAGGAGGGAGGGAAGGAAGGAAAGGGAGGGAGGGAGGGAGGGGACCTTAGCCAACGAATGTCAGTAGAGATGAAAAGAAACAGATGGATTCAACAACTACTAAGAAGGATGAAAAGAAGTTTCTGATGTCCAGATAAGAAGGTTAACATTCTCTAAATGAATCTCAGCCAGAACATGGTCTGTCCCTAAATAATCAAACTAAGCTTTTTAAAACAATAATTGGAGGAAAGATTATAAGCCATTTCCAAAAAATAAAAATAGCATGAACTGAATGGATACAAAATAAACCCACAAGATTTTTAAAGGAGGCCCTCCAATGTTAGAACAAAGGTAAAGACATGCAGGATTCCTGCTCATAGGTCCTCATATACAAGAAGGGCTGTCAGGTCAGGCCTCCTGGGAATCACCTACAGCCACAGACATGAGGCTCCTGGAGTAGAGGAAGAGTGAGACTCTCAGCCAGAACCCCTGGCGTTCAGGGCAGAATTCGTTGACCAGGTCACACTTACTAAGTCCTCAGGATGAATCAGAAGTGATGACATGTGGGAGGTAGATTTTCTCTCTCCTCCATTTCAAGGGTTCTCCTTACAATTGTGCTGATCTTACTATTCTGCTTGTCCTTTTTCCTGCTCAGCTGGTTGCTTTTTCTCTCCTAGATTGTGAGCCCCTTGGAGGCAGGGCACGGAATCTGTACTTTCTCACTCTGTGCCTCCTTTTCCACTTCTCTTTTCCTGCTTCTCAGCTTCTATGTCTCTCTCTTTGCCTCTTCTCTGCCACCATCTCTACCTCTTCCTGAGCATCCAAAAGCTTCCTTTGGTCACTCCTACGGCATCTTTACCAGCTCTCCTAGAAGGCATGGAAGTGAAACCATGACCTTAAATAACTTTTTTTTTTGTTCTCGTCTCTCGCCTGATGACAAGCACATCTGTGCAATCCAGCTTAGGCTCTCTTTTGGCATTCTAGGCACACGAGTGCACATGAACACACACACAAAATCTGTGACCTTCTACTTACTTAATTAGCTCTTTAAAGAGAACCTCATGGACAAGAACTATGTGATTATATTTGTTTCCCTAGCAGCCAGCATAGCTCCTGATACCTAGGAGGTACTTAACCAATATTTGTTGGATGAATGCTTAATAAATGTTTAATAAATGCAGAAAATCTTAACTAATGAAGAATATGAGTCAGGCATCCATGAAGCAAGTAGAGTAATTAAGTACTAAACCGTGAAAATGATTGGAGGAGGTGTAATCAAATCAATGCCCCACAAATTTTCCATCACAGTGAACATGGGTAATCAGGGCATCTCTGGGTTTCAGTGGGAGATGGCAACTGTGGATAGTCTGACTCCCTGCATGTGAAGTATCGTTCCCACATAAAACTATGTCAGCTCATTTGAAAAATATTTAGCAAATAAAGTACACTCAGATATTACGATGGATGAAGTCAAGATCCTCTACCATTTTTCCTTGCCCGTTAAACTCTCTGAGTTGGGGAGAAAGGGGTTGCTGTCTGTAAGGGCAGTAATGTAAGAGGCCACTGCATGTATGGGTCCCTCTGCAAGATTCAGAAGTTACATATCAGAAACGAAGTGCTTCCCCCATCCAAAAAATACTCAAGTTTTTCCCAACCATCCCAGTCCAGGGAAAATTCAGCAGACATATGGTAGAGCCTCCCTCAAAATTCATTCCCTGAAGGCATGACTTCTTTGAACAATTTGAGAAACTGGCACAAACTGGAAAGGAGGTTGACGGTTGGAAATGTAAATATGAAATTTTAATGAGGGCTCTTCCTTCTCACCTAAAAGGAGATGGTAAATAATTCATGCCTTGCTCAGCGTGGCTTCAAGCGTCAGGTACCATTAATGAGATAGTCATCATCTTCTCCAAACAGCTAGAACTGGTTTGTGATATTTCATAATACCTGAACCTAGCCCACCTCTGCCACTCCACACAGCGAACACTCAAGCTTCCAGGGTCAAAAAGATCACAGTCATCTCAAGAATATGCTGCATTTTGTTTCTTCCTTTGGTCCAGTTATCTTTGGCATGTTAGAACAAAGCTCCAATTGATTGGAATATGCAGAAAACAGAAAGCAACTTTTGATGAAATAGACTGCAAATTAATTGAAATTTTTACTTCATCCAATGTTCTTAGAAATCTGTTTTGCTTGCAATGAGCTACTTTGATCATAATGACTCTTCTAAGCCCAAGAAAGGGCTGGCATAATGGTAAAGAAGAAGTGAATACAGCAAGAGACAAGCATAGAAACAGAAAGGAAACTTCAGGAAACTACAAGAGTCAACAAGGAGTGGGAAACATTTCCCAGAGTCAAAACCAGGATCTAGGATGACAAATCTCAAAACGGCCATGTCAGGAAGGTGGCTTTGGAGAAGAAAAGCAAAAACAGTAGGAGTGTTAAATACCAAGTCAGGTCACACAAAGATTTTCATTCTTCAAGGCAAGAGCAGAGGACATCAGGCCCAGGGTGGGAAAATGCAGAGTGAACAAGAATAAAATGAGAGCAGGCTTCGTTCAGCTGACTGGTGTAAGGCAAGATTCAATCCTGTGCACCAATAGCCTTGAAGGGAACCAGGAATCCCCTAAAACCTAAGAAACTCAAGGATAAGTGCCCTGCAGTGTCCACCTAAGGACCCAAGGACCAGGTCATTGACTCCAAGGGCAGTTAACAAAGTAAATAAGCCCACAGTTTCTGGGCTCTCTCTAGATGTATGATCTTGGGAGAATTAGTCAACCTTTCTAAATCTCAGTTATGGGATTTAATAGTACCTGGCCCATGTATTATTAGCGTGACTACCTCCCTAAATGCATACAAGGTGTTGTTTCCAACCTGATTTTGTTCCCAAACCATTTGTATTGTTAGCTCTCCACTCTGTATATCTCCTTCACAAACAAAACAAAACAAAAACCAGAAAAAAAGCAATAACTATTTTTGAAATTACTACTTCTCTTTACAAGTGTAAGAAATAGCTACTTAGACTATCATCTGACTGATTCCGGCAAGAGGAATGAAAGCCAACAACACCTGGATATTTAAAGAGGCGCTGAGAACCAATTAGAAAATACACCAGGGCTGAGCCTCTCTCCTTTTTGCAACCTCCTCCAGCCTCCCTCTAGGTGGCGCCCTGTCCACTTGCCGCTGTCCAGGACCTTCTGCCTACCTCCTTCGCCCTCAGCGAAATTAGAAAAATACCACATGAAGGTCATTTATAGGAGACTGTGCAAGTCTAGGGTTACTTCTTTCACATCAGATATGTGTTCTAAGCTTTATCTCAGATGAGGAATAAAAGGGATATTAAACATTTAAGAAATTTAAAAGGAGACATATTTCTAGAACCATAGCAGTCATAGCTAATTGTCAAAGACTACTCCGCCGACCGCTAAGGCTAGTCCCAGCTCAACCTATGGAAAATAATTCAATCTTCCTTTAATAAATCAGAATCATTCATAGTCTCAAATTTATCACTCAGAACATTAGATATTTTATTAAAGGGAAATGGAGACTGTGTGCTAATTCTAGGTCATAGCCTGGAAGTTCCTCTTTGGAGAAAAACCACAATATTAAACTGTAAGGGTCTCATCTGACCTTTTCTCCTAAAACTGAAAACAAAACCATTTAGTCAACCGAGGAATCCAGTTCAATGGTGTTTTCCTTAGTTTGGACCTTTCCTGTGATCCACAGCAAAACGGGTCTCCATCTATTTTTATTTACGAAACTCATTACCCAACAAACCAAAAATGGCCTCCCATGCAAGCTGACATGAAAACCTTCCTGACTGCAACTTGATAAGAAACATTGAATTAATTAAAGCCAAGCACAGTGTCCTGAACTGAGACAATGGCTCTCTCATTGAGAACTGCACACACAAACCTCAGAAGCCTTTTATGGCTGGTAACATGAGCAGCTCGGCCCTTCAGTGCCTTTCAATTAGTTGGGAAGGTGGAGGCAGCCTCCTAGCTCGGGTTTGGAATGCGCTGAGGCTCCTCTGGTGGATGCGGTGGGTAATTAGTGGGCACATGGCAGAACAGTTGGTTCTGCAGCACGCAGCTGTGGGAATCAAAACCGCAGAACTCCCACCTCCAACCATGTCTCCTCTCTTCTTGAGTTTGCTGCATCGAATGCAATTCCAGGCAGCAGGGGGGAAATGCATAACGAAAGATGGGGAGTCCGTGCATTCCTGCCTTTATTCTGAGTTTTGAAAATGGGCTTTTTTATTAGGAAGCCAAGGTATCAGAGAGCCCCAGGGAGGTCAAGCAAATGGAGGCCAGAGCCCTGGGGCCAGAAGGGTCCCCTCCTGCCGTGATTCAGCCTTTGCAAATGACAGCTCTTCTCATTTCACACCCCAGGAGCAGCAGGTGATGGATCGAAAGGGTAGCGAGTGACAAGCTGCTGTAAGAATAACAGTTCAAAGTTGGAGCATTTGAGCCAGACTACCGATCATGGGCGAGTTGGAGAGACGGACTGAATCTCAATGTATAGAGGCCCTCAACTCTGTTGTAGTGAAGATTATAATATGAGCACCGAGTATACTGAGCATCTATTATGTGTCAGATCGTTAAACCTCATTTAGTTGTGACTTAAATTATTTTATTGGATAAGGAAAAACGGGTTCAGAGGGGTGAAATAGCTTATTCAAAGTCACATGAGTAGCAGCAGTTGAAGGTGGTCCATAGACTGAGGCCTGCCTGCATGTGGCCCTTTATATCAGAGCCAATCACTATAATCCTTGGCAAACACAAACTCAAGAGCATTCTGAGGCCCAGGGGGCCCAGTGTTCTTGCCAACTCAAACTCCTAGAAGGTTCACTGTTAGGAGATGTGCTTTTCAAAAGGAAAACCAAAAATAAATACATTATGGCCATCTAAGAAGCTATACTAACTCTCTTTTGGGCCTAATTGCAATTAGCACATAAACTCAGCCTCCAATTATGATGTATTTAACACTGGAAATTAAATTCATTAATTATTGTGAAGCCACCACTGAAATGTTACAGCAAGTCCATTCTCTGAATAAAGTATTTAAAAATTAATGACATACTTATTTCTGCTTATTAACAATTTAATAGCTAGGCATTAAGCATTTTTAATTAAGTGAAAAAGAAAAAGGTTAGATGGAGAATTGGGAGATAATCAATTCAGCAGCACCCTCAACTGGAAAGCAATAGAATCAAGACCTCTAGAGAGAACTGTCTTCTGTCTTCCTAGGAGTTCAAACATGAGAAATATAGTTGAGCCTACCCTTAGTCCAGTACACAAAGTGCACTGCACTATGTGGTAAGGATAGAGGCGTGCTTAGGATGCTATAAGAACTCAGAGGAGGATTTGGAGGAATCACACTGGGAGAGACAAGGAAGACTTCCTGGAGGGGGAGGTTGAACCAGTTGTTTAAAGATTGTAACAGTTGACCAGTCCAAGAAGTAGGAGGGAGGAAAGAAGAGTAGATCATTCCAGAGAGGCACCCAAACATGAAAACATGCACACAGGCTACAAGTAGAAAACTGTGTGCCATGTTGTTCCTACATCCAATTTGGTAAACCAGATGTAGAACTATTAGATCTGGGGGAGAGTTAAGCAGAGAAGACACCATGGAGAGTCTTGAATCAATGAATGTTAATAAGTCTGGACTTTATCTCATCAGACAACATTTTTCCATCATTGTGCTCACCAACCGGGAAACAAATTGGCATTTCACAACCAGGAGTGAGACAGTTCATCAGTGATGTATTACTAATAAAAATTTAAATAACTAAGATTTTTACATGATTAACTTTTTATAAATTACAAATTCAAAGTTAGTCTTATAATGATATTTATAACCCTTAGTTACTCACTGTTCTATAGATTTTCTTGAGTTGGAGTGAAAAAGAGAACGTTAAAGAAGCATGCCAAGAAGCAGTCATAACAAGATCAAGGTGCCTATGGGAAACTCTTCCATGTGAACAGCATCTGTCATGTGACTCTGTGAAGAAAATGTTGACAATGTCTACAGTAGTGGTGGGATGTCTCTGAGGAACTGTTAGCTGAGTTTTATTACCATGCTTTCCTTGGCAAAGTTGTCATTGTCTGGTATGCCACCTCATCCTGCATAGAACTTCCTCTCCCTTTCTGGACAGCTCTCATCCTCAATTTTGTTCAACAGTCAATCTCAGCATCTAGAACAATACTTAAGACCAGAAGATGCTCATGTATTTTGGTTATTGGATTAATCAACTAGGGCTAAATTTCCTAGCACCAATCATCTGTCATCTGGGGCCTTGCTTGTTATGCAGCACTATATAGTGACAACAGATAACTGATTCAAAAGTTGACACTGAATGTGAGTTCTAATAGAGAAGAGTTTAAAGTATATGGAATTGGTTTTGGAAACAGTTAGTAGGCAGCAAGGAAATTTTTGTAGGAAGTATTATGGACTGAATATATGTGTCTCCCCAAAATTCATATGTTGAAATCCTAACCCCTAAGGTGATGGTATTAGGAGGTGGGGCCCATGAGGTAATTAATTAGGTCATGAGGGTGGAGCCCTCATGAAAGGGATTAATGTCCATATAAAAGAGAACTCAGACAGCTCTCTCACTCCTTCCACCATATGAAGACACACAGAGAAGACAGCCATCTCTGAATCAGGAAGCAAGGCTTCACCAGACACCAAATCTTGATCTTAGCCTTCCAGCCTCCAGAACAGTGAGAAATTTCTGTTGCTTATAAGGTACCCAGCCTATGGTACTTTGTCATAGCAGCTCAAACTAAGACAGGAAGCTAGAAAATACTGAGGAAACTATTTTAGAATGTTAGAAAAATCCTGAGAAATTATTAGACAAGGTTGGAAAATGATAAGAAATCTACTATAAGAAGCTAGATAAATGGTCCATTTATGGTGTGGTGAAACATTTGGTAACCTCATATCCTTGGCTAAACCATTACATTTATAAATCCAATCATAGAGACAGCATCAGTCCTAGAACTAGATATCTACACAAAACTCTCATGTGTCTTGGGTGGTTTAACAAGAAGGTCAAAGTCCTTGTGAATTTTCTGACATAGTATGTTTTGTATCATAAACTCTGGGATAAGAGTCTTTCAGGAAAACAGTCATCCAGCCCTGACCCTGCCACTGACACTGTAAACTAAGACTTGCCACCTGACCTCTCTGTGCCCCCATTACTTCATCTGTAACCTGGGCGTTGGGGAGATGGGTGGACAAGGAAGAATGTGCATAATGCACTTGAATCTGTTCTCTAACTGAGTATAAAGAGCACTCTGTAGCCAGGAAAGGAAAGCCAACCAACATTGCCAGGCCTAGAAAAAGACAGATTGAGTGTAATTGAGAAATAATTGTCTTGAATGGGATAAAACGCCAGCAAACAAAAGTTCCACTGGGCAGAAAACATTACCTGTAGGCAAAGGAAAAACATTTTTTAAATTAACACTGAATCTAGCAAAAAGTATGAGGCTAATACAGGAAAGAAACAACAAGGAAAGTCAAACAAAAGCCTTTCTCTGAAAAATGAGGAATATCTTATGCAACCGACTGCTCTGAACTATCAGAGAAATTTTAAAAGAATTGAGAATTCATTTTACAACAAAAAAAGATCAAATATAAGAGACAACAGAATGGGTGGAAAAGAGTGTGAGGAGCTAAGGAGGAAAATTGAGGAGAAAAATGATATAATTGAAGAAATTTATACTGAATTAGAAGCAAAAAAATGTACTGCATGTAATGCTAAAGGAAATGGCAAGGAGAGTATCAAAGATATGTAAGAAAAAACAAAACAAGAAACACAAAATACAGGTCACTGGTGTTTCCTGAAAAGATAACAGAATGAGATGAAACAAAGTAAACTTGAAAGATAATTTTAATCATAACTATTTATCTATGTTTAGAAGAAAAATCTGAAAAAATTGAAAGTTAATTTTTCACTGGATAGTGGAATTTCAGGTGATTTTTATTATTTTTCTCCCTTCCTATATTTCATAATTTTTCTACAAAAAAAAAGTCTCTCTTTGCGGTTATAAAAAGCAATGAGAGCTCTTGTAGCCTTAGCACGTTGCTCCAAGGTGTCCTGGGGGCTCAATCAAAGGCAAACCAGACCATCGTAGAATGACACCACTTCAATGAAAGCAGTCTTTGTTCACCTTCAAGATAGCTTTTGTGGTTCAGCCACGCTATTTCCTCTTTAAAATCAGAAAGCATTTGAAAGACTATTGTCAAGGTCTGTTTTTCTTCCTAAACAGGTGCACCCTATGGTCTTTCACTACCAGCTATGCCAAAGAAAACCCCCCACCAAATTTCTAGAACCCAGATAAGGTTAGCATTTAGTCCACACCATTTCTTAGTTTTATCTGTTTCTTCTGTCTAGAACAATAGATGAAAGTTTCAGAGTGCAGAAACAATGTTGTAAACCTCTCTCATCTGTTTCACACTGCCTAGCACAATTTAAGAAACAGAGACAATTCTCTAAATCTTTCTGAAATAGATGCCAGTTATCAAGCCAGTTACGTTTCTCCACTTTAAATCTGGACAAAGACACCAAATGCAGGACAACATAGTTCTTTTTGCTCCTAGATGGAAATAAATTTTTGCTTTATTTAAATCTCCAAAAAACCAGCAGCCTTGCTTTTTCTGCAGTCCAAAAGAGAGCAATAATATAGGACACATGAATGTTCCATGTTCACACTTGGTTCCTTTGTGAACTCTAACTAGTAAAGATCAATGACAACAGAAGGGGTTTGCTCTGCAAACCATCTAGTGGAATATACAGAAGCTATTAGGAATGGTCATTAAGTTTCACACACGCAGAAGGTCTATCTCTGTGATCCTTCTCAAACGGAGTTCTGGGGTTATCTGATGTCCCTTCTTTTTCAGTTCCAGATAAATGAGATTTGGTGGGTTTCACTTGTCAGAGAAAGCTTTATACTTCAGTTTAGAGAAGAAAGCAATTTATTGTTTCAAGAGACAGCCCCACATGAGATTTGTACAACTGTCCAAGGTCGAGGTGGAGTTTCTTATCCATACCAAAGAGCAAGAAGGACCACAGAATGTGGTGACACAAAGAAAAACTACAGGCTGGCTACCAGTCTTAAGCATGTGACCGCAAACAAGGGATTAAAATATAATAAAGAAACTTAAAAAATTTGTAAAGTGGCTTCCTCCCATGCACCCTCCTCCACCCCAAGTAGTCAAGGAGATTAATAAGTGCCCATCCAAGAAGGTGAATACATTTCATTGAGTGGGAAAACAGATCTTTGATGGTCTCAGAATTTACTGAAGAACTATTTTGTGTAGCTTGTTCCCTTTAGTTGTGAATCTAGTAGACCTTCCATACAGAAGGAAGTCTGCAATATTTCTTGAGTGATTAAATGAACGACTATAAACTCAGTCTATATTTTTTTAACTTAACATGCCCTCCTCAAATAAACCATATTGTTAGTCTCCTTTAAAACTTAATGCAAGTGTACCACAGGGAACTCTACTCAGTATTCTGTAACGACCTATATGGGAAAAGAATCTAAAAAACAGTGGACATATGTATATGTATAACTGATTCACTGTTCTGAATACCTGAAACTAACATAACATTGTAAATCAACTATACTCCAATAAAAATTAAAAAAAAAACTTAATGCACGTAAAGATTGCTCAGGAGGTATATCACATTATTCCTTTTTGCTCCATTCTGTAGCCACTCCAATCCTTCAGACATGTATAAAAATGAGAATAAATTGCTATGACATTTTACATTATCTATAATGATTAAAAGAAAGAGCAATAGGAAATTTAAAATCCCAAATTCTATTTACACATATATTTGGGAAAATAATCATTTGTGGTACAAAGTACAAGGGTCAGTACATGAAAGAGTGGCTCAGTATGAGTCTTCACCAGGAAATGCAAGATGAGACAGTCATACGTACTTATGAGAATGCAAACTTTGTTTTCACTTACATATAGGCACTGATAACTTTAATAAAAGCATAAGGACTTAAAATAATTAACATTCAAATATGTATTTACTTAACATTTACCTAGTTCACTTATTTATATTTTCCAATGCCTGTCTTACTTAAGACTGTGCTAAGAGTTGAAAGGATACAAAGATGAATAAGACCCAGTCTAGGGACTCACAGTGTAAATGGTTACATTTCAACATAGAGTTAACTTATTCAGCAAATATGGTTTGAGCATCCATGATTTGTCAGGCATTATGTCAAGTACTGGTATGATGTGACAAACATGTGAAACACCCCCTGAACTCAGGGAGTTTACTGACCATCTTAGCACTACTAATGCATGCACAGAGAGACACAGAGTGCAGTTGGGCAGAGCTGGGGCTGGCAGGAGAGTAGGTCATAGGGGAGGTCAGAGAAGCTTTAATTAAAGAGGTTATAATAATATTCTAACAATGAAAGTGAAAAACAACATTCATCAAAAATTGGACATTTGTTTTTCCTTGCTGCAGGCATAAACCAGTTTTCAGTCTTCTGCAGTGATGACTATGTCTTTGTTGGCTACATGTTTATTCTTCAGTATGCCTGCCTGACCTATTTCCTGCATCAGTCTCTAAGCTCCCATGGTCATACCCCCTGAAATATTTTTCAAAGTCTTTTTATAAGCAGAGATCCTACTGGGAGATTTTCAAAATCTGTAGAGTAAGCAGATTATCAATTAAAATCAGAGTTTGCAAATCCATTTTTAGCAGAGTCACAAACCACATAATCCAAAGAACTATTATACTAAAACAAGTACATTGCACATAAAATATTCTTTTTAATATATGGCTAGGCCTCCAAGAAGAAATGGCAGTCTCCAAGGTCCTTACCCTTCCATCAAAGCTGAAAGGGAATCTGGGAGTAGTCAGCAAATTTAAAGGTAGGGTTGCCCTAAGAGCAAATGTGAACAGTAACACTGAAATCTAGAGACCATTTCTGGGGACAGAAGCAAAGTGGAGGATCTGAAACTGAAGCACTTACAACAAAGCAAGAGACCATCAAAGGAAGACAATTATGAGAATCTCCCAACAGAAGTCAACACATATCTTCTCTGAAGGAAATCATCTGTAAGTTAGGCCCACAGGATCCCCAGAAATTAAAATCAAACAAATACAATACAATCAAAGATCACAAAACAGACAAGAAAACAAACCATCATGACTGAGATGCAACAGGAATAACAAACAAATAGGATTAGATCTCTAAGGACTTTGAACTCTGAAATTACCAAATACTGACCATCATACAATTATCAGTATAACACATAAAGAAATACAAATTGGAATTATAAAAATAAGAAGAAGTAAGAAAATATTTTAAATGACCAGGCATGTTTGTAATTGCTTCTATAATTTAAAAAAAAAATTGTTTAAAAAAAATCAAAGTTTGGGTTAAATATCAGATTATACATAACAAAGAGTAAAATGTTATAGTAACAGAACTGGCCAAGAAGACAACACAAAGAGATGAGAAGTAGGAACAGGGGGTTAAGATATATGGAAAAAAGAATGATATGGTCTTACAGCTGTCTCATCAGATTCCCAAAAAGGGGGGAATAGAGAAAATGGGTCAGAGATGATATTTGAAGAGATAACTATCAATTAACATGAAATGTAATGTATTCCAAGCAGGGTAAATAAAGAAATCTATACCTAGATATATTGTAGTGAAAACAACACATAGATCAACAAAAGATCATACAAAGCTGTCAGCAAACTTCTCAACCACAACAGAAAACAGTGGAAATGGGGCTGAAAGAAAATCACTAAAGGGCTGAAAGAAAATCACTAAACCTAGAATTGCATACCCAGACTTCCAATAAAAAACTCCTAAATAAATAAATAAAGTGATCATAGAGGAATACTCCTACACTGTTGGTGAGAATGTAAATTGGTGCGGCCACTAGGGGGAACAGTACAGAGGTTCCTCAAAAAACTAAAAATAGAGTTTTGATTCTGCAATTCCATTCCTGAGCATATATCCAAACAAAAGTATAATTCAAAAAGATGCATACACCCCTATGTTCATAGAAGCACTATTTACAATAGCTAAGACCTGGGAGCAACCTAAGTGTCCATCAACAGATGAATGGATAAAGAGGATGTGGTGTAAATATATACAATGGACTACTACTCAGCCATAAAAAAAGAATGAAATTATGCCATTTGCAGCAACCTGGATGGACCTAGAGATTATCATGATGATGAAATCAGAAAGAGAAAGACAAATACCATATGATAGTGCTTATACGTGGAATCTAAAAAAAAAAAAAATACAAATGAACTTATTTACAAAACAGAACTAGACCCACAGACATAGAAAACAAATGGTTACCAAAGAGGAAAGTGGGGAAGATAAATTAGGAGTTTGGAATTAAAATATATACACTACTATATATAAAACAGATAAACAAGGACCTACTGTATAACACAGGGAACTATACTCAGTATCTTGTAATAACCTATAATGGAAAAAAATCTAAAAAAGAACATATATATATATATATATATATATATATATATATATATATATATATATATAACTGAATCACTTTGCTGTATATGTGAAACGAACACAACACAGTAAATCAACTATATTTTAATAAAAATTAAAATTAAAAAGTGATCAGAGAGGTAAGAAAAAAATAAGCAATAAAATTGTTAACATGTATAAATCTAATCCAAAATTATCTTATAAAATATTAAAAATAACAATAATATCAAATGTGGGGACTTAAAGGACAGAAATAGAATACTGGACAGAAATTACAAATTAGGAGTGGGTGTGTGATCAGAGTTAAAGTGTTCTGAAGTTCTTCTATCAAAGGAGTTTTGTTTTGTTTTGTTTTTGCGGTACGCGGGCCTCTCACCACTGTGGCCTCTCCCGTTGCAGAGCACAGGCTCTGGACGCGCAGGCTCAGCAGCCATGGCTCACGGGCCCAGCCACTCTGCAGCATGTGGGATCCTCCCGGACGGGGGCACGAACCCGTGTCCCCGGCATCGGCAGGCAGACTCTCAACCACTGCGCCACCAGGGAAGCCCCTATCAAAGGAGTTTTTAGAGAAAGATGCAGACATAGAGAAGAGATGTGTGGACACAGTGGGGAGAAGGGAGGGTGGGATGAATTGGGAGATTAGGTTTGACATAAATACACTACCATGTGTAAAATAGACAGCTAGTGGGAACCTGCTGTATAGCACAGGGAGCTCAGCTCGATGATCTGTGGTGACCTAGATGGGCAGGATGGCGGGGTGGGAGGGAGGTCCAAGAGGGAGGGCTTGTATGTATACATATAGTTGATTCACCTTCGTTGTACAGCAGAAACTAACACGACACTGTAAAGCAATTATACTACAATACAAAAAAGAAGAAAGAGATGGACTGAGTAAACAAAGAATTAGTGTTGGTTATGCTATAGAATTTAAGCGGGATGGTGCATTATTGTTATACTCATAATTTACATATATGTTACATGTCTTCTTCAGAAATTATCAGAAACTAATTTTGAAAAAAGAACTTTGCTAAAATATTGTTTTCTTCCTGGTGCACAACACAGGGAACAAACAAGCCTTTTGGTGTCCCCCTTCTCCTCAAGACTCTGCTAAACTCCTCCACTAGTCTATTTACTTAGGAAAATGGACTAACGTCATGAATGAAAAATGGAGGAGACATTTAGTTATACTTTTTTTTTCTTCTTACCTGATAACAGCATCCTCTAGATTAGCAGGGATCAAGTGAGATTTGTGCTTGCAAAATAGAAAATTAGCTACATGAAACACATTAACAAGCATCAGCATCTTCTAGGCAGAGGACAATTTCACAGACACAGAAATTGAAAACGCTGCTATATCAGTGTATGGGGGAGGGAGGCAGGAACAGCATTTCTGCTGTTTGTATTAATCATTGAATATTTTGCTTGTGAGGGTGCTTGTGCTACATGTGTGGGAATTGTTGGGATACAATATATGCTGGAGAGGGTGTGGAGAAAAGGGAACACTCATTCATTGTTGGTGGGAATGTAAATTGATAGAGCCACCATGGAGAACAGTATGGAGATTCCTTAAAAAACTAAAAATAGAATTACCATATGACCCAGCAATCCCACTAATGGGCATATGCCCAGAGAAAACCATAATTCAAAAAGACACATGCACCCCAGTGCTCATTGCAGCACTCTTTACAATAGCCAGGTCACAGAAGCAACCTAAATGCCCATTGACAGATGAATGGATAAAGAAGACGTGGTACATATCAACAATGGAATGTTACTCATCCATAATAAGGAAAGAAATTGGGTTATTTGTAGAGACATGGATGGACCTAGAGACTGTCATACAAAGTGAAGTAAGTGCGAAAGAGAAAAACAAATATCGTATATTAACGCATATATGTGGATTCTGAAAAAGTTGGTATAGACCACCTTATTTACAAAGCAGAAATAGAGACACAGACTTAGAGAACAAGCATATGGATACTGAGGGGAAAAGGGGCGGGGGGATGGATTGGGACATTGGGATTGACATATATACACTATTGATACTACGTATAAAATAGATAACTAATGAGAACCTACTGTGTAGCACAGGGAACTCTACTCAACGCTCTGTGGTGACCTGAATGAGAAGGAAATCCAAAAAAGAGGGGACATATGTGTACGTATAGCTGATTCACTTTGCTGTACAGTATAAACTAACACAATATTGTAAAGTAACTATACTCCAATAAAATTTTTTTAATTAAAATAAATAAAAATAAAAACTCTGGAGAATTTGGTGGGGGGGACTCCCTGTTATATCAGTGTATGGGGGAGGGAAACAGGAACAGCATTTCTGCTGTTTGTATTAATCATCGAATATTTTGTGTGTGAGACTGCTTGTGCTACATGTGTGGGAACTGTTAGGGTACATATCCCGAGAATTGCAGTCCAACATTAACTGGTGCATGTGAATGACACTAGGAATTAGGTATGGCAGGGAATGTGTTTAAAATATGAGTGTGTTATGGAGGTTTATACACCTGTGTGTCTGAGTCTAGGTATCTCTGTTTTTACATGGGAGCTAATAGTACTCTATTATATATACTGAAGATAGATTTGTTGGGCAGAATTTTGTGTGTTGTAAAGGGTGATGTATGGGAGTTTGTACAGGAAGGTATTAGAATGTGTGTGCATGTGTAGTGTGTGTGTGTGTGTGTGTTTGAGTACTATAATATTTTGTAACTTCACCTAATTTATCTTTTTAAATGACCAAATTATGTTTTATTAGGAATTTTGCTGAAGGCAGCCAGGTGTTAGTGTCTTTATTCCTCTAACTATGAATGAAAAAAGGTCCTTGTTGGCCCAATAAGCACATTGAACCTGTCCCCAAATGTTAATGAGAAAACTGATTCACTTAATATGCTTGGGTATCTGCTCTGCCTCAAATAAACAATTTCTACAAGCTGCCAAATCCTCTTGGTTTTGTTGTTTTGTTGTTTGGTTTTTTTCCCCAGCACTTGGGCAAAAGGAAATATCCAAAGGCCAATGGCTCACCCAAGAAAGCCTGACATGTTAGGGACTTTTCTGTCACAAATCTGACTTGAATTCACATGTAATAACAGAGCAAATATTCTGTTACTTGTCAGAGTAGAGAATGGATAATTAAATATTTTGGTTTAACACATTATCCGTACCATCATATCAAAGAAATTTCAAAAATATTAAATTTAATCTTAATGATAAAATTATACCCAATTAATCTCTATTAATATTTCAAAAAAAGAAATTGAGTTGGAATTCCCATCCTACTACTCATTAGCAATATGACAGTGTGAGTCATCTGAAGTAGGTAACTCAGATTGCTCTAAAACTAAGAAGATAATCCCACCTAACTCATAAGGTTTTCCGAAAATCAAATAAGATACAATACATATAACAGCACTGGAAAACTTCAAAAGTTAGTACAAATGTCAATTACTTTTACTATTATAGTTACTATATTTACTTTGTAGATGTGCAAACATGCTAACAATTCTGGTAAATAGTATTTCAATGAGCCAATATTTGGTGTGCATAGATCTTTCCTTTTGTGAGTACCATAGTTTTGACCATTGTCCAGTAAAATAGCAAAGTTGCTGAAACAGAAAACCTGTGTATTCTGAAAGGCAGTCTCAATATCTATTATGCAAAGCAGGGAGACCTCATTCCTCTATGTAACTCTTTCCCACGTGTGGACTCAGTTTAAGAAGCACATTTCATTACTACTGTGGAAAACACATTGCAACATGGTTTTATAAAGTCTTTAGTAGGAAAATCTCTATAAAATAACTAGAATATTATCTGAAAATAGAAAATCCATTTGCTGTGAAATTAAATATCACAGTCTCATATTGCAAAGCAATAAATTGAGAGTTTTCTCTCACTGGTAAGGAGAAAAATAGAAGAGTTTGACATTAACTGTACTTTAAAATTTTGAGTGACATATGTAACACTTTGTGACAAATTCTAGCAAAAGTAACCTTTTTAATCAAGATGCTTGTAAAAGCGCCATATCTTTGTTTTTACAGCTGTTTTGAGCATGGTCTTGTGTGAAAAAAAAAGCATAAAATTAATCCCTGATTTCCTTCTTCTCAATCATCATGAATTTTTATCATTATGTCTGTCTCCCTTGACTCATGCAACTGCTTCTTTCTCTGACTGTCCTATACATTTAGACAAGAGCTGCGAGAATAGATACAATCTGAGGACTTGTACGCTAAATCCTCTAGCCATCAGACCCAGTGACCATCTTTCTTAAAAAGATGGTTGAGACCATTTGCACAAGGCCACATATCACTGTTTCCATCAGTCACTGACTGGAGTGTAAGGCCACTTGGCCACCTCTCCTCTATATCATCATCTCCAGCAATGCCCAGGACCCCCTTGACTTCATCCAGCTCTCCACTCCTCCCTGACTTTCCAGACCCTCTCACTGTGCCCTCAAGAACTACCACCAAAGTAGTTAAATGATCTTTTGTTGGAATAAGAATTAAACTTGTTGTAATGGTTATACAGATTTCAGGGGAACATAACATATAGTAGAATAAACAATATACAGGTTTATTTGCTCACATTATTTTCTCTTAATGTACTTCTGAAATGTTAGGTATTATTACTGTTGTTGTCTCTATTAAGGCAATAAAAAAAAAGTTAAATGAAGTGCCTGAGGTCACACATATACCAAATGACTGAAGAGAGATTTGAACAAAGCAGTCTGATTCTGGAACCCTTAGACTCTTCAACACAACTCGTTATGTACACAGCTGATTCTCCAGCTCCTCAACAACTTCCCAGAGAAATCCCTACATATTCATATTCACTGTAACCTGGCTTTTACTGAAGGTAGGATTTTTCTTGTCTGGGTAGATATTGTTTCTCTCACATCCCAGGTGTAACAGTCCCCTCTTCTCCCCATTGCCTTTCCAAACAATTAAACCTCTTCTTTTGAAGAATAAGACATTTGCTTATATGCTCCATTTCCACGTCTTCACTTGTTATCTACATGCTTGCTAAGACCTGACAAGAAACAGAAAGCAGAAGAATGACAATAAAAGGTGACAATATAAAAGGCAGAGAAATCTGAATTCTGGCCAGGCAGATCCTCACTCTGATCAGGTTGTGAGACTGCTATGCTTTCACCATAAGTCCATGAGGAATTAGGAAGACATCAAGAATCCCCAGCCTCTCATTTACACCCTCAATTTCACATATGTCCTTTGCTGGTTCAGGAGAAATTATATCCGAGGCATCATTCTAGACAACTTCAAGCCCAGATCATCCACTGCAGCCTAGCTTAGCTAGTCTACCAGCTCTGTGTCTCTCTCCATACTAGTCCTGACATGACCCTGGATGACTTCTCTATGTGTATAAATGACATATCACCCAAATGTCTCAACTTCTTGACCTCCTCATCCCAGGTGATCATCTCCCCCATCATCCCTTTATCTCCATTGTTTGTCCACCGTTACCAGAACAGTTGAATGATGCCAGAAATACCAGACTAGATTAGCGTTTTTATAAATTCATGATCACTAACTTCAAATGGACCCTCCCCTTGTCTGACAATCCAGCTACTCTGCCCTGGTGAACTCACGCTCTCACTCTCCTCAATGACTATTATGTATATTCTCCAGTTTCCTCAGACCCCTACCCTTACCACTTCACCCCACCTACCCACTCACCCTCAGATGACACTGACATCTACTCTTAAGAAGAAAGAATCCTTGAGACAGGCACTTCTAACCCCAACTCCATCGGTACCCCTTCTCCTCTCAAAGACCAGAACCTCCATCTGTATTTAGATAGCAGACCTACCCTTCTTCTCAGGAACATCTCACTGATGGCTGTTTGTCCCATTCAGGTATAATTAACATCTTACTCTAAAGTGAATCTTCTCAGAGATAAACATTTAAACATCCTCAGGTCTAATCCATCTTTAAAAATAAGCTAACTTTGGCTTCACATTCTACTCTAATATCACCCTGTTTTATCCTTCAAAGTCAAGCTCCTTGAAAGTATTTTCTATTCTTATTTTCTCTATTTTCTCATCACTCACTCCTAACTGATTCAACAGAAGTAGCTCCGACTAAAGACTCCAGTGACATTCATGTAGTTAATTCTAATGATTGTTTTTTATAGACCAAATTACTTGTCCTCCTGCAAATAAGTTCATTTAATTATTCAAATAATAATTAATCATCACTTACTAGGTGCCCTCGACATATATCAGAGTACAAAATAGACAAAATCTCTGACCTCCAGTATTTCAGTTATATGAGGCTAGGGGAAGATATTCCACAAACAAAGCAAATAAATGTATAATATGTCAGGAGTAATGAGTATGAAATAAATATAAGAAGGTAAGATAAAAGAGCTGGAGAGTGTCCAGATTAGAAGGCTGTAATGTTATCTTCTACAAAACATGTGAACAGAAACCTAAAGGAATTCAGAGAGCCCGCTCCTCAGATGTTTGGGAAAGAAAGTTATTGGTAGAAGAATTATCGAGTACAAAGATCCTGAGGCTGGGACATTTGTGTTCTAAGAAGAACAAGGAACAAGGAGAAAGGTGTGGCTGGCATGTGGTTAGCGTGGGGGACAGTGGTAGAGATGAGGTCAGAGAGTTAGTGGGGGCCAGATTGTATAGAGTCTGGGGCGACGCAGTAAGCAGCTTGGATTACGCTCTATGGGAGAAAAGATGGAGCAGTTTGGGCAGAGGAATGACATAATTTGACTTCTGTTTAAAAACGATTTTTCTGTCTGCTGTCAGGGAACCAATATGGAAGTGAACATTCCAGAGAGGAGAAGATAACTCTTTGGACCAAGGTAAAGAGAATATAATGAGAAGTGATCAGATTATGTGATATATTTCAAAGGAAGATTCAACAAAATTTGCTGGTAGAGTATGTGGAACATGGGAGAAACAGAAGAAGGAGTCAAGCATTGCTTAAGTTTTTTGGTCTAAAAGCTGAAAAAAATGAAAGTGCCATTTAGTGAGATGGGGAAGGTTGCAGTTGAAGCAGATTTGCTGAGGGGTGGTGAAATCAATTTTGGACAAGTCATTTTATCAAGTAGGCAAATCATTTATCAAATAGATTTAAAATCTGGAGTTTATAAAACCCTGGACTGGATATAAGATTACATGAGTTATCAGTGTTTAGATGGTATTTAAAGCCATGGGACTGAGTGAGATGATTTCAGGAGTGAATGTAACTAGAGAAAAAGAAAGGTTTTGAGGACCAAGCCTTTGGGCACTCCAACATTTAGACACCAGGAAGATGAGAAGGAGACTGAAAAGAAGCAGCTTGTTAGACTGGGAAGAGAACCAAAAGAGAGGTGAGTTACAGAACCAAGCAAAGAAAGTGTTTCAGAAGGACAAATCAAATAAGATGAGAACTGAGATTTTATTGGGATTTGCCAGTGCGGAAGTCATGAGTCACTTAGACAAGAGCAGTTTCAGTGGAGTAGTAGAGATAAAACTCATTGGAATAGGCTCAAAAAAGACTAAAGGAGGTAAAGTAAAGAAGGTGAAGAACATACAAGACTCTAACTCTATCAAATATTTATTTGGGGAAAAGAAATGTAAGGGTGGGGGTATCTGGAAGGGAGTGTGGGCCATTATTATTGCTTTTAATAATGGGAATGATTGCATCATGCTTGTATGCTTATGGAAATGATACCATGGTTAGGGAAAACAATGATGGGGCCAATAGCAGCTTCAGGAGCAAGAGTGGACAAGGGATGGGGTACAAGGCACAAGGGGAGGAGCTAGTCTTAGCTAGGAGGCAGAGAGTTAATCTGTTATAACAGGACTAAAGGCAGAATATTTGGGGATAGAGTCAATCAAGTTGATGGTGGGAATATGGTTTGTGGCACCCTTTCATTTGGCTCCATACTCCATCCTCTCCTGGTTCTCCTATGTCTCTGGCACCTCTTCCTGTTTCATTATATCCTCCTCTACCTGGAAGGCAGAAGCTCTGTGCAGGGTCATCTAATCTCCCTTTATGATTTCTTCATAGGCTATATTACCTTAGCAATGCTTTCAATACCATCTAAATGCTTTTGACCCCCAAATTTTTGTCTCTAGGTATAATGTCTCCTTTAAGGTTCAGACCATACATTCACATGCTTCCTTGACATCTCGTCTTGAATAGCTCGCAAGCATCTCGAACTCATCATTTCCAAAGTCAAATCAGTGATCTTCTCCCCGGAAACCTGGTTCTTTCCACAGCTCCCCATTTCAGGGAACCATTTATTGAGTTCCAAAAGCCAGAACTTAAGAGTCATTCTTGACATTTCTTTACACTCTACACTTAAACCATCACTAGTTCCTGTCCATTTTAACCCTTAAAGATCTCTTAAGAGAAACCACCCACTTCTCTCCATCTCCACCATGAGCACCCAAGTCTAGACTGCCTGGATGCAGGCACATCTGCCTTGTTCTGATCAAACTTCCACACTACAAGCAGAGAAATAGTTTCAAAACTCAAGTCTATGTCCCCAGACTCACGTGTCCTGTGTCAAAACAATTCATTTAAAACTTAAAAGTACCACAATTCCTTAAATGACCTGCAAGACCTAACATGGCCTGGCCCTTCCTGCCCCTGCAGACAGTCACCCCCTCACTCTCCATGCTCTAGCCTCTCTGGTTTTCCCGCCATTCCTCCTCCTGCCTAGCAGTCGCTACCCTTCCTCCTCACCTTATCATCCTGCAGATCTCAATTCAGATATCACTTCCTGAAAGAAGTCTTTCCTGAGCCCCTACCAGTTGAGTCCTCTTCATGCACCTGCAATCAGCAATCCATACCCCTCTTTCTTAGCATTTATCACAGCTCTATGTTTACACTTATTAAACTCTAAGAAGGCAGGAATTTTGTCTTTTTTTTTTTCTTTTTTATTGTAGTGTCCTTACCACTTAGCACCTTCCTCACATATAATAGGAGTTCAATATTTGTGTAGTTACATGAATGATGGGTAGTTATCACAAGGATTACAACAATTGATGAAATAAAGAAATATACAGGCACAAAATACAGTACTTTAATACGCATAAAAGGTAAAAAAATTTAATGTGACCTAGACAGCCACACGCAGCTAGGCACACAGAGTACTCCCTGTCCATAATGAGCCCAAATCATTCAAAAACTTCAGCAATTTTAGTTCTCAGGATGGCCTAACAAAGGAAAACTTCCTGGGAGACGGAAACCCCACGTGGTCCTCCTTATTCTGCCACTATCCAGCTGTGTACATTTTACCATGATATTTTATGTCTGGCTCTTGATCCTCATCTCTGTACAAGAAGAGGCTGACCAAAATTGTCTCCACATCCTCTTCCAGGTGTGAATGAAAAATATTGCTTGCCATATCAGTAAACAAAGGATGTTGCAGCCATCAAGCCATCACGTTACAGATGCTCGACAGTGAGCCCTGAGGGAACTCAGGATGGAGACAAACCTTCAGCCACTGCAGTCACCCCCAGATGGGCACCTGAGTGGACTCAGGATGGAGAAAATCAGGATACTGGCCCCAGATGGTTAAGATGCATATCAAAGGAGTAATTTCAATGAGCCCAGACTCTTGAATCTTCCCATGCATAGAAAAGCATGAAATTCCTTAATTTGAGATATCTGGTTTTCTTTAGTTAACAGTAATCGTTTGATGTTCAGACTACCTAGTCTTTGTTGCAAAAACTCCTGCTGTTTTTTTTTTTTCTTTTTTTCTTTTTTATTGCAGTGTCAATAGCGGCACACCCCCCTTGCCTCCTGGGAGCAGTCTCTCAGTGTTATCTGAGATGCTGTGTCCTAGGCTTAAGTCCTCAGTTTTGTCAGCCAAATAAAACATTTTTCTCAACTTTTAGGTTGTGCATTTTTTTCCGCCGGTAAGAATCCAATGCCACCTGTTGTCGTTGACAAATAAGCTGTATAAGCAGGAGTAATAAAGGCGAGGCCTTTGTGTCCCAGGACAAGTTGGGCTTTGATCTGGACCGTGAAGGAAAGAATCAGAAGAGGGCAGAAAAGGACTTTCTAGAAGAAGCACAGGGCTGAGAACACACATGGTATTTGGGTAATAAGTAGTAACACACCCAGCTTGAGAAAGGACCTCTTCCCCCACCTTCCCCTTGCCTTATTCTTTGCAGAAGCTGTTCTTCAGCTGCTATGATGCCAGACTCCATTTGTCCCTCCAGCTGGAAATGGTGCCTGGTGCCTGATGCCTGGGGATTCTCTCCTTAAGGTCTCTGATCACCCTGCTTGCAGCAGCCTCCATTCCCCCACTGGGAACCTCTAGGAACATGGGAAGGCATGGGCTGCAGAGGAACCATACATGGGTCAGTAATGCCAACTCCATGGCCATGCCGGACAAGAGCACAGACAGATAACAGAGCAACCTTATCTCCAGGGTCTTGTGGAAAATGACAGGGATTTTATTTCCATCTCCTCGACAGGGAAATCAGCCTGAACCTCGAGGCTCCACAGAGGCTGTTTAATAAGACATTTGTTTACTGCCTTCCTGCTACCTCTGACAATATAAGCCTTTCTGATTCTTTCCATGATTCAACTCTAAATGAAAAAGTATGATCTCGCAGCTGTGGGTCGACAAGCCTGCGACACCACTGGTAATCTGCCACCACTCCTGCATGGGAGCTGCAGGATGGAATAAAGGCCAAAAACCCCATGTTTCTGGCAAACATAACCCTTCCTCCCATCTGGGACAGATTGCAGCCTTCTGGAGACAGTCAGGGGAGCAGGGGAAACAGAAGTCACTCTTGCTCATTTTTCCTTAAAAAAAAAAGAGAAAAAGATAAGCCACTTTAATAAATGACAGTCATCTTTAGGCTTAAGATAATTTTAAAGCAGATTTTGTAAATTGTTACAATGAACTGATGACCCTACATCACAGCAGACTTGGGGAATGAAGTCTAATTGTGAAATTGGAGAGTAAGTGCAAGGTCAAGTAGGGTCAAGGAAACTGTGGGAAGCCGGCGGGCAAGAGAAAAATTAGCAAGAATTATAGTTTTCCTAGAAGGTTGCTCTTTCTGTCCCTGCATCCCTGACTTCCTCTGAGTCTCTCACAGAGCTGGGAAACAACGGGACTTTGCAGAGCTGGGAGTCACACATCTCACCCTGCCCTTCACCCTCTGGAACTTTTCAGGCACAGGGTTTGTACTTGACCAAACTCCATTTACTTCATTTCACCTCCCAGCCCACCATGCCCCAGTGTTGGGGAGAGTTGGGGGGAGGGAAGGGAGGAGATCAGAAGCCTGCTTATCAGTTTTACTTCTATATGGTTTCACTATTCTAATTATGGGGGACACAGCAATTAACCAAAGATCCCTGTCCACGCGGACCTTCCGTTCTAGGGGGGAGGGTCACACAGTCAATGAGAAACACTAAACAAGTAAATTATATGGTGTGTTAGACCGTGTTAGGGAGTCTGGATCACATTGTCTGGAAGAAGAGATGGAGCAATTTGGGCATGGGTATGGCATAATTTGACTTCTGTCAAGAAAGGATGGTTCTATCTGCGGTTGGGGAGCCAATATGGAAGGAAGTATTCCAGGAAGGAGAGGGATAACGGTTTGGACCTCTGGATAGGGTCACCAGATAATTTATCCTCCAAACTGGGATACTTGACAGTGAAAGGAGGCTCTATTAATAATTATACTGAAACAGCAGTTATGAACCACAAGTGTACTGGGAAAATGGGGGTGCAGGGTCATGCTAGCCTTAGGAAAAGGAAAGCAGGACAGAGTGGAGTGAGTCTGGAATGTGGGTAAAGGGAAATCTTTAGCTACTTTTAGTAGAGTGATCAGGGTAGACCTCGTGGAGGAGGTGATGCCTCACCTTTCTGAATCCCCATTTCCTCATCTGTAAAAGAAGACAATTAGCCTAAAGTAACTGCTAAGGTTGCCCACAGTTCAGACATCCCACCATCAATAGTCCAGGACTGAGGGGCTACTCTTCCCGGGTCAGCTGTAAGAACAGGAAGAGGAGGGTGCCTGGGATTGTTAAGGGTGTTCATCAGAGAAGTCCGTAATCGTGTTTGTAAATTGCACACTGCAATCTTCTACTCTGTTTTCAACAAATGAATGTACATCCTCAAAGTTGCACAGGCAAAAATTGGCCTCTGTTGCTGGTAGCCTGTGTTCTAACTCACAAACTCATGTGATGGTTTCCATTCCAGAGGGGCAGCTTGGTGCCCACAGCCACGGTTATCCTAGGTCCTCAAACTGACCTCTTTGTCCTGATCGTGTATTTTCTACTTGGGGGGTGGGGTGGATAGAAGAATAGTGAACAAAAAAGTTTAAGACAGTTAGAGGCAGTTCTGGTCTTGAGAACTGAGGCAGTTCTGAAAAAGAGAATTTTGAGATTTTGAACAAAAAAGCTAGAAATGACAGAAAACCAGCCAGGTGAAAATATCCAGGGACAGTTGATATATGGGTGCACAGGAGAGTATAAAAGAGTCAATCCAACTCAAGGATTAAGAGCACTGGCTTCAAAGTCAGGCAAAGCCAGGTTCTGATTAGCCAGTTATTTAACCCCCGTGAACTTCAATTCAGGAAGAGAACAAAGCAGAAGCACAAGAGACAGAGACAAGCACAAGAGGAGACTGTGGTAGGCAACGATGTAGAAAGATGATTGGGAAAGTTGCTGATTCAGAGAACGTGGCTGACATCCTCAAATGCAGCAGAGAGAAGGAACGTCATTGAAGATCACCATCATCATGGGAAATATGTAGGCAATAGAAAAGCTTGATGGTTGGTGCTGGACTAAAGGGGCTAAGGAAGCCATTTTGAAGAGTAAATTCAGTAGATGTATTTGTTCAAGAAGAACGCAAGTAAAAGAAAAAAGAAAAGAAAAGAAATGCTAGCTGTGGTTTGATATCTGTGTTTAAAGGCAGTGGAGTAGGATAGATTAAATGGGCCAGAGGAAGTAGTGCTAATTTGAGAGCAAGAGTCTGGAAGACACTGGAAACAGTGCCCTCTAGAACCTAAGTAGAGAAGTTACAATAGCCTCAGACCTTTCCTTGCCTGCTCTGCGGACTACTAATGTCCAGAAATAGAAGGGTATCTGCCATTATTCCAGAGCAGGCTATGGGAACCTGGTAATCCTAGGGGGCGTTTGTTGAATGAATGACTAAATGTAACAGAATTCATAGTCCTTCTTCAGGAGACCTTGTGCTTTCTCTTCTCCTGTAGGCCCAGCTCTCAGTGCCCTTCTCTGGAATCCTCTCAGGTAGATTAATCCTCCAAGTCTGCCCTGGCCTTTCCCTAGATTTGGACCCTTCACTCTGACCAGGTTGGTCCTTCAGATCACAAGGTTACCATAAGCTTGCCCATCCCATGCCTTTGTCCAGATTGGCTTCTTGACTAGGATGCCCTGTTGATCCTGTACCACACAAAATCCTCCAGGACTTAGCTTGAATCTCGAAGCCTGCTCTGGCAGGCTTCCCCAAGTGCCCCAGCCCAAGGCCAACTCAGCTTCTCTGAACCTGCCCTTGGAATGCATTGTCCTGTGTTGACAGTGATATTTCATGTGTGCAAGCCTAAAACCACACACTGCTAGGATACACATGGGGTCATATGAAGACAGCTGCTTCTTGGATGCTCCTCAGAAGAATATCAAAAATCAAGTGGCCTCCTTGGCTCATGTAAGACTTTGTGCTTGAGCCAGCCTAAAAGAGATAGCCAGATAGAGATTCAGATCTCAAAGACTTCCATTCTGAAATATCTGCTTCACCAAGTACTACTTCAGCAATGACCATGACTTGGTAATAATAAATTGTCCCCATATGTAGTGGCTTAAACAATGACAACATTTATTTTGCTCACAAATCTGCAAATTGGGCGGATTCAGCAGGGAAAATGTGAGTCCATTTCTCCATTTTCCTTTGCAGCCAGTGGGGTAGTTTCAAGGTGGGAACTAGAATCATCTTCTGAAAGCTCACTGTCTCCCATGCCTGGTGTCTGGGCTGGGGAGACTCACACAGCTGGGGGCTGCACAACTGGAGCTTTTCTAGAATTTTTAACTCTATGTACTCTATCCATGAGGTCTCTCCAGCTAGGCAGCTTCAGCATTGTCAGACTTCTTACCTATTGGTGAAGGGCTTCCAAGGTGCATGTTCCAAGAGTGGGTAAGCCAGGGCTCGAGGGGAGGAAAATAGACTCTACCTCTTGAGGGTGAAGTTCAGCATTACACTGTAAACAAAGTGAGGTGAGACAGATATAGCATAGCATGGTCATCGTTAGCAATACCACATGCCCCACTTACATTTTTTCTTTGGTCAACCTTTGGACCCCTCCTCTTCTGGTACCACCTCCATTTCGATGGTGCTCTGATTACTCCCAGGTCTTGATGTTTGCCTCAGTGTCCTGCCAATAGTTTTAAGGTGTAAGAGTTTGAATTTGAGGTCAGACTGAAGTAAAACGCTCTCCCTTTCTTGCTCCTATACAGCCTTCGGCAAATAATGTCATCTTTCTGATCTTTAGTTCTCATGTGGACAAAAATGAGGATGAAACTACCTCCTCCCCATTCACTGTTCTCAATAAATGATACCGTCCTTCTAGCCCTATTGCTCCTGCACTTGGCCCCATGCAGACCTGAGACCTCCCTCCTGCACCTGCCTGTGTGGTCAGCCCCTCACCCACCTTTCTAGACTTGGTGAGAAAAAAAGAACAAAAGCAGTCCTCAAATAAATACAAGTAAGTGCATACCCTCCACAAGCACTACCTTCACGTGATAAACTACTTAATCATGTGCTAATAATGAACAGTCGACTTTCCTGGAGCCAGACGTTGGAGGCTGAGTTTACCCTCTGTGCCCCGGTGGTAATTACTTCCTTGACTAACTCCAAGAGACATTAATTTTGAAACTCTCTGCTTCTAAAGGGGCCCACACAAGTACAGCTGATGTCTCTTTCCCTTTCTGAATTAAGGAACAAAAATGCCAGACAGGGAAGGAAGGAAGAGTCTTTTTGAGGCAAAGAAAAGCAGATGGAAATACAGTCAGTTGGGACCCATCATCAAGGGAGAAGTGGAAGCTGTGGAAAGAAAACAGAGGCAGCTGTGCCTAACACCGAGAGCCAAACAGGCCTGGGTTCTAATGAATCCTCCCTCTGGTGCTTGTGAAACTCCTGGTCTTAGGCTACTTAGCCCTGAGCCTCAGTTTCATCTGTAAAATGGGATCGTGATAGCTGCCTTGTAGAGTTGCTGTCAGTACAGTGATAGTCTTCCAATATGGTGCCTGATCCATAAATTAATGTCAGCAGGAAACTGCAGATACCATGATAATACAGCTTTCACTGCTGCTACTACTACTCCTATCATTAGCCAGGCTAAAATATCAGCCTGATTTGACAATACCCCATTATTATTTAATACCCAAGACAGCCAACATTAGACCAAGGCAAAGGCAAATAATGTAAGAGCAGAAAGAAGCGAATCCTTTGTTTAGTGATCCAAGTGGTGATGTTAAGTCTTTCCTATTAACACTCTCTGGCCATTCAGATACCATCAGAAGCTTTGTCACTCAAAAAGCTTTGTCACTCAGAAAGTTCTCCAAATCAAAAACTATGAACTCAATTTGAATCCCAGCTCCACCACCTTCTATCTGTCTGACCCCGGACAAAAGAAAACTCTGTTTCAACTTCTTGTTCTATAAGATGGAGATCATAATACCCACACCACATGGTTGTTTGAGAAATTACATGCAGTAAAAGTCTAAAATGCCTGGCGTACAGTAGGAGCACCACCAGTATCACAATACTTTGTCTCTTTAAACCCAGGACATAGTCAAGCTTCTTCAGCCTCGGACAGAAGTGCATCCTGCAACGTGTCGTTGCCCACTCCCTATACACACACTCACCTAGATGCACACACTTAAACACACATACTCATTCACATATACAAAAACACGCTCACACACATGCACACACTCATGCTACACAAATTCACAGTTACACATTTACACTTACATAAACATGTTATATACACATGCACACTCACACAGGTACACATACACACTCACACACCCACATATACTCATGCACACATTTACACACTGACACATGCACACGCAGACTCACACACACACATTCAAATTCATGGCCTAGAATGAGTGGCTGTTCTCCCCCACTATCCCTTAGATAATCCTCCTAAATGATCTTGGAGGAGAAAGCAGTTTCTGCCTAGAAATATCACACAGAAGAGATTGTTCTGACTCTGTCCCTTGGGTCATAATGTATTTCACACCAGGCTGTGCAAATTATGGACCATTTGCTCACGCTGTTTTAGTATTAACAAATCCAGGCTGATCATCACAATTTCCCGGAGACTTTTATAAGAACACATTCGTGGGTGCTACTGCAGATCTACTGAATCAGAATATCCAGGGCTGGAGTCCTGGGATCTATATTTTTTAAAGATTCCTGTATGATTCTAATGATCCATCAGATTCAAGAACCACTCATTTGATTCTTGCAATCACTCTTCATGCTGGCTTCAGATGGAATAATTAATCCATTTCATAGACAAGGAAAGTGAAGATGGGTGAGATTTGACCAAATGACAAACCAGTGAGTGGTAGAGACAAGTCCAAAATGGTTTTCTGACTCGTAGTTGATTCCTGCTGGTAACCAGCTGCGTGACTGTGGAAAAGTCACTTAGACTCTCTGGGCTTTCATTTCATATATACAGTTGAGCTAGAACTCCAGGCTCCTTACCCCTACAGAAGTATGGTAAGAATAATATGAGTGAAGTGAGGGAAAATAGCCATACACTTCTAGTAGAACTAGGAGGTGCTGTTCTGATTTAAATTCAGGACATAGAAACTCTCTAGGAGTTGGGCTTCCAGTTTACAGATTACTGGGCAAAGCGTTCCTATCTATTGGACCAGGAGTGGGCACTTGATCCAGAGTCCCTTCCAGAGGAAACTGGAATTGGGATCAAGAGCAATTTCCAGGTCCTTCCGATGACTAGAACTTGTCACATGTTTACTAAGGTGGCCACCATTCCCTGTCTTGTGGCCTGAGGAGCTGAGAAAGCCAGTCTTCTGAGAGAAGAAACAGCCATGCAGTGAAAAGCAAAGATGACAGGGCCAAATAAAAGCCCTCCCTATGGCTCCCATGTTCTGATGCCTGTCCATTCCTGAGGCCTTTGACATTCCCTTAAACACTCCATTATTGAAATCTACTGACTAAATCAGTTAACCATTTATACTACAGGTGTTGGAACTTCTTTTTTTTTTTTTTTTTGTGGTACATGGGCCTCTCACTGTTGTGGCCTCTCCCGTTGTGGAGCACAGGCTCCGGACATGCAGGCTCAGCGGCCATGGCTCACAGGCCTAGCCGCTCTGTGGCATGTGGGATCTTCCCGGACCGGGGCATGAACCCATGTCCCCTGCATCGGCAGGCGGACTCTCAACCACTGTGCCACCAGGGAAGCCCGGTGTTGGAACTTCTTAATCTGAGACAGTTCTTTCTCAAGCCTGATATTAATTCCAGAGTTTCCACTGCAAAATCAACATACCTAAGTGTGGGTTCTTTCCACATTTGTTTATAGGCTGAAAATTGTACAATACCTTGTAATGGTCCATAAATGTGTAGGCAGATAATTTCAAATTACTTAGGCCCAATGATTGACATCCAGCCCTAGGGACAGGGGTTAACTGCTATATCATCAGAAAAATAAAAAACATTTTAACCCCAGGACAGTTAAAGCAGAATATCACAAACCAGGAGTCAAAGGTCTATGACATACAAGCTCCATGTGGTACCTGAGGGACCTGTGCTTGGCACAGAAGAGACCTGCTAGGTAGGAAAGTCACCTGGTCACTTTCCAAACTCTGTCCTACTAAAGACTTCCTGAGCCATTCTTAAACTCAGATGGTTGCCCACCAATCCTTGCTACTGTTTTAACTGATTATCAAGTTGTGAATTCTCTGCCAGCCTTCCCCTGGTGTAGGCAACATTTCATTTCTCTGTAGTTAGGGAGCATGTCACCTTCAACTCTTGCACACAGCATGGGGCAATGTCCAGGGCAAAGGACAGGCTTTCACCTGCTCTTCTTTTCTTACTCCTACTTTATTAAGATGTAAGTGACATATAACACTGTGTAAGTTTAATATGTACAACGTGCTGATTTGGTATAAATATATATTGAAAAATAATCACCACAATAAGATTAGTTAAGACATCCATCATCTCACATAGTTATTTTTCTGTTATTGTTGTGGTGACAATTTTTTTAAAATTTGCTCTCTTGTCAACTTTCAAACATACAATACAGTATATGTATATAGACTAGAATATAGTCACTAGACTGCACATTACATCTCCAGAACTTACTCATCTTATAACTGCAGGTTTATACTCTTTGACAGTCCTCACCCAATCCCCCCAACAACCAACAATTTACTGTTTCTATGCGTTCCATTTTTTAGGTTTCACATGTGAGATCATGCAGGATTTGTCTCTCTCTATCTATTTCAGTTACCTTAATGCCCTCAAGTTCCATCCATATGATAGAAAATGTAAGAATTTCCTTCTTTTTAGGGCTGAATTAAATTATTCCATTGTACTATATTTTTTTATCTATTCACCTGTCAATGGACACAGGTTGTTTCCATGTCTTGGCTATTGTAAATAATGCTGAAGTGAACAAGGAGTCAGAGATTACTTTGAGACAGTGATTTCATTTCCTTCAGATATACACCTAGAAGTGGGATTGCTAGATCATAGGGTAGCTCTATTTTTAATTTTTTGAGAACCTCCATACTGTTTTCCACAGTGGTTGTACCAATTTACATTCCAACCAACAGTGTACAAGGTACCCCTTTCTCCACATCTTCACCAACCCTTATCTCTTGTCTTTTTGATAATTTCCATTCTAACAAGTGTGAGGTGATATCTCCTTGTGATTTTAATTTTCATTTTCCTGATGATTAGCTATGTTGAGCATCTTTTCATGTATCTATTGGCCATTTGTATATCTTCTTTGGGAAAATATCTATTCAGGTCTTCCCACTTTTTAATCACATTATTTGTCTTTTTATCTATTGGGTTGTATGTGTTCCTTGCATATTTTGGATATTAACTCATTATCAGACTTGTGATTTGCAATATTTTCTTCCATTCCATATGTTGCCTTTTCATTTTGTTGATCATTTCTTTTGTTGGGTGGAAGCTTTTTAGTTTGATGTAGTCTCACTTATTTATTTTTGCTTTTGTTGCCTGTGCTTTTGGGCTCATATCCAAAACGTTGTTTCCAAGACCAGGGTCAAGGAGCTTTTTCTCTATGTTTTCTCCTAAAAGTTTTATGGTTTCAGGTCTTATGTTTATGTCTTTAATCCATTTTGAGTTAATTTTTGTGAGTGGTATAAAATAGAGGTCCAGTTTCATTCTTTTGCATGTGAACACTGTTTTCCCAGAATCATTTAGAGAAGAGACTATCCTTTCCCCCATTGAATATTCTTGGTTCTCTTGTCAAATATAAGTTGACCATATATGCATGGGTTTATTTCTGTGTTCTTTATTCTGTTCCATTGGCCTATGTATCTATTATATTATGCCAGTACCATGATGTTTTGATTACTTTAGTATTGTAATATAGTTTAAAATAGGGTTATGATGTCTCCTACTTTGCTCTTCAGTCTCAGGATTGGTTTCGCTATTCAGAGTATTTTGTGGTTCCATGTGAATTTTGTAATTTTTTTCTGTTTCTGTAAAAATATCCATTAAAACACTGATAGGGATGGCATTGAATCTATAGATGGCTTTGGGCAGTATGAACATTTTAACAATATTAATTTTTTAGATCCATGATGATGAGATATATATGTATGTATGATACACACACACACACACATATGTATCCAGAAGATATATTTATGTCTTCTTCAGTTTCTTTCATTAATATCTTATAGTTTTCAGTGCACCAATCTGTCACCTTCTTGGTTATTCCTAAGTATTTTACTTTTTAAAATCTTTTTGTAAATGGATTGTTTTATTTTTTTTTCAGATAGTTTGTTGTTAGAATATAGAAATTCAACTGATGTTTGTATCCTGCAAATTTACCTAATTCATTCAATAGTGCTAACAGTTTTTTCGTGGAGTCTTTAGGATTTTCTATATATAATATCATGTCATCTACAAACAGGGACAATTTTACTTCTTCCTTTCCAATTTAGATGCCATTTATTTCTTTTTCTTGCCTAATTGTTCTAGTTAGGACATCGAGTAGTATGTTGAATATGAAGGGTGAGAGGGGGCACCCTTGTCTTGATTCCGATTTTAGGGAAAAAGATTTCTCAGTCTTTCACAACTGAGTATGATGTTTGCTGTGGGAGTGTCATATATGGCCTTTATTATGTTGGGGTACATTCCTTCTATACCTAATTTGTTGACAGTTTTTATCAAGAAAGCATGTTGAATTTTTTCAAATATATATTTTTTTCATCTCTTGAGATGTTCTTATTGTTTTAGCTTTCATTCTATTAGTGTGATGTATCTCATTATTGATTTACATATATTGAACAATCTTTGCATCACAGTCATGAATCCCATTTGATTGTGGTGTATGATCCCTTAATTGGGCTGTTAAATTCAGTTTGCTAGTATTTTGTGGGAAATTTTTACATCTATCATCAGTGATATTGACCTGTAGTTTTCCTTTCTTGTGGTGTCCTTATGTGGCTTTGGTATCATGGTAGTACTGGCCTTGCAAAGTGAGTTTTGGAGTGTTCCCTTCTCTTCAATTTCTTTTAAAGAAATTGAAAAGAATTGGTGTTTATTCTTCTTTAAATGTTTGGTAGAATTCACCAGTGAAACCATCTGGTTCTGGAATTTTCTTTGTGGGAGGTTTTTTTTTGTTTTTTTTGTTTTTGTTTTTGTTTTTTTTTGCGGTACACGGGCCTCTCACTGTTGTGGCCTCTCCCGTTGCGGAGCACAGGCTCCAGACGCGCAGGCTCAGTGGCCATGGCTCACGGGCCCAGCCGCTCCACAGCATGTGGGATCTTCCTGGACTGGGGCACAAACCCATGTCCCCTGCATCAGCAGGTGGGGACTCTCAACTACTGCACCACCAGGGAAGCCCTGTGTGGGAGGTTTTGATTACTAATTCAATCTCCTTCTTATTGATCTGTTCAGATTTTCTATTTCTTTATGATTAAATTTCAATAGGTTGTATGTTTCTAAGAATTTATCCATTTATTCTAGGTCGTTCAATTTGTTGGTTTATAATTGTGCACAGTAGTTGCTTATGAGCCTTTGTATTTCTGTAATGTTTTCCCTTTCATTTATAATTTTATTTATTTGAGTCCTCCTTGGTTAGTCTAATTAAAGTTTTGTCAATTTTGTTTCTCTTTCAAAGAACCAACTTTTAGTTTTGTCAATCTTTTCTATTGTTTTTCTGTTCTCTATTTTTTTATTTCTACTTGAGTCTTTATTATTTCCTTCTTTCTACTAACTTTGTGCTTAATTTATTCCTCTTTTTCTAGTTCTTTGAGGTGTAAGGCTAAGTTATTTATTTGAACCCTTTCTCTTAATATATGCATTTATAGCTATAAACCTCCCTCTTATGTCTGCTTTTGTATCTCATAAGTTTTGATATGTTGTGTTTCCATTTTCATTTGTCTCAAGACATTTTTTGATTTCCCTTTTGATTTCTTCTTTCATCTGTTGGTTATTCAGGAGTACATAGTTTAGTTTCCACATATTTGTAAATTTTTCTGCTTTATTCCTGTTATTGATTTTTAGTTTCTTATCGTTGTGTTAGGTAAAAATTTTTATATAACTTCAATATCCTTGAATGTGTTAAGACTTTTTTTGTTCCCTAACATATGATCTATCTTGGAGAATATTCTAGGTGCACTTGAGAAGAATATGTATTCTACTGCTGGTGGTTGGAATCTTCTGTGTATGCCTGATAGATCCATTTGGTCTATAGTGCTGTTCAAATCCCGTTTTCCTATTGAGTTTCTCTCTGGATGATCTATCCATTGTTGACAGTGGAGTATTAAAGTATCCAAATATTACTGTATTGTATTGCTGTTAATTCTCCTTTTAGTTCTGTTAGTTTTGCTTCATACATTTAGGGGTTCTGATGTTGGGTGCATAAATATTTATAATTGTTATAACTTCATGACCCCTTTCTCATTATATAATGACCTTCATTGTCCCTTTTCGCCATTTTTAGCTTAAAATCTATTTTGGCTCATATAAGTGTAGCTGCTTCTGCTTTCATTTTGTTACCATGTTCTTGCAATATATTTTTCCATATTTTCACTCTCATGTAGGCTGCATATTGTTGGATCCTTTTTTATTTAACCAGCTATCCTGTCTTTTAATTAGAGACTGTAATCCATTTATATTATAAGTAATTATTGGTAGATAAGAATTTACTATTGCCATTTTGTTAATTGTTTTCTGACTGTTTTGTAAATCCTTTTTGTTCCTTGCTTCCTCTCTTGCTGTTTCCCTTTGTGACTGGTAATTTTCTGTGGTAGTATGCTTTGACTCCTTTATCACAATCTTGTGTATCAACTAGTGATTTTTTCCTTTTTGGTTATCATGAGGCTTACATAAAATATCTTATAGTTGTAGCATTCTATTTTATGCTGATAAGAACTTAACTTTGATAGCATGCAAGAATTCATACTGTTACTTCTCTCTGCCAATTACAAATTATGGTAGTTATAGTTATTTTTAATAGTTTGTTTTTTAATGTTTAAATTAGATTTTTAAGCGATTGGTATACTACATTACAACATTAGAGAATCTGACTTTGGCTATATATTTACCTTTACTGTCGAGTCTTACATAGTCATGTGTTTTATGATGTTAATTAGCATACTTTTATTTCAGTTTGAAGAATGTCATAAAGGGACAGTTTTTGTAAGTCTGTTCTAGTGATAATTAACTCCCTCAGCTTTTATTTGTTTTGTTGTTATCTCTCTTCATTTGGAAAGGACAGCTTAGCTGTGTATAGTATTCTTGGTTGACAGTTTTTTTCTTTTAATATCTTGAATACATCCTCCCACTCTCTCCTGACCTGCAAAGTTTCTACTAAGAAATCCACTGATAGTCTTATGGGGGCTCCCTGGTACATGATAAGTGGCCTTTCTATTGAAGTTTTCAAAATTCTCTTTGTCTTTGACTTTTGACAATTTAGCTATAATATGTCTAAGTGTAACCCTTTTCAGATTCAACCTATTTGAGATCCTTTGGCCTCATGAATTTGGATGTCTGTTTATCTCCCCAAGTTTGGAAGATTTTAGCCATTACTGCTTTAAATAGACTTTTTGTCCCTTTATCTTTCTCTTCTCCTTCTGGGATTTCCATAATGCATATACTGTTTCTTTTAATAATATTCCATAAGTTCTTTAGGGTTTCTTCATTCTCTTTTCAATCTTTTTCTTCTTTTATCCTTTTTCTCCTCTGCCTGAATAATTTCAAATGACCTATCATCAAATTCACTGACTTCAGGTGGAGCTTCCTACCAGGGTCTCTAGTTGGGGAAGACCATTGTCTCTACTCTGAGATGGGGGAGGTGACGCAGGCTGGCCTCCATTGGGATGACCTGCTGACTGCACTTTGAAGTCAGGTGGAGTCACTTGCTGAGCCCTGCAAATGCCTCTGGTCAGATGAAGTTACTGGATATGTTCCTTGGCAGAGCAGGGAAGTGCCACTGGTTGGACTCTGTAATTGAGTAGAGCTATGGGCTGGCATCCACAGTCACTCCTTGTTGGATAGAGTCTCAGATGTTGTCACTGGCAGGACTCCATGTTCAGGCAGGCAAGGTTTCATGGTTGGGCTGTGCTCTGAGATCAGATGGGGCGACAGGCTTGGCTTTGAGATAAGGTAGGTCACTGATTATGCACCACTGTTGGGTGAAGTCACTGGCTAGGGCTCTCTGGTTGGGCAGGGCCTCTAGCTGTATTCCACGATTGCATGGGACTAGAAACTGTGCTCTGTGGTCAGGTGGGGGTCACTGTCTGAACTCCCTGATCAGGTGAAGACACAAGCTATGCTCCACATTTAGGCAGAGTCACTGGCTGGATTATGGCTGGATGAGGTCCCAGGCTGTGTTTGGCAGTCAGACAAGGGCAGAGGCTGAGCTCCAAATTTTCAGGCTCCCTGGTTATGTGAGGCCACAGGCTCTATACTTAACAGCTGAGCAGGGTTGCAGGCTTGGATCCATGCCCAAACGGAGCTGTAGGATGAGCTCCATGGCTGTCCAGGCTCTCTGGCCAGGCTTCCTGGTCAGGGAGGACTGGTGGCTATTTTCAGCTGTCAGGCAGGGCTGGAAATTTGCTTCCCTCCCCAGGCAGGGCTGTAGAACAGGTTTCATGGCTGGTATAGCCACTGGCAGGACTGCCCAACCAAGCTCCCTGGATAGTTTGGGTCACTAGCTCAGTTCTACAGATGGACAGAACCACTGGCTGGGATCTCTCCTCGGGTACCCCTGAAAGCAGGAATGCAATTTGCCAAGATCTGAGCTATTGTAAGCCCTGACTCCCTTCACCTCTATCTGATCCCTAGTGGTCGAACCCTGTAGAACTCCCCAGTTCCCCTCATAAGGCAGGACTCAAGTGGGCCATCTGGCAGGTGTCCCACAATGCTGAGGACACAGCATTGTCCACCCTGGGCTCTCTTTTCTCACTGAAGAAATGATAGGTCCATGGGGCCCTCTTGGTACAGTGCTGTGCCAGCCTGGGCGTGGAGTGATGCGGTCAAAGTGAAACTGCTCCTCCTACCTTTCTAATGCATCCTCCTCAGTCTCCATGGTCCAGGGAGCTGCTTTGGCCTCACTCTTGGATTCTGGGATTATCACATTGGTGTCTTGTTTATGGATAGTTGCTAGTTGGTCTCTCTGTGAGCCAGACTGAAGTTAGGAGCAACCTATGTTGCCATCGTCTCACCTGCTCTTGAAAAAGGGTATAAATGAGGATTTAAATCTCAACATTGAATTTAAATGTAAATCTCAATGATAATGTTGCAGTTGTCAAGTGTTTAATAAAACAATTAGGGGAAAGCTAGAAGAGTAATCTTAATGTCTTGTCTCTAAAAGAGAAAGTAGTATAATAGGGCAACTAATGAGAGTAAAAAGATGTCTAATCACAGTCCCAACTTTCTTAGCTGTGTGACCTTCAGCCAGTCATGCTGATACTGAACGAATCAGGCCCTGCTGCTCGCTGCTTACAAAATCAAACTCATCAACGTTAGTATACTATCTTTAATCAGAAGGCTAGCAATCTGGGGAGATGGTGGACTCAGTGTCCCCAAAGAACCACCTCTGAAGATTCTGCTTGGCCATGAAAGTTTTAAAGGAAAGGAGGGAAGTAATCTCAGTTAATCATTGAGATGGGGGGTCAGAGTCATCGTCATCCCCCACTGCGTGCAGCCTTGTGTGCAGACTTGTCAACTCCTCGTGACCTTCCTCTAGATGTTATCTTGTTCACACAGCTTGGTCACACAGTTTGTTCAGGAGATTACTGAAGGGGAAACTAGGGAAGCGATCTGGTCACCCGTTACTTACTTATTCTTCATTTCTACTTTTTTGATCTACGGCAAGAACCAACAAGTTAGGCAAGGTATTGTGTGATTAAAAGATTTGAAAGGTGTGCTCCAGTAGAGCATGGGGGTGCCTAGTTAAAACTTAGTTACAATATAGCTTTGTTAAAGTGACAAGGAGGGCCTCCCTGGTGGCGCAGTGGTTAAGAGTCCGCCTGCCGATGCAGGGGATACGGGTTCGTGCCCCGGTCTGGGAGGATCCCATATGCCGCGGAGCGGCTGGGCCCCGTGAGCCATGGCCGCTGGGCATGCGCATCCGGAGCCTGTGCTCCGCAACGGGAGAGGCCACAACAGTGAGAGGCCCACATACCGCAAAAAGAAAAAAAAAAAGTGACAAGGAAAGGGGCTTCCTGTTGAGGATGGTTTCCTGCAAAGAGCTGCTTACAATGTAACTTCTCTGAGACTCGAATTCCGTGATTGTAAAATAGTACCTATCCCCCAAATTAGCTGAGAAGATTAAATAACATAAAATATGCAAAGAGATATGCCTAGTTACTGCCCCCGCACCTGGGCGTCTGAAGCCTCACCAATCTTGAGCTCCTTCTTCCACACTGAAACATCTGCTTATCCATAACAAACTCTCAAGAAATGCCAGGAACTTTTAAATCACCTACTGTGCATGCCTATATGGCCAGCACTGCAAGTGGTGAATTTACAGGTGAATGGATTTTCCTAGCCTTTCTTTCTCATCCCTTTTATTCTTGATTGGATATTTCAGCTTGACAGGGAAAGTTAATGGAACAACTAATTGCCATATACATAAAAATTGGTGAATATCATTTCTGATGTACTATAACTGCTGAAAAAATATTTTAGGCACATTCTGCTTTTCCCCTGACTAAAGCATTGAGTAAATTCAGTGTGGAGTGTCAGTTGCCCTGGGAGTGTATGCTAATTAAAAATGGAGAGAAGTGGAGAGGGGCAAGTGGTGTGCAACACTCAAACACTTGGTTCTGGTACAATATTGCAAGTCTGACTATTTGTATTGTAAACCCTTAGGGCAGGAATGATGTCTTTTTGAATCTGTACAGCCCCAAGGATACTGTTGTTACTCTATAAACATGAAATAAAATAGTAATATTCAGAGTTTTCTATGTGCATTTGTCAAACCTCTTGAGTCTGATACATCCAGTTGGGATTTCTCCTAGCAGCTGCTTAGAAACTAATTTCTAAGATGACAGAAAGTTCTCTCTTCTTTCCAGAGCTTGTAGTTTTAGTCATCCTCCAAGAATAAAGAAATCACTCATCATCCAGAGAGCTCTTCTGAATTGATCAGAGAAGCTGTTAGTCCCCCCAACTCCACTTTTTCTGACCATGTATCTCTCTTGTTTGCTCTTACAGAAATCCAACCAAATTAAAGATTTACACTTATCCCTCATTTCTCATAAAATAAAAACTACTAAAAGTAACTTATTATATAGTGCAATTAAGCTAATGAAATATCCAATTACTAGATAATATGTAACCTTAACCAAACTATCCAGGTTCTAATCCCAGCTCTTTCATTTATTACTTGTATGACTGGGCAAGTCTTCTAATTCTCTGCACCTCATTTCTTTGTGCATAAAATTGGGATGATAATGTTACCTACTTCACAGAGTGGTTAGAAAAAGTAAATGGGGGCTTCCCTGGTGGCGCAGTGATTGAGAGTCCGCCTGCCGTTGCAGGGGACACGAGTTCGTGCCCCAGTCCGGGAAGATCCCACATGCCGTGGAGCAGCTGGGCCCGTGAGCCATGGCCGCTGAGCCTGTGCGTCCGGAGCCTGTGCTCCGCAACGGGAGAGGCCACAACAGTGAGAGGCCCGCATACCGCAAAAAAAAAAAAAAAAAAAAAAAAGAAAGAAAGAAAGAAAAGAAAAAGTAAATGAATTAAAATATGTAAAATATTTAGAATAGTGTTTGGCACACAGTAGAACTATATAAGTACTGGCTATTTTTACATAAGCCACAAAGAGCTAGCTAATGTTCAGTGCAAAGCAAGAGACATCTAATGCCCATCTGTAACAGAAATAGTTTAGTTAACTACATCAGTCACAGAAAACCCATCGACACAATCCTTCCATTTGACCTCCTCATCTTCCAAGACCAATAGTAGTTGAAAAAACTACTACCTAAAACAAACCCAATGATAGGAGTCAGCTCTAACATAGAAACTGTCTATTAAGAAACCTGTGTCTTTGTTTTTGTTTTTTGCTTAATTTTTATTGGAGTATAGTTGATTTACAATATTGTGTTACTTTCTCTGTACAGCCAAGTGAATCAGTTATACATATACATATATCCGCTCTTTTTTAGCTTATTTTTCTGTATAGTTCATGACAGTACTGAGCAGAGTTCCCTGTGCTACACAGCAGGTCCTTATTAGTTATCTATTTTATATATAGTAATGTGTATATGTCAACCCCAATCTCCCAATTTATCCCTCCTCCCCTCTCCCCCCTGGTAAGATTGTTTTCTACATCTGTAACTCTAGGAATGGATAAAGAAGATGTGGTAAATATATACAATGGCATATTACTCAGCCATTAAAAAAATGAAATATTGTCATTTGCAGCAACATGGATGGACCTAGAGATTGTCATACTGAGTGAAGTCAGACAGAGAAGAACAAATATCATATGATATCGCTTATATGTGGAATCTAAGAAGAAATGGTACAAATGAACTTATTTACTCTGTTTTGAAGGAGTTGAACATGAGCAGTTAAGTTTGTTGGGAAAAAGAAAAGAAAAAGAATATTTGTGGTACTGGTATGTGAGGCCAGTCTCTTTTGGTGAAACACAGTGAGGAGCTCAGAGCATCCAACAAAAGGGACATAATGGGAGCACTTCCTCCCCACACCATACTCTCATCCTTAATCTTCAGCCACATCTGGCTACTCACTATTCCCTAACACACCCAGTGTTTTGTGCCTGTGGCCCTCATAAGTCATGCTCCATCCACATCAAATATTTCTACCTCTCCTTACCACCCTTTCCTCACAGTACACTCTATTCAACTTGACTCAATAAACTTCTCTCTGAAACACTCCCAGATCCCCAAGCAAATGTGACAGCTCTCCACTTTACATTCCGCACAAACTAAACACTTAACTTTCTTTCTTACACTTCACTTGCTTGTCTCTTATTTCTGTTAAATGCTGAGATTCTTGAAGGCAAAGGATTGTCCCTAATGTTTCTCTATATCACTAACCTCTAGAAAAATGAAACATACATAATAGAACAGCAATAACTGCTTAATAATTTAATTAACTCAAATATTGATTAGGAGGGGGTACTTAGATAAAATAGGGAAATTAGCAGAAGTCTTATATGCAGAGAACACAGATCACTCCTTAACAATTTCCTGAAGGTTAGTCCTGCCAAGAAATCTCCCCAAATTCTCAAATCACTTTGTGAACAAAAAAGATAAGGACACTCTTATAAAGTCAAACTCTTAGAATCCTAATATGTTGAAATTTATCCTGGTTCTAACTTAGGAATCCCTTTCAGAAAATCAGTGACATCAGTTAAACACTGTTTTGGTTCTCTCATTAGTGTCCTGATGAAGAAAACATATCATCTGGAAGTGAAGCCCTGCACACAGAAGATCTTACAGGATCAGAGGTTCTAGTTGCTCTGTGTTGACAGTGGGAAGGGGAAAAAAAGGAATCAAGAAAACATTAATTTCCCCAAATTACTAATCCAGGAGTATTGAGGCAAAATCTGAGGAGTAATTCCTACCTTTTACTCCACTCTGCACTGATATGTCCCTGCCCAAAGTTACTTCTTTGCTCCAAAAGAATAGAACATTCAATTAGTTCAATTAGTTGCTTTAATTGTGCCAGGAAATCAGACTTAAGTACTATGCTCATATGAAAAAATATATATATTACAAGAGTTAGTCAAAAGCACTCTATAAAATCCATCCTGGAAGCCCTTTCTGAGATTCAGATCTGCATAGAGCTTATTTCAGGAAGTGCATCTCAACAGTGACACCTATAGATGCAGGAGGAAATGTGTTTGTTTGTCATCTCACTGATAGGGAAGTCAGCTAAATTACATTTCAATTCCAAAGAAAATACTCCTTTGTACTTTCATTATATAAGGTACTTACTTATCATTCATTTGCCCTTATTTAATCTGGCTGAGTTCTTTTTATTTTCCTGAAGCTGAAGTTTAAAGTAGCCCAGAAAGTCAAATGCACACAGTGCATTTACATTTGGGTCAAAGTCATTTTCATAAATAAAACAAATAGCAGAAAATGAATCACTGTTTGTCCATTTTAACATGCGAAGGATGGAATATCTGACCAAAGTTAATCTGCCTTAAGATAAACACAGAAAAGAAAATTGAGGATGAAGCAAATTAATCAACTGTGAGGTGCTAGTGAAAACAGAAGGTACCTGACATGCATCCTTGCCAAAGAAGTCAAATTCTTTAATAAGGATAAAGCAAGGTGAAGATTGTTATCTAAGCTGCTTACACTTTGTCATTCAAACCACAAGGATTTATTCAATTGAATTACAAAATAGAAAATTGATTAATTTTGTGTTAGCCTTCTTCTCAGTTGCTCCAAAAACAAAATCTGGGGACCTTAAATTCTCTGAATAAATTTGATTATGTTTATCCTTCCTGTTCAGAGCGCCTTTGTGACTTAGAGTCAATGACATTCACCTCCCACATCATACAAGTACTACATTCAACCTCACAGTACAAATAGGATCAGAGTTCTGCACATAAATAGTGTCTACATAATAGCACAATTAGTTGAAAATGGAAAGTTCAAACAGCATTTTCCATGAAATGACAGAGAGCCATGGTTTGGTTTTTTTTTTCCACTGAGCTGACTGAAATAAGCTTTTGTTTTTAAAACACAAACACAAAAACCCAGTCTTCATTCAAACCAATCAAATCAAAACTAAAAAGAAAACTACTACTACCAAGTGCTACCCCCAAGTGAAAAGAAAGAAAGAAATTCATTTTCTAGGACTAACCACCTAAGTTCATGCATGAGCATACAAAAACATTAAAGTCTATAAAGGCTTGAATAAATACACTGAAAACTAATCTCTGTAGTTTCTGGGAGGCAAAGAAGCATTAACAATAATATAACAGTAATAGCATGGTGTAATGGAGAGAGAAACTAACTAGAAATCTGAAGATTTGGGTTTTGGTTCATTTCCATCTGTGGTAGATGACCTGGGGAAGATAAATGCCTTTGAAAAAACATCTAAATTTCTATTTCCTTACCTGTAAAATAGAGTACATAGCTGACCCCATTTAACTCTACAGGAATCAGCAACTTTTTGAAGTCATCATCATCACCAACATTTTCATCATACTCACCACCACCACCATTAGAGAAAGCATGGTGTGAGCCTATTTCCACAGTTTCATTAACTGTTACTTAACTGAACACAAATGGCAAAGATGTAAGGCCTATTTTCATCTTTTAAAAACAGTCTATGAAAAACTTAACAATGCTGAACATTTGTAGTAACTTGAGCTAGAATTCTTATGAGTAGACACACTGAATTGTCCAAATGACCTCTGTATCAAATTTATATAAATAAATTTATTTATTAATTTTTCTGATTACCAAAGTGGCAGGACATGTTTGTTGTTAGCAAATTTGGAAACTTTTGAGAGATATGAAGAATAAAATTAATCTCCACCCCAACTGATAATACTGCCCCCCACAAAAGTGCTGTTAGCAAATTGGTGTTTTTACTGAGAGTTCATTTTATTTTTGTGCAGCTTGAGGTGTATTTTTGTAATAATTATCTGTATTTTTAAAGAGCTAGCTTTTTGATTGGCTCATTCCATTTTGTTATTTTTATTTTACATTTCATTAAATTGTGCTCCTACTGCTATAAAAAGTAAGTGGCCTTTAGTGTTTCAATAAAACTTTTAACAATGTAGATTATATTCATTTCAAGAAAAAAAAGAGGCAAAGGATTCCAAATGACTGGATCTGATTCCATTTTTCATCTTAGTAACAAGAAAAAAAAAAGCTACATAGTATTAATAAAGAGGTATGATGAGAAGTGAGATAAGGGCCCAGTAAGATCTAATACAATTTCTATCAGTGCTGTTTTCATGAAGGTCCTCAAAACAAATGTCACTATGGTCACCAAATGTTGAAAACTGTCCCTCTTTACTTTTATTTCCCTCCCATCAGCAGTGAAAGTCATATAAAGTTTGAGCACTGAGCTCCCCCAGGATGAGAGCAGGAACCAGGACAGGAGGAGGTGTTTTGGCTGCCAACTGAAAACACCCAAGCATGAGCTCTAGTAAGCCTCGGGTAGACTGACCCCTCCAAATTCTCACATGGCCCAGGACTCCTCTGTGAAGCCTTCTCTGATTGTCACGTCAAGGGGACATGGCCTTTGCTCCCTGTGCTTCCTTCTACTGAAGCACCTACTACATCAAATTCTGTTTGTTTACACATCTGCAGAACTCGACTATGAACCCCTGAGCAGCAGGGTCTATATCCATCTTCTCTGTATCTCTAATAAACACCTAGCACTCAAGGAAATTTGAGAATTAATGAACAAGTGAAGTTTGGCCATTTTAAGGGTACATCACTGTCATTCACATAAATCTCAGTTCTACATCCAACAAATCATTGAAAAGCACTTTAGATCTTCAAAGAAGCCCCTTGGAGAGATGCAAAGGGTAATTACATTGCAGATCTCATCATTTCCTGACTCCCCCAAAGGCCCAGCTATCATAATAGCCCCTCTCAATTCCCTCTTCTTTTTCTCTCCCCTGGCTTCTCCTTTGCTCTCTCAAAACTCCTGTTTGGGCATTGTAGGAGTTTCCCTATTTCATCTTAATAATTTAACTTTGCTCAGCACCAGTCTAAAATTACACTGATTATTTAGAGCAACGCAACAAAAATCCAGGCCTAGCAGCCTCCTGAGAGCAAAGCATCCTTTCTCCTCAGAGCAGGCTTGAGGAAAGGCTATAAATATTAAGCATTAATGTTATTATCCTTGTCAAAGAAAAAAAAAGAACTAATGATTTCCTGGATCCTCTCTGGGGATGACCTCAGTGCCTCCATCCCTTGATCATCTTACTACCATTTCCTCCCTAAAGTCTTCTCTGCTTAGCGTCAGGAACTGTCAGCTGTAAGTAATGGACCATGTACACAGATCCTATTCCTGCAATGAATGGAGACTATCTCCACTCCCACCCCCATGTCTCCACAGGGTGCTCAATGCCTGTGTGTCATCCTGAGAAATTTTCATCAGCTTGCTCAGAACTTGCCTGAGGAGAAGGGGGCCTGGAGTGGAACCATCCTTTAATGGGATTTTAATGTGATCTTCAGCAAACTAATCTTATTTAGATATCATAGGAAGCCATGTAATCTCATCTGGGCACTCTTATTTCCTACAGAAAAGGGAAAGCGCTGTAATTCATTTTCAGCAACAGGAACACTTTAATAAAATCTGCTTCCAAAGGTTAAATGATGAGACAAACAGCTGCAGCCCCAAGACCCTATATCCATTTCATTGATTGCGGCAAGCATGACAACAAAATGACCACTACAAAGGTTGTTTAAATAAAATTTATGCTAAGAGCTTATGTCACTGCCATAGCCCTCGATTTTTTGCCAGCGTTTTAAATGTTGGGGGAGAGCATGATGAAACAAGCTGGGGTCTGTAAGGATTAAGTCCCTAACATGATTCTGCCAGCTACACACCAGTTGCAACCTTGACTCTTTCTCAGCCTCAGTTTCTTTACTAAAAATGATGATACAATAGCCTGGATTCAGACACGTGGCCACCATAACAGGCTCATAAAATAGGTGCTCCTCCAAAACAATTTTTTTTTCATGGAAAGGCATTTTATTTTAAATATAGCAGTGTGTACATGTCAATCCCAAACTATATTTTAAAAATATTTTTCCAAGGCATGGTGAGAGAAGGGGCTGGAGACCACCATGGGGCAGAAGCACAAAGGAGGTGAACTGGGACAGCAATGCTTTGTCTCTCCATTAGCAACAAGAGCTCTGGGCCCAAGCATGTGAAACCCACTCTCCCCAGGAGGGGTTCCAGGAAATACAATCTTCTCCCTCTCACCCGGGGATGTTTTGACACCTCACAGATGGACTTCCTGGAAACCCACCTAATTACCACATGCTCAATCAGTCCTGCCTACTTCAAAAATCATTGGAAGATCTAGAGCATTACCACCCATCAAGCTGAACAAATTGCTGTACTGAATGTTTGTGTCCCCCCCTAAATTCACATGTTGAAACCTAATCTTCAATGTGATGGTATTTGGTGTTGGAGTCTTTGGGAGCTGATTAAGTCATAAAGGTGGAATCCTCATGAAGGGATTAGTGTCCTTATAAGGAGACCCCAGAAAGTTGGCTTTCCCCTTCTGCCATGTGAGACCACAGCAAGAAGACAGCTGCTTATAAAAACCAGAAAGTGGGATGTCTCCAGACACTGGATCTGCTGCTGCCTTGATTTTGGACTTCCCAGCCTCCAGAACTGTGAGAAATAAATTTCTGTTGTTTGTAAGTCACTCAGTCTATGGTGTTCTGTTATAGTAGCCCAAACGGACTAAGACAGTCTTTACTACAGCTCCCTCTTCTTTATGTGTATGTCTCTTGCCCAAAGTGTGAACCCCTTCAATTAGGGACTGTGTTTGTCCATTTGTCTACCCCAAGCAGCTAACATAGGACCTGGCACATAATAAATGTTTGTTGTTAATAAAGACTTTTGCTGAGTAAATGTTTGTTGAGTGAAAAGATGAGTCCATGCATCATGCTTCACAGCTAAAGACCTAGAGACTCCGTAGACATTACGTTCTTCAATTCTCACAAAAAAAAAAAAAAAAAACCCATGATATAAGTATTACTTCCTTCTTAGAAATTAACAAAACTAAAGTTCAAAAAAGATCATTTGTATAATATACATTTTGTAAATGGCCAGTTGGAATTTAAATCCTGTCTTCTCTGATTCCAAGGTCAACTTCTTTTCATTTTCTCATGATTTCTCACCAACTTATACGTAAACTATGAGTTAGAATTAATATAAATTGATTCAAAGCATAAACCATTGATTTTGTTAAAGTAAACATTACTTCTTAGACCCTTTCAACTTGACTAGATGACACAGAGTAAACAATAATCATTAAGACAGTACCCATTTGTTGACTCATGTCTACTGAGGTGTTTTCTCTCCTAGAACTTCATCTCCATTCTTCTAAGAAAAACCTTTCCCTAAGGGAGGGCCAACCCTTCGTAAGGTAATTAGGAGGCACCACCTACGTATATGGTAAGATTTGAAAGAAACTTCTACTTGTTTTCAAAATACCCCAACCGCTCTATCTTAGCCCAGGTCCCAGGAAACAGATTCTGATGTAAAGATTTTTATGTAGGAGGGCTGGTGGGAGTATATTCAGGAACAATACATGTAAAGGGAGTGAGGAATGGGTTGGGATAGAGGGAGGAGTTGAACCACAGTGCAATTTCTAAAGAGGCTTCGGGTGATTCTACAGGGAGTTTTGGAACTGTATAGCTCTTCGGAGTTATCCCCAATTAAGGTAAGGAAGTTAGACCTTTATACCCCAGCATCAGACAGTATTAGATGCAAGCAACTCCCTGAAAGGGGCATGAACTTGGTTGAGTCAGCTTCAAAAGGGCAAAGACAATGCCAGGAGAATGATGCAGATTAGAGCAATCAACAGCTGACATTCTCAGCAGCTATGGAATGAATGCATCCATCGTAAGTGGAGGGTGGAGTGGGACGGGGTTGGGGGGGGCATCTGGGCAGTGTAGTTTCCATTACGTCACTACGTTTGGATCTACTTGCTCCATCTGTTAGCTATTCCCACTTGGGTATAGCTTCTCCAGGACCCATGCTGGTCCTGTTTCTCAGGTAAATTTTAGGTGGAAGGTTTGTGGGATGAACGATATCACCTGCTGCTATACCTGCTCTCAAGGCCTTAAAGGATACTCATTGTCTCTCTTTTCTGCTACTCATTCTAGATTTCCATCTCCATCTGTTAGCACCTTGCTGGTTTAGATGGCTTACATAGTGGAATGTCTGAGACCTTCATCCTGAGAGGCCTGAGCCCCTAATCACTATGCCCTTCTCAAGCTCTGCACATATTCAGTTATGTCACGTTGGGCAAGAGATTATCAAGAGGACCACCCACATACAGTGGATCACCTGGGTGACAAACTATTTCTCTGTCCCTATTGTGAAACAGCAACCCCACCTTCTCCTGACCATCAGGATCAATGATCCCTGCCAACCAGAGACTCCCCCTGCTGGGCTCTTGACATGAGTAGCACAAGGTAGGTTGGTAGCAACACTAGATTAATACTTAATGGACCCTTACTGTCTCCCCTGATGGAGGCATTCCTTCTCTAAGAATCAAGACCTCTAGACTTACAAAGTGAGGAGACAAGAGGCACAAACTCCCCAAATGGGTCACCACTCCTTCTTCTACTCCATGTTTCTTGGACCCTTGTAACTATCTAACCAAGGTTGTTTATTTAGAATGTATACTGCGTCCCCCAGCTGATGTTACAACTGCACCTTCCAAAAACCATTCATCATCCTATCAAGCTGGCAGCCTCTAGGAAGTGTGCTATATGATATGGCCAGAGGATCTCATTATCACGTGCCCACTGCCTCACCTCCTTTGCTGTGGGACCCTTCATCTTGGATATTATGAAAATTCCGTTGTCATTGAATCACATCTTGTAGATCCTTGGATACTAGTGCTAGATGAGGCAATGGGTACAGAGAAAGAAAAATCCTACCCAGAATATTCGTTGACCTCACTCAGGACAAATTACTGTCCTTCAAGGGTGAAAGGGCTCCAGTGTAATCAATATACCACAAAATGGCAGTTGCTTTCCTCAAGGGATGGTTTTAGAGTAGGGGCTTAGGATCTGACTCTGTTGCAGGAAGGTTGAACACTCAGCAGCAGCACATTTATATCAACCTTGATAAGAGGAAGCCCACACTACCGGCCTTATGCACCGCTTCCATCCCTACCATCAGGGCACTCATTTGTGAACCCACTGCACCTGCACTGCAGTGTCTGATGACGGAGGCTGGCTGACATGAACTGTCCGGGACTATCTCTCTCTTTACCTATTTAGTGTCTCTCCCATGGTAGATGCTCACTGATGGGCATTAACATGGCTTACAAAGATCACCCTTTGTGCCCACCCCCCTATGTCCATTCACATAACTTCATGCTCCCAATCTTTCAATATTACTCATTCCAGACCCCTTACCAACTAGCCAAGACATTTATCAATGGCTATGAGTTTATGCATGTTCTTACCTAGGGCCAATTTTATTTCCAAAAAAAGTGGATAATTGATTACAGCACCCAAATCTTTGCCCCTGAAAAGTTCTCCCAGTGTTGTTGTCTTTTAAGGAAAGCCTTGAATGGGGCTGAAGTGTAGCATTAGTTCATTTTCAGTGTACATCTTTTGCCCCTAGGGACACCACGTTCTATTAACTATCTCTAGAACTCTCTGTGGCTTGTGCCCAAGGCTGCCATTCCAACCTTGCCACTCATTAAAATTTTACCCATTTTGCTTCTGATTAAGTGTCACCAGCCAGCCTCTATTATTTCAAGATCTGATCATCCCTACTGCAACAAGGGAGCATGGCTCTGTGACAGCACCTCCTACCCTCAGCCCTAGTTTAATCTCGGTGCTGCTGGGTCCCCTCTCACCAGGTCGTCTCAATTGCTTTGGTAAACGGAGTGTCCTGCAGACCCTCCTAAAGAACAGTCAGCTTTTCTCCTTTTCATAGCATATCCACAGAAACACGCCTCATTTTCTAAGCATTTTGTGCCTTTCTTCTATTGTCTGCCACAGCAGTTGTGGTGTTTCTACTTCTCATTGCTTTCTCTAAGCTTCCAAGAGTCATTCCAGCAGCTTGTTAGCACAGTCTCCCAGAGTCCTTTTCTGTATCATGGGAGAGTTGAATCCTGTATCACAGGAGAGGGGTCTCATTTTCATCAATTCTCCTTTAGCCATCTTTGTTTTATCACTACTTGATTCAGCACCTTCAGGATCCAATCCCATAAATGCTATCCCAGCTCTGCAGGTATGTAATGGCTTGGTCCTGCAGTGCCTTTGGCATAGGGTTTGTTTTTCCCTCAGCAGACTCAGAACCTGATGTGCCAAGTTATGTCGTGATTTGACAATATTTATAGGTCTGGTGGCCAAGAGAGGGGAGTTAAGTTTCATCATAAGGTCAGCACATGGTGTCTTGCAGGCAGAGATTTCTGCATTGTCTTCAAGCAAGGGAGGAAAAACTGATATTCCAAAGGAAGGAGTTTGCCCTTTCTGCAAGCCAGAGGGTACAGGGAGAGAGACGATTTCAAACATCTTGAATGTGCTGACACAGATGTCACTGTCCCAAGACTTCAAGTCCCACTCTATCCAAACTAGAGTGCTGTCTTTGTCACAGAAGACTTGCTGAGGCTTAGAATTTAACCTTCTCTGGACTTCAACAACCCTGGGCCTGATCCTCAGCTAAACATTTTTAGTGACTTGAGCTAGAATTCCTGTAAGGGTAGACACACTGAATTGTCCAGTTGATCTCTGTACCAAATTTATGTAAATAAGATTTATTTATTTATTTTTCAAATTACCAAAGTGGAAGGACATATTTATTTTTAGCAAGTTTGGAAACTTTTGAAAAATATAAAGAATAAAATTAATCTCAGGTTTCTCTGCTCTCCAGCTGCAAAAGACTTAGAGTCTCTTTTATGCTACCAAGGAGGTTTTCTCACTGTCACAGTTTACCCTAAATTGGTGATGAATCACCTTCAGCCTTTTGTTATGTCTCTCCAATACACCAATAGCACTTAGCAACAGTCATCTGATTACATATTCTTTAGATTCACTACTTCCCCTCTACCTTCCAAACATCTGAGATATTGTACCTTCCAGTGAAACCCTATCCCAGCTTTGAGGATTGTACCTACTACATACCTTGGGGTCCTCCTTGCCAGCCAGCCAGTGGGGGATCTAGTTCCAAAATCTCATTTGAGAGACTGCTCCCTAGGATCACTTCTGGTACACACAGTCTTAGGTCCATGATTTACATACAGCAGTTTGATGGAGGAGTGTGCTTAGCAACAAAACCTCTGAGGAAATGAAGGAAGCCAGTTGAGCAGAGAGAAGCTGAGCTACAATGCATCAGAAACACCAATCACAACCACGCCCATAGGGAGCTCTGCCATTAGGAGGGCCTTTCAGAGTTGTCCCCAAATGTGACAAAGGGAACTGAGCTTTGTATCCCTGCATCACCATTCATTGAATATGGCTGGTGTGCACCTTTGGGCAAGGCAACCCCTGTGATTCCTGGAAAGGGATGCACTGTGAGCCATCAGCAGCCAACCCTGAGCAGCTGGGGGACTGAGAACCTCTGTGCAGAAGTGGGGACCTGGGTCCTGCCCCATGAAATCCATCACACCTTCCTTTGAATTAAGGCATCAAGGGATATTTTTCATGTGCAAAAGATAGTAAAACAGGTTTGCTAATTCATAACTATTAACGTGCTAGATCATAGCAGTTTATGGGATTAAACTCAGCAAAGAGCAAAGGGGTAAGAAATAGAAGCTAAGTCTGGCAAATATTGATGAGACCAGAGATAAGAACATTGTGGGCTTTGCACGATCCTGTTTAGGGTCCTGCAGCTTGGACAGCCCCATAGCCATGGAATAGCAGAAGACTTCAAGGCTCCCAGAAAGGAGAAGGCAAGAAGGAATGAGAGGCACAAGCCCCTTAGATACCCTCATCCACAAGAAGGCAGACAGAAGAAGCAAGAAGAACTACAAACCTGCAGCCTGTGGAACAAAAACCACATTCACAGAAAGATAGACAAAATGAAAAGGCAGAGGACTATGTACAGATGAAGGAACAAGATAAACCCAAGAAAAACAATGAAAGGAAGTGGAGATAGGCAACATTCCAGAAAAAGAATTTGGAATAATGATAGTGAAGCTTATCTTTTGAAAAAAGAAAGGAGGCAAAGATAGAGAAGATGCAAGAAATGTTTAACAAGAAGAAGTAAAGAACAAAAAACTAGAAGAATTAAAGAACAAACAAACAGAAATGAACAGTACAATAACTGAAATGAAAAATAAATTAGAAGAAATCAATAGCAGAATAACTGAGGGAGAAGAATGGATAAGTAACTTGGAAGACAGAATGGTGGAATTCATTGCTGTGGAATAGAATAAAGAAAAAAGAATGAAAAGAAATGAAGACAGCCTAAGTGACCTCTGGGACAACATTAAACGCACAAACATTCACATTATAAGGGTAGTTTATAGCAATACAATCCTACCTCAAGAAACAAGAAATGGCTTCCCTGCTGGCACAGTGGTTAAGAAGACACCTGCCAATGCAGGGGACATGGGTTCAAGCCCTGGTTTGGGAAGATCCAACATGCCACAGAGCAACTAAGTATGTGAGCCAAATCTACTGAGCCTGTGCTCTAGAGCCCATGAGCCACAACTCTGAAGCTTGCATTCCAAGAGACTGTGTTCCATAACAAGGGAAGCCACCACAAGGAGAAGCCTGTGCACCACAAAAAAGAGTACCCCCCACTGACTGAAACTAGAGAAAAAGTCCACATGCATTAATGAAGACTCAATGCAGCCAATATATATATATATATATATATATATATATATATATATATATATATATATCTCCACATCAGAAAGAAAAAACGAAAACAAACAGGAAAATTCTCAAAAAAAAAAACCACAATCGAATCTTGCACCTAAAGAAACTAGAGAATGAAGAACAGACAAAACCCAAAGTTAGTAGAAGGAAAGAAATCATAAAGATCAGAGCAGGAATGAATGAAATAGAAACAAAGAAAACAATAACAAAGATCAATAAAACTAAAAGCTGGTTCTTTAGGAAGATAAACAAGATTGATAAACCTTTAGCCAGACTCATCAAGAAAAAAGAGGGAGAGGACTCAAATCAGGAAAATTAGAAATGAAAAAGGGGAAGTAACAACGGACACCACAGAAATACAAAGCACCATAAGAGACAAGCAACTCTATGCCAATAAAATGGACAACCTGGAAGAAATGGACAAATTCTTAGAAAAGTACAACCTTCCAAGATTGACCCAGGAATAAATAGAAAATATGAACAAATGAATCACAAGTAATGAAATTGAAGCTGTGATTAAAAATCTTCCAACAAACAAAAGTAGAGGACCAGATGACTTCACAGGTGAATTCTATCAAACATTTAGTGAAGAGCTAACACCCATCCTGCTCAAACTCTTCCAAAAAAATGCAGAAAAAGGAACACTCCCAAACTCACTCTATGAGGCCACCATCACCTTGATACCAAAACTAGACAAAAATACTACAAAAAAAAGAAAATTACAGACCAATATCACTGATGAATATAGATGCAAAAATCCTCAACAAGATACTAGCAAACAGAATCCAACAACACATTAAAAGAATCGTACACCATGATCAAGTGGGATTTATCCCAGGGACGCAAGGATTCTTCAATATATGCAAATCAATCAATGTGATAGACTATTAGCAAATTGAAGAATTAAAAACCATATGATCGTGGTTGAGAGTCCGCCCGCTGATGCAGGGGACACGGGTTCATGCCCCGGTCCGGGAGGATACCACATGCCGTGGAGCGGCTGGGCCCGTGAGCCATGGCCGCTGAGCCTGAGCATCCGGAGCCTGTGCTCTGCAACAGGAGAGGCCACAACAGTGAGAGGCCCGTGTACCGCAAAACAAAAACAAAAACAAACAAAAAAAAAACATATGATCATCTCCATAGATGCAGAAAAAGCTTTTGAAAAAATTCAACACCAATTTATGATTAAAAAAAAAAAACTCTCCAGAAAGTGGACAGAGAGGGTGCCTACCTCAACCTAATAAAGGCCATATATGACAAAACCCACAGAAAACATCATTCTCAATGGTGAAAAACTGAAAGCATTTACTCTAAGATCAGAAACAAGACAAAGATGTCCACTCTCACCACTACTATTCAACATAGTTTTGGAAGTCCTAGCCACAGCAATCAGAGAAGAAAAAGAAATAAAAAGAATCCAGATTGGAAAAGAAAAAGTAAAACTGTCACTGTTTACAGATGACATGATACTATACATAGATAATCCTAAAGATGCCACCAGACAACTACTAGAGCTAATCAATGAAGTTGGTAAATTTGCAGGACACAAAATTAATGCACAGAAATCTCTTGTATTCCTATACACTAACAACGAAAGATCAGAAAGAAAAACTAAGGAAACACTCCCATTTACCATTGCAACAAAAAGAATAAAATACCTAGGAGTAAACCTATCAAAGGAGACAAAAGACCTGTACTCAGAAAACTATATGACACTGATGAAAGAAACCAAAGATGACACAAACAGATGAAGAGATACACCATGTTCTTGGATTGGAAGAATTAATATTGTGAAAATGACTATACTACCCAAAGCAATCTACAGATTCAATGTAATCCATATCAAATTACCAATGGCATTTTTTAAGGAACTAGAACAAAAAATCTTAAAATTTGTATGGAGACACAAAAGACCCCAAATAGCCAAAGCAATCTTGAGGGAAAAAAGCAGAGCTGGAGGAATCAGACTCACTGACTTCAGACTATATTACAAAGCTACAGTCACCAGGACAATATGATACTGGCAAAAAAACAAAAATATAGATCAGTGGAACAGAATAGAAAGCCCAGATATAAACCCATGCACATATGGTCAACTAATCTATGACAAAGGAGGGAAGGATACACAATGGAGAAAAGACAGTCTCTTCAATAAGAGACTGTCTTTTCCCAGCAAAGTGCTGGGAAAACTGGACAGCTACATGTAAAAGAATGAAATTAGAACACTCCCTCACACCATACACAAAAATATACTCAAAATGGATTAGAGACCTAAATGTAAGACCAGACACTATAAAACTCTTAGAGGAATACATAGGAAGAACACTCTTTGACATAAATCACAGAAAGATTTTTTTTTGATCTACCTCCTAGAGTAATGGAAATAAAAACAAAAATAAATAAATGGGACCTAATGAAACTTAAATGCTTTTGCACAGCAAAGGAAGCTATAAACAAGATGAAAAGACAACCCTCAGAATGGGTGAAAATATTTGCAAACCAATCAACATACAAAGGATTAATCTCCAAAATATACAAGCAGCTCATGCAGCTCAATGTTAAAAAAAAAAAAACAATAAAAAAATGGACAGAAGACATAAATAGACATTTCTCCAAAAACATACAGATTGCCAAGAGGCACATGAATAGCTGATCAACATCACTAATTATTAGAGAAATGCAAATCAAAATTACAATGCCATATCACCTCACACCAGGCAGAATAGGCATCATCAGAAAATCTACAAATGCTGGAGGGGGTGTGGAGAAAAGGGAACCCTCTTGTACTGTTGGTGGGAATGTAAACTGATGCAGCCACTATGGAGAACAGTATGGATGTTCCTTAAAAAAACTAAAACTAGAATTACCATATGACCCAGCAATCCCACCACTGGGTGTATACCCAGAGAAAACCATAATTCAAAAAGGCACATGCACCCCAATGTTCATTGAAGCACCGTTTACAATAGCCAGGTCATGGAAACAACCTAAATGCCCATCAACATATGAATGGATACAGAAGGTGAGGTACATACACACAATGGACTATTACTCAGCCATAAAAAGGAACGAAATCGGGTCATTTGTAGAGACATGGATGGACCTAGAGACTGTCATACATAGTGAAGTAAGTCAGAAAGAGAAAAACAAATATGGTATATTAATGCATATATGTGAAACTTAGAAAAATGATACAGATGAACCAGTTTTCAAGGCAGAAATGGAGACACAGATGTAGAGAACAAATGTATGGACACCAAAGGGGGAAAGTGAAAGGGGGGTGGGTGGTGGTGGTAGGATGAATTGGGAGATTGGGATTGACATATATACACTAATAGGTATAAAATGGATAAGTAATAAGAACCTGCTGCATAAAAAAATCAAGTTCAAAAAATAAAGAAAGAAAGAAGGAATGATAGAGAGAAACAGAGAAGGGAAGGCAAGCTTCCCAGAATGGAATGCTTTACAACAGACTTTCAGTCTTTCATCATAGGTAACCTCTCCTCAACTGTGGGGAAAAAACCAATATGAATATCCATGAATTCAATCCTCTCCCTCAAAGAGAAGAAAGAACATGTTTCTTTCAGACAAAGGTACTTATATGACCTTCCCCCCAGATTTTCTGTGTCCAATCTTACTTCAGGTAAACATTTCTTGATTTTTAATATTTTTATGTGGTTCTGTCATTCTTTCCATCTGTCCTTAAATCATTTTTGAGATCCCAGGAAGTGCCAGGCTCACCCCTGCACTGGGCATGCAGGGACAGAGTTGCTACCCCCAAGGGCCTCACCGCTTAGGGGGAAAAACTACCTGTGAACAAATACAGTACAGCTGGTTGTAAGTGCTCTACTGGGCAAACACACAGCACCTTGGGAGTGGAGAGGAAGAGCAGCCCGGATAGCTGCACAAGGTGATTTAGGAAACGTCACTGAGACATCTTGAATGTGTTGACTAAACCAACCAAGTTCACAAAATAGTTTTGTCATCTCATCTTCTGTTTTATCTTCCACTCTGTCACTTTGAGCCACTTTGAGCCACTTCAAGAACTACTATGCTTCAGATGCTGTCTCTGAATTTTTATTCCCAATATGGGAACAAGAACTTTTGAAAAGTACAATAAACTTTGTCATATACAAATACTCTTTACATAAAATTCTAATATAAATGGCTTACCTCTGTGTATATTTCTACAATGACAATAATTTTTAGTTAGTTATTTAGTTCAACTCAAACATCAGATATCTCAAGTTGAGAAAATGAGAGAGAAAGAGGGAGAGAGAGAGTGAAAAAGAAAGAGAAAGAGCACTAGAAATGTGAAATGAAAATTGAGGAAAGTAAAATGCATATCAATGATAGAGTAGAAATTTTTATATTATAGCCTTGGAATAATTGGAAGAAATTAACCTTGAACCATAGAGTTTCACTCCTACACTTTTTAGATTGGCTAGAGTTAAAATACACATTAGGTTAGGACCTAACAGAGCCAGGTTCATGTGTTCTAATACATTCAAATGCATTCTGCAATGAAAGTTGAGGAAAGTGTTTTGGAAATTTGTAAATATGTTATTCAAAGGATAAGGTTTCCGTTATCACTTAAGAAGCCAATCATCTGCAAGTAACAGGGATTAGACCACAATGATTCTAACAAATAAGGGTTTCTTCTCCTCTTAGCACATGGGTATAAGTTGACTGCTGCAGCCTCCCTCATCCTGTCCTTACTCACAGCCAAAGGAGAGAAGCAAAGTGCTGTACTAGCCAACCCATTCCTATTATATTTTCAGAAAAGCAAATGATTCCCCAGAAGTGCCTTCAGCAGTATTCTGTGTAAGTTTGTGGCCAGAAATGGGTCCCACGGCCATCTATAACTGCAAAGAAGACTTAGGTAAAGAAATATTTCTGTGTCCAGCCTTTATATTGAGAAGTACCAAGGTAGAGTGGGTTGGGGGGAGCCAATTAACAGTACTAGCCACAGTTTTCATGAGTGAAATTAAGCCATATAACATTAGGGTAAAATTTTGAGAAATATCTGTTCAATCATGACAGCTAAGATATTTAAATAAAGGTTATAAAACATTTTCTATCTGATACATTCAAGTTACTGAACACCTCTGGGGATACAGTGGGATCTTAGAGTATGGAACTTATAGGAAGGACCATACACACACAAAAAATTACCCATTCGATGGATCTATATATTATCCTAAAACAAAAATTAGGTAGCTCCATGCTAAAATTTCTAAAGAGCGGGTCCTAAAAAGTTTCTAGAGGAATACAGAAAACAAATGGAATTAATTGTACATAATCAAATAATGTCACTTGTACAAGACTTTCTCTCTGGTCGTTAGACTCTATCTGAATGTAATGGAAGTCTGTAGGTATTAAGTTTAAGCCTTATAAGATAAACTTATTCTTGTGTTGCATTCAAATTTAGCTTAGAATACAATATTTTAATTGTAAGAAGAATGACTGGCTTTTAGCAATATACACTGAAAAAACTGATGAGTTGACAGGTGACTAAGCTGTCCCATTGCCTCTCTGCTGCTCTTCCTGAAAACCATGACCACACACAGTTTGCCCCCATGAAAGTGAAGCTCCCTCCAGGAGGCTCCAGGAAGTTTTCCCCATGATGCTCTTCAGACCAGCCTTAAATGGCAAGATGCATGCTCAGGTCTACGCAGTTGCCATCATACCTGCTAGAATCTGCAGCCAGAACTATTGTTCTTCTCTAACTGAATGGGGCTGACTGACCACAGAAACTCAACAGATGCCAAGATGATGCTAACCCATTTCCCTCCATCATCAGGATTTGCATACTTTGTCTGTATCTGTGAGAACTATAACATTTACCCTTCCCTGGACAAGGGACCCCCATTTTCTTCCCTTCTCCACCTCTAAGGAAATTGAGAGCAACATTAAAGCTTTCTTTTGTTTACTCAGTAATGCCCCAGCTTGTTTAGAGATGCACTTCTCGTATTTTCTGTGGATATGGATGGATTTTTTGTTTACTTGTTTCAAATCCACCTTGGACTGATACATAGTCTTACTAAACATGACTAAACACAGGACATGATAGGAACTCATCAACATCCAAACTAGTGTACATCCTACTCAATAAGACAAGTCCACTGGTCATGCACTTTGATATCACAGCAACATTGGATCACTGTGACAGTTTCTAAGTAATCTTAATTTCTGTACTCATCTCATGGGAATGAAAAGTTTACACAATGGTCCTTGGACACATTTAGAGTAGCACTGGTTTAGATAAAAGGCACCTGCTCTTACTTTCTCTTTGGAACTAACATTTAGTGTTTAACTACATAATAGTATCAAGATTATTGACATTCTCTTAATTTTGTCTGTGGAATCCATTCTTTCATTTTATGAACACTAAAATATTTATGAAGCTTTTCCTCCTAAAATTCCTACGGTTTCCACCTTCTAATTCTCTTACTCAAGTGTAACCCTTGATGGTGGCAAAAGCCTCATCTAGTTCTACCTACACAGAGAATATTCTGGAATCATGATTAACCACTAATCTGCTGGGACTCCCTACTAGCTAAATGCTTCCAAAGGGGAAAAGAATCCTTACATTAGACAACGTGTTGATACAAGCCAAAGGCTGATTGAACATTATGGGTGTATGAATCAATTCATACAGCTGTAAAACGTATTCTGATTCATGCTCTGTGGATAATTTGCAATTGAAAATCCATTAATAGCATAATTGCAGATGAGTAATGCTAAGATGTACTGACCAGGTATGTCAAAATAAGTATGTGAAATGCATTCTAAAAGTGAGGTAAGATACTCCCCATAAGCTGTCCAATTTTTTCTCCCCTCTACTAAAAACTAATTGAAAATGATTTAGATTGTTCTGAGACAAATATGTTGACAGGGACACTAATAAGATGAATGAAAGTAGAGAGAGGAGTATTTGGCAAAACACCAGGAGCTTAAAAAAATGTGAATTTGCAGACTGCAAACAAATATCCAATACATTTCAGAGGTGATTTCAACTTGGACTCAAAAATCAGTAGAAACATAATGAAATGCTGATGTGTCAATAACAAGTTAAGCAAGAGAAATGGACAAGAATAACAGTGTCACATTACCAGAATTCGAATTCATTCAAAAGATACTGAGCTAAATTTTGTTTTCCTTCCAAAGTGCCTTATATAATTAGAATGAGGGTATGTTTTCCATGTCTGCAAGCATGATTGTTCTCTAGTGATCCAATCTAAGGAAAAAAGATGCTGGTTAAAACTGAAATATTGTGCATTAGGGAAGTGACATTCATACTGCTATTTTCGTTTCAATTCATTCTGTAAGACCTACCATTCTGGGGATCTGATTTTCACACCATAATATGAATATTCAAAATGCTACTTTACATAACACATATGGTTTGGATATGAGTGATTTCTCCCCAGACTGGAGGAATTTCTCTCAAACAAATCTATGTGTGTTCTTTTAGATATTTTTATTTAAAAATAAAGTCTAGAAGGAATTTTTTTAAGTAACCCAGGAAAAATATTTGAACTAGATATAAACAACATTTCTTCACTCAGATTTAAAAAAGAGCCAACTTAATTTTTTCCCTAACTTTGGACAGTAATTCACTTAAAATCCAAAATCATTAAAAGAAAAATAAAGCTCAGATGTTGACATTAAGATTTGGAGATAAAAACACAGAAATGAAAATAAAAGTAAAAATGACAAGAGCCATTAATATAAATCCTATGGGCAGGATATAATATGTTATTGAAATAATGCTAAATATTCAGTTAATTAACTGGTATGCTCAGAGCAAGAGAGAGTCCAGTTAACTTAAATTTTCTAGATAATTGAAACTTTCCTTAATTTTTTTCCATTTTTTTGTGCCCACCTCTTAAAGTACCTTGAAATCATAACTGAATATTAACTCAAATTGTACTGAGATAGAAAAGTAAAAGATTTGGGTTGAGCATGATGCTTTTCCACAGGGTCATACCTGTGTATGTTTAAAGCTATCACATTACACAGTATGAAATTTTCCAGGAAGGTCAGGTAGGAAAAGCCTACCACTTACTTCATGCTTATGATGTGCTTGGGTACCCTGACAGGTGCTTTCATACTTTAATTCATTTATAATCCCAGATAATCTTTGAGAGAGAAATTATTCCCATTTTACAAATAAGAAAGTCAAAGCTCAGAGAGGTTAGTGAACTTTCCCCAAAATCACACAGTGAGTAATAGGCAAGATTGAGATTCTAACACAGGCCTGTCTGACTCCAAATCCATGCTCTTTCCATCATGCCACTGTAACCGAGGTTCTATACCTAGTTCTACCATGATTGCGCTGTAACACCTGAGACCATATTTTTCACCTCTATTGGCCTTAGTTTATGAATCTCTAAAATTAGAGGTTTCCTATCTGTGGCAGAAACTACTAGCTGTCCCTCATTTTTTTTTATTGTATTAGGACTCCAATTTTCAGCTAGGCACGTGGCATAAATGCTATATTTCCCATGTTACCTTGCACCTAGGCATGGCCATGTGACTAAGACAAATGACTAATTACCAATGTGATGTGAGCAGAAATGATAAGTACAACTTCTGGTCACATTCTTAAAGGAACTGGCCATGCCCTTATTGGTCACTTCTCTCCTTCTTGAGAGCTGGAATGCAGAGATGATGGCAAGAAATGTTGGACTTTATGGACAAGCACAACATTCTAGATTTGGTAGAACAGGAAAAGAGGAGAGACCTGGGTGCCTGAGAGCATAGAATGCCAAAGCTCTCCATGTTGCTTACCTGGAGAACAACATGTGAGGGAGAAACATCTCTGTCTTGTTTAAGCTATCGTTTCGCCTCTTTATTACATCTGACTCTAATCCTAACTAGGACTGGTCTCCTCCAACTCTAGATCATATAATTGCAATTTTTTCATAGCAGTTTTTTTATGAACAGGAAATATAGTATGTTTGATAATTGAATAAGTGAGCAAGAATTACTCTTGTTGGGTGTGGAGATCATTTGATTCTTCCCCTAAAAGTGGCAAATAGAAATAAAATTTTGTAGTTTACTTTCATTTAATCAAGATTTTTCTCTACAATTTTATACAAATTTCTGCAAAGAAAGAATGATCAATTTTCTGTTGTCTGTAAAGGGAGCTTTTTCAAATGATTAAGTAATCTAATTACCGAACACTTTCTTATGGGTCATTTATTGAAAACCTCAGAAAGGGCAAGGATTTTAGATACGGTCAGTCATATTGGAGCCAGAACCAGGAGGAACATGTAAATCAAAAATTTTAGGCTACATCTGATGGTTTTATTCCAAATATATTGTATCTAAGTAAAAAAATCCCTGCTCCAGTTATTCCATATATGTGAATTTAAGACATACACAAACACACATACCATGAGGAAATAAAACATTTCATAACCAAAACTCCAAAGCAAGACTTAAGGATCTAACTGGAAAGCAAAGCAAATCAATCTTTTGTAAGGGAGCTGCGAAAATAAGGAGAACAGGATGCAGTAGGGGGAGGATGGTTAAATTACAAGTGCAGCGCAGCATTTGATTTGACCAAGATGAGATTTGGAACAGTTGTATGATTGCAACTGAGTTCTCAAAGACAGAGAAGATTGAGCTGGAAATCATGCCAAGAAGAAATGATTGTCTTCCTTCTGTTGGCAGAAGAAATTCCAGGAGGGAATAAATTTCCCACAAAGCATAACTTGAACAAAACCATCAGTCAAGGTAAATGCAGAGCAAAATCCAAACTCAACAGCTCTATTGAAGCAGACTGGCTCTGCCACCTTATTTGGCTATAAGCTACAGCTCCAAGAATTGAGGAAGTATTTTGTATTAACAGTAGAACAGATTGACAGCCCACTTCTCTGTAGGGGAGCTAAACCCTCACATTTTCGTAATGCCATTGTCAAGATGATTATTCATTCATTAATTCAATAAGTATTTACTGAGTAACTACCCTATGCTATGTGCTGTTCTGGAAGGTGGAGATACAGCAGGAAGCAAAACAGTCATGATCACTGTTCTTGTGAAACTTACATTATTGGGAGGAGGGAAGGACAGATAATAAACAAATAAGGAATATGTCAGGTGCCAATAAGTACGATGAAAAAAGTTTAGCAGAGAAGAAAAATAAGAACATATTTTAAAGGCACAGTGGGGTTTCTTATAAGGTGGTAAGAGAAGGCCGACCTAAAAGACAACATTGAAGCAATAACTGCATAAAGATATTTGGGGTAATGATGCATTGGGAAGTTCCAAGGCCCTAAAGCTGTAGCATGCCTGCTGTGTTCAAAGAATAGCAAGATGGCCAGAGCACATGGAGCTGAGTGAAGAAGGTGGAGAAGGAGGAGAGGTAAGAAGTGAAGCCAGATAATTAAGGATGTTGAAGGCTCAGGGTAAGGAATTGGACACCACTCTGATAGGAAAAAATTGGATGGCTTTGAACAGAGAAAAAAAAAAAAACATGATCCCCTTTATTTTCCAGCAGGACTCCTCTGGCTATTGAGTGGAAAATAAAGTAGATGGACAATGGTGGAAACAAGAAGACCAGTTAGGGGCTACCACCACAAGCCAGGTGGAAGGTGACAACAAATGAAATGGTGGCAATAGGAGTCAATGAGGTGAGCATGGCTGGACTCCCAACAGATTTCCTAAATAAAGCTAACTCTATATTGCATTATGACAGAAAGAAAACTACAAGGTTCTTTCTTGGTCTGAGTACCCAGTAGGTACAAAGTTGCTGTATGTTGAGATGGGAAAGTTGGTGAGGGAATCATATGTTCAGGTTTAGATTTGTTATGTTTGAGATAGTTATTGGACACCTGGTAGAGAAATAAAGCAGGTAACCAAATGTCCAATTTTGGAATTTAGAGGAAAGATTAGGACTAGAGAGATAACTTAGGGAATGAGGATTGTATATCTAGTGGATGAGAACACCTGGGAAGCTAGTACAGATCGAGAAAAGAAGTAGTTTGAAGACGTGAGTTTGAGAAGTCATAATAATGATGAATGGGCAGAGACTTCTAGTTGCCTTTCCAATACCATTTTACCCTTCTTCCTAATAAAAGAACCTTGATGTTATTGAAAAGCTGCAATGTGGGCTTCCCTGGTGGTGCAGCGGTTAAGAATCCTCCTGCCAATGCAGGGGACACGGGTTCAAGCCCTGGTCTGGGAAGATCCCACATGCCATGGAGCAGCTAAGCTAGTGCACCACAACTACTGAGCCTGAGCTCTAGAGCCTGCGAGCCATAACTACTGAGCCAACGCACCACAGTTTCTGAAGCCTACTTGCCTAGAGCCCGTGCTCCACAACAAGAGAAGCCACTGCAATGAGAAGCCCACACATCGCAACAAAGAGTAGCCCCCGCTCGACACAACTAAAGAAAGCCCGTGCACAGCAACGAAGAGCCAACACAGCCAAAAATAAATTTTTAAAAAAAGCTGCAATGTTCCAAGCTTAAAAAAAAAAAAACAAAAAACCTACATTTCCTAGAATTTCCTTGCAGAAAGGTAGAGTGTATTAAGGTAACCTTGCAAAGGATGTTGACTCAGCTTGAAAGTGTGCCCTTTTATACTTCCTCTTTCCTTTTCTTTCTGCCTAGAAGTGTTTATGATGACCAGCACTGCAATAGCCATTTTAATTCCATGAGGAAACATGGAGAAAAGAAGCTATGTGCTAGGGAAAATGGGGCAGATAGAAGGAAGCTGGGACACTGGTGACACATGAGCCACCTTACCAGCCTGGACTGTCTACCTGTGGCACTCAAGTCACATGAGAGAGAGAAACACATACCTTGTTTAAGCCACTATTTTTCTGAAATCTCTTATTAGCAGCCAAACATAAACTCTAACTGATGCAAGGATGGACCAACAAAGGAGCTTGAGAATTAACCAAGTGTAGCAGAATAGAAAGAGAGTGGGTCCTAGAGGCTTAGTGTTTTCAAGAGGGAAACTGGGTCAGATCCTGCTAATAGGCTGAGTAAAAGGGGGACCAAGAAATGGCCACTGGATTTTGTGACACCGAGGCCATTGATGAGCTTGACAAGAATGACCTTGTTGAGAAATGATAGCAAAAGTCTGAACAGAGTAGGTTTAAGAAAAAATAAGAGTGGAGGAAGTGGGCATAAATAACTCTTGGGATTGGCCATCATGGAAGGAAAAATGTGGGGTATTACATGGAGGAGGTATGTGGGATTCAGAGAAGGTTAATTTTAAGTTTACAGAGTTTTAGATTATGATGGGAATGCTACGGTAGAAAGTGAGAAAAGGTGATGCAGGAAAGGAGCAAGGACAACCAGTGGAGTGGTGTCCTTGATGAGGTGAGAAGGGTGGACCCATAGTCCAAGCCCATGCTTGGTGATGAGGCTCATTCTCCCTTCTCCCTCTCTTTCAGTTGCTTACTTTTTATACCTCTGATATACAAGCTAAGCATATGCTCATCACTGTCTTTTCAGGACATCCACTGTGCCAACAATTACACCCTAGATCCACAAAGTTTAGCAGACAAAGTGAGACAGGGAAAAATATGAGTCTGAAGTCAGAGAGACCCGGGTTTGAATGCCTGCTCTGTGTCCTGAGATGAGTTCTTAACCTCCTCATGCTTTCTCCTCTTTATAACTCTGCCTGTTGGAGTTGCTGAGAGAAAGAAATGATACATGTACAAAAGCACATGGTATGTTGTCCTGCAAGGTTAACTATTACAATTATCAATTACTCTCCTTCACATGCATTTTTAACTACATACCTTCTAGGCACAGTGCGTAGTGAGGCAGGAGGAAAAGTGGGGAAGAACATTACTGCCTATGAACACGTGATGTTCCCATGTACCAAAGAGAGTCTTTTATGGCTTCATGATTTTTTCTAGTGATCTGGTCAGATAAAAAAAACTTTGGTTCTTTCCCTATTCGATTTTAGAGAAAACTAGAGCGGGGACTTTGCCCTTTTAAATGTTTCATTAAGCAAGATAAGTGCCTGCCTTACACAACCTCTGTAATAACTGCCATGGCACTTGTGATGGGAGAAGATTCCACCCTACCTGAGCACAGTTGAATCTATGTTCTTTCCCAGGGCAAAGACCCACCTGATACATTCATCACCCAAACCTGTGGCAAGTGATTTTCTCTGCCTTTATCTTGTCACCTCCCAGCCCTGCACCACCATATGGTCTATTACATGAAAATTATTAACAGATTTTCTGCCATGGGTAAAAAACATATTCTCCACTAGATACAGCAAAGTCCCTGTAACTTTCTCCCAGGGGAATGAACCTAGAATTGTAAGTGACTCAGTGGGATAGGTAGAGGAGAAAGCCATTATGCTGATGGGTCTATAATTTGCGGTTTCTATTGGCATAAAGAAAAATATAGTCAGTTTGCTATTTTTCCTAGACAAAGTGGAGGTCAGAGGACTGCATTCAGAAATAATCTACATGTCTATATCAGAGGCCTTGCACATGTGATCTCTCTTTCTGGAATGCCCTCTCTTACCTATTCACCTAGGTATATTCAACTCTTGCTACAATACTGTGTCACCTGCTCCAAGTAATGAAGACATCATCTGTACTCTCTCACTTGGCCAAGTGAACAGTCTCCCTGTGATTTCCAAAGCTCCCAGGGCTTATCACTATCAAAGCATTTATCACACTGCATTATAATTTTGCATTTACTTTTCTATTTCACACACACACACACACCATATTTCCCTGATGGTTATTTTAATTGCTGAAATTTCAGTGCTTAGCACACAGTAAATATTCAGTAAATTGTTGGTGAATTAATCTAAAATTCACTAAAATTTCTTTTAAAGAAGAAGCTTAAAATGACACTGTCGGGCCTCCCTGGTGGCGCAAGTGGTTGGGAGTCCGCCTGCCGATGCGGGGGATACGGGTTCGTGCCCCGGTCTGGGAGGATCCCATATGCCGCGGAGCGGCTGGGCCCGTGGGCCATGGCCGCTGAGCCTGCGCGTCCGGAGCCTGCGCGTCCGGAGCCTGTGCTCCGCAATGGGGGAGGCCACAGCAGTGAGAGGCCCGCATAGCGCAAAAAAAAAAAAAAAAAAAAAAAAAAAAATGACACTGTCAACATCCAAGAATTTTCTCAATTGTTAAATACATTTGAAATAAGTATACTTTATAAAACACACACACACACACACACACACATGAACACACACCAAAATACACCAAAATGGTACAGTGTCTCTGGGAGGTAGAGTTATTTCCTTTATTTCTTTGATTTTTGTTGAATTTACCTAAAGTTAAACAATAAATATATTACTCTCTTTTTTTCAATAATAATAAATTTAAGGTATTTTGTTCTATTTAATGATGACAACAAGCTACTAACTGACTGACCACTAGTAAGATACCTGCTTGGAGACATATTGTCTAGTAACTGTATGGCTTTTTCCAATTTCCTCAACCTTTTGGAGACTCTGTTTCATTCATAAAATATGTGGTTAAATAGATTGTTGTGTGGATTAAATAAAACCACATATATATAAAATGCCTTTTGTAGTACTTGATACATAATAGGTGTTCAATTTAAAAAGGTGGTGGGTTGGACATACTGCTTTTAGAAATGAAGTTTATAGTCAGGAAACAAAATTTTCTCTTTAGTAAAAATAGAGAAACCACTGTTGTAAACCACCATGATAACTTTAATTTCTCAGTGGAATATGAGGCAGCTTTTGCTTCACAGGTATCTGCACTCACTATCATCAGCTACCTGAGTCCCTGTTCACCCTCCCATTCTCCATCCCTGCCAGAGCCTGGGAACTATACCACCAGCCATCCCAGGCCTCTGTGGCTGTATGAGCTCAAGACACCAGCCTAAACCCCAACAACTGACACCTAAAATTATGCAGGCTGTCAGGGCTAGACACTCTGGCTGTGTACTTGCATGCCACCAGCCTGATGCCTATCAGCAACCTCTACTTCTGTGTGCTCATAGAAAGACCCAGTAGCCACAGGAGTGCATGCTGATAGCCACGGTCCACACAGCTGCCAGTGTCCTGCTGTTGACCCTGGCCTTGCTACCCTATCTGGCCACCACCACTACATGTGTGTTTGCAACCAGCCCTGCTATGACACATGCATCTGCAGCTGGTCCCTGTAGCTAAGTGTGCACACACCACTGGCTCTGACTAGTACCACTGCTTTTCCTTGACCTGCCTTGCAAGAAATGCTGAAAGGACTTTTTCAAGCTGAAAGAATGCTAACTATTAATATAAAATCTTATAAATAAATAACACACTGGTAAAGGCAAGTACATAGTCAAATTCAGAACACTCTAATACTGTAATATAGAGGTATGTTAATCATTTAACACCAGTATAAAAGTTGAAGGACAAAAGTATTAAAGATAGCTATAACTACAAAAACTTGCTAAAATGTACACAATATAAAAAGATGCAAATAATGACTACAAAAACATAAATATTGATGGAGGAGAATAAAAGTGTAGTGTATGTGATTAAAGTTAAGTTATCAGCTTAAAATAGACTGTTATATCTATAAGATGTTTCAAGTAAGCCTCATGGTAAAAAACAAAAAGCTAAACAAAATAGACAACAGTACATACACAAGGGACTTCCCGGTGGTTCAGTGGTTAAGACTCCATGCTCCCAATGCAGGGGGCCCAGTTTTGATCCCTGGTCAGGGAACTAGATCACGCATACCACAGCTAAGAGCCTACATGCTGCAACTAGACCCGGTGCAGCCAAATAAGTAAATAAAAACAATACATACACAAAACAAAATAGACAATAATACATACACAAAAGATAAAGAGAAGGCAATCAAAGTATACCACTATGGAAAATCATCAACTCACAGAGGAAAACTGCAAGAGAAGAAAAAAAAGAACTACAAAACAACCAGAAAAGTTATTTAACAAGATGGCAAGTCCTTTACTATAAATAACTACTTTAAATGTAAATGGATTAAAGGTTCCAATCAAAAGGCATAGAGTAAATGGATTTCTTTTAAAGACACAATTATATTGAAAAAGAATGTGTGTGTGTGTGTGTGTGTAAATCAAATATACTTAAATAAAAAAATAAAATTATGAAAAAAGGACACAATTGCTTACAAGAGACTCACTCTAGCTTCAAAGACGTATACAGGCTCAAAGTGACAAGGCAAACAAAGATATGCCACACAAATGTAAATTAAAAGAGAAGAAGAGTAGCTATACTTATGTCAGAAAAAAATATACTTTAAGTCAAAAACTGTAACAAGAGACAGAGGAGGTCATTATATAATGATAAAGGGATCAATTCCTTGAGAGGATGTAGCAGCTATAATTATATGCACTCAACATTGCAGCAGCTAAACATAATAAGCAAATACTAACAGATCTGAAGGGAGAAATTGACAACAATACAATAAAAATAGGGAAATTCAATACCCCACTTTCAACAATGGATAAATCATGCAGATAGAAAATCAATAAGGAAACACTGGACTTGAACTATGTTTTAGCCCAAATGAACCTAACAGACATACACGAAATATTCCATCCAAAAGCAACAGAATACATCCTTCTCAAGCACACATGGAACATTCTCCAGGATAAATCGTATGTTAGTTCATAAAATGAGTCTCAGAAAAATTTAAAAGACTGAAATTATAACAAGTATTTTTTTCAGAACAAAATAGTTTGAAACCAGAAATCAATAATAGAAAGAAAACTGGAAAACTCACAAATACATGGAAATTAAACAACACACTCCTGAACGACCAATGGGTCAAAAAAGAAAGTAAAAAACATATTGAAACAAACACAAATGGAAACACTACATACCAAAACTTAAATTTTGGAAAGCAGTACTCAGAGGGAAGGTCACAGTAATGAATGCCTACATTAAGAAAAAAGGAAAATCTCAAATAAACAGCCTAACCTTACACATTAAAGAATTAGAAAAACAAGAACAAACTAAGCCCAAAGTTAGCCAAAGGAAGGACATAACAAAAATCAGAGCAGAAATAAATGAAATGGAGATCATAAAAACAATAGAAAAGATCAAGAAATTAAGAGTTGGTTTTTTGAAAAGATAAACAAAATCGACAAATTGCTAGCTAGACTTAACAAGAAAAAAAAGAAATAACTCAAATAAGATTATAAATTAAAGAGGAAACATTACAATTGATACCACAGAAATACCAACAAATTAGACAACTTAGAAGAAATGAATAAATTCTTAGAAATATACACCTATCAAATCTGATTTATGAAGAAATAGAAAATCTGAACAGAACAAGAACAAGTAAGGATTTTGAATCAGTAATCAAAAACCTCCCAACAAAGAAAAGCCCAGGACAAGACGGCTTCACTTGAGAATTCTACCAAACATTAAAAGAGTTAATGCCAATTCTCCTTAAACTCTTCTAGAAAACTAAAGAGGAAGCAACACTCCCAAACTCATTTTACAAAGTTACCATTACCCTGACACTAAAGTCAGATAAGGACACTACGAGAAATGAAAACTACAGGCCAGTATCCCTGATGAACATGGATGTAAAAATTCTAAACAAAATACTAGTAAACCGAATTCATCAGCACATTAAAAGGATCATACACTATGATCAAATGGGATTTATCCCTGAGATACAAGGATGGTTCAATATATGCAAATCAATAAATGTGATAAAACATTTTAACAAAATGTAAGACAAAAATCATACAATCATCTCCACACATGCAAAATTCAACATCATTTCTTGATTAAAAAAAACCTCTCAACAGATTGAGTATAGAAGGAACATACCTCAACATAATAAGGACCACATATGACAAACTCACAGCTTACAACATACTCAAGGGTGAAAGGTTGAAAAGTTTCTCTCTAAGAACGAGAACAATACAAGTGTGCCCACTCTTACCATTCCTATTCAACATAGTACTGGAAGTCTTAGTTAGAGTAATTAGACAAGAAAAAGAAATAAAAGACACCTAAGATGGAAAGGAAGAAGTAAAATTGTCTCCATTTGCTGATGACATGACCTTACACATAGAAAATTCCAAAGATTCCACACACAAAAAAAATTTAGATGTAATAAATGAATTCTGTAAAGTTTCAGGATAATAAAACAACATACAAAAATAAGTTACATTTCTGTACACTAAATGAACTATCCGAAAAAGAAAGAAAACAATCCCATTAATAATAATAATAAAATAAACAATAAAATACTTAATAAATTTAACCAAGGAAGTGGAAGATCTATATACTGAAAACTATAACATTGATGAAAGAAACTGAAGAAGACACAACTAAATGGAAATATATCTCATGTTATGGATCAGGAGAGTTAATATTGCTAAAATATTCATACTACCTAAAGCTACCTACAGATTCGAATTGATCTTCATCAAGATTCCAATGGCATTTTTCACAGAAATAGACAAAGCAATCCTAAAAAGCAAACTTGAGAAAGAACAAAGCTGAAGGCATTACACTTCCTGATTTCAAACTATATTAAAAATCTACAGTAATTAAAGCAATATAGTACTTGCATAAAAACAGGCACAGAACAATGGACCAGAACTGAGATTCTGGAAATAAAACCTGGCATATATGATCAACTAATATTTGCCAAAGGGAGCCAATAATACTCACCGAGGAAAAGAGAGTCTCTTCAACAAATGGTGTTGGGAAAACTAGATATCCACAGGCAAAAGAATGAATTTGGACATCTATATTACACCACTCACAAAAACTAACTCAAAATTGATCAGTGACATAAACATAAGACATGAAATTGTAAAACTTCTAATAGAAAACACAAGGAAAAATACCCATGACCTTGGTCTTGGCAATGAGTTTTTTGGATATGACACCAAAAGCACAAGTAACAAAAGCAAACATAAATTAGTGGGACTACATTAAATGAAAAAGCTTCTCCACAGCAAAAGAAACAATCAACCAAATGAAAAGGCATCCTACAGAATGGGAGAAAAAAATTTTTTTTTAATTTTTATTTTATTATGGGGTATATTTGATTAACGATGTTGTGTTAGTTTCAGGTGTACAGCAAAGTGATTCAGTTATACATATAAAGTATCTATTCTTTTGGAATGGGAGAAAATGTTTGCAAACCATGTATCTGATAAGGTGTTAATATCCAAAATGTATAAGAAACTCATAAGCTCAATAGCAAAAAAACAATAATAATTCAATTTAAAAAATGGAGAGGATTTGCATATACATTTTTCCAAAGAAGAAAAAAGTATCCAGTGAGTACATGAAATGGTGCTCAACATTATTTACCATTAGGGAAATGCAAATCAAAGCTACAATGAGATATCTCACATTTTTTTAGAGTGGTTATTATCAAAAAGACAGGGATGCACCAGGAAACCCTGGTGCAAAATGGTGGGAATTTAAATTGGTACAGCTACTATGGGAAAAAGTATGGAGATTCCTCCAAAATTTAAAAATAGAACTACCATATGAACAAGGAATTTCACTTCTGAGTATATATCTGAAGTTGAAATCACTATCTTGAGGTATCTGCTCTCCCATGTTCATTGCAGCATTATTCACAGTAACCAAGACATGGAAACAACCTAATACGTGTCCATTACTGATTAATAAAGAAATAATACATATATATATATGCAATGGAATATTATTCAGACATAAAAAGGAGGAAAGCCTGCCATTTGTGACAACATGGGTGGGTCAGAATTGACCCACGTACTGCCAGTTTTCAATGTCCAATTTAATCTCTATCTAGTTGGAGAGATTTAGGTGAAACCAAACATCCTAACTAAGACCAAACTGGACAAGACTGACTGAAAATGTTCTGTCCCAGGTAGTTTCCTTGCCTCCTTGGTCAACTGCCGTTCACTCCACTTTCCCTGAGACTTCCTTGGACCCCACACAAAGATGCGGCAGCAAGAGCTGTGTGCTCTGTTTTGGGAAGGGACTGAGGCAGTCACTGTAGCAAATCTTCCTGGTAGCCATAGGAATCTGCAATGCTTTGGGAATGTCATCTTTCATAGTTAAGCAAGGGTTTTCAATAATAGTTATACTTTGGCATCACCTGAAGAGCTTTTAAAAAATTACTATCGCCCCAGGCCTCTTCAGGACCAGTTTAATTAGAATATCTGAGAATAAGGACCCCAGGCTCCAGGAGTTTGATAAAGCTCGACAGTTAATTCTAATATGCAGCCATGGTTGAGAACTCTTCTATCAAAGCTTCACAGTACTAGAAATTTCCCCGTTGAAATGCAAAAATTTTGAGCAAAAGTGAAAAGTAAAACAATTACCAGTCATCAACATCTCTAGAATGAATTAATTTATGAGATGATTTCAAATGTTGAGGCATTGTCCATGAAAGACTAGGAGTGAGAAGATGGGGGTATACAAGAGAGAGGTGCGGTGCTGGTATCAGGGAGCAGTATGAAGTTTTCGTAGGAACATTAGTGTCTAAGCTCACACTTGAGGTTAGCTCACCCACAAGTCAGAAAGCACTATTTCCCAGGATAAAGGAAGAATTTACCTGCTCATCAACTTTCAACCACACAGAGGGCTGGAATCAAAAGTCAACACCATTGGGCTTCCCTGGCGGCGCAATGGTTGAAAATCTGCCTGCCAATGCAGGGGACACGGGTTTGAGCCCTGCTCTGGGAGAATCCCACATGCCGCGGAGCGACTGGGCCCTTGAGCCACAACTACTGAGCCTGCGCATCTGTAGACTGTGCCCCGCAGCGGGAGAGGCCACGATAGTGAAAGACCCGCGCACCACGATGAAGAGTGGCCCCTGCTTGCCGCAACTAGAGAAAAGCCCTCGCACGAAACGCAGACCCAACACAGCCAGGGGTCTTCAAATTTGCCAGGGGTTGGCAAATTTCCCACAGAGAGACAGACTGCAAATATTAAAAAAAAAAAAAAAAAAAAAAAAGTCAACACCATTGTATAGAAACCCATGCTGGTGAGGTGGGGAGGAGACACTAGCTTCCCAAACATCTGCTTCAGAACAAAGAAAACATTGCCTTACAGGCAATGACACCTCCAATTCAGCTCGATGCAAAGTGAAAAGGACTGAGAGTTGGCAATTGGATTCCAGCCCCCTTCACTTTACCAGTAACTGGATGCCCTTAGGCTAGCCGTTTAATTTCTCTTGTCCTTACTGTCCTTTTTAGAAGAGGAGCTGTCTTGTGATCTCAAAGGCATCTTCTGGTTCTGGCATGCTGTTGGTCTCTGGAAGGTAAGTCATGCTCAAGAGAAATGCATCAGTGTGTTCACCCCCTCATCACACCCTTCCTCTGACTGCCCATTTGGTTGCATAGCTCCGGGCCATCTAGCCAATCCTTCAGTTTCATCCTTCCAGCTGAAAACCCTAACTCCTGAAACATCACTATTATGTCCTTTCACCTCCCTTTTGTCAGAGGTTTCATTTCAGGTGAGTTTCACTGTGAAACAGTGATTGAAAAAATCAACAAAGAAGGAGCCAGGGCCTTCCAGAAACACAACAAATATGAATATTAGCCAGAGCAAGAGAAGTCCTATTTGCACAGATGTTCTTGACTGAGACCTCTCCGGCTTTCATAAAATAAGCAAAATCTATCCCAGATTTTTCACCTACCCCATTCTGTTTGGCTGCTGCACTCAAATTGTCTGATACCTCCTACCTGTGGAGGTCCAATGGGGGACCTGGGCAGTGTAGACCTCATATGAGGAATGGTGGACAAGGTGGGGGGGCAAGACAGATCTGTCGCCCACAGCTGGGTGGAGACCAGCAGACCACTGCAAGATTATTTCAAAGGACAGTGTGAGAGTCAGAAGTAGGGAAGGAAAGCCAAATGGCCAAATGACTGTCAAAGTGAGGAGAGTCTCATTTTGGGTATCAGAAGTTGATGAACTGAGTGGAGGAATTGGGGACCCAGGATGAAGAGGACAGGAGCCTATCAGTACCAGAGAAGCAGGAGGGTGCTGTGGGCAAACACAGATGCAGACAGTTAAGCTCCAAAGTGGTTTGCAAGGTGGGTAGATCACAGCCAACTAAAAGTCCCAGATGAAACAGACACAAACGACCAGCCCTTCTCAATAAAAACAAGGAAAACTTTTTCTTTCCTTAAAATCTTTATTAAATCAAATGAAGCCAGAGTCCCGTGGCTGTGAGTTATTGCACTGGGAGAAGCCAGAACCAAATGACACATTTTCTTTTTCTCCTGGCAAGTAATTAGCCTCTGTATTGCTAACGGGCCTGTCAGCAGCCCTGTCAAGGAGAAAGAAAACTCAGCTACTTAGAAGTGCCAGGCTTTTTGCATTACTCACTTTCTCCTTTGACCTTAAAGACATAGTCCTTTTTGCTGGTCAACTGTCTCTGTGTAAATAAGACAGGGAAAGAAGGACTGGCAGTGGCAACGTGGCTGTCACTGACCACAAGACTGGAAATGCTGTGCTGGGGGAAAATGAAAGGGCACATTGCCCCACCGTGTGCAAATTCTGCATAATAATCACTGATAATACTTGCCATAATTCACCTCTGTTAATCCTTGCAGCTGCCCTGAAAGTTTAGCTCCAGTTTACGGGGAAAAGAAAACAGAAGTTTGCGGAGATTAATTCACCCAAGGCCAGGTTGATACTGGGGGGCCAGGATTTGAACCCAGGTCTGCCTGCCTTGCCAGGCCATTCTGGTGCCAGAGCACGGTGCCTGAAAGCAAACGAAGGTTAGGTGGCATCTAATACCATGCCTGGAATGGAGCAGATGCTTCATTGATATTAGCTGTCTCGTTCCCTCTCTTCTCAGTGATGACAGTTGCTCAAATATCATATATATAAAGATTGAATATATCTGTGATGTTCGGTTTTGCCCCCCAGGAGATATTTGGCAATGTCTGGAGACTCTTTTAGTCTTCACATCTAGGATGGGGGGATGCGACTGTCATCTAGTGGGTAGAGGCTCAATATGCCACAGTACACAATATGCCACAGCACACGCTACACAGGACACAGTACACAGGACACAGCACACAGTACACAGTATGCAGGACACAGTACACAGGGCACAGTACATAGGACACAGTACACAGTACACAGTATGCAGCACACAGGGCACAGGACACAGGACACAGTACACAGCACACAGTACACAGGACACAGGACACAGTACACAGGACACCGGACACAGTACACAGCACACAGTACACAGGACACAGGACACAGTACATAGGACACAGTACACAGTACACAGGACACAGTACACAGCACACAGTACACAGGACACAGCACACAGCACACAGTACACAGGACACAGCACACAGTGCACAGTACACAGCACACAGTACAAAGTACACAGCACACAGTACACAGGACACAGTATACAGGAAACAGTACATAGGACACAGTACACAGCACATAGTACACAGGACACAGTACACAGCACACAGTACACAGGACACAGTATACAGGATACAGTACATAGGACACAGTACACAGCACATAGTACATAGGACACAGTACACAACACACAGTACACGGGACACAGTACACAGTACACAGCATACAGTACGTGGGACACAGCACACAGTACACAGGACACAGTATACAGGATACAGTACATAGGACACAGTACACAGCACATAGTACATAGGACACAGTACACAACACACAGTACACGGGACACAGTACACAGTACACAGCATACAGTACATGGGACACAGTACACAGTACACAGGGCACAGCACACAGTACATGGGACACAGTACACAGGACAGTCCCTCCCACAACAAATACATATATGATGCAAAATGCCAATAGTGCTAAGGATGAGAAACACTGCAATAAATAAAGTAAATGCATGGCAGTATAAAACAAAATAAAAGAGTATTCATCCTCTTCCTCTTTTATTCCCTGATGCAGACATTCCTCTCACTGTCTAAATGAAAGCAAACTCCCAGACAGAGCCAGTGGCTAGTGCCGGGTTGGAGCACATGGATTTCCGCTGAGTCCATGGAGCTTGCGTGTGCTAACCGTATCTCTTGAGCCCTTTCCCTCTCCAGATACTAGGTTTCTACTGAGTTACTCAATTCTCCCAACCACTGCTCCCAAAGCCCTCCCTTGATAGGTTAAAAAAAACCCAGACCCATTGTGCCAGGGTTCTGGAGTCACATGTGTGATATTTGGAAGGCAAAGGGGAGGCAGACATCTGCTTCTGGCTGCAGGGTCATAGAGATGTGGGGTTTACCTTGAGCAGTCAGCAGCCCCGGGGAGTGGAGAGGCAGTTGTGCAGTGGCAGTACACGGATGGCAGAAGCACTGCTAGTGGCAGCGCCCTGATGCCCCTCCTCCCTCACTGGGGTGGAGGTGGATGTTCCCCCATCGGGCCAGTGCAGCCACTTTGTCTCAGGAGCTATTCCTGGATGCCAAGCCCAGAGCAGCTCCTCCAGCCTTCCCAACAGTTACACCAGCTTTTGATGCTGGTCCTTGAGCCTATCACCAATTCATGTCAATCTCCTTAATCTTGCCCACTTGCCCATAAAGTCCTTTTATTTAAGCTATCTTCAGTTAAACCTTGTCTGCCCTTTCTCTTTCCTATCAGTAACCTGGCTGACCCTCCTTGCCATTTCATAATATGCCCTTCATGGGCAAAGTAATCAATATTATTTTTACATATTTTAGCTATTTTTTCATGCACATAGATCCAGAGAAAAGTTGGTGAGTTTATAGAGATGCCTGGCGTGCAAGACCTGCATAATCAAATTTTACTTAGTGCAATAGTAGTAGTAGTAGTAGTAGTAGTAGTAGTAAGTGGTAATAAAAACAATAATAACAATAGCTAAAATATTAGTGTTTACTATGTGTAAAAAACTATGCCAGACCCTTTATACTCACTGTCTTATTAACTTCACACAATCCTACAGAGTATTTATCTTCCACTGTTTAAAGATGAAGAATTGAGTCATAAGTAAAAGCCACATATCTACTAAGTGGCAGAAGCATGATCTGGACCCAGAACTGATAGAAAAGCCATTAATATTTTCATTATACCTTTTATTTATGTCTTCAGTAGACAGAACTCTTGCAGTGGCAAGTGGCAGAAACCCAACTGGATCTTGCTTAAAGGTAAAATGTGGTTATAAAATACTGCAGAAGCTCACAGAATCAAAACAAGTGCTTAACAACCTGGGTTTGGAAATCATGGGACCTGAACATCTGAATCCCCCACCAGCCCAGTTCCAAATCTGGCTCCATGGAATAAGACTCAGATACCCCCCCGGACTGTGTCTATCTCTTTACATCACTTCTCTGAGACCAGCGTCCTCTTCTCTGATAGGCCTTTCCATGCAAGCAGATATATGGGATGAAAAATACGGAACCAGCCAAGCAAATCTAGTGTTCGTAGGTCTCTGATTGGTCAGCTGGGTTGCATGTCCACCCTTTAGAAAAATTAGTATAGCCAGAGGGGTAATTCAATTTGGGTAACATCTCGATCCCTGGGGGTGGGAGAGAGGTGATGCTTTGATTGGCAGCTTGCTTGAGAAGCACAGGAATGAAGGGAGACCAAACCAGAAGAAAGGAAAGGGGCACTGAGCAAACAACCACAATAGATACACATGAAGTCCTTGAAAGTCACCTTTGTCAATGCATGTCTCACTTTGGAGCTTTAAAAGGATGATGACTCTGCCTGAACTCAGATAGTACTTGACCCCTTGAAACCTTTAATCCTCTACTTTTTCTGAAAACTATATGAGATGAAATGTCTGGTACCACCAAACCAGGGCACAAGCTGGAATAATTAGACCATGAGCATTTTTAGTTCTTGACCTCCCAGTAGATAAATCCCCTAAGTGGCATGTGGCCAAGCACACCAAGGTGATTTCAGTCTAGGCACAGGAAAGCATGTAAAGAATGGAGATTTAGTGTCTCAGGGTAGAAATCCAGCCCAGAGGTAAACTGGGAAGTATAAATGAGAAAATAATGCTGACAACAATAGTAGTAGATAACAGTTGGCTCTCACGATGTACCAGAAACTGTTCTATGTACTTTGCATATGTAACTAATTTAAACTCCACAACAATCCTACAACGTAGATACTATAGTATCATCCCCAGAGTGAGTTTAAGTAACTTGCCCTAAGTGATCCAAACACAGGCATTCTCCCCCTAGAACTCATACCTTGAAGAACTACCCTATACCCTATGGTAGAAAATAATCTGAAATCATTAGAGCAAACCTGAACTTGCCTAATCGTTGGATTGCTGTTGTAAGTAAGAACTTAGAAAGCAAAAGAAAAGCCCCTTCTCACTTCTCATATATACTCACAGATGTCATCTTACCAATGGAAAAATGTCAGTAGAGAGAGGTAGGTGATAGATTTCTTCAACAGGACACACAAAACTTATCATCAGGATAACAGCTGGTAAATTTGACTACATAAAAGTTAACACTTTTACATAATAAAAGACATAATAAATAAAGTTAAAAGATAAGTCATAAAACAGAAAAAGCACTGTTAATGCTCAAAGCTAACAAAGGATTAAAATCCTGAATATAAAAAAACTCCTACAAATTAATAACCCAAGAAAAATAGACAAACTATAAAAAGGCATTTCACAGACATATGGAAAGACTGTCAACTTCTTGTGCAGTCAGGAAGATATGAATAAAGCACTGTAGGGGAGCAAAACTTGCCACCCCCAAAATGTCTCTTTGGTATGCAAATTACTTCAAACTGAAAACCATCAAGGCCCAAAAGACTCAGGAAGAAAATTGATGTTCCTCTGATTGCCTAAAAAATTTAGATAGAGGGCCTGTTCCCCCAATAGAGCTATCACCAGCGAGATCTGCAAGGAATAGGGGTGAGGTGTGAGGGAGTAACAGGGCCTAGAGATCAGAGTCCACTCTGTGTCCCATTGTCTCTGCCTGGCCCAGCAAATCTTTGTTTACCAAACATTTCCTTTTCCATCTTCATGTAAATTGCCTTCCTCCCCTTTGAAGTCCCAAAGCCCTACCCTCAGCATCCTCTTTAGTCTTTAGCTGAAGATGGTATTTAAGGTGAGGGCTTCACCCATTTTGGCAAGTTACTCAACTCAGTTTTCCTTGGTCTCTCCCATGTTTACATGTTATTAAACCTTGTTTAATTTTTCCTGTTAATCTGTCTCATGTCAATTTAATTCTTAGACCAGCCAGAAGAACCTAGAAGGGTAGAGGAAAATTTCTTCCTCTTTGACAGCACCAATGAGAAACCAGTTCACACCCATCCAATTGGCAATGAAGCTCAAGGCTCACAAGCCTGGTGCTGACAAAGGTGTGGAAGATGGGAGCTTCATATCCTTCTGGTAGGAGGTGAGGTGGTGGGACAAGCACACTTCTTTGGAGAATAATCTGACAACACCCATCAACCCCACATCCAGGCATCTGTCCTAAAATCACTCACATGTGTGCACAAGGGGATGTCTATCCCCAAGAATGTGGGTAATGCTGAACCGTTAGGTGGCGTTTTGGGGGGCTCTGAGGAGCTCAGTTCTTTTATGTCTCAGTGAAGAAAGAATTCAGTGAGAGGTAAAGAGGTAGATCAGAAGTGACTTATTAGAGTAGGATACTTGTGAAGCTTACAAGTGGGTGGGCGAGAGGGTGCTGCACCCCAAGAACTTAGTGGGCTACATTTTTATAATCAAAGGAAAAGTGGGGAGGGGGAGAAGACCACCTTGTTCCTCATTCTTGAGTAGACATCACGCTTCCATCATCAGCCCTCCTCCAGTTTGGGCAGGGGAGATTTCTTGGCCCTACATGGTCAAGCCAGGACTGTCATGGCACTATGGAAAAATTATTTTAGGTTTCAGTACAATGAGGGTCTTTCACTTTGAAATGTCCCCTTTCCATAAATTGTTGTTTTTCATGTGTGCTGAGAGCATGTCTTAGGGCTCATTAACTTACTGAGCTCACTGGGCAGGATGTGGGTCTCATGCCACCATTGTTTTATTGTTTTGGGACAAGTCTCACGCTTCTGCTGCATAGGTTTTTTTGCTAAGCAGGCCTGCTTGGTTTTGTGGTTAAGCAAACCTGCTTTCTTGAATGATCATTAACTTACAGGGGTCTCCCATACTTTTTTCTTTACTTAAAATCCCCTAGTGGGATTAACTATTTAATTACCTAATTTGTCCCTTTACTCTGTCCCTATCAATGTGGGTAATGTTTGTAATTTTGAGAAATTTCAAACAACTGTACTTTGCAAACCACAGAACAATCATAATTTAATTGAGGCATGTTTCTATAATGGGATATTCCACAGCAGTTCAAAAGAATGAAGGGACACAACATACATCAAAATAGAAAGAAATGAAAATATAGCATTGAAAGAAAAAGCAAGTTATACTATGATATGAAGAGTTTATACCAATTTTGTAAATTTTAATTTACATAAACTATATACAGTATAAATTTTAATGTACATACAGCATTTACATATAATAAATATGTTAGTTTATGTTTGTAAAAATAATTTCATTCTTAATTAAATTAGTATAATATTTAATTTAAGCTTAAAGTTTATGCAGTATATAAATATAATTTTATATAAGTATATGTTATATATAAATTATGTTTATATTAAATATAAAACTTAACTCATATACAGTATGAGCTTATGTCTTTTAAGTTTATAATATTTTATGTGAATATGAATATATCATAAAAATGTGAAATACATGTAGAATAGTTATATTTGTTGCCGTAGTACTTGCCTGTGGGAGAACATGGGAGCCAGAAAGGATACAGAAAGAACTTTTAAATTATATTTGTAATGTTTTATTTCATAAAAAAATAAATAAATCTGTGTAGAAGGTACATGGGTGTTTTGTTATATTTCTATTTCTAATATTTTTTATTTTTAAAAATTTATGTAACAAAAAAATATATAAATGTTTCCAAGTTTCATTCTTCCAAGAGAAGCAAGGGCTGGGTTGATGGTCTGAGGCAGCAAGTGGGTCGTGTCTGGACCTTAGGGTCTGGTGCAGACCTGGTGAAGGGACAGGTCAGCTCATGGACCTGCCTGGTCAGGGATGGAAAGAAGATAACAGAACAATCTCCAACACAACTCCCAGAGGAGACTCAGGGTGCTGGGAGGCCAGAGCACTTCAAAGCAACCAGTGCAGAGAGGATCTTTCTGAACAATAGGAGCTAATCCAAAATCCATTTCAATTTGGTTTAGGAAAATATATCCATGCCTTCATCTTAAGGCAGGGATATCTGATGTTCTGAAAAATCACACAGGTCAGATTCTGAAGATGAGAGCTGGTTTAGGAAGAGTTAGCAAGGCGGCTAGTGCCTTGCCCTCTCATTGGGCAGCCTCCCAATTCTAGGCTGAGCTGGTGACCCACAATTCCATCTCTCCATCTCTCAAGCAGAAGCACCCCAGGGTTCCTCTAGACTTGGTTCGTGGGCCCTTGAGCAAGTCACTTTCTTCTCTGAATTTCTATTTCCACACATATGAAACACAACATGTGTACCTGCATATGTGTGTGTGTATGTCCCCCTCACACACACATACACGACCTTTCTCCAGAGCTACTGTCTCTCTGTTTAATACAATTGTGTTAGGATCATTCACATATGGCTCTTGCCAATAATGTTGATAAATAGGATGAGCTGAATAATGAGGGTTGAGGAGCAGGGGATGGTCATTATAAATCCATCCACCTTAACTATATAGAGAAAAGTCAGTGTTGATTATGCACAATCATGTAGGAAGGCCCTACCCCTTTCTAGCTTTGAGAGCCTGGACAAGTAATTTCACCACTCAATTTCCTCTTGTGTAAAAACAGATTAATATCATCCACCTTTCGTTGCTGAAGGGAGAAAAAAACTGAGATAATATATGTGAAATCATATATAGAACCCCCCAAACTATAAGTATTCAATAAGTGATAGTATCTGTGTATTTATGTCTACATAGGAATGTTTATCTGTAGGCATTTATGTCTGAATATGGATATTTATCTCTATATATGGATATCCATTTCTCCAAGCAGTCTTGAGTCAGCGCAAGAATATCCAGGGGAAAAAATAATGATTAGATTTGTCAAGCGAAGTTTTCCAGGCTGCCTTTCTGACTCCAGGCAAGTGAGCACTTGGCACGTTTTCAGTTTTCACAGCCATAGCAGTTTCAACATCCCCACCACAACAGTGCCTGGGGATACCTCTTTGTCGGAGTTCCTCTGGTTGACTTTTTTTAAATGTCTGGGCCTCCCTGTTATGTTTATAAGATGTTCATGGGTGGTGTGATTGGAATTGAAAAAGCCCAAGATCACCTATCATTTTGTTCCTGTCCTCATTGGCAACCAGTATATCGCTCCACTGGGTCCTTGAAATCCCATGAGTCACGCCCCAGACCCCAGGCCCTCCTTAGCCTGCATCTCCCTGACTCCTACGTCCACTGTTGATCAATAGTATTGATTCATTTGTTTAGGGTTTTCACTTTTACTTCTTAGAATAAAGTAAATAAAAGTCTTAGTCTGGAGTTGAGCTGTGCACTAAAAGTAGCCTTTAAAATGTTTTCCATAACTCAACTTTACTCTTTTGTTTGACTCCCTAATCCACAAAAATAGCAGAACAATTTCTGTGGGCTGGGAGTTGCCCCTCTTCCAGAGCGTTATTCCATCTGGTTAGCCCTCAGTCTGTAGGATCAGGGAGATGCTGAGCCATATCTTACCCAGCCAACTGGCCCCTCAGTTCCAGCCACTCTTGGGCCCCTTGGGTATATAGGAAAAAGTCTATCACCTCTGGATTGGCCTAGTTCCCAGGAAACACTGACTTCCTATGTAAGGCCCCTCTGCTTAGACTCACTATGTGCCCTCCTCTCCCCTGGGTCTTCCTTCCTAACAGAGGACCCACTAGGGAAAGACAGTAAGGGCCCTCTCTGCTCTTGGACCTCATAAGTCTAACTTGGGTTCTGCCTGACCATCACCCCACCCCCAGGCTATTTCGGAGACCCACCAGCTTTCCATTTCTCATCACCTCTCTCTCTTCTCTTTCCCTCAGCATGGGGTAACATTTTCTAGTCTCAAAATCTGGGAAATACTGGGAAGAAAGACAATTGATTAATATTCTAAAGATTTTTATCCCACCCAAAATGTCATGTGTGCCCAGGTCCCAGTATACATGAAAGTGGAGGAGAAGGAGGTGGGCTTCTATCAGTCACATGCATTATTGAATTCACACAGGGTTCCAGGCACTCTGAGTAGCACTGAGGATATATAGATGAATAGGACAAGGTCCCTGCTCTCCAGACACTACTAGTCTAGTGGGGGAGGGAGCCAGGAAAACAAATAATCACCAGGCAATATGATAAGTGCAATAAAGCGGTACTCATCAGATCAAGGAAGGAGAGTTCAATTCACTGGTGGACAGGGATGGTGTTTTGGTCAGTTTGGGCTGCTATAACAAAGTACCACATAGACTAGGTGGCTTATTGGCAACAGAAATTTATTTCTCACAAATCTGAAATTCCAAGATCAGGATGCTAGCATGGTCAGGTTCTGCTGAAGGTCCTCTTCTGGGTTGCAGACTGTCTGCCGACTTCTCCTTGTATCCTCACTTGGTGGAGAGCAGAGACAATTATCTGGGGTCCCTTTTATAAGGTCACTAAACTCATTCATGAGAGCTCCACTCTCATGACTTTGTTATCTCCAAAACCAAATACCATCACACTGGAGATTAAAATTTTAACATTTGAATCTGGGGGGAAACAGACATTCAGTCCATTGCAGATGGTGAGGGTGATTCAGAAAGTCTTTCTAGAATGGATGCTGAAAGGTCCAACTGACCAGAAGCATCCCTTTCTTCTCCTCCCTGCAGACACTGTCAGCCATACTCCTACAATTCCACTGACATTTGCCCACTGGGATTGCTACTTAAGAAGTCCTACTTTGGGCTTCCCTGGTGGCGCAGTGGTTGAGAGTCCGCCAGCTGATGCAGGGGACATGGGTTCGTGCCCTGGTCCGGGAAGATCCCACATGCCGCGGAGCGGCTGGGCCCGTGAGCCATGGCCGCTAGGCCTGCGCGTCTGGAGCGTGTGCTCCGCAATGGGAGAGGCCACAACAGTGAGAGGCCCGTGTACCGCAAAAAAAAAAAAAAAAAAAAAAAAAGAAGTCCTACTTTTCCGGTCAGCGGCCTGAGGTGACCTCTAAAAATGGTTCGCTATTCACTTGACCCAGAAAATCCCACAAAATCATGCAAGTCGAGAGGTTCAAATCTTCGTGTTCACTTTAAGAACACTCGTGAAACAGCCTAGGTCATTAAGGGTATGCATATCCGAAAAGCCACTATGTATCTGAAGGATGTCACTTTAAAGAAGCAGTGTGTGCCATTCCGTCGTTACAGTGGTGGGGTTCATAGGTGTGCCCAGGCCAAACACTGGGGCTGGATGCAGGGTCAGAGGCCCAAAAAGAGTGCTGAATTTTTACTGCACATGCTTAAAAATTCAGAGAGTAATGCCGAACGTAAGGGCTTAGATGTAGATTCTCTGGTCATTGAGCAAATCCAGGTGAACAAAGTCCCCAAGATGTGGCACAGGACTTATAGAGCTCATGGTTGGATCAACTCATACATGAGCTCTCCCTGCCACATTGAGATGATCCTTACTGAAAAAGAACAGATTGTTCCTAAACCAGAAGAGGAGGTTGCCCAGAAGAAAAAGATATCCCAGAAGAAATTGAAGAAACAAAAACGTATGGCCCAGGAATAAATGCTGCAAAAAATAAATGCAAATAAAAGTAAAAAAAAAAAAAAGAAGTCCTAAAAATAAATTCTTGGTGGTAAGGTATTATGTTATCAGGAAAAGTAACACACTTAGCCTACAAATATACTAGGAGGGTTTATTTATGATCAATTATTAATATGACCCATCTTCACCTAGTAGAGACAGGTACTAATTGAAAAGAAAACAGAAGGAAGGCTTGAGCAGGGGCACTAGCTTGGCTTCCCTAGAAGCACAGCCTAAGACAGGGATTATTATTCAAGTGGTTTATGAAAGAATGCTTCCAGGAAAAGAGAAAGGGAAGCAGGATAAGACAGGGGAACGAGTGCAAGGATGTGGTCTCAGCTGGAGATGAGCTTCAGTGTAATTTAGGATTGGCCCCACCTTGAGGCAAGAAGGGAGGAGAGGATGGGACAGTGGGGGACCACATCTTTTGATAAGGCTCCCACTGTCTGGGAAGGAGGCAGCAGGGAGTGGTTATCAGCCACCCATCACAGCAGGGGATGAATGCCCATCAGGCATCTGGAATGTACCAACAGCATCCAATACAGGCAAGGGACCAGCAGGGAGCCTGGGGTCCCCAGCATCCCCAGGGCAATCAGTAGAAGACTTGAAAGACAAAGAAGAAAATGAGGCCAGAAAAGGAAAGTTCCATCAACCTGGGAGATTCCTAAAGACAGTTCTTGATAAATTATATTTCTCCTCTGGTAGCCCCCTGAAAGAAGGGAGTATTTCCCCCACCTTGTTCTGCACTTGCCCAACACTCAGCTTAGAAAAGCCTTAGAATCTAGCAATGGGAGGCACCCCAAAGCCCTAATCTGCCTTGCCTCAACTGTGACTGCAAGATCCCAACTCCTCACTCTCCAGGTTGGAAAGGGCTGTCAACAGTCCCTGCATCCACTACTGGTCCCTGACCAGCATTTTCCCCTTTAATCTCTAGCAATGCTAGCACTGCCTGGAGCATGACACTTACACTATAGCTGCAAATGTGGGCAGGAGGTGAGATGCTGCCAACTCTCACTTCCAAATGGTTCTCTGTGGATTCTCCTCAGCATAGCCAGCCTTGGGGAACTGCTGAGAAACAGATCAGTAGCCCAGTTCTCAGCTGGAGAGTATCACTGCCATACTGGGGAAATAGCTTCTGCCTTGGCCAAGCTTCAGGGGAAAAAAGCAGAAGTAAATGTGAGCATTGGTTCTTCAGGAGTCTGAGGGACTAATGGTATGCAAATGAAAAAAAAATCCTTGTATATGTTGTTAAGAACCATGGTTCATAAAATATGCCCCACCCAATCCTGGGATTCCTTTAGCTAAACTAAGGTCTTTTCTTCTAAAATCAAATATTAGCCATTTTCCCAATTCAAATAAATTAATAAATAGAATTTTTTCTATTTACATCTTCTTTCTATTATATTCTCTTACAACTCTGTCACCTGTTTGTTTGCTGGTAAACATTTCTAAGCAACAAAACACAAAGCAAGTATCAACTAGTTATGAACAAAAAACTGTGGGAAAACAAGGTATGTCTGGTTTATGCTTAGTGAATGTGCAGTCATGGTTCTGATCTTATATTCCATACAGAGGATATTAAAATAATAACTGCCATTTTTAGCCCTACTATGTGCTAGGCTTTGAGATGGTAGACATTTTAACTCTAGTATTCTCATGTGTAATTTAGACAGCATTACCCCTATTTTACAAATAAATACATAAATGGATAAACTGAGGCACAGAGAGTCTCAAAGTTAATAAAACTACACAAAAATTAATTTTGTCATGATGAGGGCATGTACTAAAGAGGCCTGAACTAGTCTTGAAGGTCAGCTAAGGTGTCCCTGAGGAGGTGATATTTGAGACAAGTTCTAAAAGAAGAGGAAATGGGAGAAGGGGGTCACAGGAAATTGCATTTGCAAAACCTGTGTTAAAGAGCGCAGCTGCTTTGGAAAACATTCTGGCAGGTCCTCAAAAGGTTAAATGTAGGGTTACCATAGGCAACTCCTTCCTGGAGAAGGAATGAAAACACAGTCAGCTTCTAAATAAACTTCTAGGAAAACTCCAATTCTAAGGAAGGATGGGCAAGTCATGGGGGGAAAATCCACAAGGACTAGACTTCCTCTTTTCTCCTCAATTTCCATACTCCATCAGTGAGTTGAACACAGTGAATAAAAAAGATGGGCTACCCCGGTGGTTCTCAACCAAGGGCAACATTCCCAGCAGGGGATATCTGGCAATGTCTGGAGCCATTTTTCATTCTCATAATTGGGAGGTGGGGTGGTACCTGCCCAGTGGGCACATGACAGAAACACACTGTCCCAAGGGGAGAATGGTGTCAACTGGGACCCAAATTGAACTATAGGCTTTGAAGCAAGCCTCTTTCTGAAATATAATTTTATCATTCCTAGTAAGAAATGATAGAAAGACAGACAGGCAGACAGAGAGTGAGGGAGACAGAGATGTGAGCAAAAGTACAAGGCAGAGACAATCCCAGCTCAACACCATAAAAACTTTCTAGAAAACTTTCCTTTCCCCACATACATTCCACCCAGGGCTACTTTCATTCTGGGTCTTTCTCTTTTCTAAGTCAAAATTCACCTTCCTGATGTTTTCCTTAGAATGCTAGTGTTTGATGGCACTTGGTAAGCGATGAAGACTGGAGGGAGGTACGCCCCCAATAGCTTCAAGATGTTTGGGGCATAAAAGTAATCCCATGACAGAGATGAGCACTATTATTACACACAAAAGAGGAGGTGGTAGCCTTGGGCTCTGAGCAAACTTGAAGAAAGGTCCAAACGCTGGTCAGCCCTGCGTTTTTCACCCAAAAGTTTATAACCTTTCTGAAATTTCTATCATTAGAGCCAATTTGAGGGTGACAGTTCCTTTAAACTCAATGACACAGAATCCATGCATTGCATTTTACTCCTCATCCTGTATGCAAACATAGAGTAGTCATTATGACTTATATTCAAATTTCTTTCCATGTTACTTTCCTTAATATTCTCTGCTGCCACTTTAGCCACCACTGCTACAGCTCCATTAACTACACCGAGCAGTCCAAACACAACACCTTGCCCCCTCCCATAAATTACCATTCACTCTGTTCACAATAAGTAATGATTTGCAACATCCTTCTCCCTTTTCCTGTTCACAACTCTGCCAATAGCATTTCTTAATGCAAACAGTAAAAACTGAATTACAAGTGTGATCCAATTTTGCTCTGCATAATTAGTGGATTAGACATCAGAGAAAATCCACTTATTTTCACAGCTCATCCAACTGCCCCCCACCCCCAACCCCCACACACAGAAATAAGGCTCCAGGAGCACAAAGTGAGAAAGGGCTTCATTTCTAAAGGGCTTCATTTCTAAGCTATCAAATTGTTTTTCAGATGACTCTAAGTATGATCCTTTCTCAGTTGGATTTTTCCCCTAAGAAAACAAAGCTGGGGATCTGAATAACAACACCTGAGTGAAAAGTATTCATTGAAGCTGCACATTTTTTGCAAGAGATTCTGGAATGAACTCTTGGTAGCTGAAAAACACCAAGCCACTCAACTTGTCTCAGCTTGGCTTCTGGAGCTGGAAGGTTTGGGTTTAATTCTTTGCTCTGCCAGCTTATAATATTGGGCAGGTTGCTTAACTTTTCTCCATTCTTTTCCTTACGTCTAAAATGGGCAGGGTTGTGAGAGTTAAGTAGGATAATACCTATAAACTGCTTGGAACAATGTCTGACACATGGTAAATGTTCAAAACGGTCTGCATTATTCCTCTATGCCTAGAGACCAGCTGCAGAGAACAGGGACCCTCAGCCTAACCACTCAGCCCACCCTGCATGTTGGGTGGGCATCAGGGCTCAGGACTGTGACAGAGGCCTGGGCCCCATGTTATGCTCATAAACATGTGGTCCATCCACCCAGCACTGCCACAGGCTGCCAAAGATGGATGCTGGAAATGGCTCGCCCCAACGTGGCCAAGACTTAACTAAAGAAACAAATGGAAGATGCTTCTGCCACTGCTCATGAAGTAGGGGAAGAATGTAGGCAGGGAAGGCAGAGAGAGCAGGGAGGGGAAATAGGACTTCTCAGATTTTCTCCTGCATCTTTTCCCTCCCAAATGTCTACACCAGCTACGTGCAGAATAAATTAAAACATCAACAGTTGAGTGGACAAGCACTCCTGTCACCAAAAAGCAATCACAGTTGGGTAGCTCTCCTGTTACCTTAGCATCATAAGTATGATTGCTCTCATGTAAGTGCTTTAGGTGCATTTTCCCATCTAATATTCAAGACAACCTTGTGGAGTAAGAGCTAGTATTACTCTGATTTTACAAATGAGGAAACTGAGTTCCAGAGAACTTAAGTAAATGCCCAAGGTTGTGCAGTTTGTAACTCACAGAACTGGAACTGAAAACACAAATCTATCGACTCCAGAACTCATACTCTTCACCACCAGGCCCTGACTCCTTGCAGATTCCCAGAGCTTGGATGGGTGTAAATCCAGGATTTGGAAAGATGGAACTGACTGAGCAATGTGTAGTGCCTCTATCAGTTCCGGTTGGAAGACAGAGAGCTTAGTAATAAGACCCACCCAGGTAACAGAGAGGCTTTCTTCTCAGTGAACTGAAGAGTCCCTTTTAAAAATGCCATCATAGGGAACACTATCGCTCAGGATGGTGGAGTAGAAGGACGTGCACTCACCTCTTCTTACGAGAACACCAAAATTACAAATAACTGTTGAACAACCATTGACAAAAAAAACGCTGGAACCTACCAAAAAGGATTCCCTACATCCAAAGACAAAGAAGAAGCCACAACAAAGGGCGCAATCATCATAATATCAAATCCCATACCCACTGGGGGGGGGCGACCCACAAACTGGAAAACAATGATACCACAGAAGTTTTCCCACTGGAGTGAAAGTTCTGAGCCCCACATCAGGCTTATGAGCCTGGGGGTCTGGCAATAGGAGGAGGAGCCCCAGAGAATCTGGCTTTGAAGGCCAGCTGGGTTTGATTGCAGGAATTACACAGGACTGGGGGAGCAGAAACTCCACCCTTGGAGGGTGTGCACAAGGACCCGTGCACACCAGGACCCAGGGGAAAAAAGCAGTGATCCCATAAGAGACTGGGCCAGACCTACCTGTTGGTATTGGAGGGCCTCATGCAGAGGTGGGGAGCAGCTGTGGTTCACTGCAGGGATAAAGACACTGGCAGCAGCAGTTCTGGGAGTACTCATTGACATGAGCCCTCCCGGAGGCTGCCATTAGCCCCACCCAAGAGCCTGTAGGCTCCAGTGCTGGGTCGCCTCAGACCAAACAACCATCAGGGTGGGAACACAGCTGTATCCATCAGCAGACAAGCAGCTTAAGGTCTTACAGAGCATGGTCCTGTCCATCAGAGGGACAAGAACCAGCTCCACCAAGCAACAGTCTCTTCCATCAGGAAGCCTGCACAAGCCTTTTAGAGAGCCTCATCCACCAGAGGGCAGACAACAGAAGCAAGAAGAATTACAGTCCTGTAGCCTACAGAACAAAAACTGCAATCACAGAAAGTTAGACAAAATGAAGTTACAGAGGAATATGTTCTGGATGAAGGAACAGAATAAAACCCCAGAAGAACAGCTAAGTGAAGTGGAGATAGGCAACATTCCATAAAAATAATTCAGAATAATAAGAATGAAGATGATCCAGGGTCTGGGAAAAAGAATGGAGGAAAAGATCCAGAAGATGGAAGAAATGTTTAACGAAGACCTAAAGGAACTAAAGAACAAACAGAGATGGATAATAGAATATCTGAAATGAAAAATACACTAGAAGGAATCAACAGCAGAATAACTGAGGCAGAAGAAAACGAATAAGTGACCTGGAAGACAGAATGGTGGAAATCACTGCCATGGAACAGAATAAAGAAAAAAAGAATGAAAAGAAATTCAAACAGTATATGAGATCTCTGAGACAACATTAAACACACCAACATTTGCATTATAAGGGTCCCAGAAGGAGAAGAGAGAGACAAAAGACCTGAGAAAATATTTGAAGAGAAAATAGCTGAAAACTTCCCTAACATGGGAAAGGAAACAGTCACCTAAGCCCAGGAAGTGCAGAGTCCCAGGCAGGAAAATCCTAAGGAGGAACACACCAAGACATATAGTAATCAAATTGAAAAAAATTAAAGACAAATAAAAAATATTAAAAGCAACAAGGGAAAAGACACAAATAACATACAAAGGAACTCCCATAAGATTATCAGCTGATTTCTCAGCAGAAACTCTTCAGGCCAGAAGGGAATAGCACAATATATTTAAAGTGATGAAAGGGAAGAACCTACAACCAAGAATACTCTACCCAGAAGGCTCTCATTCAGGTTTGATGGAGAAATCAAAAGCTTCACAAGCAAGCAAAAGCTAAGAGAGTTCAGCACCACCAGACCATCTTTGCAACAAATGCTAAAGGAACTTCCCTAAGCAGAAAAGAAAAGGCCACAACTAGAAATAAGAAAATTATGAATGGAAAAGTTCACCAGTAAAGGCAAACACACAGTAAAAGTCATCCACACACAAATATGATATCAAAACCAGCAATTGTGAGAAGGGGAGAAGACAAATGCAGGAGATTGGAAATGCATTTGAAATTAAAAGACCAGCAACTTTAAAAAATCTTGTTGATATACAGACTGCTATATTAAAACCTCATGATAACTGCAAACCAAAAATCCACAATCGATACACACACAAAAAAAGGAAAAGGAATTGAAACACAACACTAAAGATAGTCATCAAATCACAAGAGAAGAGAACAAAAAAGGAAGGAAGAAAAAAGACCTACAAAAACAAATCCAAAACTATTAACAAAATGGCAATAAGAACATACATATCAATAATTACCTTAAACATAAATGGATTAAATGCTCCAACCAAAAGACATAGACTGGCAGAATGAATACAAAAACAATACCTATATATATTCTGTCTACAAGAGACCCACTTCAGACATAGGGACACATACAGATTGAAAGTGAGGGGATGGAAAAAGGTGTTCCATGCAAATGGAAATGAAAAAAAAGTTGGAGTAGCAATACTCATATCAGAAAAAATAGACTTTAAAATAAAGACTGTTACAAGAGATAAAGAAGGATCAAAGGATCAATCCAAGAAGAAGATATGGCAATTGTAAATATATATGTACCCAACATAGGAGCACCTCAGTATTTAAGGCAAACACTAACAGCCATAAAGGGAGAAATGAACAGTAACACAATAATAGTGGGTGACTTTAATACCCCACTATCATCAATGAACAGATCATCCAGACAGAAAATCAATAAGGAAACATAGGCCTTAAATGACACATTAGACCAGATGGACTTAATTGATTTTATACAGCATTCCATCCCAAAGCAGCAGAATACACATTCTACTCAACTGCACATGGAACATTCTCCAGGACTGGCCACAGGCTGGGCCACAAAGCAAGCTTTGGTAAATTTTAAAAAATTGAATCACATCAAGCATCTTTTCTGACCACTATGCAATGAAATTACAAATAAACTACAAGGAAAAAAAACTGTAAAAAACACGAACACATGGAGACTAAATAATATACTACTAAAGAACAAATGGATCACTGAAGAAATCAAAGAGGAAATAAAGCAATACCTAGAGACAAATGAAAATGGGAGCACAATGATCCAAAAGCTATGGGATGCAGCAAAAGCAGTTCTAAGAGGGAAGTTTATAGCAATACAATCTTACCTCAGGAAACAGGAAAAATCTCAAATAAACAACCTAAACTTACACCTAAAGCAACTAGAGAAAGAAGAATAAACAAAACCCAAAGTTAACAGAAGAAAAGAAATCATAAAGATCAGAGCAGAAATAAATAAAATAGAAACAAAGAAAACAATAGAAAAAATCAATGAAACTAAAAGCTAGTTCTTTGAGAAGATAAACAAAATTGATAAACTTTTAGCCAGATGCATCAAGAAAAAAAGGAAGAGGGCTTACATCAATAAAATTAGAAATGAAAAGGAGACATTACTATGAAACCACAGAAATACAAAGAATCATAACAGACTACTACAAAAAACTATATGCCAATAAAATGGACAACCTGGAAAAAATGGACAAATTCTAACAAAGGTACAATCTCCCAAGATCAAAGCAGGAAGAAATAGAAAATACGAATAGATCAATCACAGGTACTGATATTGAAAGTGTGATTTAAAATCTCCTAACAGGTGGCGGAGTCAAGATGGCATACTAGGAGGATGCGGAATTTGCATCTCCTCACAACTAGGGCATCTACCAGGTGGGGGACCACGGACACCTAAGGGGACGGGAGGAACCCCCAGCAACCAGGTAGGATGTGGAGTTGGGGGGGGAGGGAAGGGGGAGGAGAAGTGGAGGCAGGACAGGACTGGAGCCCCTGAGGGGTCGCTGAGAGAGGGAAGGAATTCCTACACCCAGCAGGACCCACCCATGGTTAGGGGTCCAGTGGGGATAGGGGAGACCCTTGGGAAGACAGTGGGGGGGGTGCAAAGGAACCAAAAGGAATGGGGCCAGTGCTTTCCCTGTCCAGTTAGACATCAGGAAGCCGGTACGGCTCCCGGGCTTAATCCTCTGCCCTCTGAGCCTCCCTCCTGCTGTGCAGAGCCCAAGCCCAGCCCCTACACTCCCACCCAGGGCCCCACCTCTACACTCAGAGACCCCTTCTGAGACCCCCTCCAACATGCTGGGCCTAAACCCCACACACACACCCTCACTCAGAGCCCTACCGCCAAACTCTGGAACTCCACACTCTAGAGGCCCTCCTTTCAGTGTGCTGCGTCTCCCCTTCCATGCAGGTCCTAAGCAGATGCTCCACCCCACACTGTCTAGGCACCACCCCATGCTCAAATATCCTGCCCCATCCTAAACCCCGGCCTTGCCTAAGTTCTACATTCTGCCTAAACTCTGTCCCCATAGCCAAGGCTTTTTTTTTCTTTTTTTTCCTCTTTTAGATTGGGGTTCTCTTTTACATTGTTTTTTCATTGTTGTTGATTTTTTTATATTTTTATTTTTCTTAATAAATCTTTTATTTTTCTAATTTTATTTTATTCTTTACACTTTGTCTCCTTTTGGCTTGTTGCCTCCCACCACCATTTTTTTTTCTTTTTTCTGTTGTGGTTTTATTTTACCTTGTTGCAGTTGTATCAATTATAGTATTATTTTTCCTAATATATATTTTTTATTTTTTGCATTTTATTTTGTTTTTTATTTTTTGAAAATGTATTACCACTTTTTTTCATTCTTTCATCTTTTTTTTTCTTTTTCTTTTTTTTTTTTTTTTTTTTACAGTGCCACAAAGCTTATGGGATCTCGGTTCCCAAGCCAGAGGTCGGGCCCAAGTCCCTACGGTGGGAGTTCCAAGTCCAACCTGCTGAAAGTGAGTGACTGAAAGTGAGGGGATGGAAAAACAGAGAATCTCAGACCCCAGGGAATATCAATCAGAGTGAGGCCTCCCAGAGGCTCTCATCTCAGGACGAAGACCCAGCTCTATCCAGCTGCCTGCAAACTCCAGTGCTGGACTTCTCAGTCCAAACAACAAGTAAGACAGGAACACAGCAACATGCATAAAAAACAAACAAAAAAAAATGAAATGGCAAAAAAATATGTTACAGATGAAGGACAAAGGAAAAAACCTACCAGACCAAATAAATAAAGATGAAATAGGCAACCTATCTGAAAAACAATTCAGAGTAATTATAGTAAAGATGATCCAAAATCTCAGAAACAGAATGGAGAAAATCAAAGAAAGGTTTAACAAGGACCTAGAAGAATTAAAGAGCACACAAACAGTGGTGAACTACACAATTACTGAAATTAAAAATACTCTAGAAGGAATCAATAACAGAATAATGGAAGCAGAAGAATGGATAAGTGACCTGGAAGATAAAAGGGTGGGAATAACTTTCAGGGAGCAGAAAAAAGAAAAAAGAATGAAAAGAACAGAAGACAGGTTCAGAGACCTCTGGGACAACACTAAATGCACCAACATTCAAATTATAGGGGTCCCAGAAGAAGAAGGGAAGAAAATGGGGTCTGAGAAAATATTTGAAAAGATTATAGTAAAAAACTTCCCTAACATAGGACAGGATGGAGTCAATCAAATCCAGGAAGCACAGAGAGTACAATAAAGGATAAATCCAAAGAGAAACATGCCAAGACAAATATTAATCAAACTATCAAAAATTTAATAGACAGAAAAATTATTAAAAACAGTAAGGGAAAAGCAACAAATAACATATAAAATAATCCCTATAAGGTTAACAGCTGATCTCTCAGCAGAAACCCTGCAAGCCAGAAGGGAGTGGCAGGACATATCTAAACTGATGAAAGGGAAAAAACTACAACCAAGATTACTCTACCCAGCAGGGATCTCATTCAGATTTGATGGAGAAATTAAAACCTTTACATATAAGCCAAAGTTAAGAGAAATCAGCACCACCAAACCAGCTTCACAACAAATGCTAAAGGAGTTTCTCTAGGACAGGAAACACAAGAGAAGGAAAAGACCTAAAATAGCAAACGCAAAATAATGAAGAAAAAGGTATTAGGAACATACATATTGATAATTACCTTAAATGTAAATGGATTAAATGCTCCAAACAAAAGACACAGACTGAAGAATGGATTAAAAAACAAGACACATATATATGCTGTCTACAGAGACCCACTTCAGACCTAGGGACACATACAGACTGAAAGTGAGGGGGTGGAAAAATATATTCCATGCAAATGGAAATCAAAAGAAAGCTGGAGTAGCAATTCTCATATCAGACAAAATAGACTTTAAAATAAAGACTATTACAAGAGACAAAGAAGGACACTACATAATGATCAAGGGACCAAGCCAGGAAGAATATATAAAAATTGTAAATATTTATACACCCAACATAGGAGCAACTCAATACATAAGGCAAGTGTGAACAGCCATAAAAGGGGAAATTGACAGCAACACCATCATAGTAGGGAACTTTAACACCCCACTTTCACCAATGGACAGATCATCCAAAAGGAAAATAAATAAGGAAACACAACCTTTAAATAACACATTAAATAAGATGGACATAATAGGTATTTATAGGACATTCCATCCAAAAACAACAGAATACACTTTCTTCTCAAGTGCTCATGGAACATTCTCCAGGATAGACTACATCGTGGGTCAAAAATCAAGCCTCAGTACATTTAAGAAAATTGAAATCACATGCAGTAACTTTTCCGACCACAATGCTATGAGACTAGATATCAATTACAGAAAAGAAGAAAAAACCCATAAAGAATACAAACAGATGCAAGATAAACAATATGCTAATAAATAACAAAGAGATCACTGAAGAAATCAAAGAGGAAATCAAAAAATACCTAGAAATAAATGACAATGTAAACACGATGACCCAAAACCTATGGCATGCAGCAAAAGCAGTTTCAAGAGGGAAGTTTATAGCAAAACAATCCTACCACAAGAAATAAGAAAAATCTCAAATAAGCAACCTAACCTTACACCAAAGGCAATTAGAGAAAGAAGAACAAAAATCCCCAAAGTTAGCAGAAAGAAAGAAATTATAAAGATCAGATCAGAAACAAATGAAAAAGGAAATGAAGGAAACAATAGCAAAGATCAATAAAAGTTGGTTCTCTGAGAAGATAAACAAAATTGATAAAGCATAAGCCACACTCATCAAGAAAAAAAGGGAGAAGGCTCAAATCAACAGAATTAGAAATGAAAAAGGAGAAGTAACAACTGACGCTGCAGAATTACAAAGGATCATGAGAGATTACTACAAGCAACTATATGCCAATAAAATGGGCACCTGGAAGAAATGGACAATTCTTAGAAAGGCACAACATCTGAGACTGAACCAGGAAGAAATAGAAAATATAAACAGGCCAATCACAAGCACTGAAATTGAAACTGTGCTTTAAAATCTTCAACCAAACCAAAGCCCAGGACCAGATAGCTTCACAGGCGAAGTCTATGAAACATTTAGAGAAGAGCTAACACCTATCCTTCTGAAACTCTCCCAAAATATAGCAGAGGGAGGAACACTCCCAAACTCATTCTACGAGGCTACCATCACCCTGATACCAAAACCAGAAAAAGATGTCAGAAAACTACAGGCCAATAGCTCTGATGAACATAGATGCAAAAATCCTCAACAAACTAGCAAACAGAATCCAACAGCACATTAAAAAGATCATACACCATGATCAAGTGAGATTTATCCCAGGAATGCAAGGATTCTTCATTATATGGAAATCAATCATTATATGGAAATCAATCAATGTGATACACCATATTAAAAAATTGAAGGATAAAAACCATATGATCATCTCAATAGATGCAGGAAAAGCTTATGACAAACTTCAACACCTATTTACGTTTAAAACGTCTCCAGAAAGTGGGCATAAAGGGAACCTACCTCAACATCATAAATGCCCTATATGACAAACCCACAGCAAACATCATGCTCAATGGTTAAAACTGAAAGGATTTCCTCTAAGATCAGGAACAAGACAAGGTTGCCCATTCTCACCACTCTTATTCAACATAGTTTTGGAAGCTTTAGCCACATCAATCAAAGAAGAAAAAGAAACAAAAGGAATCCAAATTGGAAAAGAAGAAGTAAAACAGTCACTGTTTGCAGATGACATGATAATATATAGAGAGAATCCTAAAGATGCTACCGGAAAACTACTAGAGTTAATCAATGAATTTGGTAAAGTAGCAGGATACAAAATTAATGCACAGAAATCTCTTGTATTCCTATACACTAATAAAGAAAAATCTGAAAGAGAAATGAAGGAAACACTCCCATTTATCATTGTAACAAAAAGAATAAAATACCTAGGAATAAACTTACCTAAGGAGACAAAAGAGCTGTGTGCAGAAAACTATAAGACACTGATGAAAGAAATTAAAGCTGATACAAACAGATGCAGAGATATACTATGTTCTTGGATTGGAAGAATCAACATTGTGAAAATGACTCTACTACCCAAAGCAATCTACAGATTCAATGCAATCCCTATCAAACTACCAATGGCATTTTTCACAGAACTACAACAAAAAATTGCACAGTTTGTATGGAAACACAAAAGACCCCAAATAGCCAAAACAATTTTGAGAGAGAAAAATGGAGCTGGAGGAATCAGGCTCCCAGACTTCAGACTATACTACAAAGCTACAGTAATCAAGAAAGTATGGTTCTGGCACCAAAACAGAAATATAGATCAATGGAACAGGATAGAAAGCCCAGAGATGAACCCACACACCTGTGGTCACCTTATATTTGATAAAGGATGCAAGAACATACTATGGAGAAAAGACAGCCTCTTCAATAAGTTGTGCTAGGAAAACTGGACAGCTACACGTAAAAGAATGAAATTAGAACATTCCCTAACACCATACATAAAAATAAACTCAAAATGGATTAAAGACCCAAATGTAAGGCCAGACACTACAAAACTCTTAGAGGAAAACATAGGCTGAACACTCCATGACATAAATCACAGCAAGATCTTTTTTGACCCACCTCCTAGAGAAATGGAAATAAAAACAAAAATAAACAAATGGGACCAAATGAAACTTAAAAGCTTTTGACAGCACAGGAAACCATACACAAGACAAAAAGACGATGCTCTGAATGGGAGAAAATATTTACAAATGAAGCAACTGACAAAGAATTGATCTCCAAAATATACAAGCAGCTCATACAGCTCCATGTCAAAAAGACAAACAACTGAATCCCAAAATGGGCAGAAGACCTAAACAGACATTTTTCCAAAGAAGATATACAGATTGCCGACAAACACATGAGAAGATGCTCAACATCACTAATCATTAGAGAAATGCAAATCAAAACTACAATGAGATATCACCTCACACTGGTCAGAATGGCCATCATCAAAAAGATCTACAAAACAACAAATACTGGAGAGGGTGTGGAGAAAAGGGAACCCTCTTGCACTGTTGGTGGGAATGTAAAATGATATAGCCACTATGGAGAACAGTATGGAGGTTCCTTAAAAAACTAAAAATAGAACTACCATATGACCCAGCAATCCCACTACTAGGCATATACCCTGAGAAAACCATAATTCAAAAAGAGTCATGTACCACAATGTTCATTGCAGCTCTGTTTACAATAGCCAGGACATGGAAGCAACCTAAGTGTCCATCGACAGATGAATGGATAAAGAAGATGTGGCACATATATACAATGGAATATTACTTAGCCATAAAAAGAAATGAAATTGAGTTATTTGTAGTGAGTTGGATGGACCTAGAGTCTGTCATACAGAGTGAAGTAAGTTAGAAAGAGAAAAACAAATACCATTTGCTAACACATATATATGGAATCAAAAAAAATGGTTGTGATGAACCTAGGGACAGGACAGTAATAAAGACAGAGACATAGAGAATGGACTTGAGGACACGGGGAGGGGAAAGGGTAAGCTGGGACAAACTGAGAGAGTAACATTGACATATATACACTACCAAATGTAAAATAGATAGCTAGTGGGAAGCAGCTGAGTAGCACAGGGTGATCAGCTCGGTGCTTTGCGACCACCTAGGGGGGTGGGATAGGGAGGGTGGGAGGGAGGGAGAGGCAAGAGGGAAGAGATATGGGAACATATGTGTATGTATAACTGATTCACTTTGTTATAAAGCAGAAACTAACACAACACTGTAAAGCAACTATACTCCAATAAAGATGTTAAAATAAATAAATAAATAACTCCCAATGAAAAAATTCCAGGACCAAATGGCTTCACAGGAGAATTCTATCAAACATTTAGGGAAGAGTTAACACCTATCATTCTGAAACTCTTCCCATAAATTGCAGAGAAAGAAATACTCCCAAACTCATTCTATGAGGCCACCATCACCCTGATGCCAAAACCAGACAAAGATACCACAAAAAAAAGAAAATTATAGGCCAAAGTCACTGATGAACAGACACAAAAATCCTCAACTAAATACTAGCAAACAGAATCCAAAAATACATTAAAAGGATTATACACCATGATCAAAGGGGATTTATCCCAAGGATGCAAGAATTTTTCAGTAGCTGCAAATTACTCAGTGTGATACACCACATCAACAAATTGAAGAATAAAAACCATATGATCATCTCAATAGATGCAGTAAATGCTTTTGACAAAAATTCAACATCTACTTATGATAACAAGTTTCCAGAAAGTGAACATAGAGGGAACCTACCTCCACATAATAAAGGTTGTATATGACAAGCACACAGAAAGCATCATTCTCAATGGTGAAAAACTGAAAACATTTCCTCTAAGATCAGCAACAAGACAAGGATGTCCACTCTAGCCTGCATTATTCAACATAGTTCTGGAAGTCCTAGCCATGACAATCAGAGAAGGAAAAGAAATAAAAGTATCCAAACTGGAAAAGAAGAAGTAAAACTGTCATTGTTCGCAGATGACATGATATTATACATAGAAAACCCTAAAGATGCTACTAGAAAACTGCTAGAGCTCATCAATGAATTTGCTGAAGTTGCAGGATACAAAATCAATACACAGAAATCTCTTGCATTGCTATACACTAACAATGAAAGATCATAAAGAGAAAGTAAGGATACAATCCCATTTATCATCATAACAAAAAGAATAAAATACCTAAGAATAAACCTACCTAAGGAGGCAAAAGACCTGTACTCAGAAAAATGTAAGATACTGATGAAAGAAATCAAAGATGACACAAACAGATGGAGAGATATACTATGCTCTTGGGTTGGAAGAATCAATATTGTGAAAATGACTATACTACCCAAAGCAATCTACAAATTCAATGCAATCCCTATTAAATTACCAACAACATTTTTCACAGAATTAGAACAAAAAAATTTACAATTTTTATGGAAACACAAAAGACCCCAAATTGCCAAAGCAATTTTGAGAATGAAAAACGGAGCTGGAGGAATCAGGCTGCCCAACTTCAGACTATACTACAAAGCTACAGTCATCAAAGCAGTATGGTACTGGCACAAAAACAGAAATATAGATCAATGGAACAGGACAGAAAGCCCAGAAATGAACCCACATACCTATGGTCAATTAATCTATGACAAAGGAGGCAAGACTGTACAATGAAGGAAAGACAGTCTCTCCAATAAATGGTGCTGGGAATATTAGAAAGCTAAATACATGTAAAAAAATTAAATTAGAATACTCTTTAACACCACACACAAAAATAAACTCAAAATGGATTAAAGACCTAAATGTAAGACCAGATACTATAAAACTTTTAGAGGAAAACATAAGCAGAACACTCTCTGACATAAATTGCAGCAATATCTTTTTTGATCCATCTCCCAGAGTAATGGAAATAAAAACAAAAATAAACAAATGGGGCCTAGTTAAACTCAAGAGCTTTTGAACAGCAAAGGAAACCATAAACAAAACGAAAAGACAACCCTCAGAATGGGAGAAAATATTTGCAAATGATGTGACCAAAAAAGGATTAATCTCCAAAATTTACAAACAGCTCATGTGGCTCAATACAGTGAAAACCAACAACCGAATAAAAAAATGGGCAGAAGACCTAAATAGACATTTCTCCATAAAAGATATACAGATGGCCAAAAGGCACATGAAAAGATGTTCAACATAGCTAATTATCAGAGAAATGCAAATCAAAACTCAATGAGATATCACCTCACTCCAGTCAGAATGACCATCATCAAAAAATCTACAAACAACAAGGGATGGAAAGGCTGTAGAGAAAAGGGAACTCTCCTACAATGTTGGTGGGCATGTAAATTGGTAAATCCACTGTGGAGAACAGTATGGAGGTTCCTTAAAAAATGAAAAGTAGAGCTACCATATGATCCAGAAATCCCACTTCTGGGCATATATCCAGAGAAAAACTTGGTTCAAAAGTATACATGCACCCCAATGTTCATTGTGGCACTGTTTACAATAGCCAAGACATGGAAACAACCTAAATGTGCATTGACAGATGAATGGATAAAGAAGATGTGGTACATATGTGCAATGGAATATTACTCATAATGAAATAATGCCATTTGCAGCAACATGGATGGACCTGGAGATTATCATACTAAATGAAGTAAGTCAGACAGAGAAAGACAAAAATCCTGTGATATCGCTTATATGTGGAATCTAAGAAAAACAAAACAAAAAAATGATACAAATGAACTTAGTTACAAAACAGAAGTAGACTCATAGACTTAGATAACAAACTTTTGGTTACCAGGGCAGAAGGGTAGGGGGAGGGATAGATTGGGAGTTTGGGATTGACATGTACACACTGCATATTTAGAGTAGATAACCAAAAAGGACCTACTGTATAGCACTGAGAACTCTGCTCAATATTCTGTAATAACCTAAATGGGGAAAGATTTGAAAAACAATAGATGTATATGCATAACTGAATCACTCTGCTGTACACCTGGAAAAGAAATTTTTTAATAAAATAAAATAAAGATAAAAAGAGGAAGAAAAAATGTCATCCTAGGGAAAGGGAAAGGGGGTGGGCCCACATGGGGGTAGGAGATTAAGAGGTACAAACTATAAAATAAGCTACAAGGATATATTGTACAACACAGGGAATATAGCCAATGTTTTATAATAGCTATAAATGGAGTATAACCTTTAAAAATTGTGAATCACTATATTGTACTGTATTGTACTGTATTGTATTGTATAACGTATATAATATTGTACCTCAGCTGTACCTCAATTCAAAAGAAATGCTATCCCTAGATGTCATATCAGCTTAAACCTGCCCCTTTTCTGCTGAAATAAGCACAAACAGCCTTGCATTCATTCAGTGTGTTCTTGTTGGCTTCAGCATATAGTAGGCATTCAGAATGTAGGTGATGAGGTAAATTTCCAGAATGGAATTTTTTTCCCATGTAATTATTCACCACAAATGTTCATTGCCCTCACAAGGCACCACACTCAGTGCTGCGTGGTTACAAAGACCTAAGACATAATCTCTGACCTCAAGAAGCTTACAGTCCAATGGGGCTCCATGGCAGAATGTTGGACATGAAGGAAAAGACAGATGGGGGGCTCAGAGGAAGATGTAATCAGCCAGTGTAGGAAGGTTCCTAGCAGACTGGATAGAGGAGGTGCCACTTGCCAACAGCCAGCGAAGTGTCAGGCCTCCTGGGAGCTCTGCACACTGGGAGTCAGCCCTTAAAAACAGTGGGATGCCAACAACAGAAGCCATAGCATGGAAAACAAACAAACAAAGTCTCATAAAGGAGAGCTCTGACACTTGAAAACAGAGGTTGGAAGCTATTTAGGGAGAGTTTTGACACATCCAAAGAGACTGACAGAGGTTCCTGGACCTGTCTATGATGTAAATGTAGGACTTCTGGACTTATTTTTGGTTTCTTTGGGTGACTTCCTTACTGGGAAGAGAGTTTTTGTAAATATGAAGTTGATTTTGTAAGAACTTGAGCTTAGAAGTCAGACAGACCTAGGCTCAAATCTACACTCTTCTACTTACCAGCTGTCTAAACTCTCCATGCCCCAGGCCCTCCCGCCTGGGAGATGAGGTCATTAAAAAGAATTAAAAAACAACTATGCATGCAAATGCCTAACACAGGCTGGCAGAGAGCAAAGGATCAATAAAGGTTACCTCCCTGGGTCTGCTAGTGATTGGTTTCATTTGCACTTCAGCCAGTTAAGAGTTTTTCTCAGAGCTTGGGTTTGAGACCTTGTAAACAAGGGAGACCTTGAAGGAGTGGACTGGACTCTTGAAACCTTTGGTCCATAGGTGACATTCTCCCACCTCCTCCACCACTCCTACAGGAATGCAGCTAACACTCCCCAAGTGAAGCTGAGTGGAAAAATTACCCAGAGAAATTGGTTCATGTCAAAAAGTTACCTGGTTTGTTTGAAGAAAACCACATTTTCCCCCTTTTAAACACAGAGAAGAGATCTAACAAAAACTTTTTCCAAACGCAATCCGTTCTATTAAGAACATTACTGTTCAAACAATCAAAACAAGATGCTTTGACTGATTCTTTCAAATGATTGAGAATCATTTAGGTAGAAGTTGGAAACATTTTTCTGCAAAGATTAGAGAGCGAATGTGTTAGGCTTTGAGGATCATAGGGTCTCTGTCACAGTACTCAGCTGTGCCATTGTGGTGTGAAAACAGCCCTAGACAAAACAATGTAAATGAATGAGCTTGGATCTGTTGCAATAAAACTTTATAGACACCGAAATTTGAATTTCATATAATTTTATGTATCACAAAATATTAATCTTCTATTGATTTCCCCCCAACCATTTAAAAATGTCATTCTTAATTTTCAGGGTTATAAAAAAACAGGCAGAAGACAGGATTTGGTTCATGGTTCCTTGCTTGCTGGCCCTGACTTAGACACTTACGCCCTCAAAAACAAAAACAAAAAAATCTCAGGAAATATTTTGTCCAAGCCCCGTATGTTATGGTTGAGTATCAGACCCACAGAGGGGAAGTGACTTGTCCAAGATCAGCTGAGGAACACCAATTAATGCATTTCTCTCTCTCAAACAGTATGAGATCAATGTCAGAAGCTCAATACAAAGAGTATGGCTAGTCAACGTCAGGCAATTGCTGGCTTAATAATGGAAAAAAAAAGAAAAAAACACTTTTTCAACTGCTGTTGGTTACATTCAATGTCAGACAGCCAGTTTAACGGATTCCTCCACTCCCCAGAACTTTTCAGTTTACTCTCTTATTTTACAACTTGGTCATGAGACAGCTGTGTTAAAAATTCTTAGAAGTGGAGTATGATGAGTGATTTTGTGTCACATCAAGGACAAAAATTGTCTTTTCACTGCCTGAATCTTATTAGGAAACATTCTGAAACATTGCAATATGTCTTCAACCTTAGGAAACTATAAAAGACAACACTGTAACTTTACCTTCACACAAACTACACATGGAAATAAAAACTACAAAATGTAAAAGGCGATTTTCTCTTTTGAAAATTGCTTTACATATTTTAATTCTTGTATTTCCCTTAGGGGTTAGATATTTCTGTCACATAGTTATCCAATTAAAATGAAAACTCTCTGCTTTAGCCTTTAGGCGAGGACAGCTGCCAGCTGCTAAGTTTTATAAAGTCTTTAATCTTGTCCATAAATATTTAACAAGAATTGGTTGGTACACAAGCTGAAGTAAAGTAAGAAATCAAAGAGAGAATCTTAGAAATAACCTCTGTGTTATGGGAAAGCTGTGTAAAACAAAAGCCGAATGACCAATGCCCTCCTTTTTTTTATTAAAATAACCACTAAGATATTTCTGAATATTTTGATCACTCCTTTAGCTTACTTGCCCTCACAAATGCACAAAAATAGGTAGATTACAAAAGGATATTAAATGTGAGTTTCCGTGCCCTTTTCTCCAGGATCCTGCCATTTGTTTCTGAGACAAAATCTCATGTTTCCATGGAAACCCACAATGAGGACCTCTAAGCACTTTAGCAGCATTTGAAAATATAGACACCTCTTTTTCATTCTCATACACACACACACACAATCCATACAGACCCACATACATATATCACATGCTCACACCTACACAAAGACCACCACCACCACAATCCTACACATCCTTATCACAATATCCCAAACAGGCTAAAAACCCAGAATTAGCAACTAACCATAAATACACCAAGGATTCATGCCCTCTCTTCTTTGATCTGCTGAAAAGAGAATGCTGCCATTTGCTTTGGCCTGGTCTTTGGGCTTCATCCCTTTCCCTCCTATCACCCAATTCCATTTTGCAAGGCTGCAAATCTTTGAGTCATCTTTAAGGTCATCTTCACTTCCACATCCTCCTGGGCAGAGAGCCCTCATGAGTTTTCCTCATTCATTCTCTTTCATGTAGGATCACAGAGCTTTCTAGAGAATGGTGAATTTATGCTACTGGCAGAGATCTTTTAGACAAGAAGGTTTTCCCCCACTTGCCTCTGTAACAGATTTCAGGATTGAGTACTCCTTGCTGGTAAGAAATTCTTCTTTAAACCTAACTGAAATCTCTTAACTGTTCCTTAAACTCACTTGATTGTGTCCTTGCTCCATCCACAGAAGAGAGAAAAATTAGAAGGCAACCACTTCCTTTATATCAGGGTAGATTGGCAGATGAAAGACAAAGATCCAAAAAGAAGGAGGAAAGGCAGGAGGGAGGGAGAAAGAGAGAGAGAAAGACATTAATTGACGTTCCTCAGCCTTCCTTACTCAAATTCAGGATTTTCTAGTTCTAGACACCCCAGAAAACTCAGACTCCTTGCTGTGGGAATTACTGTGGCCTTTAAGGTTGCTTCCCTGTAACATCTGTCCATCCTGATTCTGTTCCTTTATACCAGGCCAACATGTCCACTGCCCTTTCAACACTTCAATCATTTACTCAACAAACACTTAGGGAGGGCCAGCTATGTATCAGGCACTGCTCTAGGCACTAGGCTTATAGCAATGAACAAAGTGACACAAATCCCTGCTTACAGACTGCCCTCAGATTGCTCTACACTGGCTCTGATTCCATGCCTTCTCCAGCCCATCCCTGACTCACGGCTCTGCCACCCATTTATGATCCTGATCTTTCCCATTCCCCACAGGATGCTAGTATTGATTTCTCACTCTCTTAATTCTAGACTCTTCCACAAGTTGGCTCAGAGCTTCCAAGTGACACTGTTGCTTTTATACTGTCTCAAACTGAGTCCCCAGACACCCCACTAACATGGGCAGACAGTCATCATCACAATAGTTTTTAAATTTTTTTATATGTTGCATTTTCTGTGTGCCAGGAATTAAGTGCCTTACACATATTAATTCATTTAATCCTTTTAACAATAGCTAAAATGAGGTATTGCACCTTAGCCCCATTCCTTAACTGACTGATGAATAGCGAACTTGTGACTTGCCCAAAGTCACCCAGTCCAAAAGTGGCAAACCTGGGGTTGCCATCCCGCATTTGAGAACTTGGATTTTCATTGCTCCAGGCATTCCTGTTACCTTTGGTTATGTTTTTGCTTATATTACCTTTTCCCCAAGATCATCTGAAATGTGATCCTTACCATACAAATTATTCACCACTCAAGTTTTCCTCTCTCACGTCTCCAATGAAACTTAAGTGGCCCTCAGCCAAGGGCATCACCTTGCAGATACCACTGTTTTCATCCCCCAGGCTGATAAAGAGGGAGACATCAAAGATCCGTTTTGTCAAACTGAAAAGAACCAGTGCTGTGCATGCACCCTGCATCTTAGTTCTGCTATTATAAAAGGTGTTTGGATTTTACTATCTCCTCCCATATTGTGCTTCATTATATTGTCCACACGACATCCTCTACCCTTGACATATCTCATCCCTCATGTAATGATGATTACCAGCCCCACTCTCCTCTAACTTCTCTAGGGCAGTTTCCTACAGATCTAGGTTTTGTTTTATTTATCACTTCTCTCTGCCCTTTCTTGCTTTAATTAAATTCAGCCTCAGGACATAGGAAACCAGAGAACTTATTTTTTCTTCCTTTTGATGAAAGCGATATTGTTTCCTGGGGACAGCAAATATCTCCCCCACCTCCCAGCCTCCCCAAATTCACTAGTTATGTCTCAAACAGCCTTTGTCCTTTGTTTTCCCATTTCTGCATGAGTGTTTCAAGGTTCAATTTACATTTTCATAGTTTCTGATCCAAAGGAAGGAAATGAATGGGAAAGGACCTTCATTTTCCCCTCTTTTACCATCAGTTCCTATCATTCTTCCAAAGCACTGAAAAGCAGCTGTTTTCTCATTCAGGACAATCTTCACAGCTCACAAGAAAGGCGCTTCTTGTTATTTACATAAACGGATGGAAAATAAGTCATCTGATGATAACAGCTCTCAGTTACCTGCAGTTTATGAGAAGGACTGGCCAGCAGATTTCAAACCTCAGCAAATCTATGCTCACCCACATGGTATGGTTTGAGGGCTCACCACAAAATCAGATTCTCCCAATCCTCATTTATAACAATAACAACAAAAATACTGTTCTTAGGATCATGTAAAATCACTCATATTTTGGTACAAATGAACATACTGATTTCCTCCAAGACTGAAGTGGTCAGTGATTATATTCAAGACAAAGGCACTTCCTTCTCCAATCCATTCTTCTTCCACATGATAGTCAGAATGAGCTTTCTGGAATACTGTGCTACTATTCTGCATAAAAACCCTTCATGGTTATAAGTCGTCTTTAGGCTAAACTCCAGGCTCGGTAGCCTGACGATAAAGCCCTGCAGCACCAAACCCCCTCTGCCTCTCAGGCTCACCTCTCACACATCTGGCATTTCCCACTCTGTGGTCCCACCATCCTGGAACCACATCCCTCTGTTGCAGTGGTCAGCCTTGCACACTTGCTCCCTCTTCACTTGGCTAATTCCTTTTTCCCAATAAGACTCACCCCACGTGTCATCTCCTTCCAGAAGCCCTTTCTGACAGTCTATCCTTAGCCTGCTCTGCACTCTGGGACGACCTTGCACTTCTTTCCATCATGGCTGTAAATGTAATGGTCATTGTCTTCCCTACTTATGATCATCCTGTCAGCAAAAAGGATGTTTTTCATTTGTTTCCCTGATGCCTCCTGAAAATAAGGTAGTTCTCTAATAAGTAGATAAACAATGGAATAGATGATTCAATGAATGACTAAATGAATGAAGGGCAAAAATGGAGTTAGAATCACCCAAAGCCATCATTCCAAGGGTCACAATTTTCCTGAGGGTCTCCCCTGATTGGAGGGACCAGAAAGCTCAGCAGGTACGTGGAAGTGTCATATAAATAATGTCCCCAAAGTCACTGAGTCCAAGAGTCTCAATTTTGCAGCATTGGAGTTATAAAGGGCAGATCTCCAGCATTTTTCCAAAGGACCAAGCTGTTCACTGCTGCTCTGATTGTAAAGGCACTAAGGTGTCATCAAGATCCTACAGGCAGAGCCAGCATGGATTGCTGATAGGAACTTCTTCAGCTCAGCTGTAGGCCAAATTGCTCCTGTTGCCAGCAGCCTCCTGATCAGTCCCTTGAAAGTCTCAATTCCTCCTGGAGGACAGGGACATGCCAAACTTTGAATCTGCTACCAAGACTTCACTCCCCTGGAGCTAATTCAAAATTATCTATGGCGACAGGAGACCACCTACAGAACTCAATTTGGCTAAAGATCTAAGCATTTGATTTTAGCCAATACTTTCTGATGCATCATCATCACCATCACCACTAACATCAATATGATTTTTTTAAGTGAATGTAGCACAGGTCTTGAACAAGCATACAAATAACCACATATAGGAAAAGATACTTTTTACAGTTCTGACATTCAGAAGGTTGATATCCTTAATATTTGATTTCTGACAAGTTTATAAGGAAAACAATAAAACTTTATTTTTGAAAAGGAGGCAGAGAGAAACTTTCACTTCTGGGGAACATACATTTCCCTAATCCTCCCACTAAGTACAGCTAAAACCCCTGAACTTATAGGTAAGACAAACAAGGAGACTCTGAAAGATGGAGGGAAGGCAGACCAGCTAGGAACCTTGGACCTGAGAAATGACACAGTGGTGAGCTCCCTGGGTTTCCTTTTTGCCCCATATACACACCCCAGACTTGGAGCCTCAGGAGCTGGCAACCTGGAAAGGCCAATGGATGCAGATCCTCCAAAATTCTTCTCTCCCTAAGGAAAGCCTAGCAAGGAGCAGCCTAGCAAGACAGATAACTTTTAGACCATAATGCTCTCCTCCAGCTAAACATCACAGATAAAACTGTGGCCCACCCCACCCATGTCAGCAAAGGTAGGGAGCTTACAGACCATCTTCATTGGTCTGTAAGAAGGTCTCTGAACTCTTCCACCAGGGTGATGGCAGAAAAGGCAGAGTAGGGAGCAGGACAAGCAGTAGGGTTGCCTGCAGTAACAGGCATGTAATAGGCAGTAATGTGGTCCCCCACCCCCACGTTGTGGAGACCATGTGGGAAGGCTGCAATATAACAGCACCAAGTAAGGAACCTACCAGCAGTAACAAGGTACCATGCTGGGGTTCAGAAGACGCCTGGCATTGAGTCAGGACTTTCACCACCACCCAGTGCGAAGGAGGCCACCCTGCCCCCGACCATGGAGGCTATGTAGGATCAGTGACAAGGTAGTAACAAGGGTGGGCTCCCTTCCTCAGATGGAGCAATGCTACAAATGCCAGCTAAAAAAGAAGGTCTAACTAAGACCCACAGTCCATAACATAATACCTCAAATGGTTTTGATCAAAAAGCACTCATCACACAAAGAACTAAGAAAACCTCAGCTAGAAGGGCAAAAAAACAGATACCCACACAGAGATGTTAGAATTATCTGACAAGGGTTTTAAATCAGCCATCATATAATGCTTCAATGAACAATTTAGAACACTTTTGAAGCAAATGAAAACATAGAAAGACTTAGCAAAGAAACAGAAAATCTCAGCAAAGAAACAGAAGATATAAAGAAGAACCAAACGGAAATTTTAGAATAAGAAAATAGAAAACCTAAATAAGAATCAGTGAATGGACTCAACATCAGAATGTAGAGGACAGAAGAAAGAACTAGTGACCTTGAAGATAGAACAATAGAAATGACATAATCTGAAAAACAGAGAGAAACAAGCTGGAAAAATAAATAAATACACACACACGCACAGATGTTCAAGAAACTGAAACAAGGGTTACATGGAATCTCTCTGCCTTATTTCTTATTACTGCATAGTTATCTCAAAATAAAAAGTTTAACTAAAAAATAAAAAGAAAGCAGAAAACAGGAAACACTTTGACTGACAATTCACCAAACAGCAAATAAATATAGCAACTCTGGGGCTGGGGGGGTTGATGTTTAACTTTACTAATCAGTGAATTTAAGACAGATTTTTTAAACAAGAAATAAGTTTCCAGCAGTTTCTCCACATAATGGAGAAGAAGTCCCCTGGTAGCAAAACTTTCATTTGGGTGCAATAGGACCTTTTGAGTTTTATAGACCATAATAATTTTGTGGCTACCTTATGTGTGTGTCTTTGTGCCAGGGACATTAAACACTTCACATGGATTATCTCATTTAATCCTCACAGGGATCCTAAGAGGAAGGTACTTAAATAAACCCTCTTTCACAGATGAGGAATTTGAGTCTTAAAGAGATTAAGCAAATTGTGCAAGACTACCCAGCTCAGAAATGGTAAAGCCAGGATTCAAAGTCAGGCAGTAAACCCACAGAGGATACTCTCACACCCAGGTTTTAGGAGAAGCTCCCTCCACCTGGTAGACAGATATCTTGGAAGGAGTGGATCTGTTTCACGAACAGCCCAAGAGCCTTCTGAGATCACAGTCTTGGCCCCCACTCCCCACCTCCCAGATTCTAAACTAGCACCTTGTCTGGACCAGGTGTTCCTGGCCCTTAAAGTCTGCAGAGAGAAAGGATGCTCAGGGCACCAAAAGGTGGGAGGCATCTAATGGCTCAGGCACGATAGGGTCCCTGAAGCTCACAGGCTAGATCTGGGGTAGCATGGGACAGTGCTATAAGCATGACTCTCACCTCCAAGGCAGCCAACCTGACACCACGGCTGAGCTTGAACACAGTGAGTGAGTATGTGTGGGACATGTGGACAAGGACCTGAATTGCTCAGGGCAAGCCTTCAACAGCCACCCCCTCTGCAGCCTCTGACAGAAGGTACTGATCAGACTCTCCAGTTACCTTATTCCCAGGCATTCAGAAGTCAGACGAATTTTTCCCTGTGGATTCTCAGATGAGGCAGGGATGGGGATGTTGCTGGGAGGCATCAAGAGGGCATATTGAACTCCCTGCTCATATTGGCTATAAATGCTGAAATCATCCTTTGGGGGTAATTAGAGCAATATAATCACATTTGTACCCCAAATAAGTAAAGCAGGCTGTACAGATTTTATTCATTATCCAAGAAACGTATATGGAAATAACAGTGGAGTGTCATTTCCTTATTCTAAAATAGGCAGTAAAATATGATACTTCATGGCAATGGAGGGAGTTTGGTGGAAATGGAACTCTGAGGCACAGCTGAAGGGACTGTAAATGCATACAAGTTCTCTGGAAAGTGTTTAGCACTGTGTATCCCATCCTCTGTGGGAACAGCAAAGATTTATGGGAAAGATGCTCACTGTGGCATTGTCTATGACAGAGAAAAATTACATACAACAAGGGAAAGTTTAAGTAAATCAGAAATACCTGTACAGTGGAATAGTACTGGCCACTCAAGTTATGAGAAATATGCTTATTGGTCTAAGGAAATGCTAATAATATAATGTTAAGTGAAATGAAACAAGACATAAAACTTAATAGGTAGTGTGATTTCAACTGTATACACGCACAAGGTCAAACCAAGATGGAAATACAACACAACATAAATACCTAGTGCTTCTCAATGGTGGGGTTCAGAATAGTGTTTTAATTACTTGTTTTCAAATTTTCCAAATAGTCAAAAATTGCCGTGTTCTTTTTATAATGGGAGGAAAACAAAAGAAAAAGAGATGAGTCCTGTTTGTGACCTCTGGGAGGTTACTAATTATGAAGGTAAACATAGGGCAGTAGAAAAAGAGCTGAAGCAGATAATGAGAGAAGAGAGGGTGCCACCATGTATTATGGCCACACATATGTCTTTCTGAGCATTAGAGAGATGCTGGCAGGAGGAAATGGATGCTTTATGTTTATTATCTGTCACTGTCACTGTCTGAGAAACAACACCCATAGGGGAGGGTCAGATGGCACCCCGTTTAGGGAAGGGCAAAAAAAAAGTAAGGGTCTAAATGATCTGTAAGCCAGAGAGCAGCTAGATGCACAGTACTTGGGCATAACTGGAGATGAGCACGTTGTGTTACTGGGAGTTTCTGTTTCCACTCTTTCCTTCCACTTTGAATCTCCTCCAGCAGATGCCTGGGAAAAACCATACCACTGCCTCTGGAGACGCTCAGAGCTCTGAGCCTCAGGCCAAATGGCAGCAAGTTCAAAGCTGCAGACAGTGTCCAATTCTGCAAGTAACGGCCACAGTTGTGAACCCAAGATCCTTGGGCTCAGGAGGGAAAAGCAGCAGTTTGGCTATTCCTAGGAATTTGCAATCTTTCCATTGGGTTAAAACACCCAGTCCCTTGGCAAGGAGCAATCCCCTGCCATCTTTGTATGCAAGTGAGAGAGATTAAAAATGTATCTATGTTTCTAGAAACAGAAGGCCCCAGGGAGCAATGAGTTCAGTTCAGAGAAGCACGTGCCCACATTTTTAAGCTAATTCAACTACAGCTTGAGAGCCAATAACACATTTGGAAGGGACTATCAGCAAAGCCTTTGAGAATCCTCTGATGTGAGCCAAGCACACTACAACCACAAAACAAGACAGAAGCAAACTGTGTTGATTCTTCTAATGTATGAAGCACTTTCTGTACATCAATGTAGAAGGAATAGTCCTAAATAAGTTAAATAATTAATTCTTTCCTGAATTTTAAAAGGAAATTTCAGGTCTCTCATAGTTATAAAATAATTTGAAAGAGGAAAACTGTGTATCTTTGGACTGTGACGTATGCACATTTTGTTATAATTGTATAAATTTTACACTGGTTATCATTCTCTCCTTTCACAGTTATCCAATTTTCATTTCATCATTATGGGTTTATCCTTTTAGCATCATCCATTCTTTTATCGTTCTAGTTAATGTCATTGTATAATCAGCCTGAAATAATTCTCTTTATTTTATTAGTCTTTTTCACCCTATTTTCCTGGCACTGTATTAGCGCTTTACGTGTGTTATTATATTTAACCTTCAGAGTAACCCTCGGTAGGTAATAACCATATTATTGAAGAAGAAGCTTGAGCCTTAAGTAAGTGAAGTGACTTCCCCAAAATTGTACAGTCATCAGGGAGAAGAGTTTGGGCTGGTCTGGGGGTTGCCATCTTCAAAGCCCTTCATTTACCCATTATCCAACACTACCACCACTAGGCTCTACTGAAGACACGGAAGACACACTGAGATCCTCTGAAGATTCATCCTGAAGGACACTTAACCCAGTGTGATGGCCTCAGATAATAATGCTGCCCAATGACTCCAGCTACGAAAATCTTCCAGAACCTACAGTGTCCATAATTACTGAGCTTATCACCACACTGTTTGCTGCTCTTACAGGGGAACAGTAGATAATGGAAAACATTTTAGAGGAGGATAAAACACACCATGTTAAAAAGGCAAGAACTGTAGTACCTGTTTCTTCATGGAACATGTTTGTAGAGTATAATCTCTAGTTTTGCTGTTTTCATCACTGCAGAGAATAAAGGGCATTTAGGAAAATCATTGTTAAATTTTTCTCTGAGCTCTAACTATCAAGCAATTTTGCATTACAATTAATTGATTTTTTTAAAAGACACTGTTTTAAGTGTTTAAGGCACTATATAGAAGGCTCATGAACCTTTGGCCCTTGGTAGCCTATCCCATATTAGGAGCTTATGTTCTATAATTAGAAGAAAGATACCTTATTCACTGTCATACTCTGTGACATTGCTCAAGAAAAGACCTCTCTCTTATTACATATTTCAGATTACTGCTCTGTTTTGGGTGTTTTGCTTTTAATGTAATCAATAGTATCATATGTGATGCTTGTGAAACCATATCTTTGAAAGAGGAAGTGCAGCAAAACAAAAATTTTTTTAAAATCACACATTTTTCTCCACTCTGCTCTTTCAAATCTGCTCTGTGGGACTAATTCTTCTTTATATTAAAAATATTTTCTCTATTTTTTCTCTCATTCTTATATATTTAAAAAATTCTCTACTTTTAGACTCCCCATCTTTTTTCATAATATAACTATTCAGTCTCAAGCAAGAGTCAAACTCTCATCGATACTTAATAGCAAAGCTGCTTCTTCATCCAGGAGGGGGGTCAAGGCCACATTCTCCATTTCCCCACCTAGAACGTCTGGCCCTTTCCTCAACTCAAAAACACATCTCTGCTTCCTCCAGGGGCAGAACGGAGGAGAATTCGCGGGCAGGAAAGGATGACCTCCGGCTGCGGCAGACGGTTAAGGCTGATGCTTCCTCTTGGGGCCCTTTTGCACGGGTATTTCAGAGCCTGATGGTTGGTGCCCTCTCCTCCAACTGGCTGCAGGGGTTCCCTCCTCAGCCCTGCCCCTGCAGCCTTCCCAGACACAGCCTGACTCTGTTAGGTCCTAATGCCCCTACAAGTAGTCAGCTTCAGCAAAGTCCCTCTAGGCCAGCCCTCTTCCACTTGTCTCTTAATTCATCTCATTCATCCTTGTCTCACAAACTCTGGAAGCATAGCCTGCTCCCAAAGCAACCAGCTCTCCCACTGGCCACAGGATCTCACCTTCAGACTCCCAACTCTGGATCCTACAGTCTCTGTGCCTCCTCATGGTCCCCAGATGAAAAGGTCCAGCTCTCTGCAAGTTCCCTCTGAAGTCCCTCTCACTAGGTAGAAGTGAAAGGGAAGTACCCACCTCCCCTTTCCCATCAGGAGAAGGGAAAGAACACACTACAACATTTTGACAACTTCCTCAAAGAAGTCTTCTCTTGACTTTCCAGCTTCTCCTTACATAGACAGATTGGGCTGCAATAACAAATTAATCCCCAAATGTCAGTAGCTTAGCAAAACTTTAATCCACTCTCAGGAGAAGCCTGCTAAGAATCGGGATGTCTTGTGAGGGCTGTTGCTCATCAGGTGACCCAGGATTCCAGGCAATTTCAGTTTTGTGGCTTAGCCACAACACCAAGACTAGGGAAGAGAGTGCATGTAGAAGCCATACCCACTCTTCTACGATTGGAGCTAAAAGTGACAAGTGTCCCATCCCTTCACAGACTATTGACCAGAACAGTCCTGTGGCCCCGCCTACCTGCAAGGAGGCCAGGAAATGAAGGAAAGCACAGGAGATATTGGTGAGCATTCCTATTTCAGCAACATCCCCCAACATGGATAAGGGGCTTATGGACTTTAATTTCCTTTGCAAGTCCTTCTTCAACAATAGAGCATCTTGGGCTTCCCTGGTGGTGCAGTGGTTGAGAATCTGCCTGCTAATGCAGGGGACATGGGTTCGAGCCCTGGTCTGGGAGGATCCCACATGCCGCGGAGCAACTAGGCCCGTGAGCCACAACTACTGAGCCTGCGCGTCTGGAGCCTGTGCTCTGCAACGAGAGGCCGCGACAGTGAGAGGCCCGCACACCACGATGAAAAGTGGCCCCCGCTTGCCACAACTAGAGATAGCCCTCACACAGAAACGAAGACCCAACACAGCAAAACTAAATAAATTAATTAATAAACTCCTACCCTCAACATCTTAAAAAAAAAACAAAAACAAAAACAAAAAACAATAGAACATCTTGCTTTGTTATATGGGGGCTTTTGGCACCTAATGTCTTGGGTATCAGCCAAAATAAAGACAGAATGAGTCCCATTAAAACATCCTATTACACTGTGTTAGCACTTTAAAAGTTTACTACATACAATGAAGAGAATTAACATGTATTGAGCTTCTACCAGATACCAGGCACTGTTTCATGTTGTTTACATGTGTGACCTCATTTGACCCTAACACAAATGCTGAGTAAGATATAGGTGGTAATTCCCTAGTTTATCACATGAAAGAAGCTGAGTCTCATAGACTAAATACATTGGCCAAGGTCAGTTTATTAGGGAAAGAGTCAGGTTTTCAGAATCCAGATGTGTATTTCACAACAGCATTCTCTTCCACGTGGTTCACATTTTGTCCATCTCAAGCAAATAGACCCAATGCACCAATCCATCCTCTCAGCACCAGACATATTCAGAAAGCTATAACAATGAATGTGAGATTAAAATTAGTAGTATTATCAGAATTAATGATCTTCACTGGATTTTAGAAACGTATAAATATCACTAGGCTCCAAGTAATAGAAGGTCTAATAATTATTTCTTGCATTTCTGCCTGTTTTCAATCTCATCATGTGCTCATACGAACCATGCATTCCATGGGCTCTTGGCTTAGTGATGCCCTCAGACTTATCCATGCTTGGCACATGGAAAAACCTAAGGGGGATGGTAGAGGGAGTGAATGAAAAGTTTGTTGTCCCATGTTTGACCTCTTCCCACTTGCCTACTCTTCTCACCTCTATCTTGATCTCTGTGAGGTCCATTAGTTAGACATCTACTTCCTGTACAGCTAGAATAATGTCAACCTTGAGATATTCCATCCACAAATACCAAAGATTTATGCAAATTGTATGATAGTCACATTATAAATCAAATAAATGTCATCCCATGATTCCAACCTTCCTCATTCTTGGGAAAATTGGTGTTAATTACCTATGTGCAAGCACATGAGAGTCCCAAGTTGGAGGGAATCTAATGAATTGGACTGAATGTACAGTGTGTGGTTTTGAGTGGGTTTTGAATGTGGTTTTGACAGTTCATCCTCAGGAGCGTGTAGCATACAGCAATTCAGAGTGAGGAAATAGGCTTAATGAGAGTGTCAGCCTTAACTACTGCATTCTATGAGAAAAAAGAAAAAAAAACTTTTCAAAGGATTCTCCAATCCTGGGCAATAATCATTGCCTATGGCTCCATACATGCCGGGGTGCTTAAGGAATCAATGGTGTAGAGAGTAGAAAAGACAGAACAAAACAAAAAGAAGAAGAACCACATAATAAGAATTGAAGTTTCAGGACTTCCGGGTAAGATGGCGGAAGAGTAAGAAGGGGAGAACACCTTCCTCCCCACGGATACACCAGAAATACAGCTACACGTGGAACAACTCCTACAGAACACCTACTGAACGCTGGCAGAAGACCCCAGACCTCCCAAAAGGCAAGAAACTCCCCCACATACCTGGGTAGGGCAAAGCGGAGAGATTCCCGCACAGAGGATCGGTGCCGAGCGGCACTCACCAGCCCGAGAGGCTTGTCTGCTCACCCGCCGGGGCGGGCGGCGCTGGAAGCTGAGGCTCGGGCTTCGGTCAGAGCCCAGGCAGAGGACTGGGGCTGGCGGTGAGAACTCAGCTTGAAGGGGGCTAATGTGCCACAGCTAGCCGGCAGGGAGTCCGGGAAAACTCTGGAGCTGCGGAAGAGGCAAGAGACTTTTTCTTCCCTCTTGGTTTCCTGGTGCGCAAGGAGAGGGGATTAAGAGCGCTGCTTAAAGGGGCTCCACAGACGGGCGCGAGTCACGACTGAAAGCGTGGAGCCCAGTGACGGGCGTGGGACGCTGGGGCTGCTGCTGCCGCCGCCAAGAAGCCTGTGTGCGAGTGCAGGTCACTGTCCACACCACCCTTCCGGGGAGCCTGTGCAAACCGCCACTGCCGGGGTCCCGGGATCCAGGGGTGGCTTCCCTGGGAGAACGCACGGCAGGCCTCGGGCTGGTGCAACCTCACGCCGACCTCTGCCGCTGCAGGCTCGCCCCGCACTTCGTGCCCCTCCCTCCCGCCCGGTCTGAGTGAACCAGAGTCCCCGAAGAGGCTGCTCCTTTAACCCTGTCCTGTCTGAGCGAAGAACAGACGCCCTCCAGCGACCTACACGCAGAGGCGGGGCCAAATCCAAAGCTGAGACCCAGGAGCTGTGAGAACAAAGAAGAGAAAGGGAAACCTCTCCCAGCAGCCTCAGAAGCAGCGGATTAAAGCTCCACAATCAACTTGATGTACCCTGCATCTGTGGAATACATGAATAGACAACAAAACATCCCAAATTGAGGAGCCAGGAGTCAGTGCTGTGCCTCTGAGGTGGGAGAGCCAACTTCAGGACACTGGTCCACAAGAGACCTCCCAGCTCCACATAATATCAAACGGCGAAAATCTTCCAGAGATCTCCATCTCAACACCAGCACCCAGCTTCACTCAACGACCAGCAAGCTACACTGCTGGACACCCTATGCCAAACAACTAGCAAGACAGGAACACACGCCACCCATTAGCAGAGAGGTGGCCTAAAATCATAAAAAGTCCGCAGACACCCCAAAACGCACCACCAGACGTGGACCTGCCCACCAGAAAGACAAGATCCAGCCTCATCCACCAGAACACAGGCACTAGTCCCCTCCACCAGGAAGCCTACACAACCCACTAAACCAACCTTAGCCACTGGGGACAGACACCAAAAACAACGGGAACTACGAACCAGCAGCCTGCAAAAAGGAAACCCCAAACACAGTAACATAAGCAAAATGAGAAGACAGAAAAACACACAGCAGGAGAAGGAGCAAGATAAAAACCCACCAGACCTAACAAATGAAGAGGTAATAGGTAGTCTACCTGAAAAAGAATTCAGAATAATGATGGTAAAGATGATCCAAGATTCTATTTCCCAGATCCAAAATCTTGGAAATAGAATAGACAAAATGCAAGAAACAGTTAACAAGGACCTAGAAGAACTAAAGATGAATCAAGCATCGATTAAAAACACAATAAATGAAATAAAAAATACTCTAGATGGGATCAATAGCAGAATAACTGAGGCAGAAGAATGGATAAGTGAGGTGGAAGATAAAATAGTGGAAATAACTGCTGCAGAGCAAAATAAAGAAAAAAGAATGAAAAGAACAGAGGACAGTCTCAGAGACCTCTGGGACAACATTAAATGCACCAACATTCGAATTATAGGGGTTCCAGAAGAAGAAGAGAAAAAGAAAGGGACTGATAAAATATTTGAAGAGATTATAGTTGAAAACTTCCCTAATATGGGAAAGGAAATAGTTAATCAAGTCCAGGAGGCACAGAGAGTCCCATACAGAATAAATCCAAGGAGAAATACGCCAAGACACATATTAATCAAACTGTCAAAAATTAAACACAAAGAAATCATATTAAAAGCAGCAAGGGAAAAACAACAAATAACACACAAGGGAATCCCCATCAGGATAACAGCTGATCTCTCAGCAGAAACTCTACAAGCCAGAAGGGAGTGGCAGGACATAATTAAAGTGATGAAGGAGAAAACCCTGCAACCAAGATTACTCTACCCAGCAAGGATCTCATTCAGATTTGATGGAGAAATTAAAACCTTTACAGACAAGCAAAAGCTGAGAGAGTTCAGCACCACCAAGCCAGCTTTACAACAAGTGCTAAAGGAACTTCTCAGGGCAAGAAACACAACAGAAAGAAAAGACCTACAATAACGAAGCCAAAACAATTAAGAAAATGGGAATAGGAACATACATATCAATAATTACCTTAAATGTAAATGGACTAAATGCTCCCACCAAAAGACACAGATTGGCTGAATGGATACAAAAACAAGACCCATATATATGCTGTCTACAAGAGACCCACTTCAGACCTAGAGACACATACAGACTGAAAGTAAGGGGATGGAAAAAGATATTCCATGCAAATGGAAACCAAAAGAAAGCTGGAGTAGCAATTCTCATATCAGACAAAATAGACTTTAAAATAAAGACTACTAGAAGAGACAAAGAAGGACACTACATAATGATCAAGGGATCGATCCGAGAAGAAGATATAACAATTGTAAATATTTATGCACCCAACATAGGAGCACCTCAATACATAAGGCAAATACTAACAGCCATAAAAGGAGAAATCGACAGTAACACAATCATAGTAGGGGACTTTAACACCCCACTTTCACCAATGGACAGATCATCCAAAATGAAAATAAATAAGGAAACACAAGATTTAAATGATACACTAAACAAGATGGACTTAATTGATATTTATAGGACATTCCATCCAAAAACAACAAAATACACATTTTTCTCAAGTGCTCATGGAACATTCTCCAGGATAGATCATATCTTGGGTCACAAATCAAGCCTTGGTAAATTTAAGAAAATTGAAATTGTATCAAGTATCTTTTCTGACCACAATGCTATGAGACTAGACATCAATTACAGGAAAAGAGCTATAAAAAATACAAACACATGGAGGGTAAACAATACACTGCTTAATAATGAAGTGATCACTGAAGAAATCAAAGGGGAAATTAAAAAATACCTAGAAACAAATGACAATGGAGACACGACGACCCAAAACCTATGGGATGCAGAAAAAGCAGGTCTAAGAGGGAAGTTTATAGCAATACAATCCCACCTTAAGAAACAGGAAACATCTCGAATAAACAACCTAACCTTGCACCTAAAGCAATTAGAGAAAGAAGAACAAAAACATCCCAAAGTTAGCAGAAGGTAAGAAATCATAAAAATCAGATCAGAAATAAATGAAAAAGAAATGAAGGAAATGATAGCTAAGATCAATAAAACTAAAAGCTGGTTCTTTGAGAAGATAAACAAAATTGATAAACCATTAGCCAGACTCATCAAGAAAAAAAGGGAGAAGACTCAAATCAATAGAATTAGAAATGAAAAAGGAGAAGTAACAACTGACACTGCAGAAATACAAAAGATCATGAGAGATTACTACAAGCAACTCTATGCCAATAAAATGGACAACCTGGAAGAAATGGACAAATTCTTAGAAATGCACAACCTGCCAAGACTGAATCAGGGAGAAATAGAAAATATGAACAGACCAATCACAAGCACTGAAATTGAAACTGTGATAAAAAATCTTCCAACAAACAAAAGCCCGGGACCAGATTGCTTCACAGGTGAATTCTATCAAGCATTTAGAGAAGAGCTAACACCTATCCTTCTCAAACTCTTCCAAAATATAGCAGAGGGAGGAGCACTCCCAAACTCTTTCTACGAGGCCACCATCACCTTGATACCAAAACCAGACAAGGATGTCACAAAGAAAGAAAACTACAGGCCAATATCACTGATGAACATAGATGCAAAAATCCTCAACAAAATCCTAGCAAACAGAATCCAACAACACATTAAAAGGATCATACACCATGATCAAGTGGGGTTTATTCCAGGAATGCAAGGATTCTTCAATATACGCAAATCAATCAACGTGATACACCATATTAACAAATTGAAGGAGAAAAACCATATGATCATCTCAATAGATGCAGAGAAAGCTTTCGACAAAATTCAACACCCATTTTTGATAAAAACCCTGCAGAAAGTAGGCATAGAGGGAACTTTCCTCAACATAATAAAGGCCATATATGACAAACCCACAGCCAGCATCGTCCTCAATGGTGAAAAACTGAAACATTTCCACTAAGATCAGGAACAAGACAAGGTTGCCCACTCTCACCACTCTTATTCAACATAGTTTTGGAAGTTTTAGCCACAGCAATCAGAGAAGAAAAGGAAATAAAAGGAATCCAAATCGGAAAAGAAGAAGTAAAGCTGTCACTGTTTGCAGATGACATGATACTATACATAGAGAATCCTAAAGATGCTACCAGAAAACTACTAGAGCTAATCAATGAATTTGGTAAAGTTGCAGGATACAAAATTAATGCACAGAAATCTCTGGCATTCCTATATACTAATGATGAAAAATCTGAAAGTGAAATCAAGGAAACACTCCCATTTACCATTGCAACAAAAAGAATAAAATATCTAGGAATAAACCTACCTAAGGAGACAAAAGACCTGTATGCAGAAAATTATAAGACACTGATGAAAGAAATTAAAGATGATACAAATAGATGGAGAGATGTACCATGTTCTTGGATTGGAAGAATCAACATTGTGAAAATGACTCTACTACCCAAAGCAATCTACAGATTCAATGCAATCCCTATCAAACTACCCCTGGCATTTTTCACAGAACTAGAGCAAAAAATTTCGCAATTTGTATGGAAACACAAAAGACCCCGAATAGCCAAAGCAATCTTGAGAACGAAAAATGGAGCTGGAGGAATCAGGCTCCCTGACTTCAGACTATACTACAAAGCTACAGTAATCAAGACAGTATGGTACTGGCACAAAAACAGAAAGATAGATCAATGGAACAGGATAGAAAGCCCAGAGATAAACCCACAGATATATGGTCACCTTATCTTTGAAAAAGGAGGCAGGAATGTACAGTGGAGAAAGGACAGTCTCTTCAATAAGTGGTGCTGGGAAAACTGGATAGGGACATGTAAAAGTAAGAGATTAGATCACTCCCTAACACCATACACAAAAATAAGCTCAAAATGGATTAAAGACCTAAATGTAAGGCCAGACACTATCAAACTCTTAGAGGAAAACATAGGCAGAACACTCTATGACATAAATCACAGCAAGATCCTTTTGGACCCACCTCCTAGAGAAATGGAAATAAAGACAAAAATAAACACATGGGACCTAATGAAACTTCAAAGCTTTTGCACAGCAAAGGAAACCATAAACAAGACCAAAAGACAACCCTCAGAATGGGAGAAAATATTTGTAAATGAAGCAACTGACAAAGGATTAATCTCCAAAATTTATAAGCAGCTCTTGCAGCTCAATAACAAAAAAACAAACAACCCAATCCAAAAATGGGCAGAAGACCTAAATAGACATTTCTCCACAGAAGATATACAGACTGCCAACAAACACATGAAAGGATGCTCATCATCTTTACTCATTAGAGAAATGCAAATCAAAACTACAATGAGATATCATCTCACACCAGTCAGAATGGCCATCATCAAAAAATCTACAAACAATAAATGCTGGAGAGGGTGTGGAAAAAAAGGAACACTCTTGCACTGCTGGTGAGAATGTGAATTGGTACAGCCACTATGGAGAACAGTATGGAGGTTCCTTAAAAAACTACAAATAGAACTACCATATGACCCAGCAATCCCACTACTGGGCATATACCCTGAGAAAACCATAATTCAAAAAGAGACATGTACCAAAATGTTCATAGCAGCCCTATTTACAATAGCCCGGAGCTGGAAACAACCTAAGTGTCCATCATCGGGTGAATGGGTAAAGAAGATGTGGCACATATATACAATGGAATATTACTCAGCCATAAAAAGAAATGAAATTGAGCTATTTGTAATGAGGTGGATGGACCTAGAGTCTGTCATACAGAGTGAAGTAAGTCAGAAGGAGAAAGACAAATACTCTATGCTGACACATATATATGGAATTTAAGAAAAAAAAATGTCATGAAGAACATAGGGGTAAGACAGGAATACAGACACAGACCTACTAGAGAATGGACTTGAGGATATGGGGAGGGGGAAGGGTAAGCTGTGACAAAGTGAAAGAGTGGCATGGACATATATACACTACCAAACTGTAAGGTAGATAGCTAGTGGGAAGCAGCCGCATAGCACAGGGAGATCAGCTCGGTGCTTTGTGACCGCCTGGAGGGGTGGGATAGGGAGGGTGGGAGGGAGAAGCAAAAGGGAGGAGATATGGGAACATATGTATATGTATAACTGATTAAATTTGTTATAAAGCAAAAAAAAATTAAATTAAATTTAAAAAAGTGCTTGGAACAGTGCCTGGCACAAACTACCTACCTAATAAATGCATTAAGTACAATGAAAAAAAAAAAAAAGAATTGAAGTTTCAGGCAATGCTAGATGACCTCTCCAAAAGCTAGCTAAAGATTCCCCATGCAGGCAAGCCTTAGTGTCAGCTGGAGGCCACTTGTGTTTTCCTCCTCTCCTGAGGAAATCCAATTCAATGCCACAAGTATTTACTGAGCTCTCCTGTGCAATGGCCCAGCAGTCTTATTACAGGGAATACAGACATGAGTGTGACACTAACCTTGTCTGTGGGTACGTTGGGTGGGAGAGGAGGGTAATACACAAAAAAGGTAAGGGCCCAAGGCGAAGGTGGACAAAAGGCCAGTACACAAGACTGGAGTTGAAGGTTACAGACCATTGAAGAGTCCAATTTGACTCAGTACATGTTCACACACTTGCACACAGCTATATTTGTGCTAGACCCAGCTGATTCACACCATTTATCAGCTCCTCCTCCCTTCCCTGGAAGATGCTGCCTCTAGATACACAGGAGATTACTTTGCAAATCAACAGCAAGTTAGGTAGTAATATCTGATTTTCCACCTATCAGGCATTTTGGTCAATCACTCTTCTACTCTGTACTTACAGGTTCTTTATTAAACCTGTGTTTTTTATTGAACACAGGTTTTTTATTGAATTCCTACCCCAATCTGCATGATTTTCTCATTAAATTTCAGGTTTCCGGCACTTATTTCATTTAACACACCTACTGTGAACAGAAACCATCAAACAGGATTTGTGCTGGACGCTAGAGACAAAAAAGAATATGACACAATCTTTATTCTTCAAGACTTCATGCTGTATTGGGGAAGACAGAAGATGCAAAGAAAACATGTTGTAGGGGGTTCCTTCTTAACCCTTTAGAACTACCAGTGTACTGGGGATTCTGACCTCTGGAAGAAAACAAAGATCAGAGGCACAGGTTGCAGATGAGGCATGTGGGGAGACGGCAGGCAGGGAAGGGAGCGTGCGTAGGAGGCATGGTGGATGTTGCTCGTGGTCAACCCAGCAGACAGTCCTCTCCAACCTCCTGCTTGGGGGCAGAGATGCCTGGATCACAGAGAAGAAAGCCAGCACCTCCACCCACCATCCAGGGTGTGAATCATGATCATTCTAAGTCAGTGGAAAATCCATCTCCCTTTGCCAGAGATTAGTCTTGGGGTGGGAGTAGTTCTGGCCAATGATTCATAAGGGGAAGTCCATCATGGGAGGCCTTGTAGGATAAAAAGACAGATCTCTGAGAAGAAAGCTTTTTGACGCCACTGTCCTTGGGGCAATGCTGTGAGCACATGGTGTCCTGGAGTTGGAGCACCCATCTTGTGGCCATAAAGCATAAACTGAAGAAGAGAAAATGCTAGATGGCAGATCACAAAGATATATAGAGTCTGCATCCCAACTGAAATTGTTGAACTATCGAAAGACCGTGGAGCTGCCAACCTATAAGTTGCTTTGTAAGATAACAATGAACACCTTCATAAATCAGGTCAATGTTCACTGAGTGTCTGTAACCTGCAGCCAAAAGCATCCTGACTCAGGTTGGGTAGAAAAGTCTTATGTACTTCTCACAATAATTCTGTAAGGTGGGAAATACTATTAACTCCATTTTACAGATGAGTAAACTAAGACAGATCATTTAAATCATTGTCTCAAAACACAAAAATATAAGTAAATGTCCAGATGGAGATTTGATCATGGGCGTAATTCTAAGTTTGTTCTCTTCCCACTATGAAATCTTATTATCACAAAAAATGGCAGAGTTCATGACAAAATTATTTGCATAATGACCAGGTGTCAAGAAAATGGATACAAAATTCTCTTGAGAAGCAATTTGAATCTATTCTCTCTTAAATTCAATAAAAATTTACTGAGGGTCTGCTCTGGATTAGGCACTGGATTACAGAACTGTCTTCAGACAGGCCCCTGCTCATGGTTTCAGAAGAACAACCAACCTTATACTCCGGAACAGCCTTACCTTGAATCAATATGATGTCAGATGTCAGTGGGCAACCACATGATTAGTCATGCATCTAGAGGTAAAACATCTGGAAAACAGAAAGTTGGAACTCTTCATGAGCATGGAAAGACAATGGAGTATGAAAAAGTCAACTCATCCTTTGGACAGTCCCCAAAGCCCCCATGTTTGATGCCATGTGGACCAAACATTAAAATGAGTGGGGACATCCTTCACCTCCTCTTATTTGGCTGTGGTGCTTTGTCTCCCTTTATCACCACCTCCCCCTTCCCCAGCTCAGAGGAGGCAGACCTGCTGTAAACTCACCCTCATGATCCCTAACTCTGACCCTATGTCACCCTCCTCTGTGTTGCTGCTGAAGATGCGACTTGAGCTCCCAGATCCTTTTGTGCTGTTGTTGACCCTTCTTCCAAATCTCTTGCAGTCAAGGTGCCAGGGAACTAGGCACTTCCCTGACTGCAGGCTCACAAGCTGCCTGAGGAGCCAGGGATTTAGCTCTTTAATCTCATCCGCAGGGGAGGCGAATTTTCCAGCATGAAACAGGAAGAGTCTTATATGTAGCTCCAGGTTTAGTCTATGAGAAATGCTGAAAATAGGTAGAATAATAATAATAGCAAATATTTATTAAAAAGTGGCCTTATTATAACTCCATTTTTTTTCCAAGACACCAATCCCCAGAAAAAACATATGCTTTGTGTCATATTCTCAGAAGTGCAGCTTGTTCTTAGTCATTCTCTCTCTCCTCTTGTCTTTCTCTCTTCCCCCTCTCCTTCTATCTCTCAGGTCAGATGAAAGTATTGATGAATGATCAGTTTCAGGGCCAAGAAAAGCCTCCAGGAGAACTCTTCAAGACTTCGACGTGAGGCCTGGCCTGCTCAATATTTTCATCCTTGATTTGAGTACTGGCAACGAAGCATGCTCACCAAATTCTCAACTGAAGCAAAGCATTTAAAGATTATTTGATGCTGATACCTGCGTTCAAAACTATAAGAGAGTCAAATGCCAAGTCCTGTACTTAGCGTCAAATGTCAATTTCCCAAAGGTTAAATGGGCATCTGGCTCAAAGTTGAATCTGTATTTAAAGGTCAGATTTTGTGTGTGTGTGTTGCATTGTTTCATATTATATGGATTTTTTAATTTCACAGACAGAGTTAAAAGGGAACTTCAGTGTATCAGCTCTTTATTGGACACCCATGAGGTTCTACTCGCTGTACTGTTGTGGTGGTCAGAATTGTGGCCCTAAAGATGCCCACATCCTAATACCCAGAGCTTGTGAATACAGTATGTTCAACGGCAAGGGAGAATTAAGGTTGCAGATGGAATTAAGTTTGCTATTCAGCCAACCTTAAGATAAAAAGATTGTCCCAGATTATCTGGGAGAGACCAATGTACACAAGGTCCTTTGTTTTTTGGGTTTTTTTTTTCATTTTTTTTTTATACAGCAGGTTCTTATTAATCTATTTTATACATATTAGTGTATATGTGGCAATCTGGTGGGCAGAACTCAGTAAAACTTTAATCTGCGTATCTGCTGATGGGTGGGGCTGGGTTCCCTCCCTGTTGGTTGTTTGGCCTGAGGCAACACAACACTGGAGCCTACCAAGGCTCTTTGGTGGGGCTAATGGCAGACTCTGGGAGGGCTCAAGCCAAGGAGTACTTCCCAGAACTTCTGTTGCCAGTGTCCTTGTCCCCAAGGTGAGTCACAGCTGCCCCCCACCTCTGCAAGAGACCCTCCAACACTAGCAGGTAGGTCTGATTCAGTCTCCTGTGGGGTCACTGCTCCTTTCCCCTGGATCCTGATGTATACTATTCTGTGTGTGCCCTCCAAGAGTGGAGTCTCTGTTTCCCCCAATTCTCTCCAAGTCCTGCAATCAAATCCCACTAGCCTTCAAAGTCTGAATCTCTGGGAATTCCTCCTCCTGTTGCTGGACCCCCAGGTTGGGAAGCCTGACGTGGGGCTCAGAACCTTCACTCCAGTGGGTGGACTTCTGTGGTATAAGTGTTCTCCAGTTTGTGAGTCACACTCCCAGCAGTTATGAGATTTGATTTTATTGTGATTGTGCTCCTCCTACCATCTCACTGCAACTTCTCCTTTGTCTTTGGATGTGGGGTATTTTTTCTGGTGAGTTCCAGTGGCTTCCTGTCAATGATTGTTCAGTAGTTAGTTGTGATTCTGGTGGTCTTGCAAGAGGGAGTCCACAAGGTCCTTTAAATGTGGAAGCAGGAGGCAGAAGGTTAGTCTAGGAGGCATTGAAAATGCTGTGCTGCTGGCACTGAAGATAGAAGAGGCCATGAGCCCAGGAATGCAGGCAGCCTCCAGGAACTAGAAAAAGTAAGGAAGCACATCCTCCCACAGGGCCCCCAGAAGGAACACAGCCCTAGTGTCCTTTGATTTTAGCCCAGTAAGACTCATTTAGGACTTCTGACCTCCAGAACTGTAAGATTTAAAAATCTGTGTTGTTTCAAGCCACTAATTTTGTGATAATTTGCTACAGCAGCAAGACAAACTAATACAACTAGGTTTGTTTAATATACATTTACTTTCTTATTTGCTCTTCACTATGGTTGAAACATTTGTCTCCATTGTACAAATGAGAAACCTGAGGCTCAGAGAGGTTAAATGACTTGCCTAGGGCCATACAGCTATTCAGTGACAGAGTAAAGTTCAAACCTGAGTCTGCCTGACTATAGATTCCAGGATCTTTACTACACTCTGTGCTCCATGTCAGTGGTTAACACACAGCTGACAGCAGACTACTCGTCTTGAAGTGAATATAGGAAGGAATAACTTTTTAAAATAAAATTAGAATAGAAAAATGAAAAGAAGAAATTAGGAGAGATAAGAAGGGGAGAGGGGAGGAGAGATGAGGGGAGGGAAGGAGAGAGTAGAGAGCACTGCAGTTGCTATGGGTAAATGTTTTCTAAGAAAATTTTAGGTATATTTTAGATGGATGTTTGTGCATGATATAAAATGTATTTCTCACTGTGGTTGAAGTAAAAAAAGTTTGAAAGACACTGCCCTACAACATATCTCTAGAGAGAAGGGGAAAATACAGCCCAACTCTTACCCTGAGAATACCCATAATCTAAACAGAGACTCATAAAACAAACCATTGGAATGCAATATAGTATGGGCTGGGTCTGACACAGCATGCCAGAGAATCACAGTTGACACGACAGGTTCACATCATCCTCACTGCCCACTGGGGGTCCACGGAGGCCCTTCAGGAGCTCACACACAACATGTGTAAAACGGAATTCACTATTTGACCACAACACTGCTGCTCCCCTACAGCCTACCTGCAGTTAACAGCATCACGACAACCTGCTTGTTCAAAATGGAAACAATATAGTCTTCTGTCCTTTCATCTCTTCTCTCACCAAGACCACTATACTCTGCTTCCTAAATCCCCGAATCATCACTTTTTCTCCACCCCTATTGCCACAGCCTTGAGAACCTCCTCCTCTCCCATCTTGACACCTGGGATTCCTCCCAGCCCGTCTCCCTGACCCCAGCACCTCCCTCTCCAGTCCACAATGCAATCTGCAGCCACAGATCCTACTGTGTCTCCTTCGGCCTCGCTGCCCTGCCTAGCTTCTCCCTTGCAAAGCATTTTGCATGTTCAACATTTGGACCCAAAAGTCTTCCTTTCCAACCACTTCCCTAGTACACAGTCTCTACAGCCTGCCTATACCCAGCTACCTGAAAGTCCCCACATGGACCATCAATTTTCATACCTTGCAAATTTTGTACTTACTGCTTTCTGTCCTGAGAATGATGTTCTTTCCACTTTAGATCTAGGAAAACCCTTGTTCTAGCAAAGCTGGGAAAAACTCTTCTGACTCCCTCAGGCAGAAGAAATCACATCCTCTGCTGAGCCACATGGCTGTGTGAATATATTTCTTTTACAACATTAATCCAAATGTATCCTGTTTCCTTCTCCAGTGCTTCCAGGGCAGCAACCACATCACAGCTATACTTTCACCCCAACTCCTAGCTAGGGACCAGAATGTGGTGGGTCTTTCCAATAAGTAAACAATGGTTGGAATGGAGCTCCAGACCTTGATATCAGTCTACCTCTTCTGGATTTCCTTCTGGATATCTCCCATGCCCCACAGTCTAACACGTTCAGAAGCAGACTCTGTATTCCCCTCCTAGGGAACCACCTCAGTAAGTGCAGTCCCCGAGCCAGACATCTGGTCAACCTCCCTGTCACTCTCTCCTTATCTCAGCAATAGGCCAGCATTAATTTACCTCAGAAGCCTATATTTAATGAATTACCTCGCTTTTATTTTCACCATCACCTCCATGTACCAACCATCATCTCCTGCCCATTACTGCTGAAACAGTTTTTTCACTACTCCAACTACATCCATATTTGCCCATCCCACACTCTAATCCGCTCTATTAATTGTAACCAGTGTAATTGAGAGCTCTGAACATGTCACTGTCCTACGTAACACCCTTCACCCCAAATCTTGAGATGAAGTTCAATTTTTTTCAATATTCTTTCTTTCAATATCCTTCCTTTTTTCTTTCCCTCCTTTCTTTCTTTCCTTTTTTTTCTCTTTCCTTTCTTTCTTTCTTCCTTCCTTTCTTCCTTTCTTTCTTTTCTTCTTCTTTCCTTCAACAAATCCTTACTCAGTCTAATCCCTGATGACTTCTCCAGGAACTCCTTGCCTGTCTGGCCACACCAGGTTTCTTGTGGTTGCACCTTCCCCCTAAGGGTTCCCATGAAGCTTCCTCTGCTCAGGAGCAGGGATAATTCCATCAGAGAAGACATCATTTTTTCCTCAGCTTCACTGACACTTGACTGATGTCAGTCTACTAGAATCTAAGCTTGCTAAAGGGAGGAACCATATCTATCTGATTCATCCTTCTCTCCATCCCCAGCTAACAGCCTGGCACACTGTAAGGGCTGACCTAACATTTGATAAATGGAAGAATTTAATCAGTGGAGCTGGCTGTTCTACAGAGCACCAGTTTCCCCAAAAAGTCCCCAAGGCCCTTGCTGGGGCCAGAGGGAGGCAGAGTAGGTGAACTTAGGACCCCACGACCCACTTTGCCCAGAGAAGATCTGCGTGGGTCTGATTTAGATGCTGGGTCTCTGCAGAAGAGTTTATTTTGAAAATAAGCATTCTACTTGTAAGTTGTGTAAAAGTAAATTTTAAAACCAGGAACATGGAGAAAAGGGGTTGATAACAAAGGGAAAGCAGGAGGATGATAGACTTGGAGGATGATAGACTTGTTTGCATCTTGATTGTGGCAGTCGTTACACAATTGTATGCATTTGTCAAAACTCATAGCATGTGCTGAATTTTACAGTGTGTAATTTTTTAAAGCAAATAAAAGTAGGAAAGATTTGATTACCTTTGGAAGTTATTTACAGATTCATAAGAGGAAGGAATTTCATATCATGACAAAAAATGTATGCCATGACCAAACACAGACACACAGAGCTTAGGAGGACCTGGAATTAGATTTTCTGTTCACATCCAAATACAAGGCTTGCCTGAATACAAGGCATGCAGCCATTTTTCCCAATGAGAAGAACAAAAAATTATTTCAGGCCCTCTTCAGTATATCAACTATTAGAGTAAATTACATTGCCAAATGACTAAAAAATTTAGTTTTATATTTATATAAAATATTATATGTATAATTAATATAAATATTTAAATATAAATATTTAAAATCACATATTATATACAATAATATACTGATTTAGAAATATTGCTTTTGGGGATTCCCTGGTGGCTCAGTGGTTAAGAATCTGCCTGCCAATGCAGGGGACATGGGTTTGAGCCCTGGTCCCAAAAGATCCCGCATGCCGCTGAGCAACTAAGCCCATGAGCCAGAACTACTGAGCCTGCGCTCTAGAGCCCACGAGCCACAACTACTGAAGCCCGCGTGCCTCGAGAAGCCACCGCAAGGAGAAGCCCACACACTGCAATGAAGAGTAGCCCCCGCTCGGCACAACTAGAGAAAAGCCCATGTACATCAATGAAGACCCGATACAGCCAAAAACAAATAATAAATAAAATAAATAAATTAAATTAAAAAAAAAGAAATATTGCTTTCTTCATTCACACATTTTATGAAACATCTTTCTTGGAACTCTTCACATACACTGCTGACAACAGAATGACTGCTTTCACCAAAGACATTTTTTGAGCCACATAACACAAAACGTGGCTCATCAAAACACATCATCTTTACTCCCATAACAGTTGTTAAAATATAGGATTTTGTGACTCCACATGATGTTGTCACTGAGATGATTTTTATTAGCCTTGTAGTTATATTCCTGACTTCCTTAAAGCAAAGCTTCTCGGCTAGAGCACAACTGACATTTGGGCTGGATAATTCTTTGTTGTGGGGACTTGTCCTGCGAGCAGCAGGATGTTTAGCAGCAGCCTTGGCCTCTATCCACTAGGTGGCAGCGGCACACGCACAACCCCTATCAGCCATGACAGTCAAAAATGGCTCCAAAAATGTCCAAATATCTCCCAGGAGATATCGTTCTTATCGTTCCCAGATAAGAACCACTGCCAGAGAGCAAACTCTTACTGTACTGTTGTATTATATGATTTTTAAATTATTTGTTTATAACAACCTCAATATTTTGAACTGCAAGGTCAAATACCCAGAAACCATTACTAAATTTTTCAGAAATTCCTTTGCTTCATCTTTTACTGATTCTATTATTTGAATCTTAATGCATTAAAAGTAGCATCAACTAAAGTATTTAAAGATTCTCCAAGGGTTATTCTGGGGAAAACCTCGCCTGAGATGCAGGCACACAGGATAACTCAGCCTAATCTCACCTACAACATTCCCACAAGTGAGCATTCAACCTTTGCTTGAATAATTCAAGTGACAGAAGTCTCATGACTTTAGCAATTCTGATGGAATAGTTACTCAGGTCTCCCTGCCCTGAACTCCTAGGCATCAGGCCAAGTTCTGCCCCTTTGCAACAGGACACCACTTTAAATATCTCAAGACAACAAATGAAGTCTCACTTTAGTCTTTTTTTTCCAGGCTACATTTCCCCTGGCTCCTTCAGCTCATAAGACATGTTTTCTCAGTATGACTTTATCCTAGGCCTTGTCACAGGCCTCTGATAAATGTGGCTTAGAATGAACCTGGTGAGAGTCTGATCAAGACAGAGAGAAGGGGACTTTGATCATCTATGTCCTGGACACTTTGCAGGCCAGAACTATTCAGCTTTTTGATAAAAAGGTCATACCATTGTACAATATTCAGTTTAGGAACTATAAAAAAATCATATAAATGCCACACAAGTTAACTATTTCATCTTCCATTAAGTAAACCAAAGAACAATAGTAAATGCTCTTCTGAACCTAATTTTTCCCAATAATGAGAGATGTTTTAGTGAAATTAAAGGGTCATAGGAAAAAATGACTATGTAATATCTAGAGAGCTCCCATCCTTCTATAAACACAAGGAAAGAGAGATAGAGACAAAGAGAGGGCAAGAGGCTAAAAGATGGAGAGAAAAAATATCAGCCTCTTATTAGTATTTTGTATATAGTCTTATTTAGGCTTTATTTAGTGGTTCATTGTGACTCTCAGATTCCTTACTTGTGTGACTGCACAAAACCAATCCTCCTCCACTGGCTTTAGAAGAAAAGTCACACTGTTGTGACAGTCAGATGCAATGATACTCTGTATCCTTTAGCTACAGAGCATAAAAATAAATAAATAAATAAAGCTTGATTTATGCTAAACCTTAGAGGAATGACTATCCAGGCCTATTTCTCCTAATGCTTTATCCCAGACAGTGCAGAGTTATATGATTGAGATTCAAAGCCACCCCATAAGAGGATCAGTAACATAAAGGAGGAGGTACAGAAAAAGTGTATTTTTTTTTTTTTTTTTTTTTTTTGCTGTACGCGGGCCTCTCACTGCTGTGGCCCCTCCCGTTGCGGAGCACAGGCTCCGGACACACAGGCTCCGCGGCCATGGCTCGCGGGCCCAGCCGCTCAGCGGCATGTGGGATCCTCCGGGATCGGGGCACGAACCCGCGTCCCCTGCATCGGCAGGCGGACTCTCAACCACTGCGCCACCAGGGAGGCCCAAAAGTGTATTTTATAATGGTGCCCGCCACTAAACTGAATGATGTCTGATGACAACTTTCCTATCTGGCCTTCCAATTCTCATTCCTCCAAGAGTCAAGGCACCCAATAAATGTGGATTGACTCATGGCCCTTGATAAGGATGCTTTGAAGAAGCCATTGCTAGTTTTGGCAACATTGAAACCTAAGCCACATGTGTTTTTGAGGACCTCTCCTCCCAACCACTGATATATTTTTTTCAGGGAAGAAGCCAATGCCCACCAGTTACCTTCTCTGTGGGATGTAATGAAAATGGGCCTTGAGCAACAAACCCGGACCTGTGGATTATTGCCAACCTCCTTTCCTCTTGAAGACTCACCTGACCCATGGTCCAGCTCCCCCAAGACCAGCTGAATACCTGGATCAAAGTCTTGTTAACACAGGTCAACAGCAGATGTCTCCTGGTTAACAGGCAGCTCCATTTTAGACGGATGCCATAACTCAAAGGAATGACTTAATAGAGGCAGTTCAGAGCAGAAGGCAGTCCTAGGAATTAGGTGATTTGGACCTTGCCCTCTACTTTACTCTGGGTAGGTAACCCGCTGCTCTTCAGTGGGAAGCCGAGGGGGAGGACTGCCGTTTGTTTGCTTTCAGTTGTGGACTTTTTTTTAACACTTCACGAGCCCTTTCGCTTAAGGTTCTTATTACCTCAGTCATTTCTTCAAGTGTTCAAATTATTGACCACCTCATCTGAACCGGTAGACAAGCCTAATTCTCACATCTGCGGCAGCAGGCAAGGGCCAGAGGCTAAGAACCACGTCATCTGACCATCAGAGTTTTAATTTCCTCCACCGAGAAGCAGGGAAGGCAATGAAGCTGAGAGCAAGACACATGCAGCCTGTAAACAGCCATCCTTCCTGCTCCCAAGCAGAGATCCAGCACCAGTTTAGTCTTATCTGTCTAGAAAATCTTTAGTTGAAGACCTAACAAGGTTAAGAGAGTTCCAGTTTTCACTCCTTGTACTTTCATCTACAGCTCAGAGAGAGGAGGGAACCTGACAAGCATGGGGTTAATTTGCTTCCCTCAAGCACCCACAGGGAAAATATTCAGATTGTCTGTACAGGGTCAAATAGAAGTCAGAATTCATGGCACCTTCTGTCCCTCGCTGTGCTGGTAAAATATCAGCCTTCAAGATAAAATAAAGGTGGTGGGTCTTGGGTGGAGAAGAGTATAAAATGGGAAAAGCCAGCTGGGCCTCTTCGTCAATTACACGCAGGGCAGTTCTTAAGAAACTACTGTGTGCCAAGCATTGCCAATCACGTCCCCCCAGGGGCTCGCAGCCTAGGGAGTGGCAGATAAGCAAACCAAAGCTTACAGAATTGACTGAGGTTTAAAGCAGTCATAGTGAGGCCAATAAAACAGTAGTGTAGACGGAGGGAGTGTGTACAAATATAGGGAATTACATGGGTAAAAGCACTGGATTCTGAAGCAGCAGAGCATTCAGCTGATGCAGGAAGAAGCATAGTAGGCCCCCGGGAGATCCATGGAGGAAATGTACTATGTAAACGGCGACCACATTCATCCAGAAGCGGCCTCTGACCACCCAAAGTTCAGGGTCCAATTTAAAAAGCTAACACATATGTAACAATTAGGATTAGTTAAGGGATCCTTGTATGGTGCTGACCCTAAGCCCAGTAGAAGAGCTCCAGGCAGGTCAGAAAAATCAGAGAAGAAAATCGGGAGTAAAAGCCCTAGGCCTTGAAGAGCAAACATAAAAGGAAAGAAGGGGAGAGGGCATGCAAGGCAGAGGAGAAGGATGAAGAAAGACACGTTGGTGGAAATAAGCAAGACAATTAACAAAGACCTGTCAGGCTGCAGACAACGGCTTGTGTTGGGAAAGAGCAGACATTCATATTATGGGGGCTTAAAGTTAATACCCAGCAGGATTAATATACAAGCAGAATTAGAGTGTTGATACTCAACTGGATGACAGAGAGTTCTGAAATCTGTTCCTACTCCTTCCTTTCTTGTCAGACCCAGAGATATTCCATCTTCCCCTCCTCTGTTCTCCCAGGTAAATAAACACTGGGGTGACAGAGAATATCCTCCACACCTTATCTCAGAAAGAGGCCCCTTTTCAGGGGCTGTTATGGCCTCTGAGAAAAAAGGCATAGATGGGAGGAAAAATGAAGCCTTCCTCCACCCCCCACCTCCTCCCATTTTATACACAAAGAAGCAGAGGCCCAAAGAGAAACACTAACTAGAGTTTCCAAGACCACACCCCTATCCTTGATAGACAGAGGCACTGATTAAGGCCCCGAAAGTGCACGAGGACAGCACCAGACTGAAAAGCAAAAGTGGATGACTTAGGTCTGAATGTTAGGAGAGAACCTAATCTGACAGCAAGAGGAAACGGAGATGGGGTGGTGAGATAACAAGACGAGAACTAAGAAAGTGACGGCGGGCTGGAGTAATCATGGGTTTTTTTGGTGGTGTTTCTTAGGTTTTGGCATCTTAAATACCTCGCTGGCAGGGAGAGATTGTCCCCATCAGGGCTACCCAGTTCCTAGAGGTAACAAAGGGCTCTGCCAGGAACAAGTCTTTCACAGGCAAACTATGCAATCCAGAGCCCACATTCTAAATCATCTCCTCTATCTGCTTCATGCACTCTAGGAGACTATATTCCTTTGCCCTCATCACCCAGGGACAGGTACCAGACAGCTAGGGACAGCCCCTATGCCCCAAAGCCCACTGTAATTATTCAAACTACCCAATCCTAAAGCATTTACCCTGCCCTGCCTTTTCTTTCCCTGTGGGTTAGGCTTTCCCCTCACTCCTGCTTCCACCTCCTGACCAAACCTGGTACTTCTCCGCGTGACCCTGCATGGCATGTGTGTCCCCGTTTTTCAAGAAATATACATAATAAAAATCCTTCTTTCAATGGCATTGGCTTCTCTGTGTCATCACTCGGTCAGCTTTATAAATTAAGACTGAGTCACATATCATGGGACCAGATAACATTTTATCATGAAATGAAAATTTACCTGCAAAGCACCCGCTCTGGTACAAGATTACAGACAATCTCTTAGATCTGAATAGCCCAGCCGAAATAACAGAGCAGGCTAATACTTCCTGAGACCAATAATGTATTCATAACCAATACATTAACTTTTAAATGAAACATTAATAAAACATCTTAAAATGACATGAAAATGAGTAGCATGCTCACCTATATACATATATATATATATATATATCATGCTCATATATATGCATATGTATATTCACAGTCACATTTTTTTTAATTAAAGCAAGTTCAAACGATACAAAAGGGTAGCCAGCAGGCAGAAGAGTAATTTTATGTTATTTATTAAATACAATGACTAAACCTCTGAAATAACTTCATCTTCAAAAAGAACCAAAGGTGATAAATGGTAGAGGCAGGAAAAATGTTCACTGTCAGAAATACAAAGAGAAATAAACACAGTTAACCTAATTCTGAAGACAAGTATACAGTTTCAAATCGTTATGAAATGTGTGGGATCACAGGAACATCAGAAGTTGTCATCTTAGAAAGGAGACAGAAAGAGGCAAGAAATATGGGAACATATGTATATGTATAACTGATTCACTTTGTTATAAAGCAGAAACTAACACACCATTGTAAAGCAATTATACTCCAATAAAGATGCTAAAAAAAGAAAAAATAATAAAGGAGACAGGACTCAATTTCCTTGGATAGACAAATAAAGGCAGAGAATGGTGACTCTACAGAGATATCATGAAGTGGCATTGTTCTTCCTTCCTTCCTTAGAAAAAGAACCTCTGACATTTTAGTTGGGCAAATGGCTACCTAGAGAAGGTTGCATTCTTCAGACTTACTAAAGCCAGAGGACTAACTAACTCTTGAGTGAGTTGTAAGGTGATGTGTTGTATGTGATTTCTGGGGTGTGTCCTTAAACAAAGGGATACACCTGTTTTCTTCCTTTTCTTCATCCTCTTTCCTGGAATGTGAATACAATCATTGGATCTCAAGCAGCCATGTAGCTCATGAAGATGGAAGCCACACCCAAGGTACAGGAGAGCACTAAGCTGGAAGGTATCTGGGTTCCTGAGGATCATGAAAGTAGCCCTGAACCTCCCACTTCTTAACTATACATAAGAGAAAATAAATTTTATCCTGTTTGAGCCACTGCTATTTCAGGGGATGTTTCCTTACAAACATGAGGGTAAGGAAGTTAATGATTTGAGAAGGCTCACCTTGAAAGACTTGTCTTCTTAGCAAAGCAGAAGGTAAGATTATAAGCGGAGAGAAAAGAATGAGGAATAGATGAGGTGAGGGCTTGTGTACGGCAGAGTGGGATAAAGGAGGACATAAGAGAGAAGCAACAGAAGAGAACTAAAAGGAGTCGCCTGCTGAACTGAGGCCCCAGCTGAGAAAGGAGGGCATGGATACTTACTAGACAGACAGTCTCATCCCAGTTCTCCACGACAATGCACACCTATGATAATACTGGAGACAGAATACAGACACTGGGGAGCTGTGTGTGGTTAGTGATGGTCAAAGCAGGCAAAATGAAAGGGTAAGGGAATAAGAAAATCTTGGGTGCCTGTAAAGGCATAGACAAAAGGATAAGAGAACCCAAAGAAAGATAGGAGGAAAAAGAATAGGAAAAAGCTAAGGTTCAGGGTCATGATGAGGGTAAAATCAGATTCAGAGAAAAGAGGAAGATGGGGTGCCAGTAGAATTTTAAAGAATTTGTGGACACATTTTTAAAGCACCATACCCACATCTACCTGTACCCATAAGCTTTAGTGTTTTACTTCTCGCTGATCCTACCTGCCACAGATCATGCTATACATGCCCCTTCCATACTGAGAGGCAAGAGGCACAATTCTGCTGCAGCAGGTAACCTAGAGTCACCCAGTAAGACTCCACAAAGAGTCAGGGAATGCAAGAGCTGCAAGGGAAAAAAAAGCCAATCGCACAGCCATGTTCCCTTACTGCTTAAAATAAATTATAATGAAAGGTGTATTTCATTTCTGCTCTTCCCCTTTCTCAAAAAAAAAAAAAAAGACCTGATAAGTATTATAGCTAGACAGTAAAACACAACATGTTGAAATAATTCTGCTAAGAAGTTCAGACAACGTTTGAGCTGGGGCCAGCATAGCACAATGAACTCTAAAGGTTCGAGGCGATCTTTGTGTGTATGATTGTTTGTTTTGGAGGCGGTAAGGGAGCAGAAGGGTGTGTGCCAGAAGGAAAACACAACATTTTGAAAAGAAAATGTCAGAGCTTTAGGTGGAATGAAGAGATTTAGATTTATTGATAAAGACTAAACTTCAAAACATTTCCAAACAGGAAAATATTTGGTATTTGTCTTCAAATCTCACATTATTTGCAGTTACAGCTGAAATGCTGGTAATATTCCCAAGCACGAAGAAATGGATTCTCACACATTTACTTACAGCTTCTGGTAGTTTATGAGTTTCTGGTAAATACAATGTCTGTCTTTTCTCCAACTTTTACACATTCATTTGTCAGTCTAAGAGAAAGATAATCACAGGCTTCACTCCTTCCTTGTGACCGGTGTATAAAGTCACACAAACATAACGATGCAATGTATACATTCCACGGTGTCTGTTTTCCTGCCATATGTTCATGTAGTGCCTAGTGTTGAGCATCAACAGTTCTGATAAGTTACGTGGAATCCCAATTTTGTTGCACTGCGATCACAACATCTGAGCGACCTTGAAAGGTCATTCCCTTCCCATCCCATCTAGGATAATACTCCTATGCCCCTAGATTAAGTCCTTGTTGAAAACCTCAGAAGAAAGAAATTCTGCAAACTCTTCTAGTAAACTTGATTTTAACAATTTACACAGTAAGATTCTTATTTTTGCTATCTTGGAAACTGTTTCCAGGAATGCTGGCATTTAACCTTTCAGCTTCACTAAATGCTTTTGTAATGTAAATAGATATACCTTAATTTGTCTTTGTGGGCCAATAAGAAGCCTGTACATCAGATTGTATGAAAGTAGAGCCCACTTAGAGTTTGGTACAATCAGCTCTCATGCCAAGAGTGCCCCAGAGCGGGTGCACGATTCTCTGGCACCAGACTCAGAAGTCACAAGTGCCAACATCATCTTTCGTCGCGACTGCCTCCCTGATGACAGGAAGGTCATTTTGCACCCCCAGGTCCCCCTGTCTGTCACTGTCACACAGAAATGGGGAGGCCAATCTTTGATTTTTCCCTGACAAGTGTCTAAGCAAAGAGTGTTTAAAATAGGTCAAAACTAAGAAATGTCCCCTAATTAACTCTTTCAGTGCACACCCCTCCTCCCCCTTCAGTGTGCTTTCAACAGCCAGCGCCTGTGTATCTTCTTTGGGAATGCCCTTATCCTACTAGGAGGCCAGCTCCTGGGGTTTACATCCCACCTTCTACAGGGTAACCGTTAATCAAAACTGTTCACCAAGGGAGAAGGGAATCCTAACTCCTTTGCTCCAGGCAAGAAAACACTAAGGTGTAATGTACCTTTCCCTGGGAATCTTCCTGAAGACTTGGCCTGAGACCACATGCTGCCTTGGCTCCCTCCCTCTCCCTGTCCTGCTCCCCCAGCCCCTCCCTGGTCTCCATTGGGAGCCCTTCTTGAATAAAGCACTTGTACAGGAATTCTCATTTCTGGGTCTGTTTCTGCAGAACCCGACCTAAGACATAGCCAAATCCATAAAAGCAATCAAACTAACAAAACTTTCAAAAGGAGCTATATCTAGTGGGTACCATCAAGAGTTTCCAAGTTAAGACAGGACTCTGTGCCTTTGACGTCTAAAAGGATATGGTAAGAGGAGTAATTTAATATTTGTTGAATTATGAGGGGTCTTCTGAAGACCTCTTGTACTTTGACCATCACTGCCAGTGATGCCCAGATGATTGAAATGAGAGAGAAGCAGTCATTTGATATTTGGACTAGGCAAGATGGGGGAGGTTATGCTACACTTAACAACCAAGCCCCCATGTCAGTGGCTAACAACAAAAGAAGGTTTATTTCTCCCTCACACTACACACGACCAACATGGATCGTCAAGGAGCTCTGTTCCATCTTGGCCTTTATGTCCACATTCACCATGGCAGGGGAAAGCATATATGGTGAAGCACATGTTGGCCCTCAAAGCTTCAGCTTGTAAGTGACACGTATCACTTCTCCTCATATTTCATGGGCTAAGGCAAGTCAGAAGTCCATGACTGACAGGAAGGAACAAGGAAGAGAATTCTACTGTGCCTGGAAGAATGGGAAACAAAATATTTGTGAACAACTCTCACGACTGGGTCATGAGATCAATCTCCTAAGTATCAACCAGAAGCACCGTGAGAAATGAGGTGTTGACTGCTTCTAAAAAGTAAGCCAGGCACATGACAACTTTGAGCTACCAGAGTTCCTATGAGATTTACTCATTCAACAAACATCTCTTCATATCTTCTCTAAACAAGGGACTATGCTTAGGCCTGGAGGCAGCAGACTGTCATGACACTGGCCACGAGCTCTGGAATTAGAGGGTATGTGTCAGAACCCCAGATCCACCACGTACTAGCTGCAGCAGGTCAAACAAATGACCTCTCTGACTCAGTTTCACTATCTGAAAAATGGAGACAATAATAGAAGGTATTTTATAGAATTGATGAGGCAATTAGAAATGATAATGCATGCAAATAGCCAATCAATGTAAGCTATTATCTTCATTATTATTCCAAAAATAAATGAGACATGGTACCCACCCTGGAGAAGCTCACTCCTAGTTACAAGATATGGCTTTTCAACTCATGTCAGCTCTGTTTGAAAGATATTTCGTGAGAACCTACTAAGTGCAGGGTGCTGGACTGGACACTGCAGCATAAGAATGAATCAAACCCTGTCCCTGCCCTTAAAAAGTGGAGAGTTTGGTGGGTGAAACAGAAACAGATAATTTCAGTATTCTTGAGTGACAAGATGGAGGCTAGGGGGATGCAAAAGAGGAACATTTAGCTAAATCAAGGGTAAACAGGCAGCTTTTTGAGGGAGAACTTTTCCTGGGGTGCATTTCATATGTGTGAAATCAGTTCTGCTTTAACTCAAGGTCAGCAAAGAAAGCTTTCAAGCCCTGCATCTCCCAGAATGCCTCCCTGCCCGGTCGGTGTTTGGCAGGTGTAGCTAATGGCACGAGCGACTCCCAGACACTCTGCTCTCATCCTCCATGCAGACTCTTAGAGGCCCTCTTCCATGGGACTGCCAGTCAAAACTCGAGAAGGATACGCAAAGGGCACATATCTGCCCCAATGAAATACTGGATTCTCCTCACAAAGTGAATTGTGATAAACAAATGAAATGTCTCAAAACAGCCACAGCCTTCATGGCACAGGAGTTCTGTGAGCAATTCCACACAGATCTATGACACTATTTTACCCTTGCTGGGGGAGAGATTTTTTAAAATTCTTTTCCATGATTCATCTACTCTCAGGAACACAAAACCTCCGATTGCATTAAAACAAATATCGGCATCTATCAGTTGTATGAATTTCTTATCTCTTAACCCAGAAAGGCTAACATAAGTTTTCCCTATGACTACAGTCATATACAATGAGAATAAGATCAACAGGCCAGACACCTCCAAGAGAAATAAGGCATACTTTTCCATATTTAAAAGACCGTAGACATATAATATAAATGTGAAGCCAGAGGGCCCTGTTTTTATTTACAATCCACTTGAAAAAGATGGTTTCTATGGCAGCAGGAAATGTCAGGGTTTTTTCAAAGGAGCTCTTGAATTTACAAAGATTCACTCACCCCATTAGAAATCTTTCTTCTTCTTTGATGGTACGCCAGAACTGATGAATTTGGAGTGATTTATGCCACAATGTTTGTTCTGCAGTGTTCCAGAAGATGACACATGGAAGGGGCTTTCGCTTTCTTCTCTACCAGTGGGTTTCTTACCAGGGCATCTGCCTGGAGGTTTGTAGACATCCACATGGAAAGGAAGGAACAATGGTTAATTCATTCCATTAGACAAGAAACAGTGGGCGTGCAGGAGTGAGAGGGTGGCCGCAATCTGCCACTGATGCTTTGAAAGGATGCAGCTTAAGAATTTCCAGTCTCTTGACTGATAGGCTGATCAAATAAACACCTGCATAATTACTCCTGTAATCAAAAGAAGAAAGAAACATTGAATCTATCTTTTCATTACTTGTGATTGTAACTAGTGGACTCGGCATCCGTCAGAGACTAGAACTGCTAACATTACTTTCAAATGTGCAGGCCAGACTCCATTTCAGCAAGCAGGTGGTTGTCGGCCCCAAGGGCCCACTAGTTGAGAAACAGCCTCCCAGGAGGTTTTGCATCTTGGGTGGCATGGTCTCCACTGTAAGGGAAAGGCAGCGTTGAGGGGGTGAGAGAATGCAGACACGAAAAAAGAAAGGAACATTCCCAGAAAAATAAGTAGCTGCGGCAAAAAACTGTAGAGGCTGATCCGTACAACTGCCAGTCCTGATGTCTCTCCCAAGCCAGACTGACATGGCAAACTGCCCGCTGGACGTCTCCATTTAGATGTCCCTCCAGAAACTCAAGCTCGCCGCCAAACGGAACCTTCAGCCCTCATGCAGCACCGGCTTCTTTTCCTGTGCGTACAGCCCAATAAATGGCACCACCATCCACGTGGCCAACAGAGCCGGAAACTGGGCGGTCATCCCAGAGTCGGCCCTCTGCCCTCTGCTACGCCTCGCGGTTCCCACGCTCTGTGCTTCCCAGTGGGTCGCAGCCTGAACTTCCACCTCCTGCCTTAGGGGGGCGCCCTCACTGCGCTCCCTGCCCAGGGTCTTCCCCTTCCATCCATCGCCACACTGGTGCCAGAGTGCTCTTTCTACATGGAAATGCGAGCGCGTTTGGGGTTACACTCTTACTTAAAATCCCCAAAGGAACCCATAGCTTTTGCAATGGTTTGAAAGCTTGAACTTAGCCATCAAGACTTGTCCCAATCCAGTCCTGCCTGGCTCTTCTCAGCAACTACCTCTGCCCGTCTCTACAAACATCATTTCCTCTGCACAGTGACTGTTCCACGTTGCCCCGAACACGCTCTGCCGTTTCACAGCGGCTGCCTTCCGACAAGCAACAGAATGGGCAGTGTCTGACCAGGTCGTGCTCAGCTACAGGGGGCGGGTGGGCTGTCTCAGCATCAGTGTGACATGACACCCACTGAGACAACTAAGAAGCGGAGTCACTGGGCCTCTGAGACCACAGACTATGAAGGATGGCCGTACACCCATGGTTTTGTTCCGCTCCCTCTCTTCTGGCACCTGTCGTATTTCACTTTGTAATAGTGAATTGAATGGAGTGAGGGTCCATCAAATACCCTGCTGACAGGACAGCCGTGTGGCTAATATTACAGAGTGAGCTGTGCTGGGAGCTCGGTGCTGTGGGTGAGTGCTAACATGCCCATTCCTTTGTTGAGAAAAGTGCTCCAAAATATGGGAAAGAAGCAACATCGGTCCCTTTTCCATAGGAGCAGACTTATCATGTCCTGAGGAGAGAAATCCAACTCTAGACCCAGGCTTCCCACTTGCCTTCTCTTCTCGGACTGACCTCTGGCTCCATCCGTTCTTGTCCAGGGCCAAATAATCAGAGCTTGGTGAGAGTTACAGAAAGAGAGCTCTGCCTAAGATTTCCTGTTCTAACCTGGGCACCTGCGCCAGCAAAGAAAGAAAAACTCTTCCCTCTTTGACGGAGGAATTTCAATATGTAAATATACATACATATACCCGTGTGCATGCGCACATACACACACACACACTAACACACACACACACAATGCTTCTTTGCAGACTTATCTGAATAGAAGAATATTGGCAACAACCCAGATATGTATCAATAGAGGACTCACTGAACCAGCTGTTAAAAAAGAAAAAGAATGAGCTATATATTGATATAGAAACAAAGTCAAGTGTTTTCGCCAGGTTGAGAAAAGATATATATTTAACTAGATAGAAAAAAGCAAGTTATAGAAGAATAACTCTACCTTTGAGTAAAATGAGGGAGAAAATAAGAATATATGTTAGGTTTTGTTTGAATATGCATAAAGAAACTAAAAACAGTGTAGACCTGGAAGAGAATGGGATGAGAACTGGGTGCTTGAGGGACAGGAGTAAGAGGGAACTTTCTTTTTATGTCTTTTAAACTATTTTAAACCACATATGCCATAAATGTGTTATCTATTCAAAAATTAAATTAAGAAAAAAGCTTTCCTATTTGTACACCCCTTTACAGTTTAAAAAGCTATTTAGCATGTGTCACCTCATTGAATTCTCACAATTCTATGAGTTGTTATTATTCCCACTTTATAGATAAGAAAAGTAGTTTTGGAGTCATTAAGTGACCTGGAAACAGGGTCATGATTAAAGCCATCAAGATGGCCAGTGGTGGACCTTCCCACCAGGCCCTCTGTCTGACAGCATCCAGCAAGGATGCAGCCCAAACCTGGGGGAACTCACTGTGTTTCGTCTTGTGAAGGAGTATGCCACTCTCCTCTTTCCACACTCCTACGTGTGATGCCAGAAAAATCTCACCTTGAATTTAAAGTTATCCTGCATTGCAACACAAATACCTCTGAGAGGCATGACACACTTATAGTGTGTACAGAGCTTTGGCTTCACGAGTGGGAAACTGACTCTGTTAACTCATAAGGGTAAATTAAGTGAAGCCAGTATAATAACTGGCAGGGTACAAGCAAGAAAAACTTGTTTTCCTCTCACTGTTGCCTGCAAACATCCTTGTTCAGGGTTCCCTTCCTCATCCCTGGCAACAACTTGGGCAGATCAGATCCTGTAGATTTTCTGCTTCTTCCAGTATTGACGAAGTGTCATCTTCAGGCATAAACAGTACAACCCAATTTGCTACCATCAAGGAGGACCATGTCTCATCCTTGTTTGAGCTTCTGTACACCCACACACAGGGCAGACCCACAAATCTGTAGACAGAATGGGGTAAGGAGGGTGCGTTCTGCAAGAGTCTAGGCTCATTAAAATTATTCCTTGGATATGCACCTTAACTATCTAGGGCCAGCATCCTGTTTTTCTCCATCCGGTATTCCCCTTAGGGTGCACCATCAAGGTGGCTACAGTGGCTGATGGCTTGATGGTGGGCAACATTCACTTACTGGAATGGCAAACTACATTCTTTGTCCAAAGCACCTCCTCTTGGTTGTAAATTTGACCACAGTTTGGAAGGCATTTCATGACCAATTTGTCCTGCATCGTTAGGAAGGCTCATCCGTAAATCAGGCACGGATTCTGCTGATAGGCCATTCAATGTGCTAATTTTTTGTCCACAGAACAACAGCATTAGGAAGCTCAGAGAGTCTATGGACCACTGTAAAAGCTGGGTTGGTTACAGAGAGAACCAAGAAAGCTGCAGAGCTCCAAAGAGCAGGAACATTCTGCTCAACATGAGGACACTGAGATGAATTTATCTTGCATAGTGAGTCTCCTCAATTAGAGAGGAAAAACTCAGGTCTTCTGTCACCCATGGTGGGAGCCAGGCACCTGGCTTTACAGTTGAACAAAGACATGATAGAAGGAGGGGGCGGCAGGTGAATGCTAGGGGCCAAAAAGTAGCAAATGTTTACTACCCCTTCCTTAGTAACATCATTGGTAAATCTGTTAATGAGCTTCCTTCCAAAGCAACAACGGTGGAGACTAGCTCTCTCTGCTGGGAATGAGGTGCACTGCAGGCAAAGGTGGTAGAGCCATCCAGCCAAGGCATTTCCCAGGAGAGGCAACCAGGGTGGACCACGGAGGTAAAGGGGATGGAAACCTCAGAAGGGAGACAGTAAAGGGAAGGCAAGTTCCCCAAACTCTGCTGCTCACTCCCAGCTAGTCTAGGCAGAACTCATCCCCTGTAGTTCATCTTTGCAACAATTCAATACAAGGATGTAGATTTCTGACCCGGAAAAAAAAAAAGATGCAACCTTCTTAATTTATTAATTATATTCATACAATAAAAATATTTGTGGCTAATTCTGTCTTCTGGGTAGGGCCAGTAACTTTTCACTGTCTCCTGCGGGTCGCCACTCTTAGTCCTTTGCATAACCATCTAGAAAACTTGAATGATGTATTTTAATATTGCTGTAGGTGCAGTTTGACCTTTAAATCACATTATTTAAATATTAATGACATAGCAAGGAAGCGGCCTACTGACAGGTGTTATACAACTCAGACCAAATAGGACACTAAATCTGCGAGTGCCTTTGAAACTCCCATTAGAGATAGTGAGGTACAGGCATGGATTTCCTCCCAGTGTCCGGCACTGGTTTGCTCCACATCCAGCCAGAAAAATTAACCCATCATTCTTCCTTCAAAATGCCGTGTAATGACTTGCGCAGCTCCACAGGAGGATAACAGGAAAGCAGCTATTTGTTTCTCAGTCTTGGAGTGAATGCCACATTCTTGCAAGAGCTGGATTCCACGCTGCTGGATGAGAGTTGCAGCCTTTCTTCTGGAAAGGCCAAGAACAGACACTCCGTTCTGTCCACGTCTTCCTCCTAGCTAGCTTGACAGGACTGGGTGCTCCCAAGTCACACTCTAGGTTTCTTGGATCGTTTAGTAGGAAACTGAGGCATCACAGGCAGCAATGACTTATCCTCCTAATACATCCAGTGAACTGAGGGCATCTCAGCTCCCAGGCCAGGGTTTCCTCAACCTCGGTACAATTGTCATTTGCAGCAGGATGATTCTTTGCTGAGAGGGGCTGTCCTGTGCACTGTCGGATATTTATCAGCAACCCTGACCTCTATGCACTAGATACCGGTAGCAATTCCCCAGCTGTAATACTCAAAAATGTCTCCAGACAATCTGTCCCCAGCAGAGGGGCAAAATTGGCCCTGGTTGAGAGCCACTGACATATATTAATTAGATACCTCAGTGTCTTCACATTGCTCCACAGCTATTCAAAACCCTCACTTCAGAATCCAACAACCTGGACGATTCACCTGCTGTTTAAAGTTGACATATTCTTCACGGTGCTCTAGACCAGAAAAGGGAATTAAAGTTGCAATGGAATATAAGAGACCAGGAAGATGACTCTGAGTTAATCACCTTAGATTGAAATAAGAGAAGTCCATGAATTCTAGGAGAATTCTTTCTCTAACCACGCTGGATCTGACATACCACAGTCTTAACACCCAATTAAAACTGAGCCTGACTCTACTTATTCTAGAAATACTTGGTTTTTTGTTTTGTTATTTTTGCTTTTATTTTTTTTAATTTTTTAAATTTTTATTTTATATTGGAGTATAGCAGATTAATAATGTTGTTTTAGTTTCAGGTGCACAGCAGAGTGATTCAGTTATACATATACATGTATCTATTCTTTTTCAAATTCTTTTCCCATTTAGGTTATTACAGGGTATTGAGTGGAGTTCCCTGTGCTATACAGTAGGTCCTTGTTGGTTATCTATTTTAAGTATAGCAGTGTGTACATGTCAATCCCAAACTCCCAATCTATCTCTCCTCCCCCCCACCCACCCCCTGGTAACCATAAATCCATTCTCTAATCTGTGAGTCTGTTTCTGTTTTGTAAATAAGATAATAAATGTTTGTATTATTTTCTTTAGATTCCACATACTGTATAAGAGATATCATATGATATTTGTCTTTCTCTCTCTGACTTACTTCACTTATAGAAATAATACTTGTTGATCATGGGACACCATGCAATGAGCCATGGTACAGACAATCTGGTTGTCATATTTTCATATTTGATTTGGTTTGAGTTAGATATTTTCTAATATCTGTAACTGTGTTAGGATATTAATAATATTACTCAAAATAATCCAAAAAGCCATGCAATGGTGCATTCTTCTGAAGTGTACATCCTGAGAATTCAAGCCGACAAGAAGCTGAGGAGCTGCTGAGAAAAGTACTGAGTGGAGATGCATCACCAATGAACCAACCAGTGACTGAGAACTTGAGCACCCAGCTGGGCACTGTGATGCCCTCAGACAGACATCTCTTCATTGGTGCTGTTTTTGTGTGTATTCCTGAAGATCTGCTGATGTCTACAGCAAGAAAAATAACTTGCAGCTTTATAATTAGGGTCCAGGTTACAATTTTGGCTAACCCAAGTGGATTTTATGCCAGACACCATTTCATCAAACCACTAATACTCTGATAAACAAAAATGCATGTGAATTTCTCAGAGCACACTGGACGAGACACATCTCGAATATCACAGTGGGACCCCTGGTCAATTCAGTATGTTCCTCTGTTGCTTCACACAATCTAACCTCAACCTAGGTCAGTCGTTCTCAAAGGCCACAAGGTAATGCTGATGCAGGTAAACTTTGAGACCCACGGATCTAGAAAATGAGTCTCATGGAGAAATTAAATCAAACCATAATTCATAAAATTGCTCATTTTCCTTACTACTACCAAACTTAATCCAGTTATCTTTGCATGTATTATTACTCACATTATTAACATGCACAATATTGTTTGTAGGTGGATTAGAAAAAGAACAATGCATATTCAACAGAATCCTAGTGTCCTTTTCTCCCTCGAAAGTCTTGAACTACATTAGAATCTGGCTGACACCCATGAAATCTAAGAAATTCTGAGCATCTTGGCACCTTCCTCTTTATCCCTTATACATACGCATTATTAGGGAACATATGTTGTTTAATCAAAAGATAACATTACCCTGGATAATGTTCATGAGCACTGGCAAATATTTCATTTACAAGCTGCCATAGTTAATTATCTGGAAAAATAGAAATATTCATATTTGGCCAAATTCCTTGTACCTCCTCCCTCTGTATCTCTTCTGCAAACAGCAGCCCCAGCCAGCTGTCCCACTGCTTTTGCAAACAAAGCTTTTAAAATACAGGCCCACTGGTTTTTAAAAAGTCTGTTTCTAGTTGGCAATGCATCACTGTGAACTAATATGGGAAATAAGCCCAGAGCACGTCAGGGAGGATGAGAGATTCTGACAGAGGGAGAGAGAACACAGGCTGTCATCAAGTACCAACACCCCAGTAAGGATCAGAGGTTCCAAACAGGTGGGCTCTGCGGCCACACTGATGGGGTCAAATCCCAGCCCTACCCCTCAGACCACCTCCTTGAAAAAGGGGGATAATGGCTCCTCACAGAGTTGTTGAGGATTACATGAGCTAATCCAAGTAAAGCTATTAGCTTAGAGCCTGGCATGTAATAAGTACTCAGTACATTTCAGCTGTTTCATTACAGTTTTGTTATAGCCCCAAAAATCATTTCTGAAGACAAAAGACATAACTGTTTAGAAGTAAAGATTGTAAACAGGAGTTCCTCCATAGAAAGCCATGGAAATCCTTGTCAAAACAGTGTTTTGTTCATTGCTAGTGTAATGTATAGCAGGCCAAGGCAGAAATAAGTCTTATTAAGATAGAGTCCTAGAGATCGGTTCAAGATGGTGGAGTAGAAGGACATACTCTCACTCCCTGTTTCGAGAGCACTGGAATCACAACTAACTGCTGAACAATCATCGACAGGAAGACACTGAAATTCACCAAAAAAGATACCTCACATGCAAAGACAAAGGAGAAGCTGCAGTGAGATGGTAGGAGGGGCGTATCACAATAAAATCAAATCCCATAACTGCTGGGTGGGTGACTCACAAACTGGAGAACAAGTATACCACAGAAGTCCACCCACTGGAGTGAAAGTTCTGAGCCCCACATCAGGCTTCCCAACCTGCGGGCCTGGTGACGGGAGGAGGAATTCCTAGAGAATCAGACTTTGAAGGCCAGCGGGATTTGATTACAGGACTTCAGCAGGACTGGGGGGTGGGGAATAGAGACTCTACTCTTAGAGGGCACACACAAAATAGTGTGCTCATAGGGACCCAGGGGAAGGAGCAGTGACCCCACAGGAGACTGCACCAGACCTACCTGCTAGGGTTGAGGGGTCTCCTGTGGAGATGGGGGGCAGCTGTAGCTAACTAAGGGACAAGGACACTGGCAGCAGAAGTTCTGGGAAGTACTCCTTGGCGTGAGCCCTCCCAGAGTACACCATTAGCCCCACCAAAGAGCCTGGGTAGGCTCCAGTGTTGAGTTGCCTCATGCCAAACAACCAACAGGGAGGGAACCCAGCCTCACCCAGCAGCAGACAAGAGGATTAAAGTTTTACTGAGCTCTGCCCACCAGAGAAACAGCCAGCTCTACCCTCCACCAGTCCTTCCCATCAGAAAACTTCCACAGTCCTCTAAGATAGCCTCATCCACCAGAGGGCAGAGAGCAGAAGAAAAAGAACTACAATCCTGCAGCCTGTAGAACAAAAACCACATTCACAGAAAGATAGACAAGATGAAAAGGCAGAGGGCTATGTACCAGATAAAGGAACAAAATAAAACCCCCCAAAAAACAACTAACTGAAATGGAGATAGGCAATCTTCCAGAAAAAAAATTCAGAATAATGATAGTGAAGGTGACCCATGACCGTGGAAAAAGAATGGAGGCAAAGATCGAGAAGATGCAAGAAATGTTTAACAAAGACCTAGAAGAATTAAAGAACAAACAAACAGAGATGAACAATACAATAACTGAAATGAAAAACACACTAGAAGGAATCAATAGCAGAATAACTGAGGCAGAAGAACAGATAAGTGACCTGGAAGACAGAATGGTGGAATTCACTGCTGCAGAACAGAATAAAGAAAAAAGAATGAAAAGAAATGAACAGAGCCAAAGAGACCTCTGGGACAACATTAAATGCAACAACATTTGCATTATAGGGGTCCCAGAAGGAGAAAAGAGAGAGAAAGGACCTGAGAAAATATTTGAAGAGATTACAGTTGAAAACTTCCCTAACATGGGGAAGGAAATAGCCACCCAAGTCCAGGAAGCACAGAGAGTCCCACACAGGATAAAACCAAGGAGAAACACGCCAAGACACATAGTAATCAACTTGGCAAAAATTAAAGACAAAGAAAAATTATTGAAAGCAGAAAGGGAAAAATGACAAATAACATACAAGGAAACTCCCATAAGGTTAACAGCTGATTTCTCAGCAGAAACGCTACAAGCCAGAAGGGAGTGGCATGATATACTTAAAGTGATAAAAGGGAAGAACTTACAATGAAGATTACTCTACCCAGCAAGGATCTCTATCAGATTTGATGGAGAAATCAAAAGATTTACAGACAAGCCAAAGCTAAGAGAATTCAACACAACCAAACCAGCTCTACAACAAACGCTAAAGCAACTTCTATGAGTGGGAAACATAAGAGAAGAAAAAGACCTACAAAAACAAACCCAAAACAATTAAGAAAATGGTCATTGGAACATACATATCAATAATTACCCTACACGTGAATGGATTAAATGCTCCAACCAAAAGACACAACTTGCGGAATGGATATAAAAACAAGACCCATCTATATGCTGTCTACAAGAGACCCACTTTAGACTTAGGGACACATACAGAGTGAAAGTGAGGGGATGGAAAAAGATATTCCATGTAAATGGAAATCAAAAAAAGCTGAAGTAGCAATACTCATATCAGATAAAATAGACTTTAAAATAAAGTTATGTTACAAGGGACAAGGAAGGACACTATGTTAATGATCAAGGGATCAATCCAAGAAGAAGATATAACAATTATAAATATATATGCACCCAACATAGGAGAACCTCAATACATAAGGCAGCTGCTAACAGTACTAAAAGAGGAAATCGACAGTAACAAAATAATAGTGGGGGACTTTAACACCTCACTTACACCAATGGACGGATCATCCAGACAAAAAATTAATAAGGAAACACAAGCTTTAAATGACACAATAGACCAGATGGATTTAGTTGATATTTATAGGACATTCCATCCAAAAACAGCAGATTACACTTTCTTCTCAAGTGCGTATGGAACATTCTCCAGGATAGATCACATCTTGGGTCACAATGCAATCCTCAGTAAATTTAAGAAAATTGAAATCATATCAAGCATCTTTTCTGGCCACAATGCTGTGAGATTAGAAATCAATTACAGGGAAAAAAAGTCACAAACACATGGAGGCTAAACAATATGTTACTAAATAACAAACAGATCACTAAAGAAATCAAAGAGGAAATCAAAAAATACCTAGAGACACAACAATGAAAACATGATGATCCAAAACCTATGGGATGCAGCAAAAGCAGTTCTAAGAGGGAAGTTTATAGCTATACAAGCCTACCTCAAGAAACAAGAAAAATCTCAAATAAAAAATCTAACGTTACAACTAAAGGAACAAGAGAAAGAAGAACAAAAAAACCCCAAAGTTAGCAGAAGGAAAGAAATCATAAAAATCAGAGCAGAAATAAATTAAATAGAAACAAACAAACAAAAAAACAATAGCAAGGATCAATAAAACTAAAAGCTGGCTCTTTGAGAAGATAAACAAAATTGATAAACCATTAACCAGACTCATGAAGAAAAAGAGGGAGAGGACTCAAATGAATAAAGTTAGAAATGAAAAAGAAGAAGTAACAACAGACAATGCAGAAATACAAAGCATCCTAAGAGACTACTACAAGCAACTCTATGCCAATAAAATGGACAACCTGGAGGAAATGGACAAATTCTTAGAAAGGTAGAACCTTCCAAGACTGAATCAGGAAGAAATAGAAAATTTGAACAGCCCAATCACAAGTAATCAAATTGAAACTGTGACTAAAAATCTTCCAACAAACAAAAGTCCAGGACCAGATGGCTTCACAGGTGAATTCTATCAAACATTTAGAGAAGAGCTAACACCCATCCTTCTCAAACTCTTCCAAAAAATTTCAGAGGGAGGAAAATTCCCAAACTCATTCTATGAAGCCACCATCACATGGATACCAAAATCAGAAAAAGACACTACAAAAAAAAGATAATTACAGACCAATATCACTGATGAATATAGAAGCAAAAATCCTCAACAAAATACTAGCAAACAGAATCCAACAATAAATTAAAAGGATCATACTCCATGATCAAGTGGGATTTATCCCAGAGATGCAAGGATTCTTCAATATACGTGAATCAGTCAATGTGATACACCATATTAACAAATTGAAGAATAAAAACCATATGGTCATCTCAATAGATGCAGAAAAAGCTTTTGACAAAATTCAACACCCATTTATAATAAAAACTCTCCAGAAAGTGGGCACAGAGGGAAGCTACTTCAACATAATAAAGGCCATATATGACAAACCCACAGCAAACATCATTCTCAATGGTGAAAAACTGAAAGCATTTCCTCTAAGATCAGGAACAAGACAAGGATGTCCACTCTCACCACTATTATTCAACATAGTTTTGGAAGTCCTAGCCATGGCAATCAGCGAAGAAAAAGAAATAAAAGGAATACAATTTGGAAAAGAAGTAAAACTGTCACTATTTTCAGATGACATGATACTATACCTAGAGAATCCTAAAGATGCCACCAGAAAACTACTAGAGCTAATCAGTGAATTTGGTAAAGTTGCAGGATACAAAATTAATGCACAGAAATCTCTTACATTCCTATACACTAATGAAGAAACATCTGAAAGAGAAATTAAGGAAATTCTCCTATTTACCATTGCAACAAAAAGAATAAAATATCTAGGAATAAACCTACCTAGGGAGACAACTGTATGCAGAAAACTATAAGACACTGATGAAAGAAATTAAAGATGATACCAACAGATGGAGAGATATACCACATTCTTGGATTGGAAGAATCAATATTCTGAAAATGACTATACTACCCAAAGCGATCTACAGATTCAATGCAATCCCTATCAAATTACCAATGGCATTTTTTACAGAACTAGAACTCAAAATCTTAAAATTTGTATGGAGACACAAAAGACCCCAAATAGCCAAAGCAGTCTTGAGGGAAAAAAAGGGATCTGGAGCAATCAGACTCCCTGGCTTCAGACTATACTACAAAGCTACAGTAATCAAGACAGTATGGTACTGGCACAAAAACAGAAATATAGATCAATGGAACAGGATAGAAAGCCCAGAGATAAACCCACGCACCTATGGTAAACTAATCTATGACAAAGGAGGGAAGGATATACAGTGGAGAAAACACAGCCTCTTCAATAAGAGACTGTCTTTTCCCAGCAAGGTGCTGGGAAAACTGGACAGCTACATGTAAAAGAATGAAATTAGAACACTCCCTAACACCATACGCAAAAATAAACTCAAAATGGATTAGAGACCTAAATGTAAGACCAGACACTATAAAACTCTTAGAGGAAAACATAGGAAGAACACTCTTTGACATAAATCACAGCAAGATATTTTTTGATCCACCTCCTAGACTAATGGAAATAAAAACAAAAATAAACAAATGGGATATAATGAAACTTAAAAGCTTTTGCACAGGAAAGGAAACCATAAACAAGACAAAAAGACAACGCTCAAAATGGGAGAAAATATTTGCAAATGAATCATCGGACAAAGGATTAATCTCCAAAATATATAAACAGCTCATGCAGCTCAATATTAAAAAAACAGACAACCCAATCCAAAAATGGGCAGGAGACCTAAATAGACATTTCTCTGAAGAAGACATACAGATGGCCAAGAAGCACATGAAAAGCTGCTCAACATCACTAATTATTAGAGAAATGCAAATCAAAACTACAATGAGGTATCACTTCACATCAGTTAGAATGGGCATCATCAGAAAATCTACAAACAACAAATGCTGGAGAGGGTGTGGAGAAAAGTGAACCCTCTTGCACTGTTGGTGGGAATGTAAATTGATACAGCCACTATGGAGAACAGTACGGAGGTTCCTTAAAGAACTAAAAATAGAATTACCATATGACCCAGCAATCCCACTACTGGGCATATACCCAGAGAAAACCATAATTCAAAAAGACACATAGGGCTTCCCTGGTGGTGCAGTGGTTGAGAGTCCGTCTGCCGATGCAGGGGACACGGGTTCGTGTCCCAGTCTGGGACACGTGGGAAGATCCCACGTGCCGTGGAGCGGCTAGACCTGTGAGCCATGGCTGCTGAGCCTGTGCATCCACAGCCTGTGCTCTGCAACGGGAGAGGCCACAACAGTGAGAGGCCCATGTACCGCAAAAAAAAAAAAAAAAAGACACATGCACCCCAATATTCATTTCATCCCTGTTTACACTAGCCAGGTCATGGAAGAAACCTAAATGCCCGTCGACAGATGAATGAGTAAAGAAGATGTGGTACATATATGCAGTGGAATATTACTCAGCCATAAAAAGGAATGAAATTGGGTCATTTGTAGAGACATGGATGCATCTAGAGACTGTCATACAGAGTGAAGTAAGTCAGAAAGAGAAAAACAAATATCATCTATTAACGCATATATGGGGAGCCCAGAAAATCGTACAGTTGAACTGGTTTGCAGAGCAGAAATTGAGACACAAATGTAGAGAACAAACGTATGGACACCAAGGTGGGAAAGCGGTGGGGGGTGGTGGTGGTAGTGTGATGAATTGGGAGATTGGGATTGACATGTATACACTGATGTGTATAAAATGGATGACTAGGGCTTCCCTGGTGGCGCAGTGGTTGAGAGTCCGCCTGCCGATGCAGGGGACACGGGTTTGTGCCCCGGTCCGGGAGGATCCCACATACCGCGGAGCGGCTAGGCCCGTGAGCCATGGCCACTGAGCCTGTGCGTCCGGAGCCTATGCTCCGCAACGGGAGAGGCCACAACAGTGAGAGGCCCACGTACCAGAAAAAAAAAATAAAATAAAATGGATGACTAATAAGAAAATAAATAAATAAATAAACATTTAAAAATAAGGGGAAAAAATAAATAAAAAATTTTTAAAAAGATAGACTCCTATAGGAAGCTTGTTTATCTGCACTTTAGACGTCATGACTATGAAAAATCAGGTGAAGACCACCTAATCAACGCACCTGGTTATAGCCATGTGTAATGCCTAGAGATTTTCATTTATAAATAATATTACAAAGACTACAAAATAATTTGTTGACCAGCTGGACCAACACTCTATAGTGAAAACAAATATAATTTACTATGAACAAAGATATCTAAGGACCACAAAGAAATGGTTCTGATATCCATCTCCATTTCAATCTTACCAAGAAACTAGTAATTATTCTGGGACACAGTAATCACTCAGTAATAAATAGTTGTCAAATATCTAACAATGTGGCTAAAGGAATAATTCTGGTCTGGACTATATTCTTCTGCCAGGTTTTCAGTATCCTTTTGTGTACCAGTGTGATAGTATTAGGAGGTGGGGTCTTTTGGAGGTAATTAGGATTAGATGAGGTTATGAGGGTGGAGCCCCCATAAACAGGATTTCTGTCACAAGAGAGTGTGCTTCCTCCTGCCATGTGAGGACACAACAAGAAGACCACCTACAAGCCATGAAGCAAGTCCTCAACAGACATCTGCCAGTGCCTTGAGCTTGGACTCCCCATCCCTAGAGTTGTTTAAGCCACCTAGTACATGGTAGTTTGATGAAGCATCCCGAGCAGACTAAGACACCAAACAATGTCATCAGGAACCAACTCTCAACTCTTCTCTTTGATGACATCATCCTCAAGTTCCTCAGGATTGAGCCCATCATCTTATATTCCCAATGATATAATGTGAAGTACAGAGGAAGTGAGAGAAAGACTCTGTCTCCCATAATACTATACCCACAATCCCTGAATAGGGCCTTTTTGATGCCAATAGTCCTGATTTGGGTCTTAGGCCTATTCCTGAGCCAAACCACAGCCAGGAAGATAGAATGCACTGACTGTCTAACTTGGATCATGTGATCCACCCTGAAGCCTGAAGTAGACTCATTTCCTAGAAGCATATGGGCTGAGAATGGAGAATCAGGGCACACTTGCCTCAAAAAGGGGCATTTATGCTGAACACAATAACCACACACTTTCCCTATAATAGTATAAAAATCTCTCAGGCCAGCAGAACATTTCTTTAAAACTTTGGAAATTGCCTGTAATGTACACCGGATAGTCATTGAGAAAAAAATTATTTGAGGGAACATAATTATGAGAGAAAGTAAAAATATGAAAAGTTAAAATCATATTAGTAACCATACACTAACATTTGAAGTTCATGATGACTTTTTTATGAGGGCCAATGGTAGGTCAATGAAATGACAAAGCTTTTTTATCATCTTAATCATTTTAAGGTCAGGAGGGATTTGGAAGTGAGATTACTGAAGAGAAAAAGTATTGTATGGTGAATTTATCACCCTCACACATTTTGTCTCAAGAATACTTGCTCCTGCTCTTTGCTGCTGAGAGGGCTTGAGATGTTTAGAAGGTGCAGGTTCTAAGTAGGCCAGTGAGGGGGCTCCCGAGGAGCAGGCAATATTTGGTCTGCTGGTGAAGGTTTTATCCAGGATCCAGCTGCTACCAAGAGCAAGTCCATATACTGACTGAGGAGATAAACAGTAACCCACAGACCCAGGATACAGGGAAGTAGCCCCCTCTGCTTCCTGGTAACCCATGCTCAAGACCAGTGGTTTTTACCTCTGCTCACCTAATCAAAAGGTATCTCACTCGGCACCCTTCTAGGTGTACTAGTAATCAAATGCTCTGAAATACCTTGCAAAAGAAGAATAAAATCTGAAAAAAAATGTATAGAATTAGTAATTCTGCTTTTATTTGTTTGTATCTAGGAATCCCCCACAAAATTATGACCTATTCCTAAATTCTACTTTTCTATGGAAATCATTCTATGCAGAAGAAAGGAAGGGGCAGGCTAGGGATGCACATTCTTGGATTGCTCATCCCGGATCTTAACATATGTGGGCTTTTTAATTCTCACAACAACCCTGAGATGTAAATTATTATACCCATCTTACAGATAAGGACAGTAACTTCCCCAGAGACTCAGCCTACAGTGAGCAGTGCTTTGAGCCCAGGGCCATCTAATTTCAAAGTTCAGATTTCCCTTTAGTATATTGCCTCCCAATGTTTTTTGTTTTTTGTTTGTTTTCCTATTTACAAATAAGAAGAGAGCCATAGAAATGACTCTAGTTTCTTGGCTTGCTTTCTTTCCAAGCAGAGTAGCTAATATTCTTTTGAATCCATTTCTTCCATTACCAGTGGAAGCAGGACGTCAAAGTACCCTTTCAAGAAAGGCTGGTGGAAAAGAAGGCATATGGCAAAGTGGTGAGAGGTGAAGACTGGAGCCACAAACTCCTTGCATGGTCTCTGTCCCTTCCTGGCTGTGTGTCTCTGAGCAAGTTATTTAACTCCTCTGTGCTTCACTTTCCTCATCTGTTAGATGGAGATAATAATACCTACATCACAGGATTATTGTGAGACATAAATGAGTTATCATATAACAGAACAGTGCCCAGCACATAGTAAGTTCCCAGTAAATGTTAACTTCCATTAATGCTCCTCCTTGTCCTCACTTGGTACAACCCACAAGGCCCTCAGCCTCCTTACAATTATCAACCCTATAGGAAGAATGTAGTGTTTCGCATGTACTTTAGTTAGTTACTGATTTGTTGGCATTTGTGGACAGCGTGCTCTGCCCGGATGTCTCTTAAGCCCATCTGTTAGCTCAGTGGTTCTCAAATTTGAGTGTAAATCAGAATCATCTGGGGCACATGGGAACCCACAGACTGCTGGGCCCACCCCTAGAATCTCTGATTCTAGGTCTAGGATGGAGCCTGAGACTTTGCATCTCTAACAAGTTCCCAGATGGTACTCTTGGTCCAGGAATGATACTTGGAGACCTCCCGTAAAAGACACATCCTAGCATATAAGGAGTCTGCTTAGCTCCACTAGGGAAGACTTGTGATGTAGTGAAGGAATGCATCAAATCAACAGGGGAAAATGACCAAAACCGAATGGACTGCAAGGCTTCTGCCTTCTAAGGAGGGAGCTGGGGGAGTGTCATTAACCATATCTGTGAGTCCTAAAATCTCTCTCCTACTCTTTTTCCCTTTCAGCAGACACCGGTGGGGAAGGAGAAAGTCTGAGGCCATTGTTCATGGTCCACTGAGCTGCAAACCACTTTTGTGAACCCTTGGATGTGCAAAGAGACCCGGGGCTGAGCTAAGCACTTTGGGACTTTTTCCTGTTGTTATTCCTTAGTGGGAAGAGGACAGGAGTTGAGGAGGGAAGAGAAATAAATAGGATAAAGGAAGGGAGCAAAAAAACGAGTGAGAAACGCCAAGGAACACGTTGTGAAGCTGGAGCTCGGGTTGGTGAAAATGGTGAAGGGGTTTTAAAGAATATTGTCCAATTTTAGGTTGTTTGGCTTTTTGTAGTATCAGTTCTATTTTCCCAAATCTTCACTGAAGTCAATTACCACTTCAAGGCCTTGGGCTTTGGGGCACAGCGTTGTAAAGCAAGGAAAGAGGCCAAGTTCTGCAGCTCAGATGATGAATTTTGGAACATGACACTGTGAGCAGGACAGAAACATGTTCTGTGAACTGAATTACTCTGGGAAACAGAGGCTTGAAGCCAGAGAAAACCAGTAGAAATGTAAGCCACCCTCTCCCAGAATCGCTCAAGAGACTGGGAATGACTGACTTCCTACTGAATTTGGAACAAGATCAGAGCCAACTTCATTTGAATCTCAGTGGTCAGGAGACCTCAGCAGACATCTGGCTAATACAAAACTACTCTGAGTAGTTTTAGGAGTGAGCAGATCCCAGCTTTCTAGGTTAGGAACCACCAGATAGTTGTTAATGTAACCATGAGCCCTCCTTCCTGCATTGCTTTGCACAACTGGGCTAAGAAACATGGGGGTCCCTAGTTCTGTACACCTTGAAGTATCTTTAAGATGACGGCTCATGCCCAAGAGTTTGAGAGTCATCATCCTTTGAGAATGAATATATTTTGCACCTTCCTAGTATGACTCAAAAGCCCTGGGGAAGGGAAGTACAAGTTTTTAAGTATGAGAAAAGAACATTAATTGGTTGGTGGCAGTTAAAAAGTAATGAGTAATTTGTATTGGCTTTCTGCTCTAATTTACATGGTAACCTTTTTCTCCTCTACAATAAAATTCACAAACAACAGAGACATCTGTTTATTGGTCTCCTGTCTCCCATCTGCATTCATTAGGCATCTGGGTGGGGTGGCAGGAACTTCTAACTCTTCTACCCCTCACCTGACTGAACATCTGATTCCACTTCCCTTTTGCACCCAGAGGTGCCCCTTACCAACCTGTAACTAAAACCAGTTTCCGTGGGTGTTTTTTAAGTACTAATGGCATACCCCATTTGCAGATGGATCATCCTGGTGGTGGATGAAAAGCCAAAGAATTCCTGAAAGTATCCTCCAGTGTCTGCCCCCACCCCGTGCCAAGTATGCACACTAGGGGGTGTGAAGAAGGGAGCTTTCAGTAAAGCTTTCACACCTGAGATCCAAGGGTGTCAGGTGCCCAGGGATGCAAGAATGGCAGAAGGAGAAATTTTTACAGCATGTACGGTACAATCAAGTCCCATCAGGTACACACTTAAAAAGAACATTATCTTCCTTTGGATGGTTGCTATCACTTCTCTCCACTCCATGGAGGCTGTTTCAACATAGTAACCTATCATCTCCCATTAATGTCAAATAGGTCCATAAAAGGACTGTGTGTAGTCATGTGACTGAGCTGAAAATTCAAGAAGAAATGAACTCAACTGTGTAGTAATGGAGAAAATGTCTAAGGCTTGGTACTCTTCTCTACTGCTATTTTTTTTCCTTTTGAAAGTTTAAGAAAAGCTTCCTTTTTTTTCTACCCTCTATCTCAAGATGTAAGGTTTTGGTGGCAGATCCCAGTAGCAAATTCACTTAGTAACAATTGGGTTGCCACAGTCTACTTGTCCCTTCCAGACCCTAGAGCCCTCTAGCTACCTCCACCTCTTCCTAAACAAACTTTGGGCATTTTCGCTAATGCAACCACAGCTGAAATTGAAGAATGCGAAACTTCAGAACAGACACTTTGTACATCAAAGCCAGAGCTATGTGCAGGCTGCTATAGTTTGGCCCAAAGAGAAGGTTTGACCTAGAAGATGTTAGTGGAGCTCTTTATCCAGAACAGTACCCCCAATTGCTGCCATCATTCTCCTGGTTGGCTTTACCCAAGGAGGAGATGGTACAGTTGAAAGATCTTGGTATTCAGAGCCAAACAGGCTTCAGTCTCAGTTCTGACACTGACTAGCTGAAGAGCCTTGGTCAGTTCACTCAACCCCTCTGAGACCCAGTTTCTCCTTCATTAAAATGGGAATCATTACATTTACCTCATAGTATCTGTACTTAGTAAGCACTCCGTAGATTTTTTTTCCTTTCATGATTATTGCTGTTGTTGCTGCTGTTGAAATACGACAGAAGGAAAGGATAGAATCCCAGGAGTGAGAAACTATTTCTTGAGAAGAAAGAAAAACACATTCTCACACAAAGGAAGGAAGCCCTGCCTGGTCTCTGTCAGGCCCAGTGTGTGGCTGAACCACACTGACTCTATTCTGTCAGCTCCATCTTAGGCCCGCAGTCCTGCTCCCTCCCCTTTCTGCATGACTGGGCTTTAGCCTACTCACAAGGAATGCACCCAAGCCAGATAAGTTCCCAATCAACTTTTACCCTTGCTTTCCCCTGATATGAGAACTGGAAGAATGCCTTCTACAGATGCAGATGGTTAATGGTCCTTGAGGAATAATGGTAATGAGACCCCTGGGGAAGAAAAAAACCCTGGTTCCTGTTGGCACAGATGTGTTTCTCCCTTGGTAGTCAGGTTCTATTTCTAGCTTTGGACCCTTTAAATCCCCAGTACCCCTTTGGGCGGTGTGGAGTGAAGCTGTGAATGCCTCTGAATCATCCTCCGCCCAGTCCTGCCTGTATGGAAGTTACCTGCAATGAAAATCATCATTACACTTTATGGAGTTGTCTCCTTCACTTTTTGGTCTCAAAGTTCCTTCTCAGTTCGGAGGATATTATTCCATATTCCCACCAACCAACACCCAGATATCCCACTCTGCCCTGCAGAGTTAAGAAATATCTTTAGATAGCCCTGGAAAGGCAGAAAAGCCCTTCTAATTCTGCCCAACCGGAAAATTCCCCAGTCATGTAAAAACGGATAGTGAACTCTTTAAAGGCTACCAAAATATACTTAAAGGCAGATCAGAAAGCCACGCCAATTGAATGGTCACCAGTCAGAGACTGTCTCAAGACATCTCCTTTTGTTCTATAAAACCTATACAGCCCCTTCAAACCCCTGCTGAAAGGAAGGTGACAGTGCTGCTGTAAGCTTATGAATAAATGGCCTTTGCTAACTGGGTCTCTGGTTTGTTTTTGTCTTTGACAGCAGGGTAACCTATTAATTCACCAAAAGTCATTAACGCCTCTCCCCTGATTTGTTGCCGGAGGGTAAGTTTGGAAAGGATGTGTCACAGGACACGTTCGCTTACAGAGGGTCAGGACTGAGGCAAGAAGGAGAGTATGGGTTGCTTCCTGCAAGAAGGGGGACCTGGGGCAGCAGACATGCACCAGAGGCAGGCTGGGTTCCTGGGACGAAGAAGCGAAGGAAGCTAAATGAGACAGGGTGTTTTATAAAGAAAGAAACAGAACGCTAAAGACAGATTTTACCAAAGTTACACTTGCTTCCAGTGACTGGCACTGGCTTTGGAAATACTGTGATTCTGAGCTAAATGCACCATCTGTTTTCAGGTGTAGTGCATATAAATGTGCTCCACTGGACTTGGGTATAAGTAACATCACATTGCTTTATTTTTGGTTTAGATTTAATTTGGTAAGGTGCCTAATATCATGTAAATTCATACATAAGTCCTAGGAAGGGAGAAATGGCTTACATTTCTCTCCATGTTGTTACATCCCTATTGGTTGCTGCTGGAAGAAGGAAGAGGAGGAAAAGAAGAAGATGAATTAGATGAAGAAGAAGAAGAAAAAGGGGAAGGGGAAGAGGAAGAGGAAGGAGATGGAGGAGAAGGGGAAAAGGAAGAGGAAGAAGGGGAAGGGGAGGGGAAGGGGAGGAGGGGAAGCAGAGGGGGAGGGGGAGGGGAGGGGAAGGGGAGGGGAGGGGAGGGGGAGGAGGAGGGGGGAGGGAGGGGAGGGGGGAGGAGGGGGAGGGAGGGGAGGGGGAGGGAGAGGGGAAGGGGAGGGGGAGGGGGAGGGAGGGGAAGGGGAGGGGGGAGGGGGAGGGGGAGGGGAGGGGAGGGGGAAGCAGGGGGGAGGGGAGGGGAGGGGGAGGAGGAGGGAGAGGGAAGGGGAGAAAGAGGGGAAGAGGGAGGAGGAGGGGGAGGAGGAGGGAGAGGGAAGGGGAGAAAGAGGGGAAGAGGGAGGAGGAGGGGGAGGGGAGGGGAGGGGGAGGGAGGGGAGGGGGAGGGGAGGGGAGAGGGAGGGGAGGAGGAGGGGAGAGGGAGGGGGAAGGGAAGGGGGAGGAGGAGGGAGAGAAGGAAACAACAGGCCCAAGGTGGGGCCACTGCCCCCAGTACTGCAAACTAAGACTTAATTGCAGTTCCTGATCAGCACTAGTGAGGTAACCTTGCTGGAAACAGTCCTTTCTTTTTTTAGCTAATAACCTCCTTCTCCCTCTAGGTTCTATAAAAGCCTTAATTTTGTACAGTTCCTCAGAGCCCCTTTTCTATTTACTAGATGGAATGCTGCCTGACTTGTGACTTGTTGAATAAAGCCAATTAGATCCTAAAATTTACTCAGTTGAATTTTGTTTTTTTAACACTACTAAGATGCTCAGTGCTCAGGTTGGCAAGACCTGTTTAGAAGGTGGAATATCCCTGGTCTGTACCAAGGTGGACCTCGGAGATCCTTTGCCATGACTTCCAAGCACATCCATTTCCCCCCGACACACAACCTTGGCTCTATGGAGCTACCGTTCCATCCAGGATACTGTGGACAATCATGGCCTGGGTCTCCACTTCTCATGGAGACCACCACCACTCCCAATCTCTCCCTGGTCATAGGAAAGCCATTCACATTTCTGTGGAACAAGAGAGCCAAGCCAGGCCTGCCTCCTCACTGCCCATTAAGAGACTCTCTGCCCATCATTTCGATGAGCTACCACCAGATAATACCTAGGTAGGGCCACACAGACACCTGGCTACCTTCATATACTGAAGCAAGGGAGAAAACCTCTCTGTCTTTCAAGTTTCCTAAAGTTTACTCATCTAGGGACTTTGTACAAATAAGAAAAAAGTACCCCTTCCTCAAGACACATCACACATCACTGCCATCTGTCAGAATATTTTCCATGTTTTTTAGAACAAGACACTTATTGCCATCTTCCAGATTTTGTGTAGTGAGTACACAAAGCCACAATGTATACAACATAATGGAGTCTCCTTAGACAAGGAGCCTTTTTGCAGTGCACAACCTGCACAACTTATAAGCCTAGTTTACAACTGTACATGGAGGCTCTGAAAGCAAACAGCAAAAAGCAGGATGCAAAATAAAACCCAGTACAAGAGGATAAGGATGCTGAACGTTCTACCTGCTTACAGAATGCATGCATTCTGTATGGCTTTCACAGTGCCTGTTTCCAAATTTGAATTATGCACCAGGCTGTCTGAGATGCATGTATGCAGAATGCAGACCACAGGCCTCCAGTATGAATATGAAAAATAATGGAGCACGTCTTCTCTTAATCTTTAAAAGTATCCAAGTTCTTACCTTATGGGGAGAAAAGACACCAGAAGCCAATCATCCAACCTCAAATGCCAGCTTTCCACTTAAGCTGCCTTCATGGCCCAGTGATAAGGAAAACACTCCATACACTGTGCTCAGAGAATGGTTCCTACACTGAGTCAACAACAGCTCTAAAAGAACTGCATTTGGCTTCATTCACTGAGTGATCTTTGGCAGAGGGTTAAGGAGCCATGCTCCATGGCCTGGGATGATAAGAAGACCATTCAAATGCCTGGAGGGGGTGCATGATGAAGCCAAGGTACATTTAATCATACCAGCTTCTGCAGAGCTGGAAAAAGGAATCCAGGGAAATAGGCAAAGAGAGCAGACAATATATATTTGTGCTGTCAACAAACGGAGACCCATAGAGAAAATCTTTTGGTGGATGCCCCATGGTGACAATCCATCTCAATGCAACAGGGTTATCACATCAGTGCCTTTGCCTGCTCCGTCATCTCTCCTGTGAACCAGGGCATTGCTCACACTCAACATAGCTCATGAGGGCCATTTTAGAACTGGAGTGCCATGCATAGTCGCCACTTATACACTGCTTCCCGGACCACTCTATGCTTTTATTCTCAGGTGTGCTGACTTGTTGTTCTCCATTCTCATCTTGCTCTTCAGCCTCGACACTTTGCCTTTTTCTCCAGATACAACCTTGTTTCCTCTAGACATTGACCTTGATAAGCTCAAACTAATCCTCATGCCAAATATTATCTTTGGCATATTTTGGGGTGGTGAAACCCACTCCCCTTCAAGCCACAGACAACTATTAAATTGTTTCAGAGTTTTCTGGCAAGCTTGGATCCTTATATTACTTATATAGAATAAATTCCAAATAGAATTATACACTAAACCCAAAGTTTCCTTCCTCCCTCCCTTTCTTCCTTTCTCCCTTCCTTCCTTCCCTCCTTCTCTCCCCTCCCTCATCCTCTTTCTCCTCTCTTTTTCTCTTTCTTCTCTGTCTCTCTTCTTCTTCTCCTCCCCTTCCCCACCTCAACTCCTTCCTTTTCTCTTTCCTAAATGGCTCAGTCCTTTTCTCATCTAGACCCCCATTTGCCTCCTTAAGAAGTTTTCTCAATTAACCAGTTTGAATAGTCCATTCATTTCTCAACTTCACTCTTATAACTTAGCTCTTTTAAAGTTTCATCGGTTGACCTTTTTTTTTCCAAATAAAGCAGAGTCTGTAGAAATCATGACTAAGGGAATAGGCCTTGGAGTCAGATAGCCCAGGTTCAAATCCTGACTCTACTGCGGTAGACACTGCAGACTGGCTCATCCAATTTCTATTTCCAACATCCTTATCCTTCATCTAACTCTGTTATGGAGGCTATAAATGCTAAAGGCTAAAGCAGCTAGAATTGCTCACAAGATACTTTTCTTGTAAATGAGCTATTACTTTTTGATATTATTTAAAAATATGGTGGGAGTTAGGTGGGGGAGAGTGTGACTCCTGCCATACGGCGTGCTAGGTGCATTATGATTTCCCATTAGAACCATTACTTCTATTTCCACAGGCTCTCCAGTACAGAAATAGTAATTTTTTTTTTTTACTAAAATGTTGCTGAAACCTTATTCCCCTTGCAGTAGAATGTAGTATAAGTTGAGGTCCACATACTTCTCCCAGCAAATCCTTGGGATCGAAGAGTCAAAAGGTCTTAGAAGATGATACTCTCAGCCATCTGCCTAGGGCTTTGTGTTGCCTGCTTCCAAGTTGGGGAGGGCAGTCAGGACTGAGCATGACCCATGGTCCCAGAGCAGGCTGGCTGAGCTGGGGAGGTAGGCGGTTTTGGTCAACGGTTCCCTAACAATTCCACCAGGTTGTTGACAAGTGTCACTGAACATATTATCTGAGAACACTGCTCCTTCAAGACAATGGAAGAGTTTACCTGAAAACTGTATATTGTGGAAAACATGTACTTAAATAAATGTCAGCAACTCTACTTGAAAATATCTTAAACATTTACTGTTCAGATTTATATTGTTAATATCTGACAGGTGATATTTAATACCATGTCTCTCAGGCATTATTTTTAAGGAACATTTTGGGAACTAGAATTACACAAATACCATTTGCAGATTTCTGACTTGATCAACTCCCCTTCCTAGACCATCTGTAACCGAGCAGGACTCTCTGAGGCCTTCCCAGAACAGACCCCACCCCCATATCCTCTGCTTTAGCTCCTCTCTGAAGTACCAGATAATAGTGTCTGATACACATTTCATGAGTTGTTTTACAGATGCTAAAACCCCCAATGAATGAAAGAAATTAACTACTTGATGACCATGAACGCATAGCCCCCAGACCTACCGGCACCTGAGGATTGATGATGTTGACCCCTGTGACACTACCCTGTTTCCTCACCATCAACCCATCAGAGAATTGTGCACGAGCTGATCACATACCCTGCAACCCTCCTCCCTCACCTGGCATTTAAAATGCTTTGCTGAAACCCATTGGGGACTTTGGGCTTTTTGAGCACTAGCTGCCTGGACCTTTTGCGTACTGCCCTGCAGCAAACTCACTTTCCTTCACCACAGCCTGGTGTCAGTAGATAGGCTTTGCTGTGCGTGGGTGAGTGGACCCAAGTTTTGTTCAGGAACACATCTTGCATTTTACTGGAATCACCCCTGGGTAAGACTCTTAATGAAACAGGATGGAAGGGGGCAGGGCATAACCTTTAAAGTAATGACACAGCCATAGGACATGATAAAAAATGGTCAGAACCAGCTAGGTCCAAGATGGTGGAAGATTCGACTTCCAGTGGACATTGAGCCTTATTATAGGCTCATTGTGATACATCAGCATGCTAAATTACACACCCACCAGCACCATGACAGTTCTGAGGCTAACTATAAAAGGCGAAAAAGTGGGCCATAGCCCAATTCCTGGAAATCCCTGCTCCTTCCCCAAATAATTGGAATAATCCTCCTTCTCATTAGCCTATGAAATTACCCAGCCCATAAAAACTAACCACCCATATTTCAGGGCCTCTTGCCTTCTGAGATGGCCCACACTCTGTCTATAAAATGTGTATCTCTCTAAATAAATCCACTTCTTACCACTTTGTCTTTCACTGAATTCTTTCTGCAATGAGACATCAAGAACCTGAGCTTCACTAAGTCCTGAGACCAGGTGTGTGATCTCAGTTAAAAGACTGTGGGTTCAAGTTTCAATCTAAGTTTTGGCCGGGTTCTAGTCCTGGTACATAGGTTCAAGTCCCAATCTGAGGTGCACGGTTTCATTAACAGTGGAAGTTTCAGGCAATAGAGCAAGAGAATGAGGAAGAAGTGCTGATTCCTGGGTTAGATTTTCTAAATTCCTACTGTTCTACAGCTGTTGGACCATTTGTGGGTGAAGCCAACCCTTCTAGAAGTCAGGGTGGACACCTCCTTGGGCTGAGTGTTCATTTTTCTAAAGACATCCACAGAAAAGCCTTAATCTCAGTCAACAACAGGAAATTCACATTCTTCATATCATTAACAAGAAATAAAGATAATAAGAAACCTGGGTCTCAAACATATTCTGTAAATCAACAAGCCGGCAGCCAAATCGCTCCGTTGGCAGTGTTGAAAGTGGGAGCTCAAGCAGAGAGCAGCAGGGTAAGGGAAAACAAAAGGGGTTAAAAATCCACATTTCCCATCATCCTGGAAAGTTCCAAAGGGACATGATTTTGTAAAAAAACAAAATAGGTAGAAAGGAGGAAACTAAATTATTCTTGTCGCACGCAGGTGGTGTTGTCCCACTGACAGTCGAGTGTTCTAACTTGGGAGCGTCTCCTCTCTCACAAGAGGTAGCAGCCCCCCTCTTACTGGAAGTCACTGTGGACAACTTGCCCCCAGAAAAGCCTGCCTTCTTTGTACCTGATCCCAACAAATCTGCAGGCACTGTTGGCTCTCTTTTTGCTGTTTGCTCTCAGGCAAAACTGCCACTGATTTACAAATGCCACTTGCCATACAAAGAACAACTGGAAGAGGAGAATTATGCCCCAGAATATGTGAGACCTGAAAACATCCCTCTTCATGTTAATGGATGAGAATATAAATGATAAAGGATGTCAATGTGTGAGGCTACCTACTCCACCCCAGGGAGGTAATGACCCTGCAGGTAGAATTCTATGTGACTGGAGGGGGACTGGGAGAATGATTCTCTCGACAGAAGTTTCAGGGGACCTTCAACCAGAGGCATGGGCTTCCAGAACTGAAAACAAAAGAACTCAGGAGACTCCAAGTGGGTATCTAACCCTGAAAAGTCCAAGGCCAGTACTGAAGATGGGGCCATGAAGCCAGGATCCAAAATTCATGAGCAGAAAGAAAAAGAGTCTGGTGTTTTTCATAAATTATCAAACATAATTCTCACAACAGCCCTGCAAGTTTGTTGTTACTGGTCTCGGGAGATAAGTGACTTGCTAAATTAACACAGCCATGAGCAGTAGAACCAGCATTTGAGAGGGGTCTCAACCTTTTCCCTATTAAAAAATAAGACTTACTAAAAGTTTTAAGAGTTTAAGCAAAAATTGATTCAAATTGGACAGTGCCAAACCAGAAGTGGTTAAAAGAGCTCCTCCAACAAGAGCCAGGGGAAAGATTTATATAGAGAAAGTACAAGAACAAAGAAAGGAAATTATTTGATTGGCTAAAGCTTAAATCCTAGTTGGCTGTTTGTGACTGGTTGTCTTTAGCATTTAGCATTTTGATTTCATAACCTTGAAGCATTTACAAGCTCAGATTTTGGGTTGATGTTGAAGGGGAGCAAAACTTGCCACCCCAAAATGTCTCTGGCATGCATGTGTGTTATTTCAAGCTGAAAACAATCAAGGCCCAAAAGACTGCAGAAGAAACTTTGACCTCCCCTCTAACTGCCGAAAAGAATTTTGACAGAGAGCCTGTTCCCGAATACATCCATCACCAGAGAGATCTGCAAGGAATATGGGCGAGGTTAGGCGGGGGGAACAGGGTCTAGAGATTAGAGTCCACTGTGTGTCCCATTGGCTCTGCCCAGTCTAGCAGAACTTTATCTACCAAACATTTGCTATTCCATCTCCTTGTGAATTGCCTTCCTCCCCTTTGAAGTCCCAACCCCCTACCCCCAGCATCCTCTTTTGTCTTTAGCTGAAGATGGTATTTAAGATGAGGGCTTCAGCCATTATGGCGAGTTACTCATTGTAACATCTATACGTGTTACTAACCTTTGTTTGATCTTCTCCTGTTAATCTGCCTCATGTCAGTTTAAATCTTGGACCAGCCAGAAGACCTAGAGGGACAGAGGAAAACATCTTCCTCACTGACAGCACTACAGCAGTACAGCCACATCTGTCTAATGGCCTCCTTGTTTAATTAATTTAAACCCCCTCCAAGGCAATCGTTGCCTAGAACAGTCACTTCCAACTGACTTCTATTTAGTTTTTAAAGTCACATGGGTAATACATGAGTATGGTCTCTTCCCTGAGTAACAAGAACTCTCAACTATAACAAATAAGCTCCAACTCCTACTTGGCCATTACCCCCAATCCTGTCTTCTGAAGACAACCATTGCTACCCTTTGGCATCTCTGCTTCCAGAGCTTCTCCTTGCATTTACATCCACATATGTGGACCCATGAAACATACAGTATGGTTTCATGGGAGTAACTCTCACCTAAATGGTGTCATAGATTGCTCTGCAGCTCACTTTTTTTACACAACAGTACATCTTTGAGATCTTTCTCTGTTAGAAGACCCAGAACTACCTCATTCGCTTTAGCCACAGCAGTGCATTTAATAGCATGGCTGTTACGAAGACATTCCTCTCTGGTTGGGCATTATAGTTGTGACTGGCTTTTTTTATTTATCAACCTTGCCATGACATGCGGTGGTGATCCAGGCACATTTTAGAACCTGAGATAGGCCAGACCTCTGAGAATTAGCTCAGAAAGCATCCCAGGAGAGAGGGATGCAAAGCCTGTAACGGAAGCTAAGCCTCTGGAATTTCTGTCTGAAGATCCTCATCCTGCTTTCCCTAGTGGCTACAGATCAAATTTGTTGGAAACTGAGAAGTTACTGTTAAAGCAAGACATAGCCCATCTTCCAGTTTAGGAGGAGACTACAAAGAGAAACACATTTAAAAGTGGAATCAAATCCCTCCCTGGAACCAAAGCATTAGTCCTTAAAGATTGAGTAATCCATGCATCCAAAACCCAAACCAACTTGAAAGGTTAATATTGATCAAGTACGGAAATTTCAGCTCTACAAACCAAACAAAGAGGTTTTGAAAAATGCTACTCATTTTAAGTATTTATAATGTTTTTCTTCATTTTAAGCAAACGAGAAAACAAATTAGTTCCCTATCCAATCCATGAAGGTGGAGGGTTACATTGGCTAAGAAAATCCACTGATGTGGACAAATGGAATCTACTACACCAGAAGGAGAGGAAATTCATTTTATTCATCATCCTTACCATTCCAGTTAATCTTGGATTGCATGAAGCTCCAAAAGATTAAGTTGTATTCTGCTTCTTTTCCCACCAGCTATGCCTGGGGAACTCCTACAATTTCTTCTTGACTCTGCCCAGCATCCTCTACTGCAAGACTGCCCCTTCCCTCCCAAACTAATTTCAATACCTGTATAGCAGTGCGTACATATCTAAATATCATAGCACTTCTTGTTTGGTGTTCAAATAAATTACGTGTAAGCTTTTTCAGAGGAGATAGTACGGTGTGTGTATTGTGTTCCCCCAATATATAACACAGTTTCCAGCACATAGAAAGTTATCAATAAACATTTATTGACCTGAAGATCTCTAAGGAAAGAGAGTACTCTTCTCATTCAATAATCGCTAAAGGTTTACAGAAGTCGGACGTGAGAGGAAAGCAGTAAGTCACTAACTCATTTCATCAATTCACCTCTAACTTTTTTAAAAATATTTATTTATTTATTTATGACTGTATTGGGTCTTTGTTTCTGTGTGAGGGCTTTCTCTAGTTGCGGCAAGCGGGGGCCACTCTTCATCGCGGTGCGCAGGCCTCTCACTATTGCGGCCTCTCTTGTTGTGGAGCACAGGTTCCAGACGCGCAGGCTCAGTAGTTGTGGCTCACGGGCCTAGCTGCTCCGCGGCATGTGGGATCTTCCCAGACCAGGGCTCGAACCCATGTCCCCTGCATTGGCAGGCAGATTCTCAACCACTGCGCCACCAGGGAAGCCCCACACCTCTAAGTCTTGAAGGAATTAACTCTAAGAAGTAAAGGTTTTTCTTTCCCTCATTAAATTCAAGTATACTTCCTAAAATCTTCAGAATCTGGGATTTTATATTAAGGATTCTTGGTTAAATGAATAGATTTTAGAATCAAAGAACTCAACAAAACGTTCTACAGTTAATTGCAGCAGTTAAGATCTAATAAAGAATTTTTCACCTTTTCTAAAAAGCGTCTTTCCATTTGATAGATAAAAGCTCTCAGGTTCCACTCTTGGAGATTCTGTTGTGTCTCTTGCATCAGGTTGAGGAAATGCCTCACGCCTGGGTGAGAATCTCTTGGCTGTCTCAGGAGCTGAGCTGAGGTTCAGGAGACTAGAAACCACTTCCAGTATTTCCCTTATGAAAGCACATGACCTTGGGCATATTTGTCAACTCTTATGCCTCAGTTTCCCCATATGCAAATTGGGAATAATAAATATGTCCTGCCTACCTAATCAGACTGTCAGATTCTATCACTCCTTACACCATGGCCAAGCATCACCTCAGCTGTTGGAGGCTTCCTCAGCACTGCTGCTATACACATTCCCATTAAGAAAAATATTAGATGCAGCTGCAGTGGACTGCATATTCTAAAATTGACCACAGCAATATCTCTAGTTTCATATATTCTTCCAGTATGTTGTCACTCCCACCATTTCCCTCCCCTTGACCTTGACCAAGTCTTTGTGACAGTTTCCACAAACAGAATGCATGAAAGCAGTGCTGCATAAGATGCCAAGTTAGGTTATAAAGGACATATCTATCCATCCTTTCATCCTTCTATCCACTCATCAATATGGTTTATTTTTTGGATGCATTTCAAAGTAAGTTGCAGACATCAATACATATCACCCCTAAACACTTCAGCATGCATGTTGCTAAGTAGAGCCCAATATTTGTTTGCAGTTCTTTTTTGGCAAAATGTACAGAAAGTGAAATACACAAATCTTACATGCCCATTTAAAGAATTTTATTTCTTCATTTCAGTCATTGATATTTGAAGTCGTTTGTTACCATAGCATAACCCAGCCTATCCTGGCTGATTAAGTCCATTGAATGTTGTGTTGCCCTGTGATATCACACACACACCCCCAGATGCCCTAAATCTTCCATTCAGTCTGCCACACACGCAGTCTAGAGTTGGTGGACTGGAGAGAGGAGATGGTCAAGGAAGTCCCCAGTATAGTGATGTGGTAGCAAAATGGGACACTGTACGGAGTCGTCAAAACGCAAGTAGAGATTAAGAAGTCTAAACTAGAAGACTGCGGTGTCAGAGGCAACTTGAAGACATGCAAGTATCCCTTCTCCCCCTCCCCACCGCCCCCAAGACCACTAGAAAATATTGGAAGGAGACCCTGAGTGTCCCCTTATACCCTGGCTGGGGATTTGAGCCAACTTGACTTTGTTGGCCCAGGTGATTACTCCCTCCTCCTTGAACACCTTCTTGGTTTGGCCTCCAGGATCACCCTCTATCCTGGTTTTCCTCTTAGCTTCCTGGTTACTCCTTCTCAGACTCCAGTTTCTCCTCACCTCTAAATGTTAGAGCACCCCAGAGATCAATGTCTGCATCTCTTCTCTTTCGCTTCCATACTTAGCCCCTTACAGATCACATCTAGCTCCATGGCTTTAAATACAAGCAATATGATAAAAATTCTAAAATTTACATTTCCAGCATGGATTTCTCCCCTGAACTCCAGACATCATGATCTGACAGCCAATTTAACATCACTACCATTAAGTCTAATAGGCACCTCAAACTTAACATGTCTAGAATGGAACCTCTGATCATCCCCCCAACTTTCATTCCTCTTGCTGTCTACCCCAACTAGGTCACATTCATGGCAACTTTGCTCTTCCCATGGGTCAAGCCCAAAATCTATCTTGTTCTCTCTCTCTCTCTCTTTCCCCCTCTCTTTCTCTATCTCTATCTCTCTGTCTTTATCGCTATCTCTATCTCTCTACTTATTACGTCAAGATTCATTATTATCTTTACCTTTACTATGTATCCAGATTCTGATGACTTCTAGAGAATTTTACCACTACTCTCTTAGCCTAAGCTACCTCCATCTTTCCCCTGGATTATGTCAATAGAGTCCCAGTAGGTTTCCCTGATTCTATCTTTGACCTCAACAGTCTATTCTCAACATAGCCTGAGTGATTCAGTTACACATAAGTCAGAACACAGCATGCTTCTGCTTACACCTCTCCAGTGGTTTCCCATTCACTGAGCTAAAAGTCCCTAACAAGCTACGAAACCCTACCTGATTTGGTCTCCCCTTACCTCCTAACCTCACCTCCTTCTACACTCCCTCTCATTCACTGCTCTCCAAACACATGGACCTCTTGTCTATTCAAGCACCCTCCTGCCTGCCCTAAATCAAAGGAATGTTCTGCTAACCTAATTAGAAGATGTAGTCAGTTGCAGCCTTGCTCAGAGGTCAGTTATGTCCACAAGGATGAGACTAATTTTCTCTTTCTAGTCTGCAGACTTCAATACAGAGGCAACAATCTCCTTTTATGGTCGCAAGGGGAGTTGTCACAGCTCTAAGCCTTGCATAGTCCCATGAGAGTGTCCGAAAGAGAAAGCAAGGGAAGTATTAGCAAAAGGGCTCTAACCTCAAGTGCCTCATCTTGTCAGGGAAGTAAAACTCTTCCAAAGGGCACCAGCAAAGTTCCTCTCATATATCATAGTCCACAGCATACCCACTAGCAAAGAGGAACGTGATTACTAAGAACTAAAATACTGCCTGCCATATCAGTAAACAAAGGGTGTTGCAGCCATCAAGCCATTACATTTCAGCTGCTGGGACGTTGACCTCTGAGGGAACTCAGGATGGAGACAAACGGGCTGCCCACTTCCAAGCCCATCTAGCAGTCAGCCCCTGCAGCCACCTCCATGGTGCACCCTGAGCAGACTCAGGATGAGAAAACACAGGATACTGGCCCCAGATAGCTGAGGTGCATATCAAAGGAATGGCTTCAGTGAGCCCAGACTCTTGCATCTTCCCATACACAGAGAAGAACTAAATTCCTTAACTTGAGATATCTGGTTTTCTTTAATTAACAGTAATCTTTTGATGTTCCAAATACTTGGTCTTTGTTGCAAAAACTCCTATATATCCTGATTCCCCCTCCCCCCTTGACTCTTTGGAACAGTTTTCTCAGCGTTATCTGAGATGCTGTGTCCTGAGCTGGAAGTCCTCAGAAAGTTCGCCGAATAAAACATAACTCTCCACTTTTAGGTTATGCATTTTTTTCAGTCAACATTACCATGATAGTCACCATCTGTCTCACTGGGGCTGGGCATATTATGTCAACATCAAAGTAGACATTATAGGAGCAAGGAGGAATGGGGCAGCCAGCATCTCCTAGACACCACTGACAGGCCACTAGATTCAGAAAGAGGAACCCTGGACCCAATACTTGCTCTGCCATTAAACTTAACAACATTTATAAGTAATGCCCCCCTTGTAGATCACTGCTTCCTCATCTGCAAAATGAGGAGGCTGGGCTAGACATTGCCTTCCACTTTGAATTTTCTCTTATTCTGTGAACTTCCACGTGTCATAAAGATCTGAGTCTTCCTATGTGCCATTCCTCATATATATATACATTTCCTAAAATGATAGAAATGCAAGGATGTCTTTGATCATCTATTTTAAAAAGAGAAGGGAAATTTTAATAAGAACATTTTGTACTGCTCGTTCCTGGCTGGCCTTTAAGAATAAAGGATCTTTTTCTACCATTACTGACATTTTAAAAACAGCCTTTCAGATTCAGTAATTAGGTCCCAAAATCATTCAGCATAAAACTATGGCTTCCCAACAATTATTCTAGTGAGGAAGTTAGAATGACCTCTCATATCTGTGTTGCTAATGGTAATTCCTAGCCATTATCTTATTACTCAATTTAAATACAAGAAAATGGAAACAATTCTCTCCTTGACACCACGACCTCTGTCATTAACAGAATATAGGATTGAAGTCTTTATATGACCATATGAGTAGGCTTGGCACCCTGCTCTCCAACAGTAACTGGTGCTGAGAAGCCATACAACAAACAGTGAGCTCCAAAACCTCCAGTAGAAGGCATAGGGAGATCGATCTATCTATGGAAGATGAGAATGAAAAAAATAGACAGAGAGAACTAAATCATGTGTTTTTCGTATTGAAAGAATAAAGGGACAAGTAAATCAATTGCTTTGCCAGAAAGCTCCATTTAGATGTATCTTAGAATCTGCACAAATCAGCCATCTTACTTCCTCACTCCCTCTGCCTTTGGCAATGATTCATCTTGACTATTATCATTTGTCAGCCCTACTTCTTTGATTCTCATGTTCCTGCAACAGTAATTGCAAAAATGCTTAGAGATAGTAAAACACAATTCAGCCTTTGGCCCTTGCACACAGAGATTCTTTCAGCTGACCTCTTACCAGAGTGGAATGGACATTGACTCAGGTAAGCCCTCTCTCAGCACCTGTTTTCACAGGGTGTGTCAACTTTTTACCCCCAGCCACTGTCTGTTAGGGCCTTTGGGTCCGTACTTAATTGGTGACACAAAATGCACACACCTTAAGCAAATGTAACATTAAACATGCTGCTGCCTTCTGGTATTTATCAAAAGCTCAGTTTAGAGAAAAAATTATGATGGAGAATGTGTAAAATCTATCCCTTTTATCCTTCCATCCACATATTCTAAGGTCCACTCTTGAATTAAGCTAGACCAGCAGGAATTTGTGAACTAAGACTGTCTTTCACCTTTTTCCCTTTCACATTCTCAAAGGCTTTCACTGATTTGGGCTTTGGTGTGACGCCATCAGTCTACATTGAGAAACACAAGAGACACACCAGTGGAACCTCAGGTCTCTACATGGAGGAGGTTGAGGACACTGTTGCATTTTACGGTGTGCTCATTAGAGAGAATCCCAGAAGGAATGTTATTCTTGCCATAATATCAAAATGAATTGTGCCTCTCCTTAGGGATGGGTTTGTTTTTATTCTCATGTACTCTGAATAGTACAACCAAACAAATGTTCCGTTTCATTTCGTTTCTAGAATACTTACAGAACAATTTGGGGCCCATATGTTTCAAGAGTAACAGATTGTATAGTCTGCATTTTGTTTTGCCTTCATTCCTGGCCCCTTTTCATATCTCCACCAGTACATTTCTTTCTTGTTTCTCACCTAATCCTATTCATGGTGTTTTAAAAAATTAAATGTACCCTTATAAATGCTTTAAATCATTTATGGACAATGGAGGGGAAGATTTTTATTCATTTGTTCAGGCAAATTAACATGAAAGTAAATCTTACCCAATTTTAAGAGGCATTTTAAACGTGGTCCTCTTTCCCAAAACCTCTGGGAGACATGATAACACACACAAGACATTCTGATGATTTCCTGGTAAGTGGCAACTAGCAAGTGCTTCAATCCACAATGGTTCAAAGGTCTATGAGAAGGCTGTGTCTAACAACTGACTGTGCAGAGGGATAACTAATGGCAGGAAGGAATGTGGTTACTGATTACTGGCCCAGAACTGGAAGGATGAGCACCAAAAGCAAATATTGTGTGTTTAATACTTTTTGCCAAAGCCCAGCCTTAGCATGGTAAAGAGCAATGTATGAAAGACTCCAAAAGTTTGACTGAAGGAATATTGGTGGCACAGAATGCCACATCAGGCCAAAACAGACAGCATGTGATACCCATAACAATTCCACACAACCTTGAACCACCACCTTGGTTGACTAGATCATGCAATTGTCACATGTATAGATTAGGAGGCTTCACTTTTACTCAGAATGAAGAAAGTTTAAGGTTGAAAATGAAAAATAAGAAGAGTTGATCATATCAGCTGCTGTGAAGAAAAATATAACTTGCAAATTTTTTAAAGGCTAAATATTTAAATTCTCTGGGCTGAATATTGGGAGATGGGGGGGGGGATCTACAACAGATGTAATTCAATTCTTGTATTATATGTTGCTAAAATGACATTGCCTGATATTAAAAGTTCCTATAAAATAAAAAAATCCTCATGAACAGCATCAGAAATAAAACCCAAGTCCCGAAAAATTGCACCTTCCAGCCCAGCTTCATTCCAAATCAAAATATGTATCTCTTTTATTCATAAAATGATACATATACTTATGAATAAAAGCCCAAAGCTGGGCATTTTGAAATGAGTTATCTAACCTCAGAAAGCAAATAAGATCATTTCCTTTCACATCTCTTCACTCCTAGCAATTACCTGACTGAATTTTAACCTGACTCTAAACAGGGAGGGAGCATCTATTTGCCCTGGCTGAATATTACAGCATCCATATGCATGTTTTCTTCCTTTCTAAAAGTCTATCTCTTAATAAGATTTTTTATTAATTTCCTCAAGCACATTTCCACTATCAGATATGCTGGTCATGCCTCACAAATGGCCTATGTTTTAGTGGTTACTGGTCATTATATAAGGAAAGAGGAGAACATCTCCTTCTGTGTGACTCAATGATTTAATAATTATTAATGAGACATTATGCTTTTGTACATTTCTGACAGATGATTAAGTACACTATAAATGTTTAACATCGTTCGTTCTCTGTGGTCTGGAAATGTGATGCCAGATGCCTACCCGTGCTTCACACAATCAGAAAAGACAAATTAGCTCATGGCAATATGGCAGCACTGTTGATTTTTTTCAGTAATATTTACAATCTTCAGGTAAAATGTGAAATGAGAAAAAAACATGTATGTGATGGCAGGTCCTTTTAATTGAAGGATTTTCCCCATACTCATTCGGAAGCAATTTATCTTGTAGGCAGTGGTGTTGGGATAACTCTTAGGCAAACTTCTTGAGCTGTGTCTTCTTGCATTAGCCTCCAGATGGCCAAAGGAGCCTCATTCTCACCCTTTGACTCAAGGCTCATTTTTGCTAATCCTTGCACACAGGAACTTTGGCCCACAGAACAAGGCTGCATGTCAGAATCACCTTGAATTTTGCTTAATATAGATTCCTAGGCCTCCCCTAGCCTAATTAAACCAAAATCTCTTGAGGTGGTCACAAGCACTGGTATTTTATTTTTAACTTCAAAATGTTTCTAAAATACAGCCAGGATTTGAGAACCTCTGATATATACAATCTGCAGTGCCATATTTAACACATGGACCCAAAATTCTTTGACAGTTCTCCTATTAGGAGGAGAGGTCTAGGGTCCCTCCTCTAGAATCTGGGCTCCATGACAACTTGACCAATACATTAAGGCAAAAGTGACACTATGCCAGTTTCCAAGACCAGTCCTTACCAACTGGCAGCTTCTACTTCCTTCCTGTCTCTTAAGACCTCATTCTTGGAATCCAGCTACTATTCTGTGAGGAAGCCCAAGCAGCTGATCCAGAGTCTAGCTGAGCAACCAGACTTCCAGTCATGTGAATGAGCCACCTTGGAAGTGGCTCCTCCAGCCCACAGTAGACCTGCCCCAGATCTCATCACAGACGTGATGAGACCTGCCAAGCCCTGGCCAGACTTCAGATTCATGGGCAAAATAAATAATCAGTATTCTAAGCCATTAAATTTGTGGTGGTTTGTTAGGCAATAAATAACTGGAACAACTGCTCCCCCAGATGGTGTCATGGAAAGGAATTTGCTCTTTTAAAAGTTGAATCATAAGCATTAATGGGCTCAATGCCTCAAAAAATGCAGGCTTCCACCTTCTCTTTGGCCAAAATAATGAAACTCCTCTCCCTTCTTAACACATGATATAGCTCCTCCATGAAGCCTTCCCAATCTTCATTAGTTCTCTGTAATTTTTTCCCAACATCTCAAGTCTTGTTTACGAAATTAATTAGCACTTTGGTCACATAAAATTATGAACTCGGGCTTCCCTGGTGGCACGGTGGTTGGGAGTCCGCCTGCCGATGCGGGTGGCACAGGTTCGTGCCCCGGTCCGGGAGGATCCTGCGTGCCGTGGAGCGGCTGGGCCCGTGAGCCGTGGCCGCTGGGCCTGTGCGTCCGGAGCCTGTGCTCCGCAGCAGGAGAGGCCGCAACAGTGAGAGGCCCGCGTACCGCAAAAAAAAAAAAAAAAAAATTATGAACTCAAAATTTTGGATAACAATTTTCATTTGAAAGATAGTTTGATGAGAAGATAATAATAGTCTTTGAAGAGCCAAATTCTGGAAAAGGGTACAAAGGCTTAGATGAAATTGATAAAAATCAGATTGAGTAAGTAAAGAATGCAATGATGGATGGAGAAATTACAACGTGGCGGGGTAAAGGGGGTTGTTTACATAATGAGGAGCTAAGTGTCAGCAGTGGGCCTTAGAATATTCACTAGTTGGCTCTGGCTGCCATAAGAAAATACCAGACTTGGCTGGCTTAAACAACAGAAATTTGTTTTCTCGCAGTTCTGGAAGCTGGTAGTCCAAGATCAAGGTGCCAAGGTTTCTGGTGAGACTTCTCTTCTTGGCTTGTAGATAGCTACCTTCTCGCTATATCTACACATGTCCTTTCCTCTGTGCATGCTGGGGGAGAGAGAGCTCTGATGTCTCCTTCTCTTCTTATAAGGACATCATTCCTATCAGATTAGCCCCCAATCCTTATGACCTCATTTAACCTTAATTACTTCCTTAAAGACCCTATCTCCAAATATAGTCACATTGTAAGTGAAGACTTCAACAGGTGGATTGGGAGGGGGGCAGGGAGGGGGACACAATTTCATCTATAACAGAATGGGAAATCCTTGGAAAAAATGGAGAATTACACCTTCCCTACATGCCCCAGGCTGGGTGGTCATTTTGCCATCACTCTTACTAATAATAATAACAATGGCAATCATTATTGATCAAAAACCAAGTACCCAACATTTCACATTATCACATTTGCTCCTCAAAACAACTGTAAAATAGGTTCTATTTTCTTCATTCTTATAGCTGAAGAAGCTGAACAAAAGAAAGTTCAATAGTTTATCCATGACCTCATAGCTGGTAAATATCAGAACACGAATTTGAACACAGGTCTGTGGTCTTCAAAGCCCCTGCTTGCAAAGCTAAACCAAGCTACCTATTTCATTCATTCATTCCTTTGTCCCTTCAAAAATTATTGAGCACCAATTATGATCCAGGTCCTGTGTTTGATCCTAGAGATGCAAAGTCGAGCTGCAGAATAAAAAGTATTCTGACACCTGTTAAGACAGTAAGGAAGACTTTATTCAAGGGACTACCACAATTTGGGGTGGGGGGTGGGAGGGTGCAATAGGGGAGAGAGGTCAGGCTCAACCCTGAATACAACAAGGACAAGGAGGGGGTGTTTACAGCCAAAGAGCAGGGTGAAGGTCAGAGGATGAAAAATTACTAAGAGGAAACAGTAGGGATAAGGAGAATTCTTGCTAGACCAACTCAACAGTATTCTTGCTGAAGGCAGACAAGGGTGATAAGATATTGAGGGTGAGGGATTTGATTAGATATCAAGGGTAGGGGATTTTTTGATAAACTGACCCAGCAGGATTTTTGCTTAAATTGGACTAAGTGGGCTAAGGACAGTGTCCAAATCAGGATCTAGTCAAGAAGAGGGCTCAGAGGACCCTGACTAAAGTCGGGTCAAAGAGAGAGTCTTTGCTACCCTGCTTGCAAGGAGTTTATAGTTCAATGAAGAGAAGGACGCCAGTCAGCAGCTGCAGTGTGGCAAGATAAATCTGTGGATCTCTTACCACGCGAATCACTAGGCTTCCTTCAGTTCTCAGAAATAAGTATTTGCACCTATACACTCTGGTTTTGAAATTGGCAGAGAAAAGTGCAGGAGGTGCTGTGTGTGCCGCTGTTGAAGCCAAGCCAGAGATGGAGATGCCACGATTGTGAGACGCTGCTTCACAGAGGTTAGAAGCACTTGGAAGTGATCTCAACCATGGATCGGGCTCCACTTATTTTTGACACTCAATAGCTTCAAAAAGCAGGTTATCCCTAGAGGCCTCCTACACAGGTTTCCTCAGAGCAAATCAGTCGTTTCTTCATGACAGAGTCTTTGGTTTTCCTTCTCATCTATTTCCTTGGTGCCACTAACCAAATTCCTGACTTGTGCTCAGCCAGCCTGAAAACACAGAATGTTACTGGACCATCCTTGCCTCTGGATTCAACTTTTATGTTAAAAGCTGGATTCCTTTGCAGGGCAAAAAGAATCTGCCCCTAAATTGATTGAGAGGCTTTAAGAACTCCAGCAGAATTAATGGCCCCAGTTTATCCCAGTCCCCATCGCAGACCTGGATATACTGCCAGATTGACTGGAAATGCCCCGGAATGATTCTGAAATTGTTCCTAGAGATTGGAGGCACACGGTCACTTTCTGGGATGGTTTAAGCGCTGACCAGTATTGCCAAGAGGATACTGAGGAAAGAAGCCTCGAGAGGTTCCTAGGGTCCACGCCTCGCCCTCTCTGCTTCCTCCACCACCAGTTCTTACACTTGCATCTCTTTCAGCCTTCTCTGTGCCAGAGCCTTACCTCTGCCTCTAGCCTCTAGCAAGAGCACAGAAATTATCATTTATTGTTTTCAATTTTTAATATTTGAAACTGCTTTTTTCCCTACACTTTCCAAAACACAGCACTGTTGGAAATATTTTAATGTTCCACATAAAACAAAAAAAATTGTAATAATTTGTCCCAAAGATTTTCAGAAAAGAATATCAAACACTGGCATAATTACATAGTCTTTAGTTCAGGGTATTATATTTCTATTATATAGTTATGGACCTGCCTTTTCTTTTATTCCCATTGGATAGAACAGTTTGCTTCAAAACCTTTTAAGTTCTGTTTTAAACGTCATAAAATTTATATACTGACAAACCTGTATTGACATTTTCAAACTCCGAGGTATTTCCACAAGAAAGTTTACATCTGGAGCAGCCCAGGGGTATATGTTCTGGTTGATAAAGCATTTAGATGTTTGGGGATGTCAGGCAAAATTCCAGTGAGGAAGAAGCATGAGATAACCTAAAAAAAGAAGTCAGGATGGGAGACAGTGAGTTTGGGAAAACCTTCTTTCCTGATGGACAACAACTAAAACGCCCTGGGGTTCACCCTGGCAAACAGGGTGCGAATGACTGAAACTCTTTTTTTTTTTTCCAGAAATGTCAATCAAGAAGTGAGTTCAGGCAGTTGCATAGTCAAACTGCTGAGTTCTTTCAGCTGAGTAATATCACCAGTGCAAGTAGGAAATGTGTTTAGATTTTCTCAGTGATGTAAGTAAACCATGTTTAACCTAGTTCTGTTATACTCTATTAGAATAGATAGAAAAGGGGTTTCGTGTTCAGTGACCTCATATCTTGTCATGACCTAGAAAAAGTGGTCACGTAGGTAACATACAGAGTGAAGCTTCTTGGGTGTATTATCATTGGATGTAACATAGGCATGAGGGTGGGAGACCAACAAGACATGCCTGATTTGACCCTTAGTCATCTGGTTTAAGACTTTTCTGACCCAGAAATTCTAGGATGGTGGACATACGGACTTCTCTGGTATGATAGTTGATTTTATGTGTCAACTTGACCACACCACGGGGTGTCCAGATATTTGGTCAAACATTTTTCTAGATGTATCTGTTTCTGGGTGAGGTTAACGTTTGAATCACTAGACTGACTAAAGCAGATTGTCCTCCCCAGTGTGAGTGGGTCCCATCTAATCTGCTGAAGGCTTGAATAGAACAGAAAGGTTGAGTAAGGGAGAATATCTCTCTCCCTGACTATCTTCAAACTGGGACATTAGTCTTCTCCTGACTGTGGACTTGGACTGAAAGTGAAACTCACACATTCGGCACTCCTGAGTCTCAGGCTTGCCTCTGCAGATCTTGGGACCTGTCAGCTTCCATCATCATGCGTGCCAATCCCTCATAATAGATCTCTTTATATATGTATGTCATTATATGACATACATATATAACTATATGTATATAATCATACATCATTTTCTAATGGCTCTGTTTCTCTGCAGAACCCTGACTAATATACTCGGTAACTGTGGGGTGCATAAATCAGGCCCTGCACCAACAGAGAAATCAAGAGAGAGACAAACAGATGCAGACAGGTACAGAGCAGAGACACACAGAGAGAGGCAGATAGAAAAAAAACAGAACAGGGCTTCCCTGGTGGCGCAGTGGTTGAGAGTCCGCCTGCCGATGCAGGGGACACGGGTTCATGCCCCTGTCTGGGAAGATCCCACATGCCGCGGAGTGGCTAGGCCCATGAGCCATGGCTGCTGAGCCTGCGCGTCCGGAGCCTGTGCTCTGCAACGGGAGAGGCCACAACAGTGAGAGGCCCGCATACCGCAAAAAAAAAAATTAAAAAAAAATAAATTAAAAAAAAAAAACAGAACAAACACATGACAGAAAGAAAGCAGGAAGGTATGCACACAGATATACCTATGCACAGAAGCACAAAGATAAGAAAAAGGTAAGAAAAAATACATGTTCTCTCTGATTCACTCATGGAGCTTTATTTCTCTATTTCAGGGAGTACATCTGAGGGGGAAACATGCCCCTTATATCTTAACTGCACCTCTGCCCAGTCAGAACCAGCTGTCAAAGATGTCTGTGGGCCAGCTACTTGAGCAGACTGCACAGCGCCCAGGAGGAGAGGAATGGTTCCAACACCTCCCGGATACTCACATACGAACCTGTGGCCACACCCCAAGCCTGAGACCCTCTGTAGGTGACACCATGTAAAGATGGCTTACTGTAAACCGGGCATCTCAACGCAGCTGCCACTGGAGTCTCCTCAGACCTGACCCACCCTGGACCAGTTAAATCAGAATCTCTAGGGCCGAGGCATTGCTGCTTTTTGGAAGCTCCTCCGGGGAACCAGGAAGCAAGCAGGTTTGGGTTCTACTGCTTAAGGCCATTCGCCTGGGTTGCAGAGCTCAAACCTGAGAGCAATGCAAGTAGCCAGGTTTGATGATGTTTGTCACCTGGGCACACGACAGTTATCACTGACATGCCACAAGGTCTACTTTCTGTGCCACTTTCAAAGCTCCAAAGAGCACGGACTGATCCCAAGAGCACACTGTCGCTCTCTGGTGCCAGGCTAAGTGCTCTACAGATGATGCCGCATTTACTCCTCACAACACCCTGTGTCATGTAGGTATTACCTCCGTTTTTCAGGTAACGAAACTGAGGTCAGAGCGATTAAATGGTTTTCTAAGTTCAAAGAGCTAGTACGTGGCAGAGGCAGGGTTGCAACCAGATCTTCCACTCTGCTGCACAGAAAACACAGTGACGGCAGGCTTGGGTTTTATTCCTTTCATGTTTCAGGCTGTCTTCCACACAGATCATTCTGAAAACGAAAACCAGCATTGCCTTCTGTGCAGAGCAGAGGGCCACACACAGCAAGGCACGCGGCGCTTCCGTCTGGTGATCTTATTTTAGCCACGCCAACTGCACAATACGCTGTCACTTTTCCCTGGCCTGGGAAAAGACACAGTTAGAGCAACAGCCCACCACAAATGAGGGGGTGAAAGAGCTTTAAGTGTCTTCATTGACTTTAATTAAGCTCACCAGAGAAGTAGATCACAAGGGATTCTGCAGAACTTTCTTTAGTTTTATTTATCTTATTCTTAATTCCGATTTAACAAGAAAAATATTTTCCTCAAACCTATTCCACCAGTTTAAGGGATTTCTTTATCTATTAAGAAACAGTGCCATCTACTGATACATTTTCACACTGTTCATATAAACCATGAAAAAAAAATCACTGTTGTTCACACCTTAATTATGAACACTTTCCAAGACTTTCCTTAATTAGGAACACTTTCCAACACTTTCCAATTCATCCTTTCCAAATGCCTGTTCTGCACTTATAACCATATATATTATTTTCTTTTATAGTGCAAATGACAAACGAGTTTGGAATTACACTAGGACTTTCAACCATAGGTCTTGAAAAATGGCGCCTCATATCGAGATTTAATGAGGTGGGGAGCCAGGAGGCCCTGCCCAGCAGTGACCACACCTGTTCACCTGAGCCTGCCTGGGAGCTGCATAGCCAACCCAGGAGGGCATGAACCCTACATTCCAAAATACCTAGGAATCAATCTAAAAATAAGTGTGTTTGCCTGCTATACAGAAAATTAGAAACATTATTAAGAGAAGTCAAAGTATATCTAAATAAATGGAAAGCTATACTATGGATTGGGATACATATTCACAACAGAACTGAAATCTCCCCCAGAAGAAATAAAAATTGGTTCTGGAGGGATGAAAAATCTTACTGTCCTTACCTGTGTGTAAGGCACAGACATACAGTATATCTGTGGCATTAACATTTCATGGAGGTAGGGGGGTAATTAGGGGGAAAAAGTCTAAAAAAGACTCTTTGGAGGAATATTAGGGAAAAAAAGGTTGAGAAGCCTGAATTAGGAGCTTCCATATTGTAAATATATCAATTCTTCTAAACCAATTCATAGATTTAATTCACTTCTAATGAAAACTCCGAGAGAGAAAGAGAGAGACAGTAAATTGACAAGCTGGTCATAAATGTATATTGAAGGGAAAGGAAGGATGGACAGTTTATGGTATATCAAGACTCAAGATAGTGCTACAGTAACAAGAGAGTGGTACTGGCCCAGGCCAGGCGAAGAGACCACTGTAGACTGGAGAGCCCAGAAACAAACACGTGTACTTTCTGACACTTGGTTTACAGAACAGTGGAGAGCGGACTACCTTGTCAACAGATGGTACTGAGATTTCCATAGGAAAGAAAGGAAAACTGACCCTTCACAACTGCTGGTGGATCATAGGTATAAAGGCCCCAGACCAGCAGTGTCAGCTCCACCCGGGAACTTGACAGAAATGCAAACTCTCCAGCCTTGCCCCAGATGTGCTCAGCCAGAAAGTGTGGCAGTGGGCCTCAGCCAGCTGGGTTCAGTCAAGCCTTTCAGGTGACTCTGATGCACAGGGAAGTGTGAGAGTCACTGTTTTAGATGCTAAATTAGGGGACTATTTGCATGATCAAGGTAAGAAAAGGCTTCCTAAACAAAACATAACTATAAAGAAAAAGATGGGTAAATAAAAATGCAGACCTGCTGTTCATCAAACGAGACCATAAAGAAAGTTAAAAGGCAAACTATGCCGTGGAAGAAGAAACTTGTAACACAAAACTGACCAAGTCTTACCTCCAGAACATATAAAGAACTATCTATCAGTAAGAAAAAGGCAGACAACCCAAAAGAAAAATGGGCAAGAGACCTGAATAGACACATCCAAATGGCTAGGTATCCAGTAAATTTAGAAATTAGAGAAATAAAGGTTAAAATTACAGTGTAATACGATTACAGACCCATCAGAATAGCTGAAATTAAAGATTGGCAACATCCAAGTGTTGGTTGGTGAGACAATAGAACAGAAGTTGGCAAACTCTCCTTATAAAGTGCCAGATGCTAAAATTTTTAGGCTGTGCAGTCAAGAGATAAAACCAAGGATAGGATATGGGGAGGCGGAAGGGTAAGCTGTGACAAAGCGAGAGAGAGGCATGGACATATATACACTACCAAACGTGAGGTAGATAGCTAGTGGGAAGCAGCCGCAGAGCACAGGGAGATCAGCTCTGTGCTTTGTGACCGCCTGGAGGGGTGGGATGGGGAGGGTGGGAGGGAGGGAGATGCATGAGGGAAGGGATGTGGGAACAGATGTATATGTATGACTGATTCACTTTGTTATAAAGCAGAAACTAATAAAAAAAAATTTTTTTAATAAATAAATAAAAAAGAAACAAAAAACCCAAAAAACCAAGGATATATACACATACATGTATGTATATGTGGTGATTACATACATACATGTTGTATTTTACAATTTTAGTTTTATATGTATGTGTGTGTATATATATAGTTAAAATGGTAAAATACATGTATTCATATACATATATTTCATGTATAGCTCTGCCTCATTCTTGGCACTAGATACTCAATGCACAAAATACCAAATGAATCAATTACCTTTAAGAAAATAAGTACCTTTCTCTTTAATTAACTATATTAATTACATAAATAAAATAAATTGTACTTCCTCTAGAGCTGATGTGAGTCTCAGTTTCCACATCTGCAAGAGAATGGCTCATCAGCTTTCACTCCAAATACTTCGATGATTTTTTTTTTTTTTTTTTTTTGGCTGCGTTGGGTCTTCGTTGCTGCACGTGGGCTTTCCCTAGTTGCGGCGAACGGGAGCTACTCTTCATTGTGGTGCACGGGCTTCTCATTGCGGTGGCTTCTCTTGTTGTGGAACATGGGCTCTAGGCGTGCGGACTCAGTAGTGTGGCACACGGGCTTAGTTGCTCAGTGGCATGTGGGATCTTCCCAGACCAGGGCTTGAACCCGTGTCCCCTGCATTGGCAGGCGGATTCGTAACCACTGTACCACCAGGGAAGCCCCACGATGATGTATTTCTTAAAGACATTTTAAAGACTCCAGGATGATACCTGAAGGCACTTCCGACAAGTGCCTTGCCAAATGTCGTCACCTCTCTATTTGAGCTGTCTTAGAAGACTGAACCCAGGTATCCATAAACACAACAAAATTCAATAAAGGAGCCACATTCAGTCCTGCCTTATTTATTCAGTGATGTGAGGGAAGGCAACTTTTAGGATACATTGAGTTTCTCTCTTTTGCATTTAGTAATTCATCCATTCAACAAATATTTACTTAGAGCTTTTACCATGCCTAAACTTTTATTTTCACCATTTTAATGCAAATATTTCTGAAATATTTTATATCTTTCTCTGCCTTTTACACAAAGAAGGCTGAGAATACTTTAATCTTTTCTTAATGATTCAGACTTATCATAGAACCAAACTATACTCTAAACTGTTGGCTTTCAAATACTATACATTTTAAACGAGAAGCCACATTATACAATTCTAACATATGAAATAGATAAAAAGAAGAGTTGAAGTGAGAAATAGGGGTGTGGCAGAATCCCACCCACTTGGTATTTCTGGGACAACACAGAAAACTAAAACTCCAGGAATCATCCTTAGAAACTTCTGGTGCCACATAGTAACACTCTCAAAGGCTGCTGAAAGATAGAAGGCTACTCCTATGCTCAATAATCCTAAATTATGATCCAAACTTTATGTCCTTTTTTTAAGTTTGAATGTGTTTTATAGTGTCCTTCACAATGTCAGCAATCACTTCTTGCTGCCTATCAGCATGGCTCTCGGTATCTGCTCTCCTCCGCCCACCCACCCCCAACGTTTGTGGTTTCTGCAGATGAGAAATCAAAGTCACCAATCTTCATAGGAGTGTGGGTAGATCAAGAGTCCAGAGACTAGTAGGACTTCAGAGGCTCTTTCTTGAATAAAAGACATAGGCTTTACATTTTGGACCTTGAGTGATCTATTTTGACAGTCACACATCTGTTTTTCTAAGTTCCAGATTTCAAATATATACTTGAAGATAGGTAACCCTTAATGAAATCATTCTCTAACACCATATACAAAAATAAACTCAAAATGGATTAAAAATTGAAACGTAAGACTGGAAACCATAAAACCCCTAGAAGAAAACATAGGCAAAACACTCTTTGACATAAACTGTAGCAATATTTTTAAAGATCTGTCTCCTAAAGCAAAGGAAATAAAAGCAAAAATGAACAAATGGGACCTAATTAAACTTAAAAGCTTTTTCACAGCAAAAGGAAACCATCGAGAAAGCAAAGAGACAACTTAATGAATAGGAGAAAATATTCACAAATGATATGACCAATAAGGGGTTAATATACAAAATATAAAAACAGCTCATATAACTCAACATCAAAAAAACAAACAACCCAATTAAAAGAATGGGCAGAAGACCTGAATACACATTTTTCCAAGGAAGACATACACATGGCCAACAGGTACATGAAATCATCAGAAAAACATAAATAAGAACCAAGATGAGTTATCACCTCACACCTGTCAGAATGGCTATCATCAAAAAGACCAAGTTTTTGGTGAGGATGTGGAGAAAAAGGAACCCTCATACACTGTTGGTGGGAATGTAAATTGGTGCAGCCACTATGGAAAACAGAATGGAGGTTCCTCAAAAAACTAAAAATAGAACTACCATATGACCCAGCAATTCCACTCCTGGGTATTTATCTGGAAAAAAAAAAAAAAAAGAAGAAGCACTAATTCAAAAAGATACATGCACCCTAATGTTCATATCAGCATTATTTATAATTGCCAAGGTATGGAAGCAACCTAAGTGTCCATCAACAGACGAATATATATATATACATATACATTGGGTTGGCCAAAAAGTTCATTCAGGTTTTTCCGTAATGGAAAACCTGAATGAACTTTTTGGTCAACACAATATATACCACATCTTCTTCATATATATATTCTTTGTGTGTGTGTGCATATATATATATATATACACACACATATATATATAATACAATGGAATATTACTTAGCCATAAAAAATAATAAAATTTTACCATTTGCAACAACATGGATAGACCTGGAGGGTATTATGCTAAATGAAATAAGTGAGACACAGAAAGACAAATACTGTATGACAGGGGTTCCCAACCCCCAGGCTGCGGACCAGTAGTGGTCCATGGCCTGGTAGGAACCGGGCCACACAGCAGGAGGTGAGTGGTGGGCAAACAAGTGGAGCTTCATCTACTGCTCCCCGTCACTCCCCATCACTCACATTACCACCTGAACCATCCCGCCACCCCCGTGCATGGAAAAATTGTCTTCCATGAAACTGGTCCCTGGTGCCAAAAAGGATGGGGACCGCTGCTGTATTATATCACTTATGGGACTTCCCTGATGGTCCAGCAGTAAAGAATCTGCCTTCCAACGCAGGGGACACGGGTTCAATCCCTGGTCGGGGAACTAAGATCCCACATGCTGTGGAGCAACTAAGCCTACGCTCCACAACTACTCAGCTCATACGCCTCAACTAGAGAGCCTGCGTTCCACAAACTACAGAGCCCATGAACTCTGGACCCCATGCACCACAACTACAGAGCCCACACACCCTGGAGCCCTCACACCACAACTAGAGAGAAGCCCAAGTGCCACAACGAAGAGCCCACACCTCAATGAAAGATCCCATACGCCTCAATGAAGACCCCGCATGCCGCAACTAAGACCCAACGCAGCCAAAAAAAAAAAAAAAAAGGAAAAGAAAAGAAATAAATAAAATAAATAAATATTTTTTAAAATAGATATTACTTATATGTGGAATCTAAAAAGTAAAAGAAACTAGTGAATATAACAAAAAAGAAACAGACTCACAGATATAGAGAACAAACTAGTGGTTACCAGTGGGGAGAGGGAAGAGGAGAGGGGTAATATGCAGCAGGGGGTTATGAGGTACAAACTCCTAGGTATAAAATAAATAAGCTACAAGGGTATATTGTACAAAACAGGGAATATAGCCAATATTTTATAAGAACTATAAATGGAATATAATCTTTAAAAATTGTTGTAAACCTGAAACTTACATAATATTGTACATCAACCACGCCTCAATAAAAAAAGAAGATGTGACCTTTAGTTAAGTATGGAAATTCTCTACCATCAGTTCAATGAGACTGAATTAGCATTGTAGATAGTGATTCCATTTTCTCAATTGAGGAATGTTTCTAGAATCTCTAAGACCCATATCTACTAGTAACTTTCAAATGCAAATATTTGGATTGACTCCTGTACATTTAAATTTACTTATATAAAATATTTACCTATAAGAACTGGGGAAGAAATTATTCTCCGCACCACACATGTACATAAACACAAAATCTGTGCCCTTCATTTAACCCAACAGTCTTGGAGTTCACTGAATGAAAGGAGTTGTTGCCAGAAATAAACTGTTAAATTCATTCTAAGATGATATGCTCACCCCTGGCATTTTGGAGCCCTACTAACAGCAGCTTTCTTAGCAAATTGACATAATTTCTTGGTATTATGAGGGCACTGGGTAAAAGAATGTATCAAATGGATTTATAAGGTGAAAATCTAAAACATACAAGTAGACAAAGAGCAAGCACACCATAAAGGCACACAGACTCAGTTATATCCAATGATCAATTACAGAAACAAATTCAGTTCAATAACTTAACCCTGAATATATGTTTCTCTATGGGCCTTAAGCATCCTGCAAATTCACCTTCAACTTTATTTCATATCACCAAAACATTTTGTCTATATGGAAACTGTGGAGTTTGTGGAAACAACAGTTTTAATAGAACTGAATGTAGTATCTGATTTCACATATGTATAAAATCTAAAATGTGAATAATGTCTTAGGGGATATCTCTACTCACCAGATTTGTGATGCCTGAATCTCTCCTTCTGATTCTTGGCAAGTGGTTATCTGTTTATCGTTGGATACAGGGCCAGAGAGCTTTCTGGATTAGTTCTATATTTATTCAAGCCTTACTAGAATATATTCATGTATTATTAAATATTTGTATTTGGTACAACTTTAATTTTGAATTCGATGTGGGTTCCATTAAAACTATAAAATTCTTTCTAATACTTGAGAATACGCATACTTCAGATACATAATGCTAAACTTGCAAAAGTCAATTCAAAACATAAGCAGAATAAACAGATAATCTTTCATTTCTTCACAATAATAAAGCCTTACTTCTTGTATCTCATTCTAAGTGGTATGAATCCCTCCTCCCCAAAAGAGATCATTTAAATAAAAATAGCAATATTTTGAAATGATGCAAAATCTACTGATAACTATCTGAATGTGAGAAATATTTCTCTAAAAATTTAAATGGATTGCCCAGATTAATAAAAATTAGTTTAAGGCTACAAATCATATCCCTTTTGAGCAATTAACAGTTATATTTCAGGTAACATAATTAAGTATTCATTTGAAAATAATTCAAGGTTCTTGAAATAGATCTAAAGGAAAATTCAGGGTAGATCTGATGCAAAGGATGGGGTGTTACAAAAACTCACCATACACTCAGAACAGACTTTGCAAATCCCCAGTTATTTTAGCTCAGTAAAAAGATAGAGAAAAAAGTTAACTGTTTTCTTTTTTGCTTTTAATTTAAAAAGAAATAAACCTTTTTTCTTACCACAGCGAATATCAAATTTACACAAAACCTTGGCTCATCAAATAGAAGCCAAGACATAAGATTATTCAACATTACAGTAAAAAAAGTGATAAAACCCAGAGTACATCAAAGCTATTTCAGCAGCTGCTGCTACATTCTAAGCGAAAATATCCATGGGAGAAAGCCAAACTTTAAATAGGGTCCAAGGCACCCCTCCAATCTACACCAGGGATATTTTATCAGCTCTGCTCATTGAAAGAGACCACAGTCCCCAAAATCAGATAGAAACGCTTTCAGGGCCCCCTGGTGGTGATTTATAGACCTCCGGCATCAGATACAAATGACCATGAATCAAATAAACCAAAGCAGCCAGGGCCCAAGACCAGGTTCTACAAACTAGTATCTCCTCTACATGATGCTCAGCATTTTTGTGTGTCTAGTTTGTCTATCTCAGACAGAGTTGATTCAATCTCTCTACATGTAGCCTACTACAAGAAAAATGTTTTTTCATTCCTCTCAATTTGCTACAACTTAAAAAAAAAGAACTTTAGTACCTTGACACAAATAACCCTCCCTGTCTCCCTCTTTAGATAATTTTCACAAAAAGCATATTGTACAACACGGTGCTTAAGTGTACAAACTCATAAATCTTCATGGAATCTACCTATTCTCAGCACTGGCAAATGAATTACTGTCAGCTTAAATCTTTTAAGTGTCGATATGTTAAGAGTGGTGGATTTAACAGAATAGAAAGGAGTATATAACTGATTTTCACCAGGAACTACAACCTAAAAAAAGGAGCGAATCAATGGCCTATTAAGTCTGGAATGCTCTACCTGGCCAGGTGAGGTTGATCCAATAAACCAGTCCTCTAAATCTACCAGAGAGATAGATGGCCCTATTGGTAGAACCAGAATTCACCAAAGAACCTGCACAAGGTGTTCAGCACTTGGCCAAATATTATAATCAACTGAGAAGTCTTTTATAATGAGGAAGCCAGCCTACTCCCAGAGATTCTGATTTAATTGGTTTGGAGTGAGGTCTGGATGTGAGTGCTTTATAAAAGCTCCCCAGGTCACTCTTAAGGACAGTCAGAACTGAGAACCCCTGCACTCTTCCTAGGGGCTCTAAGCTAGGCAGTCAGTCAGGCTGCACCCATGTCTGTCTGTGGTTGAGTCCAGACTACCAAGGGTCACTTCTCTCATTCAAGTTGCAGACAAAGTAAAGCATAATCTTACCGCAATTTACATTGAAGTTACATTGTTGGAAAATTCTACATAGGTTAACATCATGCAAAAATACTTTGTATTTCTATGTGAAACGGAGTTCAGTGCCAAGCTCAGATAATTAAACACATAAGTATATATGAAAGTCATGTGTGAAGTGAGACAATACCTTGTATAGAAGACTGTCCTGTGAGCTGTAGGCAAACACTCTGTTCCTCTCCCACTAAACACCTCCAACTATTTGGGGGCACAAACAAAAATGCTCCCACAGATTTCCAAAGAGCCTCCTAGGTGGCAGCATTGCCCCCACAAGAGGCAGGTAATACAGCCTTTGGCTTTAGTACTTACACACGCCACGTGCGCTCATAGAACCCTGCTTTTCCTTTGTAATGCTACAGCCACATGTAAATATTTGCTTGATGTCTGACACCTTCATACTAAGGGCACCAAGAGAACAGCGACTGTGTCTGCATTTTGCTCACCATTGTGTTCCTAGCGCTTTGCATTGGTGCCAGCACACAGTGGGCACTCAATCAATTTTGCTGAATGAATGATTGAACATGATTCCTCTGGTGCTGAGTGCTGACAGAGCAGACAGCTCCATGCATGGCTGTGTACTAGAGTCAGAAAAGGCACTAATAGGAGTCCAGAACAGCCAACAGGGCTCTTGCCTTGATTATTAGAGTTCATGTGTATGTTTCCTGTTGTCTTAGATCAGGTTGCTATAACAAAATTCCATAGCCCAGGTGGTCTATAAACAATGGAAATTTATTTTTTACAGTTCTAGGGGCTGAAAGTCTAAGACAGGTTGCCAGCATTGTGAGGACCCTCTTCTTGTTGCAGATAGAGGATGTCTCATTGTAACCCCACGTGGCAGAGAGCAAAAAGGAAAGAAAGCTCTCCAGTGACTCTTATGAGGGCACTAATCCCATTCACGAGGGCTCCACTCTCGTGACCTCATCTATTCCCAATGGCCCCCCAAAGGCCCCATCTCCTAAAACCATCACATTGAGGTGGTAGAGCTTCAACATAAGAATTGGGGGGGGGGGGTGACACAAACATTCAGTCCATAACATCTGTTAAATTTCATACATTTTTCCTTAAGAACGATGAAGTTAAGCTTGTACTCTCGTTTACAGCAATGCCAAAGTAAGAGCCAAACCACACAGTTTGTCATAAGTCCTCAAATATGGTTGAAAGTACTAGAATACAAGTTTGTCGTAAAAGCTGATCTGGAAGAAGGAGCAAGAGAGAGCTTCCATTTCAATTTACTGCCTTCAGGTTATTTACAAGTAATATGAGCGGCCAGGGTAATTAGGCCCCTGGAAATTATTCAGATATTCAAATTATCACTATTGCTTTAGTTCACATGTGATTAGTAGGACAAGAAAGAGTGACTAGATTGATTACTCCAAGTACAAAACCCATTGATAACCAGCCAAAACTATTCATGATGGGCTAAGAGAGAGGGCTTGTTCTGGCAGAAGTCACAGATAGGAAAAAAGATAAATATTTTTGATATCAGACCTTAAGAGCTTCCTCATTATAAGTGATATGCATTCGAGTCTCTCCTCTCAACATATTTCTTATGATTTAGAAGGAGATATCATCAAGCCATATAAATCTGTCCCAATTTATTGAAAATTTTGGCATTAGGTAACAGGTCTGAAGAGCAAACAGGTCCTTAATCAAAGAGTATGAGCCACATGAACTTTTAAAAGGATATATTTATCCCATTCTGAGCCTTATTAAAAACAGTATGAGGGTCTTCCCTAGTGGCACAGTGGTTGAGAGTCCGCCTGCTGATGCAGGGGACACGGGTTCGTGCCCCGGTCCAGGAAGATCCCACATGCCGTGGAGCGGCTGGGCCCGTGAGCCATGGCCGCTGAGCCTGCGCATCTGGAGCCTGTGCTCCGCAATGGGAGAGGCCACAGCAGTGAGAGGCCCGCATACCGCAAAAACAAAACAAAACAAAACAAAAAAAACAGTATGAGTTAGTACACTGTTTCAGTCACAAAAATCCAAATTCTCAAGACCTCAAATACAAGTGCAGAACTTGAGCAATTATGGCTGTATTTTCTCAGACATTGGTTTAGGAGCAGACTGTGGACTAAAAACTTTAAACTCACCACCATAATGACTGAAGGGTAAACTGCACATTTCTGGGTTACTTCGTGGTCATAAGTTACTTTATGAACTGAAAGCAGTGAGTTAAGTCTACAGATTTAGCCCATATTTCTCTTTGTGTGTGTATGTGCATGAATCAATCCCTCATTGTGACTTCTTAAAACATGTATATTTTTTAGCTGAATAGGTATAAAGAACTGCAGTGCACTCTACTGGAAAAAAAAAGAGATTGTATTTCTTTTATTGAGAACCTTCATGTTTAAAGAAAAAAGAATAGTTTCTTATAGAAAAGCCCCAGACCCTAGGGAAAATTATGACTTCAGGATGATGAACCTGTCAATCTATAAGTTATGA